>NC_142064.1:209799661-210999661 GCF_059756535.1 Pantherophis guttatus
TCCAAGGTTTCAGGTGCTTTAGCTACCATGATTCCAAGGTTAGGAATATGATGATCCTCTGTGAAGTTTTGCTCGTAACCAAAGTTGTATTTGAAGTTGGGCTTCAACCTGCATTTGAAGCTGGACTTTGAGTTCAACTGAACAAGTTAGGAATATTGCTCATGTACCACCCACTTCCTATTAGCATCCCTCTTTGAATTCTTGGATCTCATCAGTTCAATCTCTATATTCTATTAATCTAGTTGGTTTTCAGCAGTGATTTGTCGGGCAATTCCACCTTGCACTTCATAGAGCTCTGAAAAGATTGAGATTACTCCTAAGTGGTATATCTCTATGCATCAGTCTCAGAGAAATTTTGGGTCACTCCTAGTTGACTCCTTGTTCATGGAGAAGTTGATAGAAGCAATGCTTAGAATAAGGGCAGTAGAAAACAAGGAATATAAACATGGGTGAAGATTTGGTTCAAGCCTACGGTGACAATGGCTAAACAATTGAACTTTTCCATTTATATTGCTTGTGCAGAATCTTGTCCAATGGCTATTCAAGACGAACCTATCCTGTTAGGGAAAAATGGAAAAAATGATATTCCTGCAGGCATTTTGCAGATAAAAATACTCACATTTTTCTGGGGATTTTTTTTTTTTTTTTTTTTTTTTGCTTGTGGATAGTGTTCTCTGCAACTTATGTTTTTCCACCAGCAGACTAGATTCATACCCCACTTTACTCCTTTAGGAAATTAGGGTTTATTAATGGATGGATCAGAGAAATTATTAATGTTACTCTAGAGGGAGGGAGATTGTTGTCAGTGAAGGAGGGAGGAGTGCCCTAAATCCTGTAGGAGCTGTCTCTTGATCCAATGATATTAAATAACTGTTGAAGAGTTCTAAGTCTTTCCTTTTTAGGATGAAGTCAGTCAGTGATCATTTACATTGAGATGTTTTACCTTCAAACCAATCCAGGATAGCAATGTTTCTCAAACCTGGCCACTTTAAGATGTGCAGCCTTCAACTCCCAGAATTCTGAGATTCTAGGATTTAATGTCCACACCTCTTAAAGTTGCCAAATTTGACAAATATTGGTCTAGAGCAGGGCTGTACATCTGTATGCATCTGACGCGGACCAGATGCGTCATGTAGTGGCCACGCCTACCCCCGGTTTAGCGAAGGGGGAAAAAATCCCAATACATCATGTGATGATGTGAGTTTGACACCCCTGGTCTAGAGCATTATACCCAGGTCACTGCACAACTTTATTACAACCCTATTCCCACTGAGGAATAAGCCATATTGAAGTCATTCAGATTTTCAAATAGAGCTGATTACAATTGCTCTGTAATGATGGATTCAGCCATTGCATTGAGCTATAATAGGATATAGTTTGGTATGGTTTAGTATTGAATGTTGTTGGCTTATTCATTAAATGGTATTTAAAAGTCAGTTTAGTGGAATGAATAAATTCAGCCTTGGTCCTTTAAAAATGTACATTAATGCAGCTAAAAATCCAGATGGTGAGTATGTTTTAACTAGACTGTATGAGTTGACATCGTTGCTCTTACTTATAGGTGTATCTGCTTCCTTTCTTCATTATTGTAAAAAGTTGTGTCAAGTAAACTGAACCAGAATTGAAGTCCATAACCTAAGATCCACCTAAGAGTATTGTAGTCAATGTCAAATGAGATCAGGCTAATGGCAAATGCAGATAGTAAAATGCTGTTTTCTAAGACGTTCACCTGGCATCTAAATTTTCATAGTTTTAATCATGTTTAGATTGTACATTATAATTTATTGTCTTTGGTTTATGATCTAAGTTATTATATATTTCTGAACTGACTCAACAGTTACATGGCATAGCAATATAGTACAAAAGAAATATGGTGTGGAGATGAATTAAATTTTATGGACTTGCATATTCATGCCACCCCTGTCTATGTCTTAAATAACATTGCTAAGGCCCAACAACAATGTATATAATAAATTATTCTACAGGAATGGTCAGCATACAATTTATGGCATTTCAGGAAGGAGGAGGGACAAAGAAAAAGGAAGAAGGAAGGAGAAAGAGAAGTTGTTACACAGTTTGCATCTCTAATCTGCCCAATTGGAAGCTGACTTATATTGTCTGGAGCCCATTTCTGCAGAGTGAAGAAATGGCAACGATCAAAATCTGCTTTCTATATAATTTCCATCTTACCACTGAAATGCTCTACTGAACTCATGTTTATATAACTGACATGAATTCTGCATGTTTTAGACATGCAAACTCCCTTCTCCAAATTCACAGCTATTTTTCATTGTTTCTGGAAAATGGATTTTAAGAAATCATGCATTATTCTTCTAACAGCAGGCCTGCCTAGGTACACAATCCAGAATAATCACATCTACAACAGCAGCTTGTTTTCCGTTACCTGCCTTGCTGGAGATGATCTATGGAGTATTCAAAATAGTGTGAGGATTTTTTTTTTCTTAAGCTATGTCACTCTGCTTACAACAGCAAAACAACTTATTCTGAAAGACAGCTGAGGTAATATGACTCTGAAGTTAAACATGGAGAAGACAAATCTCTCTATCAGGCTCCTTGGACACCAATCTTTCATTTGTGGGTCCCTTCTAAAGGCACTTGATTAGGAGAAGAAAGAAAAGTGAAAGGAGAATCATTCCTTGTGACCTTTTTTTTTTTTTTTTTTTTGCTGTGTTTCAGCTTTACTTCAGTCCTTTCAAGGCTAGTAGGAACTTACTGGTCTAAAATGAAATTCTCCAGTGGATAATTCATGAGTCTCAACAGCCCGTGAACAGCTTAGACAATTTAGAACTTTGCCGTCTTCGGTCTGACCTAAACATAGTACATAAAATCATCTGCTACAATGTCCTACCAGCCAATGAATACTTCAGCTTCAACCAAAACAATACACGATCACACAATAAATATAAAACTCAGGTAAACCAATCCAAAGTAGACTGCAGAAAATACGACTTCAGTAATAGAAGTCGTATTTCTTGTCAACGCCTGGAATGCACTACCTGACTCTGTGGTTACATCCCCAAACCCCCAAAACTTTAACCTTAGACTGTCTACTGTCAACCTCACCCCATTCCTAAGAGGTCTGTAAGGGGCGTGCATAAGCGCACCACCGTGCCTACTGTCCCTGTCCTAATGTTTTCTTTTATTCGTATCCTTTTCATGTATTTATAATTATGTTTACACTTGTATCTGTCATAAAATACATGCTTGATGAAATAAAATAAATAAAATAAAAATAAACTCATTTAAGGCTGCCATCCAAGAGCCTAATAACCACCACAGTTCCCATCTTTGACTTGTAAAAACTGGGGTGGGGTGGGGTGATATCAGCATTGAGGGATTTTTAGGGCAGTTCTCCATCACATGGGCTATCAAACCCAAATCACCACTTGGTCACATGCTGCCTTTCCAAATATAGCATGTTTTTAAGAGCCTTGTGTTTTCACAAGAACTGTGAAGTAGGGGGGAGATTTTTCTGTCAGGTTTTCTGTTGAGGTTCATTATCCCATTAAGGGTAATTTACTGGCGTCAGAGGAACTTTTGTAATGATCAGTTTCTCAAAGGCCCTTGTAAATATGGATCGGAGCATGTAAATGTTTAAAATATTTCCACATTAGGGAGAGAAACACACTTGCTTAGTTCGTATTTAACAGCTAGATGGAATTTCCCCCTGCAAGCTATCTTAATTCATCTCTCAAGATTCAAGCACACATGATAAATGAGCAAGAAGAACGAGCAATGCATGGGCCATTGAATCAGTATAAACAGCTTAGAGCTCTTAGCAGAGTCTCAGTCAGCTGAGGTGAACAACTGGGTTAAATCACAAACTACAATGACAAACAAGCCTGCAGGTTTTCTTGAATTTCCAGAACTAGTTCAACAAGATGACCAGCTATAAAGCATGCATAACTGGTGAATTATTTTGACCTAAAATGTTTTGGAAAGTAGAATGGGCATAGAAGAAAATGTTTGAGAGAATATTTTTCATCAGCTGAGAATTTTTTTTGACCTTTCATCATTTTTGACCTGCAAAGTGAATTGGCAGAATATTTAACACAAGCCCATCTAAGCCCATACAAGATAACTCTTTCCTTTTCAAAGTCAACAAACAAATCGAAGACATATTAGTTATTAATACTGAAATGAATATAAATTATCAGCAAAGTATGCATAGATCTCATGGGAAATTGAAACAAATGGAGAATTTAGAGGGATAAATTAAGGCCAGCAAACTCTAGATAAGGCCCTAATTTAGTATCCACAGCATGCATCTAAACTCCCAAACTCAATTTTTAATTTAAAAAAAAAACTCTGCCAGATATGTGGTTACTTGATAGGATAGTCAATGCTCAAATAGAATGTAATATGATGTGGAACATAGGGACATAGGAGTATCCTGTACAAGTTTTATGTGATGAAAGGCTGCCCTTGGTTGTGCCACTAATATATTAAAGGAAATCACATAGGTGAAACACTTCTATTTCTAGTGGTCATCTCATAACCTCATAACTTTTTTATGTCTTTATATTGCACACTTGTTAGAGTCACTGGTTGAGATGAGCTTTACAGAAATTAAATAAATAGACCTAGTTATAAAAAAAACCTAGAAACATGATTATGTCTTTTCTTAAGCAAGAGTATATCCTCAGGGTTACTTGATGTATCTTAGCCTTTTCCATAACAGCTTCTACCCTGTGGTAAACCTTAAGAACTGGTAGCCTCCACCCACCCACCCCCACCTTCCTAACCTTCCAGAAAACTATAAATTGGCTGCTCCCCTCACATCACTTCAATAGTCAAGTTGGACCCAGTGATTATGTAAATGAACAGATATAGATGATGGATTGGGGACCTGATTTTTCCTGATTTTTGGTTTTATTGGTTTTATTGCTTTTGTTCTCATCATTGATGTTAGTCACCCAGAGTTGTGTGGCACAAGATGAGTGGCCATATAAATTAACAAATAAATTAAATATTTGCTTTATGCAATCCTAGGTATACATGCTTACTTTCCAAATTTGATGGACCAAAAGAAGTCCTTTATTCATACATTTTAAAAATAATCCATGTAAAAATGAATTGAGCCTAATAACGCAATATATAAGGCAGACTTGTCTAATCCACCATTTTTAAATGTTTGACTACAATTCCCATAACCCCAATATACAGCCTGGGGAAAGGTTATCCAATACTTTTTGAAAGCACCTTCCTTTGTGTTCATCAGTAGCTATGTTGTAGCTGGCCATCAGCAGTTGTGTAAGGACATTGCTTTATTCCTGCATTTCTTATTTACTAACTTCATTTTTTACTATGACAGTGGACTTTTTGGAGATTTTGCTTGTGGCATTGCTGCCAGTAAAGCATATCGTGAAGCATGAAAACAGATACATTCTTAAAGCAGCTGCATCAAGCCTTCCAGAGGAAGTGGCCACCTTAAAGATACATCTCTGATTTGCCCAGTCCTTCTATTTACAATCCGCCTTCTGGATTGTACATATACACCCAGATAGGAACACATAGCACCCTTACTTTAACATTATGTTTTATTTACTGATTATATATTGCATATATTGTATGTAGATATACTGGATCTGCACAAACTAGAAAGATGGCTGAGAAAATATCTACAGACCCCTCACATCCTAGACACAAACTGTTTCAACTTCTCCCCTCAAGATGCCACAATAGGGCATTGCATGCCAAAACAACTAGATACAAAAACAGTTTTTCCCCCATGCCATCACCCTGATGAACAGCTAATTCCCACAGCACTGGGGTGCCGCAAGAGTCAGTCCTCTTGCCCCTTCTGTTTAACATTTATGTGAAGCCGATGGGTGAGATCATCCGTGGCTTTGGGATGAAGTGTCAACTGTATGCCGATGACATGCAGTTGTACATTTCAACCCCAATGATGCCCTTGAAGTGATGTCTGGAGGCCGTGTGGATCTGGATGGGGAGGAACAGGCTCAGACTCAACCCCTCCAAGACTGAGTGGCTGTGGCTCCCGACGGCCCGATATAGCCAGCTAACACCATTGCTGGCTATTGGGGATGAGATCTTACCCCCCTCAGAGAGGGCTCACAACTTGGGCGTCCTTCTGGACTCACTGCTGTCTTTAGAAGATCATATGATGGCCGTGGCCAGGGGGGCTTTCTATCAGGTTCACCTGATCTCCCAGTTGCGGCCCTTTCTGGATCAGGACACCCTGCACACAGTCACTCACGCCCTCATCACTTCCCGGCTGGACTATTGTAATGCTCTCTACATGGGGCTCCCCTTGAGGAGCACCCGGAGTCCAGAATGCGGCCATGCGAGTAATAATGGGGGCGCCTCGTTGCTCCCATGTAACACCCTTCTTGCACGAGCTGCACTGGCTCCCGGGTGCGCTTCAAGGTGTTGGTTACCACCTTTAAAGCACTCCATGTCTTAGGACCTGGTTATCTACAGGACCGCATTCTGCCACCAATTGCCTCCCACTGACCAATACGCTCCCACAGAGAGGGCCTCCTCAGGGTGCCGTCGGCCAAACAATGTAGGCTAGCGACCCCCAGGGGGAGAGCCTTCTCTGTGGGGGCCCCGGCCCTATGCAGTACTAGGGATTCGAACTGCTGAACTGCCGACCTTTTGATCGACAAGCTCAGCCACTGAGCCACTGCATCCTCTTTCTATAAAAAGTTTTTTTTATATTTTTTTTTAGACAAACACACATACAAACATACAATGTATTTTCTTTGAACAGAGTATTTGGCCAGTTCACAAATTTAAACAATATTTAATCATTTCAATTAAGTTTATAATTTCTATATTTCCTTTTTGCCATAGGTATTCCTTATCTATTTTTTTTTAACAAACCAATATTACCCTTCATTCTTATCTCTAATCTTAATCCTAATCAAATTCAATTTTTCCCTTCTATCTATATTATACCACTTCCCATTGTCATCTATTTTTATATCTATCCTCACATTGGTTGGTTATGTGACATTACAATTGTTTAATATAAATCCAACATTTTAGTATAAATCAGTTAATTATATAATTATCTTTTTTGTATATTCAATTATTTCCATACAGTCCAATTTCTTACAAGTCAATTAGTTATATTTACCAATAGTAATAAACCAAATAGTTTCCCCCCCTTATGTTACTCATTAAACTCTCCCCATAAACCAAAAATCACAACTTATTCATTTCTACAGAAATTCAAAAAAAGAAAAACTTGTCATTTTCTAGATTTCAAAGATACAAAAACAAATATTCCAATTATTAATCATTTCATTTTTACATTCATATGGTTCACCATCAGTTTCTTACTACTATTCATATTTCAATTCTAAATATATATAACATCTTTCTCTTTCATTTCTTTTTCTCCTTTCCCATTTTTATTTTTACCTTTTTCTTTCTCCGTTTTTCTTTTGTATTTTAAAATCTTGAACTCTCCTCTTTTGCCCTAAATTTCCCTTTGTTTCCCATCTCTTTTCTCCTCTTCTTATCTCCCCACTATTTATCCCACTGTTTATTCCAGTGTAATCATTCTGTATTTCACAAATCCAGACTCTTCTATTTTGCCCTGCATTTCCTGTTGTTTTCCATCCTTTTCCTCTCTTTTTTCCTTTTCACTGTTAATCCCAGTGTAATCTTTTAAGTTTTTTATATTCTTTCTATGCCACCCTTCAATTCCTTCTTTGTCTCTTTCTACCCTTTCTGCTTTTTCCATTATTAATCCCAATGTAATCTCTAAAAACTTCCTTTTTATTATTACTATTTACATATTCAATTATTTTTCCCAAATTAATCTCATTGTCTTTATCTTCTTCTATATATTCAATCTCTGTGTCTTGCTTCTCTGTCTTTTTTTCCTTGTTAGCTTGCTCTAGCGTGCTCTATCTCAATTTTTGGGTCCTCAAGTTTCAATTCTCCATGTAACATTGTAATTATTCCTCTTATTTCCGCTTTCCACAATGAGTACACCATTTCCATCATTTCTCTAATTTCCTGCACCATTTTGTTCTTTCTGTGTTAATATTGTTCCAGTTTTAAAAGTTCCGTTGTTTCTTTTTTTTTTCCAAAGTTAAGCCGCTGGCAGACAAAGCAATCCTCCCCAAAAGTTCTCACGACTATTATCACTGATGCAGTTCCAAATTTTCCAAAACAAAGATTCCAAATTACAGTGCTCTTTTTTCTCCTTTTTTCTCCTCCTCTCTCTCTACAATCCACAATTCTCTTAATTGTTTAACAAAGTGTCCATTTTGTATCAGTCCTCATTTGCAATCTAGTTTCTTTTTTCTTCTTTTTAACTTTGAAAATACCAAATCAATTTTATAGTCCAGTCCAAATTAAACAAATATTTTTCATTCTCTTTTTTTTTCCTCCTTTATTTTATCTTTAAGTAGACAGCATTTCTGTTGTAGGGCTTAATATCCAATTGTCTTTTATTTTTCTTAGCCTTCAAAAACAAAGAATCTATTTATTTTCTTTCCAATCCATTAATCAAAATTGGGGTTACTTCTTCTAATTCTTAAAATTTTCCAGATAATTTTATCCAAAAGTCAATTTTCTTTTTGGGGTTTTGTCCCTTTAAATTCCACTTGCATCCTCTTTTTCTCCCCCCCCCCCCACCCGTTAGCCGCTGTTCTTACGCTGGGGGTTTCAGGTTTAAAAATATTTTGTTGTTGTTGTTACTTCGCCTGTGGGTTGGCTGTCACTCACCTGGCTTCAAAAACTCAGTTACATTCACCACTCCTGCTCAATACTGAGTCAGATTGCCCCAGCTTCTTGACAGCCACAATGGCTGCCACCCCCACCGCCGAATTGGAGAGAGATTCCTCTGACCTTCGAGGAACTTGCCTGTTCCTCTTGGTCTTCCGAGGTGCCTCTCCTTCTTCCCCATCCCTACAGGATGGTTCTGGTCCTAAGACCCCTCGGCAGCGGTTCGTCAGTCCGGGTTTTCGCAGAGCTCATCAGAGTCTGCTAATTCCCCGACTGTCTCGCCACGATGCTTCCGGTCGACTCCTCTTTCTATGGAACCCTATTACATTAGCCACATTTCCCCATATTTCCTTCTTTTCTTTTTGCCTGATGAAATGTTCTCAACAACTAAAGCATGTAACTCTTTTGTAAATTTTCTTGCAGTCTGAGAAAACATTGCCTCAGTACGAATCTTAGATTTTCTTTTTCTTTCT
This sequence comes from Pantherophis guttatus, assembly GCF_059756535.1. NCBI lineage: Eukaryota > Metazoa > Chordata > Lepidosauria > Squamata > Colubridae > Pantherophis > Pantherophis guttatus. Next base: position 209,808,865 of record NC_142064.1, read on the forward strand.
CGGGGAAAGTGCACAGGGATTTCATCTATAGCTTTTGTGCGCCTTGGTTAGCTCCTCTATCCCAAATCCACCGGATGCTGTCCATGGTCCTGCTCTTTTTGCCGGGCTTTCTGTATGTAATTGCAAAACTTCACAGGGCTTCTCCTACAAGTCTCTTCCAGAACAGAAAAGATGCTGAAATACATCCCAGAGCACATGAACTACACAAGCCCCTGTGATCTGTCTCAGAGCTTCTAGAGCAGCGTCGGAGTTTGACAATGGGGTTGGTATGGTGGCTTTTTCATTGTCAGTTGAAATTGATCTTAAATTATCTGCTTCGTTAACCCTAACATGGGTTTCAACCTAAGGATCTTTCTCTTTAGGCTTCAATATTTTGGCACTCAGTTCTAAATTCCAAATGCTATGTGAATTGTGGAACTTGCCAGGTCCTGACTATAGCACAATGCAAGCTGGGAGACAGAGAGGAAATTGATGCTCACTTTATTTACCACAAACTAAGAACAAGTGCTGCCCTGCCATGTGCTTGTCTTAAAGCCACAACTACCGATGGAGAAAAAAATTAGCATCGAGTACCATTTCTTGTCAACTGATGTCACCTAGACGCTGATTCACTAGTTCTAAGCTCAGGTTTTCTTCCTTCCAGTCAAACTGCATTTGTTTGCATAATTTTGCTTCAGAAGTGGCCAATTTTAAATTTATATTCATTGAAATAAAGGGAAAGATTAACTACTTCTCTGCTCTGAAAAGTGCTAAGTGTTAAAGAGGAAGCGCTGCACAATGAGAGTTAGATTTACATCCACTGCAAAACAGTCTGAGGAATGGAAAGGGAACTATTTCTAAGACTGAAACAATTGTCATTCTGTTCCTTGAAACTGTGATATGCAAAGTTAGCAATTGCACTAGAAAGCAGATGGCTCCTCCTTCATTTTGCACAAGACTATGGCACACAGTTTGACACAGCCTGGAACCCATTTCTTCCTCCTTCAGTATTAATTCTACTTGTTATTAGGTGGGGGGATAGGGGAGTATAGCAGTACATACACACTGCTGAAAATGCTATTCAGGGTTGAACTTGAAGTCAGAATTTGAACCTAGTTAAGCCACAAATAACAGTATCATTAAATTAATAGTCTTGCTAGAATTCATGGTCCCGGCCTGAATAATCCTTGCCTCACAACAGCTTAAAGAGCAGCTTAAAGAGCTATCTAAATACCTATCATGATAATATGTTCTTCTAAAAACCTTTAATTGTCTCTCCCAAGCATGACATTTCTAGTGCTGAGGCAGTTAGTTTTAATTCAGCCAAATAGCTAGGAATTCAAATAGAGGTCTTTACTAAATCAAGACTGTGACTTCTTTGCTTTCTCTTTCTACCCACTAATCATCGCCTTTTTGTTATTCCTTATAGTCTATCAGTGACGCTGAATATAAAATGGAGAACATACAGTTTTACCTGTAGGACCAAATGGTTAGAACTCAGCCAGGGTTTATTGTTTATAATTTGTTCCACTTTAGTCTGATTACTTTTTATTCTCTTATTCTGTCCTGTCGCAGGTTTTTCCCAGAGCCAGATTTCATCATTCCTATTCTGAATCATCACCCTTCCCTCTTTGACCAGATAGATCCACTCACAGATTCACAGGTAGAAAGTGTCCATTTCACTTGCTTTGATACAATTCAGATCTGCCCATGAAACCATTAAAGGTGTCATCCAAAAGTAATTTTGGAAAACGCTGCATCAAAAGAGGAATTAAATAACTAGATTGAAATACCCAGTTATACTGTACATGTAGTGTTAAGTTCCGCTATTGGCGTGGAATAACGACTGAGGCAAGCTAACTCAAACACAAGTGTTTATTGATCAACAACAAGTAACCAGAACGCAACAAGAACAACTTGCGACAGAACCGCTATTTATACCATCGGCTGTCAGAGATCTAGCCAATGGTTAAAACTTATGCCTCCCGCCAAAAAAGCTGTCATTTTGCGGCCAATTAGAGACACTTCCTGGTGGCAGGCGGCAACAGGCAGAGAATGCTACATGTATTTTTATGACAGTCATTGCAGAGCACTTTTCTTTCATCCAAGTGTAGCCAGCGGCCACAAAGCCTAGACAACCAAAATCTAAGTGTCTTCTCTAATGTGAATTTCTGGAAAAGTGAAAATCTTGCATCCACTGGCTACCAAATGCCACAAGGAGTATTATTAGTTATTATTATTATTAGTTCAATTTATATGCTGCCTTTCTCCGGAGACTCAGGGCGGCTTACAATGCATTTTTTAAAAAAAACATTATAAAAACATTTAAACATTAAAACATTAAAACCCATTCAGACCATTCATGGTTGGATCTCACAAGATTGCAACAGCGAGATCAACGGCCGCAGGCCTGCCAGAAAAGCCAGGTCTTCACCGCTTTTCGGAAGGCCAATAGGGTGGGGGTGGTCAGGAGGTAATTGGTTCCAGAGAGCCGGGGCAGCCACAAAGAAGGCCCTCCCCTGCGGGCCCACCAGCCGGCATTGTTTAGCTGATGGGACCCAGAGGAGACCAACTCTGTGGGATCTTACCGGTCGCTGGGAGCTATGTGGTAGAAGGCAGTCTTGAAGATAACCTGGCCCTGAGCCATGTAGGGCTTTAAAGGTAATAACCAACACCTTGAATTGTGCCCAGAGACTAATAGGGAGCCAGTGCAGTTTGCAGAGAATTGGTGTAATGTGGGTGTATCTAGGTGTACCCACGATAGCTCGCGTGGCTGCATAGTCTCTGAACACTTTTCAAGGGTAGCCCCATGTAGAGTGTGTTGCAATAATCTAACCGTGAAGTGACAAGGGCATGAGTGACTGTGAGGAGAGCCTCCCGATCCAAGTAGGGTCGCAATTGGTGCACCAGGCGAACTTGTGCAAAGGTCCCCCAGCCACAGCTGTCAGATGTTGCTCTATTCTTAGCTGTGAGTCTAGGAGGACACCCAAATTGCAAGCCCATTCTGAGGTGGACAGTGAAAGGATATAAAGGATACAAAGAATGATGGACAGAAAGAGAACAGCAGTAAAGATTCTAAGAAGAAAACAAGACTGTGGGGTTTAGAAAGGCTTGAGATATAGGAAAGAGTTTTAAAGAAAGATCTATGGTGGATTCCTCTACATCACTCTATATATCAAAAACAGAAAAAAATAATTCAAATATCAGCACAGAATCTATAGCTAAGCCATTGATTCTCTTCTCTCTGTTCTTTTTCTCTCTTTGTCTCTCTCTCTCTGTCTCTCTCTCTCTCTGTGTGTGTCTCTCTCTCCTTCCCTCCCCCCACCCCCCACCCCCCATTTTCATTGGGACTCATAAACTCATGATTTTTTTTTCTTGCAGTCAATCAAGCCTGGAACTTTGGATTCCAAATCGCAGTGTTGGCCATTTGTATGAATCCAATCATCTTGTTCCAGTTGTTGAAACAAAAGCTTGCTGGAACTCTTATGTATGAATTATTCTTAATCCAACATCATATAACTAAAAATTGTTAACTTGCTTTGCTTGATTTTTCTTTCTTTTCTTTTTTTTTCACCCTTCATTTCCTTTGTGTCATATCTGGTTAATTGTAAGTCAGCAAATCAACTCTGTTTTGTTCCTCTTTTGCATCTTATCCAGAAAAATGAAGTCATTTCATAATGATATGAATTATAAGAGTAATACGTTTTCCCCCAAGTATTACATTAACAACTAGAAAAATAATATTAAGGTTCTACTTAATCTTTTAATTATTCAAATGTCTTACCTAGAGCATATCTTTTACTGAGCATATCTACTCAGAAGTAATCTCACTGAAGTAAACAGTGTTTAGTCCCAGATCAGGTTTCCAGTTTAAAGTACAAAACACGTCTTTTCACACATATGAATGTTTTCAAAGTATTTCACCTTGGGCTCCACACTTTCTGCTACATTAAACAAAACACACTTTTCGTATTTCTGATTAGAATGAAAACATGACAAATGAAAGCAATCAGTGACCATCCTTCATTACTATTCCAAGCCCCCAATTAGAAGCCTGTATTTAAATTAACTCAAGATGGGGAGAAACTCCGTGAAATATGAATTCAGGTTGATTATATTCATCAAATGCTAAGGAGAAAAGATGTGATCCATTAACATAGTAGCCAAAGTACATCACCCCAAAGTTGTGTTATTCAAGCAGCAGCAGTTTCTTCCAATATATGATTAAATATATTCAGCTATTTTTAGTTTAAGATAGAGAACTTTGAATATATAGCTATAATGTTATTAAACAATTACTACAGCTCCTTCTTAAATAACAGCTCCAGAGGGGCTTTGTCTTTCAGTATAGAAGTCCTTTCTATAGAAAGGAAACCTGAATATTGGATTATCTATCATATGGACCTCCAAAGAAAACCTTCTTCAAATGCTTCTGACAATTCAATCTGTTTTGAAGTCAAGGATGAAATTTGGGGGATGGGGAGAGAAAGAGAAGTAGTCCTAACTACTACTACAGCTACTTTTTCTCTTTCTATGTTGCACAGTCATATAGCACTTTGCAATCAATAGACTCCAAGCACATGGGAATTGCTCAACAGAATGGGTAAAACTATTCAGTTTTCAGATTATAGTCATTAAAACATTGGCTTCATTTTGCAGAGCATATCCATTTTGCAAACATGCCCAGTTCATGCAACTCATTTACCTTTCAACAGATTATTGTTTGAATGAAGTCTATCTTGCATAACTTCATTATTGGATATGTCCCTATACCTGTAGGACATTGAGACAGCATACATAGCTTTTCCTGCTCTGATTTTTCCCTGCAGTAGCAATAACCCTGTCAGGAAAGTTGGGCTGAGAAATAATAACTGTCCAAGCTTCCAAGTTAAAAATTAGTCTGAATGGATCTCCCATTTCTATGCTAGTACCTTAATAACTATAATGCATTGGCTATCAGATAAGCTACAGATTGAAATGATAGAATATAAAATATATAACTGGACTGTGAATGCTATCTGCCCATGGACAAACACAGAAGCATCACCCAGGAAAAATGTAGCTCCCTTCCAGGGGTAAAATCCAGCAGGTTCTGACAGGTTCTGGAGAACCGGTAGCAGAAATTTTGAGCAGTTAGGAAAACCGGCAAATACCACCTCTGGCTGGTCCCAGAGTGGGGTGGGAATGGAGATTTTGCAATATCCTTCCCCCAGAAGTGGGAGGGAATGGGGATTTTGCAGTATCCTTCCCCTGGAGTGGGAATGGAGATTTTGCAATATCCTTCCCCTGCTATGCCTACCAAGCAGGGGTGAGTTCTACTTACCTTTACTACCGGTTTGCAATGGGGCTGTGCGTGCGCGTGTGCTTTGCTCGCACGTGTGCTCTTCTGCGCATGCGCAGAAATGTTTTGATGATGTCAGGGTCGGTAGGCGGAGCCTCCTGTCAGTTTTACTACCAGTTCTATAGAACCAGTGTGAACTGGGGACAACCCACCACTGCTACCAAGCCATGCCTACCAAGCCACATCACGCCCACCAAGCCACGCCCACAGAATCGGTAGTAAAAAAAAATGGATTTCACCACTGCTCCCTTCTATAAAACAAGTAGCTAAGAATTTCTGCATCACAGTAGAAGCAGACCACTCTAGTTAGTATTGCGGTATCCATCCCTAAGTACAAATAACAAAAACAAATTCTCAAGAATACAGGAAACCACCATCCAACCTTCAGAATAATGTAGCTTAATTTTTGGTGGGCTTAATAGACATTTTTTAACCTGTCTGTCTTTTTATTCCTTCTCCTTAATGAACTAGAACTTGAAGCCATTGTTCTTGAAGTGTTTGCTGTCTTGTCTATTCAGAAATACCACTTTGCTACTGATTTACCTGTTGCTCAAGCCCTAATGCACTCTTCCCCACCTCAGTGCTCCCAGATGTATCAGTGCTGGTCCTATCACCTCCAACCAACATGGGGAAGACCATCCTGATGTTTTTGCTGAAGTTTAGACTAATAAGGTTCTTCATTGTGCCTGCCACAAACATCAGTCCTGCTGCAGTGGGCAGCTACAATTGTAACATGGAATGTCATGAAGGTTGTGACTGTGTCTGTGGGATTTTCTGAAATGAGCTGTCTTTTAGAAATACCTAAAATTGTTGAAGTCTATTAAGAGTTAACAGCTTCAGTTAAAAAATGAGCTGCAAGCAGTTAAGTCACTGAATTGCTGGCAGCGGGTGTGAAACACTGTTGCATTCCTATTAACTCCAAACAGCATCTTTAAATCCAGAAAATGGTGCCCAGATTTTAAGTCAATATTAATTTTACACTTGGCACCACAGGAGAGTGAGAGCAGCTGAGTTCCAAAGGGTCAGTCTCATAAAGAGACAATGGGGGGAAAACCAAAAAATGCAAGACTGAGTTGTTTATTCAAGCATTGAAGATCTCATAAGTGAATAGGGGTGAATAAAATAATGGGGAATTCAGCTTTGCAATGAGAGGATTAATAGCCGGATGAAATCTTGAATGAGGTGTCAGATCTATACAGGAAGCAGTAATTAAGGCGATATTAGCAGATTTGGCACAGAGTGGAGCAGTTTTCATTACAGGATGGAAAATGTCGGAAAAGGATGTTTAAAGCTGGAAGGATGCATAGACAAGCAGTTCGAATTTATCTCCTCTGAAATTCTTCCCCAAATCAAAATGTACCTTGGCTATACCTCCCTCAAATGAGTCCTTTTGCAGGAACTAAAGACAAACAGTCTCTGTGGCAAATGCAGCAAGCCACAATTAGGTAAAAAGATGGCATGCATGCAGTGATGTAGTGATACATCCTTGACCATTATATATTTACCTCCCAACATCTAACGTAAGATTATGTGTCAAGACACAACGACGCACATGTTGCCATTTGCACCCCCTTTCCTCTCATTGATGCTTATGTTTACAGTACTTGCAAGAGCAGATCTCAGAAATAGTAGTGTACTCTGAAGTAGGTTGCTCTTTTGAGTAGCCCAGTTCCTACAGAATGAATGGTGGACATAACTCTGTGACAGAAGTCCCACTATTTTTAAAATGTATGGAGTTTTATTATTCGGTTGCATCCACCATTTTGTCTTTTGGGATGCCCTGGCCTGTAAGTCTCCTTGACAGCTGCTATAATCTATAATCTTTTCCAACTCCTTTTTGTTCTCTTTAACAAAATATGGTGAGTTTATAAGAAGACCAAAAGCCAAGTTATTTTCAATTTGTCTACTTTTTGGAGGGAGGTGCCTTCCAGTCAGGGTTGACTCATGATGACTGCCTGGATAAATCCCTGCAATTTTCTTGCAAATTTTTAGAACTGATTTGCCATTGACTCCTTTCTAGGGCCGAAAGAGGCTCTGTGGCTAAGATGAAACTAGAACTCAAAATCTCCCAATTTCAACCTGGTGCCCTAAAAACCACCCTCCTTTTTAATTTAGGATCAACAAACACTTGTATACATTAGTGCAGAGATTTCTTGATTTTCTCTTTAACAGCATATCTACAATCGAGTGGAGAGAAGCTTGCATTTTGTTATTTATATAGCAGTCTCTTAAATCTTTATCAGCCTGGGAATTAACTATTACATGGCCCAGTAATGTGCCTTGATACCAAGTATAGGACAACTTTGTGGAGATTTATGATAGGTCCTCAGTGTTCAGTCATAGATCTGAAGCACTCCATGACAATTACTGATTCCTTAAATTGCAAAACTTCTAATAAGGAATCTCAAAATTACTTTTTCAAATGTTTTGAAACCATGTTTTTTCCGCCTGAGAGAGAAGACATTTTGCCTCTCATCCAAGAAGCTTCATCAGTTCTCCCTCAAGGAAAAAATATAGTCTAGCGGCCATTTGAAAAAGCACTTTGAGGCAACCATGACCTGGATGACTGAGAATCTCTATAGACCAGTGATGGTGAACCTTTTCAGCAGCAAATGCCAAAAGGGGAGCGTGAGCGTGTCTGGGCCACAACCTGGAAGAGGAGCTGCCCAGGACGTATGCACATGCCCAAAAATGAACTTCCAGTTTCAGCTACTGAACTTCTGGTTTCAGACAGCTACTCTTCTGGGTTTCTGGTGCACATGCGCCCGCAACGATCAGCTGGCCGGCGTGCATGCTCACGCAGGAAAACGGAAGACCAGCTCTTCTAGCTTCCGGCACTGCCGCATGCCAAAAGGCCAGCTGATTGTCACGCGCACATATGTGCCAAAAACCCAGAAGAGGAACGGGTGACAGCACGCATGCCAGGCAACATGGCTCCGTGTGCCACTTTGGGTACGTATGCCATAGGTTTGCCATCACAGCTATAGACATTCTGATAAGGCGCTTCATAGCATACATCCAATGCTATTTCTTTCTCTATGGCTGAAATTTTGATACCTCATCAAATTCTCATCCTATCTATGAAATGGCATACAATTGAATTGTTACTGAAAAAAAATCAAGATATAAATTCTTCTGAAATGTAAAAGAGATAAAGATAGCTGCAGTCGAACTCCTATGCATTATCACTTCTACCACCAGTACTTCTCTGACCAAGTTTTGTAAATACATTCTATGCCACTTGGTTTACATTACCCAAGTGAGCATTCAATTAGTTGGTTTTATCTTTAAAGTCTATGAGTCCTGAGAAATGGCAGCTTCCAGATTGCCTCCTATCAAGTCTCAGGTCCCATTTATTAAAATCATCATCAGTGGCTTTTCTTTTTCCAGGTTTCGAAGCTCAATGAGTGGCAGTTGGTGAGCAGATACGGTCAGATACAGTGTGAATTTCTTGAATTATTTTCCGCTGTTTTTGAGCTTCTCCCCAAACCTATTTTTCTTTTGTCATTTTAAAACCCTGGTAAAGATTTTCCTCCTTCCTGAAGTTTGAATTTGGTTTTCATCTGTTCCGAGTTGTAGCTTTTGTAACTGGAATTTAATTTTAATTATTTTATTCGAACAATGTATAATTCATGCTTAAGACAGGGATATACAAGGTATAAATCATGATAGATATTGGTTGCTTGCTTTGGTGGAATCGTCTCATAAAAAGATACCCATTCAAAGCAACACTCTGCCTGTCTCTCATTCTCTTTTCATATGATTGCCTCTGAAATAGCTATTTAAGGGTAATTTTATTTAATTGCAACTTTTTATGGCTCTTCTATATTTAACTGCAGTTGTTGAAATAATAACTTTGGCAATTTATTTTAAGACAGTAACCTCAACTTGCTTTTTATGATAACATCAGCACCCATGATTGTCAATTTAGAGCAAACAAAGGCTTCACGACATAGCTAACATTTATCTATCCATGCCTTTACTAAAGTTGTATTTTTCTCCTTTTAGTCAATTGTGGGTTGTAGGCCTTGGGGGAGAAAATATCCCTGCTCTCCCCCTACCCCGCACACCACTTACCAGAACTCATTGCAAAAAAAGAGAAGGTAAGCTTCTCTCGTGTATTTCCTTTGAAGCCAGTCAATCTAAGTAGTTTTCCATAATGCTGATGTCTATCAAACAGGAGATTACAGTCAAAACTTGTCAGGCAAGATCAGGATGCTAATGATAAAATTTTAAAGTTCTAGCCATATCTTCTGAGGTTGTGAGCAAAGAAGTTTGACTTGGTACCAGAAGAAAGCCTATTTCTTCCCTTTGGCAGAAATTCAACTACTGGAAAAATGACAAGCAGGTGTTTTGACAAACATCCATCATTCAAAGATTTTACTCTTTGAAATATAAGGGGGAATTGGAAACATTACAGATTATAGATCTCCATGAATTTTGTCCCTTGGTAACTTCTATAAAAGATATAATATGCAGGTTCTATGCTTAAGGACCTGTCCGGTTTCCCTGCTGTGCCAGGAAATGTCCAGGAAGATGAAAGACATACTACACAGGAAATATACCTTTTCACCCAGTGAGAATATACTTAAAGACATGAACAGAGTATGGACAGAACATGACAAGTCATTGATGCAATGTGTATATATCTGCTGCATATCTGGCACCTGAATATTTATTGCTCTTGATTTCAAAAGGAGAGAGAAATGTAAAAATAATAGCTGTCCTAATACTGTCAATACCTTACCCATGCTATCAACAATTTATAGGGTATTATGTCCCCCAGAATAACAAAATATGGGTGATGTGTATGTTACTAGGGCTCTCTCCACCTTTAATTGTTAAATTAAACAATTCTTTGGCCCAACACAGTTTACTATTCTTTTAAAGTGTTTATGGAGATTCTCAGCCAAAGAATGATGAATTTAAGTAGGGAGGCTCTAGATTTAATCCCATTAGCATTGGGTTACAAAAGTCCATACCTTTACTGCTTATACATTAATGTCCAAAGACATGCTTGAGCTTTTAGCGAAGAAAAGCAAATATATTTTAATAAGTATAACATAGAAGGGGGACTCCAATGACTGGAGCATAGCAACTGAAGGATATGATTTATGATTTATCCAAAAGGAACAGAAGCAAAAGAAAGCAAGAAACAGTTGCACTGTATGTTAAAAACATACATTCCCTATTTAGAAATCCAAATGAATGTGCATGGATCACAGTAGAGAGCATCTGGATTAAAATAAATAGAGAAACAGACCAGTGATGACCATGACAACTGTTGCCTGCTCAGTCAAAAGAGAAGATATGGATGATCCCTTCCAAAAGTAAACTGAGTATCTTTCAATGACAGAAGAAACTGAAGTGATGGGAGGCATTGATTGTCAACATCTATTGGGAAGCAAACTCTAGGAACCATACCCGCTCAGGAAATTCATGACTTGCCTTGCTGACATCTTTTTCCTTCAGAATATGGCTGAAAATAACAGAATGTAGAGTAGGGTAGGGTAGAATAGGAATAGGAATAGGAGTAGGAGTAAGAGTAAGAGTAGGAGTAGGAGTAGGAGTAGGAGTAGGAGTAGGAGTAGGAGTAGGAGTAGGAGTAGGAGTAGGAATAGGAATAGGAATATAGGAATAGGAATTTTGTTGCTGTTAGTTGAGAAGTCATGTCCGACCCCATGGACAACGTTCCTCCAGGCCTTCCTGTCCTCTATCATCCTCTGGAGTCCATTTAAGCTCACGCCTACTGCTTCAGTGACTTCATCCAGCCACCTCGTTCTCTGTTGTCCCCTTCTTCTTTTGCCCTCAATCTTTCCCAGCAATCTTTCTCCAGTGAGTCCTTCCTTCTCATTAGGTGGCCAAAATATTTGATATTAAGTGATAAATATTCATCTTCAGGATTTGGCCTTCTAAAGAGCAGTCAGGGTTGATCTCTAGGACTGACTTGTTTGTTCGCCTTGCAGTCCAAGGGACTCGCAGGATTCTTCTCCAGCACCATAGTTCAAAGGCCTCAATTCTTTGGCGCTCAGCCTTTCTTATGGTCCAACTTTCACAGCCATACATTGCAACTGAGAAAACCATAGCCTTGACTAGATAACCACAGTCATCAGAAAGCAGACTTGATTCCAAAGAGATTTGACTTTATGTCTTGCCCAGTCTACCTTACCTTCATCAGATCACATAAAAATGACCATCACTGAAGTGCCTGCCTTCTCTTATCCATGCTCCACCATTACCTTCAGAGGTAACAAAAAGCATACTTCTTAGTCATTGCTTGATTTGGATTTAGCTATAGTGACATGATGCATTTGTGATGAAGATTTGCGTGATCTGTGCTTTTAATATTCTGGGCACAATTTTGCTAGCTAGGGATGCTTATTGGCATGTATTTGTTCCTTGAATATCACCAACCTTTCCCTCTAGTTTTAAAAGTTTACTGACTTAAAAAAATATCAACTTCACCATTTAAATGCCCAGTCAGCCCAGAAACTATAGAACTAAATAGACCACTAAATAAATGGATTACAAATTTCTGCAATTTTCATGAGAGGAATTTTAAAATACTGCATTTACTCCATCATTTTATATTTGTCCCAATTTTGTAAAAAAGCATATGAAGAGAAATTTCATGAGTAATGGTGGTGGAAGTGCCCCACCATGTGGCTAGTAGGAATACATAATCTAGTACTAGATTAATTCCCTATCTATTTATTCCCAGCTGGACGAATTATAAAACTTCAATCTATGAGTTGCTCTGCCATTTTGCATTATTGTGTTCTTCTGCACCAAAAGGCTATATCAAGGGGGAAAGTAGAAGAAAGAAAATTGTATCAATCTGTGTGATATGTTGAAGCTTACTATTTATTATATTTTGGGCAAGTAAATACATATATAGTCAGCTTCATATACATTTTTTGGCATTTGGCCTCTGTAAACCACCACACTGAATCTGAAATAAAATACTCAAGAAGTGAACAAAGTAAAGACTTTCAGCTTAATTCAAGGGGTTTGACAATAGTGTGGCATTAACCATTGAGGAATTACAGCCCACCCTATTTTTGGAGGCTGTAATTCTTCAATGGTAGATGCCACACTTTTGTTAAACCCCTTGAATTAAAGCTAGAAGACTTAGTTTTGATTACATCTTGAATGTTTCATTTTAAATTCAACATGGTGGGATAGAGAGGCCAAATGCCAAAAAATTTATCATTATCCCAATATATATAAATCTGGCTAGTGGTGTAAACACTGTTTTAAAAATCATATTGATTTTATTGTAACATAACCGTAAAGGGGGTCATAGCTGTGCAGTGGTTTTTGTTTTGTTGTCAGTTATTTTACAAAACAGAATATTTCTATAATGGAAAAGCTTACTCACCACAATTTAAAGAGGCAAATGGCGTGACTGATATCTTAGAGTTCATATTTGTTTGTTTGAATGTAGTTATATGCAGTGCAGATGGTAAGGGTAGAATTGCAGAAAACCCTTTTAAATGTAAATCACTTGCATTTTTAATTACCCAAAGAAAATGTATTACTGCTTTCCTGAAGATATTCTTAATTGTGTGCACTGTACAATAGCATGTTGATAGATTTTATGTATAAATTTTGGAGTTACAATTCAAGAGAAAAACAGTGAGGAATACAAAATAAATAATACTAAATTTAACTCTTTTTTGTTCTTTGGCGAAATTGCTACAAGTTTAACTGAATAAACTTATTTTATAGCACAGAAGGTCAGGTTTAATCTTCCATCCCTAAACATTTATACTTTCTCCCATTAAGCTACAAGTATTTATTTGAAAGAAAAAATTAATACATTGCAAACAATATAAAATTCTGAAAATATTTAGATTTCATTATTTCCTATTATTCAATTCAGCATTTGGTTATCATCATGGATTTATTTTTTGCATCGCATGAGAAAAGTACATCTTCCTTTCCCTGTCCTTATCACTTTCTATAGAGGGACACTCGAGAGCATCATATCAGCATGCATTACTGTCTGGTTTGGAAGCATTAATGCTTTGGACAGGAAGGTGGTGCAGAGAGTGATGAGAATGCCAGAAAGATTATTGGTAGTTCCTTCTATCCAAATATAGCATATAAAGCGATGCTTGGGCAGGGTCCACAGTATTGTCTGGAATGCTACCCATCCTTTTCATGACCTGTTTTCCTTGTTATCTTCTGGGAGGGGGGTTTGTGGTATCCAAAACAGAACATCTAGATCAGGGTGTCAAATTCTATTTCATTAAGGGCTGCATCAGGGTTGTGTTTAACCTCGGGGGGGGCTGGGGAGGCGTGGCCAGGGTGGGTGTGGCCAGCTCAACATCACTCATGTCAGGGGCACCTGTGGTGGCCCGAGTGCTCTGCCAGCAAAAATGGAGCTCCCTTTTCACTGGCAGTGAGTTGCAGGAGGCAGCCCTCCTGAGCTCCATTTTTGCTGGCAGAGGCACCGCAATCTGGTCCTTTGCTGTTTCCAGGGTGGCCCCACGGGCCAAATCTATGCACTCTGTGGGCTGGATTCAGCCCACAGGCCTTGAGTTTGACACCATGACCTAGATGCAGTCACATATAGTAACCATACAGTATCAGTCTTGTGAACACTCAAATGTATATGTATGTATGTATATAGCAGAGGTGGGTTTCAGCAGGTTCTGACCAGTTCTGGAGAACCGGTAGCGGAAATTTTGAGTAGTTCGGAGAACCGGTAGTAAAAATTCTGACTGGCCCTGCCCCCATCTATTCTCTGCCTCCCAAGTCCCAGCTGATAGGGAGGAAATGGGGATTTTACAGTATCCTTACCCTGGAATGGGGAGGGAATGGACATTTTACAGTATCCTTCCATGCCCACCAAGCCACACCCACAGAACCAGTAGTAAAAAAATTTGAAACCCACCACCGGTATATAGCATGTGTATATGTATGTTATGCATGTGTATGGGTAGATATTCATTTGTCTGAAATGGTATAGGGTTTTCTGCCTAAGCAGTGGGCTGGACTGGAAGACCTCCAAGTCCCTTCCAACTCTATTATTCTATATATACTTTATATGGCATTTGTAAATGATGGTTTATGACATAGTGCACTGGGCAAATGCCCTCACCTGCCATTCAGTCAATAAATAAGCCATGGCTCTGTAAGGCCTTATCCCCTTCCATTGATATTTAACACCATTGTTCTTCCTCTAGTCCAAAATGGTTTAGCTTTTGAGGAGGGAACCCTAAACTCCCATCAAGTAGGCCTAAGGAGGCAAGCAAAAGATAAGATGATGGCTCCATATTTTCCAGTAGGAAAGCCTGATGTACAAATGAAGAAAGAATGTGAACCCTGGAGTAGAAAGTAGTAGTTACTCCCCTGTGGATTGCCACTCCCTGTAAAATTGCAGTTCCTCCGTAAAACTGCAGTTCCTCCTCCAACAGATACAATGGATTCATGAAAAATAATTAAATAATAGTGCTAATTTCTCATCCTTCGTCCAGTTAAGAGCAGATACAAATTTTGATGCAGTTGTTAAAGAAGAAAAATCAGTTCTGCTTCTAGCTTCTTACACAGTTCATTAAAATATCTGAAATTTATTTTAAGATGAAGCGAACCCTAAATCCTTATTATAGTTATCTTATCTCTGAAAAATTTGCAACATTTGTTTTCAAGAATACTGATAAAAGAGGACAGCTCCACCACAGGTGGATCAGAAGATATATTTCTTTATCACTTTATTAACAAAGGGAGCCAAGATGAGAGCACATCTTAAGTCTCCAGGGTTTTGAATGCCAGCAGACTTAATCCTAATTTATAGACATTCTGAACTAAATTGATCCACATGAACTTTTTCAAATATCCCAACCAGGATTCAATAATATGTTCTTGTAGATTCTACCTAAGTCTTGATTTTACAGAGTTTGGAGGGGGGAATACGTTTGATTAGAAGAGTTTAAGGAGGCCACTGGGTACTCATCTTTTACTTCAGGGCTTCCCATCAGTGTATGGCCGGCTATCAGAGAGGATAGGGGAAGAATACTAGGCTGCTCAGGTCTTTGGTTAGATCAGTAGGGATGTTCCGAGATGTTTCCATTCATTTTATTTTGTGGATAATATGTAGTTCAACAGCTCTCCAAAAATTGCTACGTAACTGTAATATTTTCTCCTTTTACCCCATTGAATGCATGAAAAAATTGCTTAACGCACTGTAAGCCGCCCTGAGTCTTCGGAGAAGGGCGGCATATAAATCAAATTAAAAAAATAAAAATAAAAAAAAATGTCAATTGTTTTTAATTACTTACATTCTCTCATATTTCATTACCATTAAATTGAACTCAGGGTTTTGTTTGGCTTTTTTATGACCACACATACTACTTTGTGCTGGTCAAGCATCTCTTGACAGGATGTGTAAAGGCCTGGGGTGACCTGAGACAATTTCTGCTTTTGAATATTACCAGTTAACATTTGATATATTGTCCTAACTAAATAAACTGTATGAAACTCAAAAAGTACTTTGCTTTCTCTATCCTTCCATCAAATGACTGAAATGAGCAGTTGACTAATTGCATTACGTCCATACACACAACATGAGGAGATGTAGAATACAATCTTCTTTACTAGCTGACTCAAAGGATCTCTAAGGAGGGCAGCATATAATATCAATAAGCATATAATATCAATATGCAAAGGCCAGCATTCTCAACTAGGAAGGTTTTTGGTGCTTCCACATTCATATCTACTGGATAGATGTCGGTCTTGCCAGCATTCTGCATGTCAAATTTCCTTGATTTGGTGCCTTCTGGAAGTGTTAGCCTTCCACTCTCAAGCCGACTGAAATTCTAGGAGTTCCAGCCTCAACACAGTGGAGGATGGCCAGTCAAGAAAGCTAGCCTGGGGAGACAATTGACCCTATGAAGTTTCTCTTCCTCTTATGTTAAGTGTGTCAGTAATTAAAATTGCCTCCCCCGCCATGCCTTCCCTTTCAGTCAGCCTCTACAGATAACTGCATTTACATGTGCCCTTGTTAATCTCCTCTCTGCACCTGGTGTTCTGGGGAAACTCTCCTTGTGTTCCTTATCTGCACAGGTTCAGGGAGCAGTGACTTTAAAACATTCTCCTCTGCAAAATGCACTGCGAGGCCATAGATCATTTGCTATGAGTGAAATCAGGAAGTTGTCATTGTTTCCAGCACAAGCTGTGGGGCATGGAAGTCCTGACACATAAGGCCACAGGGTGTTTGGGGGGGGGCATGTTTTTATTTTTATTTTTTTGTTATTATTATTCAGAAATAAAATAGAGACCAGACTGAGTTTAGAAGAGCGTATCTAAGAGTCTTAACCTTATCTTTCTCAGAAGATAAATAGTTTCCCGTTGGCATTGGTTTGAGTGGCTTTCCCACCACCATGGATGCTTGCTTATTTTCTCCTAATATTAAAGGTGTTTATAAGCAGCTGACATTTAAGCAAGACTTTTGCCCTTTCCTAGGGACTCGGTTCCAAGCAGAGAATATTTCTGCTTTTGGGAAGAGAAATGTCAGAAAGCTCCCTAGATTTTAAGAGACATGGGCTTGTGATGGGTTTTGCTTTATTTTTTTGGCCCTTGGACTAATGTTTCTAAAGGGTGCATTGATTTCTTTTGTTAGATTGTTATCGCATATGCTATATCAGGGCTAAACTCTTATCAGCAGACATCAAACTGAAGAAAATAAAATAATTGGACAGTACTCCTTATCATTATCCTTCCCTAAGTAAATTGTTCAGAGAGGCTTGAGGTAGAAATGAATTTATCTAGAAGTAAATGCCAGTTTCCAGTTTAAAAAAAAAAGTTATATATTATGGTCACGTGACCATGGGATGCTGCAAAGTGCAATAAATCCAGGATGGTTGCCAAGCACCCAAAATGAAATCATGTGACCTCAAAGGGGCCCTGCCATTGGAACCTCAAACCTGGGTCACTAAATGACTGGTTGTAAGTTGAGGATTACCTCGATTTGTTAAGACCACTCTACTCCAAAAAGATTCTGAGCAGCTTATAATATATCCATATATTAAATTTAAAAGCACAACAAAAATAACATGGTTGCCCAGACTAAAACAGCAATCCCCAATATTTAGAGAAATGACATGGGTTCCACCAATGCCTTAACCCCAGGTCCAGGAACAATGTCAAGTCTTAAGATACTTCTGGAATCCTTGGAAAGTGGAAGCCATGTGTAGGGCAGGGACTATGACAAAGGAGTCATGATTCCTTAGTCCCACAAGATAACAACATTTGAGAAACCTGGAGTACAGGCCTGAACACATCTGATGGTCAGAAAGAACTGGAGATAGGCAGTTCCTCAAATAACCAGGCCCAAAGGAAGAGCTTTGTAAGTAATAGCCAATATCTTGACTTGCTATTGCATTTTGAACCAGGTCTAACTTCTGGATGATCTTCAACTACAGTACATTGCAATAATCCAATCATGATATGATTAGGATGTGAGTGGCCATCTGAAGGGTCTCCTTATCAAATAGTAGTCATTTTTAAAAATTGTTCTGACTAATGGAACAGACTCATAAAAAGTACCTGATTCTCTAAATATGTAAATGATCAATAATACATTAAAGAAAACCTTCAGAGTTTGTTTTTTTTAAGTTTGAATAAAACATTCATGGCCTCCTAATTTTCAGTCTAATGAGCCACAGTGGTGCAGTGGTTAGAACACAGTACTGCAGACTACTTCTGCTGGCTGCTGGCTGCCTGCAATTTGGGCAGTTCAAATCTCACCAGGCTCAAGGTTGACTCAACCTTCCATCCTTCCGAGGTGGGTAAAATGAGGACCCAGATTGTTGGGGGCAATATGCTGACTCTGTAAACCGCTTAGAGAGGGCTGTAAAGTAGTATATAAGTCTAAGTGCTATTGCTATTGCTAATGCCTTAACCACTAGACCAAATTGCCTGAGTTGAGGCAATGAGCTGTATGATACATGTTGCAGGTACCAGATTATTGAATGAATGAATAATTTAAAGAGTATCTGAAGGGGTTTTTAAGGGGAGTTTTAATGGTTTTTAACATTCAATATTGATTTTATCTGTTTTTATTGCTGTGAGCCACCCTGAGTCCTTTCCGGAGAGAGGGTGGCATATAAGATAAATAAATAAATAAATAAATAAATAAATAAATAAATAAATAAATAAATAAATAAATAAATAAATAAATCTATTTTTTTGAGGGGAGGCTAATGGACTAATCATCAAGGAAGATGCTATCTTAAATGTTTGCCTACACTTGATCCTCTCAAACAGTTAACCATATTCAATAAGTCCAACAGACCTTGTAGGCCTCCTATGTGAGTTCCTCTAAGGGAGAATAATGTAGAAGAAAACAGGCAGAGAGATATGCATGCTAAATAGGTGTTTCTCTCCAGGGGTATCCTACCTTATTTTATTGCTAGAATAGACCTTGTATGTTGAAGACCACGAATTAAGTTCTCACAGTTCTGATGAGACAAGGTTAAAGGAACCAATGAAACTTGCTTTCTTTTCTTTTCTTTTTTTTTTTTTGGAGGAAGAATAACCCTAAGAAAAGACATATAATATCTCTTGAGTTTTCAGTTGTAGAAGCCAAACAACTAGTCAAACTTCTGCCTGGCAGACTCTCCTTGAATTAAATCCTGAGCAAAGCTTACTTTGGACAATTTCATTCATGCCTGCCCCCCCATCAACTGTGAAAAGCCCCTAAAGGTTTTATGTGTGAAGACCTAGAATCACTATACCTCTCCTTAGACTCAGCCGATGTTTCTGTTTCGTTTCTGCAAATGAGAAGGACACTTTTGAGAAGCAAGGATCACCTTTCCCCCGGTTGGATGCAAGACAATTGTGTGAAACAATACTTTTTCTCCATTGAACTTATTCTCCCTGTGCCTGCACACACACACATTCTCTCCCTCAAAAAAAAAAAATCCCCTTTCTTTCTTTATATGATTTGGCTGTTTCTGGATCAGTTGATGGTTTCTGTGTTTGTTCTCCCTTTCTGTCAGTTTATTACCAGACCTCAACTGAGTTAAAAAGTGAACTTCTGCAAGTTTCGTTTGCTTCCACGAGTCAAGATAATAGTCTAGCAACATTCAATCTGTTTCCATATCACTAATGGAGCAAAATTTGGATAGGCACAACAGAGACCCAAGCTCCTGAAATGAACACATGTAACTTTCAAACACTTTCCGCCTCTCCCCAGGGCAGGAAGAGGGTGAGTCATAGAATTGCTCCTTCCCTCTCTTCTTTAGAGGGCTGAGGGTGCTGGGGTAGAGTAAGCAGAACTACCCGGGTTCTTGACAGGTAAATTTGCTCTTCCCTTATCACTTATTTAGGCAGTGTTAAAAATGTGCACAAGGGGCAATTGTAGATTGAACAAGGGGCAATCCCCTTTGCCTTAAAATTGCCAGGTTTCTTAATATATTCTTGGTGCAGTGAGAGGGAGGGGGGAAAGAATGTTACTAATAAACAGCATTCTTGTGAATTTTGCTCTCTAATCTTACAAAGGAGGAAAGGAAGCATGCTTCTCTTGGATGCTTAGCAACTATCTTGGGGTGCAACTACCTGCAAAGGTCTTTGATTTTTAAAAAATCCCATTGACTTGGTTTCCTCTGATTGAGTGAATCTCCCCCCCCTTCCAACCACCTTTGGTACATGCCCACCCACCCACACCACTGCCACCACTTCCTATCATTTAGTGCAAGATCTCATACAGGATTTTCAAGCTGATCCATGCAAGAACATTTACCAATGCTGAGACTTCCTAATGCTGGTTAGGGATGGTGGAAATCATAGTGTGTTGCAGATTGAGTCCCAGGTTGATGGGTCAAACAGAACAGCCAAAGAAAGGAGGAGGATAGCTACTTTTTTTTTTTAAGATTTATTCTGGTGGGATGCTGAAAATTACCAAATTAGCATTCAAGAAGATTAAGTAGTTCTTAACCATGTAGTCAGAAAGCTTTTCTTTTAGCCTTCTAGCCCTGCAATAAAACACAATTGCAAGCAGTCGTGACAAAGAAAGGGCAAACTTGAGATCCTTCACCCTCCTTTCTATAGGAACCTGAGAAGAAACGGCTCCTTCAAGACTTTGAATTGTCACCATGAGCAACCTTGGAAAGCCAATGGCTCCAGCTTCCACCATCCTGACCGAACAGCCCAAAAGAAAAAGGGGGAGACCAAGGAAGCAGCCACAGGTAAGAGTTCAAGCTTTAGTAAGCTTAGAAAATTCTGTTAAATACTTTGCCTTTGGGTTAAGTTAAGATTTATTAGCAGTATACCCTCTGACCATAATGAAAATGATATTAGGTGACAAAGGTTGTAATTCTCAAACAGTCTCAGCAATTCCAGCCAGCTTTGCTTTGTTCAAGGCTAGAGATCTTTTTCTATTTATCAGTGTATGTGTGTCATAATAATGTATAGGGCAATTTATGTGATCAAGCTAAACCGACTGCTCAGTGATGGAATCTAGAAAAGAGCATCTCTAACACGTAATCGTCCAGCCACTACATGAATTCATCCAACCAAGGGAAGCTTATTACCTTTGCTGTTAAATGGTTCCAATATCAAACTGTGCTTCCTATTAAGAAGTTTATTCTAACATCTAGTCAGAACCTGCCTTCCTTTCTCTAATTTAAGGCCATTGTTCTGCCCTCTTAGAAATAGAGAATGAGTTTGGGCTAAACTGTAGTTACTTTGGAGGATGTGAAGTGGTGTGCTCCATTCTTGAATTACAATGTGCATTCCTACTGCTCGGAGTCACTGAGAGTCGCCTGGTATATAAATTATTATTATTATGGTTGGCCACAGTCAACCAGATATTTAGACTGGATTTGGCATTTTTATCTACCTACCCAGTCTTCCTGGGGACCTGGGATAGATAGATGTTGTTGTCTGATGGTGTTAAGGGTAAGGGATGGTGTTAAGTAAGATGATGTTAAGGGTATCTATCGTCTGCAGGATGTAAGCTGTTCCAAGTAAAGCTGCCTTTTGCAATTGACTGATTTGATTTTGTCAATGCTGATGGTGTTGAAGTGATGCTCCAGATGTTTTAGGATTGCACTCGACACTTATCATTATTGGTACTATTTTTGCTTTCTTTTGCCACAGTTGTTCTATTTGAAGATCTTGTATTTTGTGATTTCCTCCAATTATTTCCCTTCTATTCTTTGTAATTTGTAATTATACAAATAATTCCCTCAACACTGTCAAACTAGTTACTAAGTCTGCATTACTATTAATCTTCTCATTGTTCCTATCACCCACCTCCTCCCAATTAGGACTGTATGACTGTAACCTTGTTGCTGGTATCCTTAAGATTTATATTGACTGTTTCCCTATGACTATCATTAAGTGTTGTACCTTATGACTCTTGACGAATGTATCTTTTCTTTTATGTACACTGAGAGCATATACACCAAGACAAATTCCTTGTGTGACTCCAATCACACTTGGCCAATAAAGAATTCTATTCTATTCTATTCTATTCTATTCTATTCTATTCTATTCTATTCTATTCTATTCTATTCTATTCTATTCTATTCTATTCTGCTGCCTCCAGGTGCAACATACTGCAACATCCACTAGCCAAAATGATTTGTCTTTCGACAATTGTTTGGGATGTTATGTGGCAGATGCTTATCTTTCTGAATTCTAAAATCCCCAGAGTACTTTAGCATCTTCATTTGTTATTACTTTGTCTACTTTGTGGTCCCATCATCGTTTGTGGGCAAATGGCATTTCTTGCAAATATTCCAATGTTTGTAGTCAGTCTGTGCAATCTTCTGGCAGCAACAACCAGGTGGTCCACTGTTTCTTTAGCTTCTTTGTAGAGGCAGCACTTGCTATCTGTTGCTGTCCTCTTCAATTCTGGCTGTGTATGCATTTGTTCTTAAGGCCTGATCTTGCACAGCCAGAATTAATCCTTCTTCTCTTTCTTCAATTTTCCTGCTCTTAGCCATTATTACTATTATTCCTATTAGTAATAGTAGTGGTGGTGGTAATAATAATTAGGAAAAGAATGAGATTCCATTCACATGCAATGTATAAAGAGGAAGGTGAGCACAGTGGCACTTGTATGGTATATTAATTTATTGGTTCAATTGGTTCAATTATTCAATTATTAATTCTGTAAAACCATGTACAAATATTAAGATTATCATGCACAACATTCTTCAGAATGGTTTAAATATTTATTCAAACATAAATATTTTCTGTACTGATATTCTCTTTTGATAAGTTTTGTTTCCATTGTTGTCTATGTTGTTTTGATCAAATATATTTTTGGCGATACCTACTATATCTACATTCACAGGACTTTCATGTCTGTGGTTAATTTAAGTACAGATTACTGAATTAATCAACCCTTCTGAGTTTGCCTCAGAATATTGAACAATAAACTAAATGCAGGACCAGGGTTGGTCCAATATGTTAGGTTAAAATGAGGTAATTGGAAGGTATGTTGGAAGGTACTTTTTAAACACAGACTTTTTAAACCAATAAAATACTGCAGTACTATTTTTTTTCTACTAAAGATTATTGTTATGTTTTTGCAAACCTTAAATCTCCCTGTACCTCGATGTTATGTGTTCAGGGTGTCATTTTGGTTGAATTAAGGATTCACAACATGCTTTCTTTACAGGGACTATTTATTCCAGAAGGTCTAATTTAGGTATATTTCCAGAAAGACATAAAGATTCCAGTAAACCAGATGACTAACCAACAAACAAATGTCCATTTACCGATAAACCAATAAACTCATTCATTTTCCTGGACAATCTAGCTGCTCTATAGCATTAGATGATGCTCCTTACATCTGTCAAAAAAGTCCCAGCAGTTCTTGGCCTGCTACACAGCTGGTGTAGGCTGTCTTTTGGTTTTCTAGTATGCTAAGCATAGCCAAAGCATGTATATTCTGAGGGAAAAAAAGAATGATTGCTCTGCAGTAAAACTGCAGATGATTATTTTTCTGGGTTGTTCTCCAAACAACCTCGGACACCCACAGACAAGCAACACAGTTGATGTCTGGATAGAATATCTCAGCTGTATCCAATGAATGTCAATGACAAGTGTTCCTTTTGGCTAACACTGACATGTATCCATTGGAAAAGTAATTAAGAAGAGCCAACAAAAAGCCTCAATAATTTTTG
This sequence comes from Pantherophis guttatus, assembly GCF_059756535.1. Taxonomy (NCBI): domain Eukaryota; kingdom Metazoa; phylum Chordata; class Lepidosauria; order Squamata; family Colubridae; genus Pantherophis; species Pantherophis guttatus. Next base: position 209,832,331 of record NC_142064.1, read on the forward strand.
CACTGCTTTCGATTCCACATTTATCGATTATTTTCTTCTCTTCTGCTAATATTGGTGTCATAGAAGATTCCTGTTTAATCAAATAATCTTCTCATCACATACTGTTTCGATTCCAATTGATTTGCAATTTGGCCTTACCTGAGATCTGATATGCATGGTAGATGTCATTTTTTCATCATGAGAATTATTAAGACCACTGCTCAACAATAAGCTACTGCTGTCTAATAGTTTATTGCAGAGTTTTTAAACTTGATGCCTTCAGGAAACCTGTTCAGTGTCTGCCACCAGAAGATTCTGGGTGTATGTTCTGGAAGTTATGTTCATTTCATCTGGTGTAACATTAGGTTTTATTGTGCATTCTCTGCAGTTACATAGAGAGAAAAATAAGACATAGAGATACCTGTCCTTCTCTTTCATTAATAACTCTCCCCACTTTTCCATCCAAAAAGGATCCAACTGGACCTCTGCCCCCAAAGAAACCACGTGGGCGGCCAAAGGGAAGCAAGAAGAGGAGTGCTGATTGTGGACAGGTGGTAAGAACAATCAGATTGGCCTACTCTACTCCAATCTTCTGTACTTTCTGATAGAGAAAAGGGACTGATAGGTCTTTGGACCCGGAAACAAAGAACTGAAATCGAATATACAAGTATTTGTATATAAATCATATAATTTAAAAGTTTCCCTTTATTACATGCCAGATTTTCTGTTTGTTTTTTTTCTGGTGCCTTTGAATCAGTTTTTGATTCCTGGCAATTACCTGGAGTAGCCTCTGTGGTTTCTTGACTAGGTTTTTCAGAAGTGGTTTGTGCTTGCCTCCTGTTTAGCATTGAGAGAGAGAGAGAGTGACTTTGCACCTAAGGAAGGACTAGATCTCATGATCTCTCACTTTCTAGCCTAATGCCTTAACCACTACACCAAACTGGCTTCATATGACAGCACTATTGCTTTAAATATAACTCACTGACCATCTATCTATCATTCTCCACAGTTATACTTTGCCCATTTCTTCTAATTATTCCTTTTCTGGACAGTAGACCTTTTCGGTCTAATGTCACATATTGTCCTTTGCTATTGAGAACATCACTTTTCAGTTGAACAGTGATTGTTTTGTACTCTGATTCCAACAGTGATGATGACTGCTACTATCAATTTTGACATCTTCTACTTGTTTCTTCTACTTTATCTCCTATATCTCTTTCATCACATGGCATTGCCACTGCTACAGCTCCTTTACGTTAGGATTCTTTTCAGACATTGTGAGACTTTCAAAGAGTTACTCGACTAACGCATCCAGTAATCATTATTAATATTAATAATTGATTAAAGTATGCCATCTGACTTCCAACAATTCTGGGTGGCTCACAACAATCAAGACAAATTAGACAAATGGCAAGACCAGGAGACCAGATGGAGTCTGTCTCACCAAAGGCCTGGGTGAAGAAGCCAGGTCTTCACAGATGTTTTCAACAAACAGCCAAATGGGGACCATCCAGATCCCAGTAGTACCTAGACCACCACCATCAAGCCAGATAAATTAGGAATCTCTCTGGACATTAAAATATGTTGAAGAATTCTTTCTGAAAACACTCTTGCTTTCAGAAGACAACTCATCAGATAACTTTTCCCATTACTGTTCCCAACCAATGGAATGTATATACTGTGTTGTGGTTGTGGTTGTTGTTATTGGCTGCTACTATCTCTATCTTTGATATTATTTTATCTTTATACTCAAAAGAGATATAAACATCCACTGGGACCCACTGACAGAGAAGGACAACTAAGTCATTGTGCTTTTCAAACCTGGACTAGCCCAGCTTTCTTTCATATTCATTCATTTCTCAGCTTCAAATTGCCAATACATTTTTGGTAGTGATCTTTCTTTTTTTTTCTTTTAGCCCTAATGGGTTGATTTTGGTCACCAGATACAAATTTTTCTTCTACTGTCTTTTCAAAATTCCTTTTCCTTTCCTGAATCATTAGACAATACCTATCAAGAAGATAATAATTAGAGTATAATGTATTGATTGTGAAGAGTACATATTGCCTAAGGGACATGCTGTTTTTTTGTTTTTGTTGTTTTGTTGTTGTTGTTCTATATTACAGGGGCACATCTCTACTGCAAAAAAGCCCAGGGGAAGGCCACGAAAGTGGGTGAGTGAATAGAATCAAAACTGTGGCATGCTTTCTTTTTCTTCTTAAGTAGCAGCTCATCTTTCAATATGTGTAATTTCTTTCCAGGATTGAGGGTGTTCTCTGTTTCTCAGTAATAGAATAAAGGTTGAACTTTATAAAGTCAAGAGTGTAGCCCATGGGTGTCAAACTCAATTTCATTGAGGGCCGCATCAGGGTTGTGTTTGACCTCGGAGGGCCGGGGGTGGGGGTGGCTGGGGTGGCATGGCCATGGTTTTGGGGGGCACTTGTAGTGGCCAAGTGATAAGGCAGGATTTCCCTGAGACCCTCCCTCATTCTCATTACAATCTCCTTCCTCCCTCCCTCCCTCCCTCCCTTCCTTTTCTTCTTTTTCTTTCCCTCTTCCCTCTTCATTCTCCTTTCTTCTTCCTTCCCCTCTTTCCTTATTTTTCCTTCCTTGCTCTCTTCCCATCTTTTTCTTTGTCTTTCCCTTTCTCCTTATCTGTCCCTTTTTGCATGCTCAAATGCAAAAGAGGAAACATTTCTCCTTTTGTTTTTAGTTTGTTTTGATAGCCCTCTGCCAGCTAAAATTGAGCTCGGGGGGAGGTGCATGCGGGGCCCCCCGCACCCCATTTTTGGCCACAATGAATGGCCTCCTGCAGCCCTCTGCCAGCAAAAATGCAGCTCGAGGGAGGCGCGCGCAGCCCTACTGAGCTCCGTTTTTGCTGGCAGAGGCACCGAAGGCTGGTCCTTTGCTGTTTTCAGTCCAGTCCTGAGGGCAGATCCTGCCCACAGGTCTTGAGTTTGACACCCCTGGTGTAGCCTCAATAAAAATAAAATAGAATTGTGGCTTCAATTAAAACTAATTAATATTAGTATTATTCTATTATTCTTCAGTTATTTGTTATTTTTTTTTCCTCTCACAATAAAAATTACATTTTGGTAATAACTTTTGGCAGTCCCTGGGGTTTGCACCAAGGCTTGGAGAGCTAAGTTACATTCTAGGGTTTCAGAGTCTAAAGAAACTTTAAACATGATTGTACTACCCTGCTTCCCCCAAAATAAGATATCCCCTGATAACAAGCCCAATTGGGCTTTTGAGCGCATGGCAATAAGGCCAAGCGCCTATTTCAGGGTTAAAAAAAATATAAGACAGTGTCTTATTTTCAGGGAAACACAGTAGTCTCTCTCATATTTCTGCAGTAAAGTTTGGGGGAAAAAATCTATCTGGGGAGCAGGCAAGTTGTAAGGCAAATGAACAAATACACTATTATTTTGGCTTTTCAGAACATTTCCAATATATTTGTGTTATTAATGTATTCACTAGATTTATAGCCTGATTTTCCTCTAGGACAGGTTTTTTTTTTCAAATTTAGCACCTTCCAGGTATGTGGACTTCATTTCCCAGTATTCATAGCAATCATAATGCTTGCTGGAGAATTCTGGGAGGGGCAGTCCTCACATCCAGAGGGTCTCCAAAGTGGGTAAATCTGCTCTAGGCATTTAAGACAGAATAAGTACTATTTTCTCCTTCGCCCGACAACAGTAATTCTGTGGTGAAAAATTGGGCTGACAGACTTGCTTATCATAAAGAGGATTTCCAGATTTTCAAGTCATTGCTCATAAAAAGGATGAAGAATATTTTCATTACCAACTAGAAAAATGCTCTGATTCCTTAAGACAAGCCACTTTCCTGCTGATGCACAAATTACCAGCTATGAAAAAATTATGTTTTCATCTGTCTAGAGAAAGCATAGGTAACCTGTGACTTATGGGATGATGCCTCCAGTTTTACTGCTCCATATTTTGTATCTCAGAATCTTCCAACTATATATCAGGGATTTTCAGTGATTCAATCGTTCCTTCCTTCCTCCAATTTTCCTTTCCTTTCCTTTCTTTGATTTTAATGACTTATAAATTCTAAAGAAGATTATTAAACTTCTGGAAGAGAACCCAAAGGTGCTTTTTCAAAAGTCAAGTGGACTTTCTTTGTTTTTCCTTGAAGATATTTCGCTTCTCATCCAAGAAGCTTCTTCAGTTTGGACACTCTTTTGAAAAAGCACCTTTGGGACAACCATGACCTGAATGACTGAGAATCTCCATAGATATTTTGGGGAAAAAACTAATTATTCCCAAATTAGCTCTTCCTCCAAAAAAAAAAAAAAAACAGTCCTGCTCCCCAAAGAGATTTTCTGTCGCTGTCAGGCCTACTATGGAAGTGGGGCAATGGTGGGTTCCCCCCGGTTTGCACCGGCTCTATAGAAACGGTAGTAAAACCGGTGGGAGGCTCCGCCCACCGACCCCAATGTCATCAGAATGCTTCTGCGCTCGGCCCCACTGCGAACCAGTAGTAAAGGTAAGTAGAACCCACCCCTGAAGTGGTGTAGTGATTTTCCAGCCCACAACCACAAAAACATTGGCCATTCATCTCAGCTTTTATAACTGACAGTTAAATGTAGGTCTTCAGTGTGTGACAGCAGAGCAAAGTAACAATGGGTTTGATCATGGCAGAAGTTAGAAATATCTACCGTAAACACAGAAAAAGAAAAAACATTTTCTTAAATCCTCTCCAATTTTTGTTTTAAAAAGCTCCACTTTTAACTTATAAAATCAAAGGCAGCGAAGGAATAACTCTAGATAAAGCAGGATATAGTCACATTGCAATTCACAGCAAGAAATAAGCTCCACTAAACACAACACAACTTATTCCCATGTAAACATGTCAAGAATTATATGTCAAGCAGGTCTTTTATCAATTAATATCAGTCTTTCATCTCTAATAACTTTTAATCTTTTCTCTTTGGGGCTTTTTGAAAGTCAGTCTATATTTGCATACAAAGACAAGCGATGGTTCCAGAGTGAAGGTTCTGTTATCTTTTTATAGTCATGCCTTTTTATATTTCTTTCAAGGGAACTGTTTATAGATTGGTTGATTGCAATAGCTTGCAGAAGGAGATCGCTTATCAAAGCAGAAACACAATGTCAAAAGACTAAATGTTTCTCTATTTAAAATATTTCTTTCTAAAGTATTTCTATCCCAGATTTTCAGAGTGGTCTCAGTAAAATGTTGTTTAAATGTTGTTTAACCTCCTCCTTTCTCAAAAAAACAAAGCTGCATAATAAAAACAGGAGGCTGCGTGCTTTTTTTTTACTAAGGATCTCAAGTAGTATGTTCAAAACTGTTTCAGTGGCCAACTGTATGACACCTGCTGCCACGGGCTGGCCTGTGGTTAAACTGCCAACAGCACAGAGGGGAGCAGAAGTCTCAGTCATGATTCACACCACAAAGCTCTGCTTAGTACATCTGGTGCGGGGCAGGAGAGCATGTGGGATCTGAAGCAGAAGGAATGGTCTGCGATAGTTAAGAGACCAGCTTTTTTTCCAGTGACCCAGCATCAATTAAGCAGTGGCCCAAGCTGGAGTCTTTTCAGAAAGGAGGAAAGGACAAGGCATAAAGAGAACTGGATTTGCAGATGTGTCTGCTCCATGCTCAAAGCACACCCTTTAGTTCTAAAATGCCAAGTGCAAGTTGCAGCTCTTAAGCTGTCAAAGGGGCATCAATAATCAGTGTCACCTTCAAAGTTGCTATGTGCGGCTCTCCTGCCATGTCCCCAATTAGCTTTGTTGGCTCACTGCCATGGAGGACAAAAGAGACATCTGAATGCATTAGTACACAAAAGCCTTTCAAGTGTCCTCCCACACCATTGCCATTAGATAAAAGAACGTGTTGGTTTTCAAAGAGTGCATGGGGGTTCAGGGGAGAGATGCAAGAAGGTAAATTGAAGAAAGGATTCTTACGCTTCTACCTACAGCGTATATGTAAATCTTTATGAAACTCAATAGGGTTTATTTTCATATGATTGCTCAAGAAGACATTTTGGAGCCTCTAGAACTCAGAAGGCATCGTACATCAAAGAACCTGTTCTATAACGTTATAGAAGTTATAGAACTTATCACGGATATAGCAGTTATATCTGTGCTATAAAGTTCTACTTCACAAAAAGTTCTAGAACTCTAGATTTCCCTTTCCAGCAAAGCCTTGTCCAGCTCTTCCAGGGTAAGAATGAAGATTGCTAAACTATCATGCCAAAGTGCTTCTGTAAACTGCTGAAACCTCTATAGAAAGGGGATTTTCTCGGTGAGTGACAAAGACAGAGCAAGCATTTTTTAAAATAAATACCAATATGCAAGAGGGTTCTTTTGTGTTACATTTTTCATATAAAATGATATAGCTTCTGCACATGTGATAGACTATCAGTGTGTTTTTGGTATGATGTTGACTCAAACTCTCATATTCTTGCTCTAATGTGTCCAATCTGTGGCCCATGGGCCGCATGCAGCACTGGACAGCCAGTAATGCAGCCCCACAAGAGCATAAACTTTTAACATTTTAATGTGATTTATATACGTTAACCATATTATCTATTTTATATGCGGCCCAAGACAATTCCTCTTCACTCAATGTGGCCCAGGCAAACCAAAAGGTTGGGCACCCATGCTCTAATCCATGCTGGCTGAAAGTGAGAAAATTTGAAATCAAAGATATCTGGTCTTTGAAATCAAAGATGTCTGCCTTTCACCAACAATCAGAGCTTGTTTCTAGCCCCAAAGGTGCTTTTTCAAGAGGCAACTGGACTTTCTTGTTTTGTTTTGTTGTTGTTGTTGTTTATTTCTAGCCTTCTTGAAACTCCTTGTTATTAGCCCATGGAGGGGAGAATACACTTTTTCATTGAGCTCTAAAATCAGATCTGCACAAAGGTGAAACCCAATGAAACCTTTGCTTTTGTTTGTATGTATATAACAAGAAGGATCAGTTTCTTTCTTTCGTTTTTAAATAGCTTTTATTAAGCAGTTTTCTTCATTTTATATCACAATTTCGATCTTTACAGTGCTCCGGTATCAGTATATCTCCTAAGTACATGTAAATTATTTTTATTATTCTTCCTTTCCTTTTGTGTACATATCTATTCTATATAATGCATCATTATTGCAAGTACATACCTATATATGTTACTCTTTATTGTCACACCTTAATTTACTTTTACATTCTTTTTCTTCGCTTCTATGCTCTAACCAGTTATACCATGTGTCCCAAATCAAATAGTATTCCATTTCATCTTTTTCTTTTATTTCCATTGTTAGCCTGTCCATCTCCGACATTCTAACACTTTTTTATCGCCATTTCATCAGAGGGAGTACTATCATTTTTCCAGTATTGTGCGTAGATGATTCTAGCTGCTGTTATTATGTGTAATATGATATACTGAGTTTTTTTATTATAATTTCCCCTTAATATACCTAATAAGAATAGTTCTGGTATCAGATCTATTTGTTGTTTAGTAATTTCCTCTAGCCAGTTTCTTATCTTTGACCAATATTTCCTTGCATCTGGGCATAGCCACCACATGTGGTAATATGTTCCATGCCTCCTTTTACATTTTCAGCATTCCGCTGGTCAATCTGGCTGGGGGCAAATGCCAATGATAAAACATTTTTTATATATTTTCTTTGTATGCTGCTGACATTGTCACTACAAGAAGGATCAGTTTCTTATTATATCATGAAAATTTTGTAAAGGTTTAGGAAATACTAAGCAATAATATGTTTAGCAAGTGAACAAAAGGGAAAAAAATGCATAAATATATTTTCAAATATACAGTATTTTCCCCAAGTGAGAATAAGGGAAAGAAACATATGAAACTTTGGCTATGTATAGATGTAAGGTAAAAAAAGAAAAATATCACTTCTATAAGTGATATAGAACCTATAATATAGGTTATCTGGTTTGAGGATCATTTAAGAAACATTTCATAAAGCCTGTTCAATAGTATCACCTTGAAGGAGGATGTTCATGTTGTTTATACTAGCAAAAATTTATACTGTAATTCCCTTACAGCTTTTTGTCCCTGAGGAAGAATATCACAAAACTGAAGTCGAAGGGGAAAGCAATCCAGGTTTTAACACATGCCCTGTCACAGAAGGTGTGTAATTCATTCGTTTAGTCAATCTTTTGTCTATTTAGTACAGATATTTTGTGTTGCTTCACTCACCATTCTAAGCAGTTCACAGTAGCAATATAATCCATGAAACCATGACCACACAATCATAATATTTAATTATCACAATACTGTACTTATAAAACCATTGTTACATACACACACACAAATATATTATATATTTGTGCCGATCATGCTTTCCTTGCACAAGCATGAAGCTGAAGACACCGGAACGTTATGTTGTATTTAAGATGGTGGATCTTCTGTCTGGGGGTTGTTTTTTTCCCAGAATCTGTGCTTTTTACTATATCCATTCTTTCTCAGCTCAGGTTACATCACCGGATGTACAGAAAAATTATGAGCAGATTTTTTAAGAATGCTCATCAACCCCCAAACATTTTTATATGAAAATAATTTAATAAATACTGCTTAACTAATAGTACTGCAAATAATAATAAGCACCTTAGGTACAATCCCAAAACAGCTACTTGAACATGATTGGCATTAAGTCAATCAATCAGTCAATTGCAAAAGGCAGCATTAATTAAAACAGCTTGCATCCTGTGACGATACCTTTAACACCATCAAATATCTGCATAACCCAAATCCTTGGGAAGGACTTGACAGGTGGATAAAAATGCTAAATCCAGTCCAAATATTTAGCTGATTGAGTGACCAATCAAACATAATCAACCCCTTGACTTGTCCCATCAACCCTTGTGAATCGATATTATTGACCCCATTGGGTGACCCGGATATACACCATCTTAACTTCCCAAAGAAAATATCTACAATGTGATAAATAAAATTAAAAATATAAATGGAGACATTGCAGGAAGAAGAAACAGCTCTTGCTTTGAATAGATTTGATTCTGAAATCCGGTTATAGAGCAGCTGGTGAAAGTACTCATTATCTTTACCCTCTTTGTTACCTTAGTCATGTTATAGATGGAATATGCTGATGACTGTCTAGCAGCCAAACATGGCCTTGTGTGTGTGTGTTTTTTAATAAGTCAGTGCAGATGGTACTTGATAAATTTGGAGGCGTTTAACCTCCACTTCCTCTCTGACTCCTTTTGTCATTACTTCTAAGGAGTATGGTGACATCAGCACAGCCACAGACTTCACTGTTGTGCCTCACATCCTGCCCAGATCTCTGCCAAATCAGTATCTCATGTACACCCTATATGCCACTCAAAACATTAGTAACATGTTGTGCTTTGCTCTTCTTTTCAGAAAATCATGCTCAAGTGTTCATGCGCATGTATGAGGACCCAGATTGTTGGGAGCAATATGCTGACTCTGTAAACCACTTAGAGAAGGCTGTAAAGCACTGTGAAGCCGTATATAAGTCTAAGTGCTATTGCTATAGATTAGTGATGGCAAACACACACGCGCACACACACAGAGACGCACACACACGACACCAAGTGCCGAAAAGGGAGCCCCAAGTGCTGAAAAGGGAGCACTTGCACGCGTGGCACTAAGTGCCAAAAAGAGAGTATGTGCGCTGGCCAGCAAGTCTTCCGGTTACTGCCGTGCATGCACATGTGCTGATCAGCTGGCCAGTGCACATGCTTACGACATAAAATGGAAGACCAGCCCTTCCGGTTTCCAGCACTGCCACAAGCACAAAGGCCAGCTGATTAGCATGTGCGCATGCACTCCAGAAACCCGGAAGAGGAACGGGCAAAGCTGCGGGTGCCAGGCGCGTGCCAGGCGACATGGCTCCGGGTGCCACTTCAGGCACACGTGCCATAGATTCACCATCACGGCTATAGATCAACTGCTACCTAGTGCCACCCATTATTTATTTTATTTTATTTTATTTTATTTTATTAGATTTCTATACCGCCCTTCTCCCGAAGGACTCAGGGCGGTGAACAGCCAAAGGATAAAACACAAGAATACAAAATTTAAAATAAGTTAAAACAGATTAAACAATTTGGCTCAATTTTAAAATATCCCATAATTAAACAAATTAAAATTAGTATTTAAAATTTAAATTTTAAAATTTTAAAAAGGAGAAGATTTAGGCCAGGCCAGCTTGATGGAATAAAAACGTTTTAAGCGCGCGGCGGAAGGTGCGCAGATCCGGGATCCTCCGTATCTCCGGGGGGAGCTCGTTCCAGACTGTAGGTGCCCCCACAGAGAAGGCTCTCCCCCTGGGGGCTGCCAGTCGACATTGTTTGGCCGACGGCACCCGGAGGAGCCCCTCTCTATGGGAGCGTACTGGTCGGTGGGAGGCTATTGGTGGTAGCAGGCGGTCCCGTAAATAGGGCCTTGGTAGTACAGGGGTTTAAGGCACCCTGTTATTAAGCTTATTAAGACCAGCTGCCTGCAATTACTGCAGGGTTCGAATCTCGCCAAGGCTCAAGATTGACTCAGCCTTCCATCCTTTCTAAGGTAGGTGAAATGAGGACCCAGTTTGTGGGGGCAATAAGATGACTTTGTATAAATATACAAAAGGATGAAGGCTATTGCTGAGCACATTGTAAGCCGCCCTGAGTCTTCGGAGAAGGGCGGCATATAAATCAAATGAAAAAAATAAATAAATAAATAAATTGAAACTGTGAAATAACTGATATTTCTTAGAAAATGTCTGCATGATGTATTACCCTTTAACCCCATTAACATTAATAAAATAAAATAAATTGAAAAATAAATTAATTGAAAAATAAATTGTAGGAAGGAAAAGAGAAAGGAAGCATTGATATATAGACATGGAATTCTACAAAATATGGAGCCAAGCCCAAAGAAGGATAAGGCTCAAATAGCTTTTTGACCAAGAATTTAAAGACAAGATTGGTGTGGTTTTTCTCCCACAAAAAGTGTTTGAGGAAAATATTTCAACTAAAGGGACTTGTTATTTTGAAAACAATCCATAATCCTGGATTTATGTTGGGAAATTTACAGTAGTTTTGGGAATATGCCACCCTTCTCACATAGACATAGCTGGTGAGAGGGGTGCATATAAAGTTCATAAGTAAATAGATGTCTCTCCTTGTTTCAGTTATCTGAATAAGACCAGTCATGTGGATCTCTGTCTGGTACTCTGACATTTTGTCTTTCACAATGATGTTTTGGCAATCCCTGTACTTCTCTAAACGTTTATAGAATTCCCTATGTTCAGAAAGAGAGCACCAACTTCCTACCCCAATAGAGTAGTTATAATGCTATGGTCCCATGACAGCAGATTGGGGAACTCTAGAGTATATATAAGAATCTCTTTCATGTACAAGTGTTCTTTATAGACAACAGTAAAAAAAAGAAAGTGAGCTCCAATTCACTCTTCATCTCATATTCTCTTTAGGGGCATCTACAAAAGGCTGTCACATGAAGAAGGGAGCCACAGAATTCAGGAGAACATTGAGTGAACAACAGTCTCCTTGTTGACGTGTCACTAGAGCAAAATGAATTAAACTCCTGGTCTGCCATGTGCAAAGGAAAGCCAAGGAAAGCCCCCTTCCCCATTTTTCTTTTGTACCTTTACCAATGAACTGCCTCTTGCAAAGCTCAGTCATTCACATTTGTAACAGCGGTCCTAACCCCCAAAAAGAGGGTTTAGATCTAATTAGCATTTGGAGGAAAATCGACCCGTTACGTGTTTTGAAAATCTTCATCGATTTGAGTCTTCTACCATTGGGAACATTAATTATTCTAGGATGCCAAGATCCTGATTTTAAGAAATGGGAAATATCTTCCTAACTAAACATGCTTACCAGTGGTGGGTTTCAATTTTTTTTACTACCGGTTCTGTGGGCGTGGCTTGGTGGGCATGGCATGGATTGGTGGGCGTGGCTTGGTGGGCGTGGCAGGGGAAGGTTACTGCAAAATCCCCATTTCCTCCCAATCAGCTGGGACTTGGGAGGCAGAGAATAGATGGGGGCGGGGCCAGTCAGAATTTTTACTACTGGTTCTCCGAACTACTCAAAATTTCTGCTACCGGTTTTCCAGAACTGGTCAGAACCTGCTGAAACCCACCTCTGATGCTTACTCAAAAAAATCCCACTTAGGGCAATACTTTTTAAAAGTAAGAGTGCTGAGTTTTGCGGCCTTGAATTACATTTATGCCAAGTTCACTTGAGAAACAGGACAGGTGCAGGACAACACACTCAATTTGGTTACTAGATTAATGTATGCATTCAGTATATTTAACTTATGGTTGAGCAAGTCATATAAAAATACTGCATTTGAACAATATGCCGAATATATTTGATTAATAAATATATCAACCATTCCCACTCAATCTCCTCACTAAGGTTAATATTAGATAACCTTAGCATGCTGTATACACTCAATAACTAGGCCTCTAACTGCCGTAATGAAGCAATTTTATGTTGCAACCAGGGTATCATAAACTAAGTTATCTTATTTTGGCCTAGGATGTTGTACATATCCATTGTGTATACTTAGTTTCTAGTCCAGCATGTTGCATAAACTGGAAAAATGGGTTTGTTGGTTAATTTTGTTTTGTGTATATATATCCCAAGGGATCTTTCAAACAATGGTGCCTCGGTGGTGCAGCGGACTAAAGTGCTGTTAAGTGCTAGCATTTAGCTGCCAGCTGCCTGCAATTAGCGCAAGTTCGAATCTCACTAGACTCAAGGTTGACTCAGCCTTCCATCCTTTCGAGGTAGGTAAATTGAGGACCCGGATTGTGGAGGCAATAAGCCAACTTTGTATAGAACAATACCGCTTTTGGGGGGGGGGCGAAAGCCCTAATAAGCAGGTATATACAAAAAAGTATGCAGGCTATTGCTATAATGCATTGTAAGCCGCCCTGAGTCTACGGAGAAGGGCGGCATATAAATTGGACTAATAAATAATAAATAAATCAATAATGGTGAAGTAATACTTGGGGGACAAAAGGAATTGTCTGCCAATCACATTACGTTATCACTATGTGCGGGCAATGGTGCACAACACCCTGTTCCAGTGGTGTTGCATCTGTTGTTGGGTTCTTAAAAAAAAAAAAAAAGCTTTTATGACCTTCAATTCATGCCAATGGATTGTTGCCTTGCAACAGTCTATACAGCAACAGTCTATACAACAACAGTTTTTGGCCAGGTTCTTGGCTTTCTTGACCTTCCAATTCCTGGAAATCCATTGCAACAGCCTATTGCTATGATTATGAAATGAGCCCAAAGGCATACAGTAGCTGCCAGCAGAAAAGCACTGAGGAGTTAAGACAGTGACGAACAGTTGCCACCGTGGTGGTCACAGAAGCATGGGAAAAGATTAATAACATGGGATCTTCTCTGCAAAGAGAAGAAAAGCAAAGACCTGGGCAACAGGACAGAGGAGACACTAAGTTCCTGTTCAGATAGTGAGCAATGACTGGCCAATCATTCTCTGAATCGGACAAATAGGGCAAGCCCTAGTGGGGTAAGGACCAAGTAGGTCTAGTGCTCCTTCGTAACGTCTAGACAAGCTGGGGAATTCTTTGTAGTTGGGGAATTTGGAGAGTTGAAGTCCACACATCCTAAAGTTGCCAAGTTTGAAAAAACCCTGCTCTCAACTAATAAAAACAGTATTTTTATTGTGTCCTGATGGGTAAATGGATTGTTAACAGACCAAAAAAAAAAAGCAAGCTCTGATTATCTTGGATACTTTTTTCAAGTGGATTCAGAAGAGAAGGAAAATGGAAAGGCTGCTTATTTAATAGAATCCTTATACTTACAAGATCTGAGGCTGTAATGGGAATGTCACTGCTATACAAACACACGTGTGTATATGTCTGAAAGAGAATGAGACAGTGACTGTGTGCCCACAAAGCATCTTTCCTGCTATGGTCTCTGGTCAAAGCGGCTGAGGATTTTCACATTATTTTAAGAGGAACTCTGGGAAGGTCCACAGTAAGTAGTAGCACGTAACTAACCTTGGATTGAGCTCAGAAACCAAAACAGAGTAAATCTCATTTATACTAAGATAAGAGACCATCAGGAAACCCCAAACTCTAGATTAGATTAGACAGGATGTTTCTTTTTTTTAATCATCCAGGAAGAAGACAATACAAATCATTCTGTATTGCCACCAACAAAACTGCATAGACATGTTCATGTAGTGATTAGGAGTTGAGTTCAATTTGATTTCAAGTCTCAGAACCTAAATGACCCTGTAGAGTACACCATTCACTTCTTGCAGAAACTGAAGCTGAAACCCAGGGTCAACATACTCCAGCCACTTGGGGCATCATTTACAGATGGGTTGAGGCTCTGGCAGAAACCATTCATGTGGTTTAAAGGCTGTCAGAGATCTCTAGTTCCAGAAGCAACTTCTGAAAGCAATCAAGCTTCAAATGTGCAAGTCTGGCTTGTATACACTGTACATAACTAGATCACTGCCAAACTATGCTTGTATTCTGCCTATTCTGTCTGGACAAACTGGAAGCTCTGAGGCAGGGGTGAAATCTACTTACCTTCCTTACCGGTTCGGAAGCACACGCACCGCCCGCCCGTGCACACCTTCTGTGCATGCGCAGAAGGTAAAAAAACATTACTTCCTGGTTAAAACCAGGAAGTAATGACACCCGGGTGGCGATCGCTACCGAATCGCCGAACCACGGGGAAAAATTGCTACCGGATCGGCCAATCCGGTCCGATTTGGGAGCATTTCACCCCTGCTCTCAGGCCTCGGACTGCATGCAGCTCAGAGGCATTACCTGTTCCAACCAGTTTCCGTGTACAGGTAGTCCTCGACTTACAACAGTTCGCTTAGTGACTGTTCAAAGTTACAACGGCACTGAAAAAAGTGGCTTATGACCATTGCAGTCTCCCCATGGTCACATGATTTATATTCCGATGCTTGACAACTGCTTCACATTTATGACAGTTGCAGTGTCCCGGAGTCATGTGATCCCCTTTGGCAGCCTTCTGACAAGCGAAATCAGTGGGAAAGCCAGATTCACTTAACAACCGGGTTACTAATTTAAGAACTGCAGTGATCCGCTTAACAAATGTGGCGAGAAAAGTCGTAAAATGGGTCAAAAACTCACTTAACAGATTTTTCACTTAGCAACATAAATCTTGGGCTCAATTGTGGCCATAAGTTCACACCTACCTGTAATTAACCCAACCTCTTAACTAAAGTGTCTTTTTTTGTTAAACATTTACTTTCAGATGTAAAGTGGTGTCAACTTTTATTCTAGATGACAAACAACTGAGATCAGTTATTTAGGAAATGCAGCTTCAATTCATTCCGTTTACACATATTGGACTGCTTATTTACATTTGTATGCTCTGATGACATTTTACTGGTGCAACAGTGGGCCACTTGGCTGTTAGGTACAAGATGCAGCAAGTAAGGGAATGAGACTGGAGGTGCTGTCTACATTTCAAAAAAGCAGCTGCAGCAGGGCAGGAACACTTCCCACCCCCAACTTCCTCAAAGATAGGCTCAGATCATCCATTCTCCCAAAAGGCTGTAAACATTTACAAGCCTAGAAATTTGAGAGAAGGTGGGCTTATTCATCCATTCCCCCTCCTCACAGTTTACTCACAAGCATCCACACCAGCATTCCAGGTATCTGGTGAGCTACACCCTGGTGTTTTTAGGAACAGGCAGATGTCTATAGGCAGCTTCACCCCACTTAGGTCCTTAGCCTACAAAAGTATGAGCGTGTATGAGAGAAAGGGAAGAATACCACAAACAGACAAGGAAGTAGGAAGTGATTACAGGCAAGCGAGACAGCTATCAGTCAACTGCCAGGGCTACAAACTACAGCAAAGAGCCCACTTCCTGGCTGGAGTTTGGCTTAGAGATTGACCTAGAGCAGGGCTGTCAAACTCCCAGCCCACGGGCCGGATGCATCACGTGCTGGCCACGCCCACACCCGGTTTAGCGAAGGGGAGGAAAGTCCCGATATGTCACGTGACGACATGAGTTTGATACCCCCGTCACTTAGAACTTGATGGAAACCAAAAGAGGAATAATGACATTGACGTAGCACCTAATCCCAACCAGTCCAATAACTTTTGGAGGGAGGCAAAGGTATATGTCACTTTAACGATTAAGGACTGAGTAATAAAGATCTATTGTTGTGATTACATCAATTTGCAAGGCTTAGAAGGAAGGAGTTAGCCCAGAGCAACATCCTGTTGCTAGGGAAGGTGTGTGCCACAATAAAGAGTTTCTGTACAGTTATCTGCTACACTGTGGTGCATCAGTTCTTGAAAAAGAAAGAACCTTCACTGTAAGATTGGATCTTCAAGTCTTCCAAGGCAGCTTCTTCCCTAGCTACTTTTCTTGAATTTTTAGTAAGATTGGAGTGCCAGTGCTCCTTCAAATATTGAACTAATATTTCCAATTTTTGTAAAAATCTGTCAGCCTGGCTGAGGGTAAGTCTTCAGGATTTGTTGCTCCCTAGAAGTCAGTGGCTTCTAAACTTGAGTTCCATCTTGAAGACAGCAGCCATAGACTATATATATAGGAAAGGTTAAGTGGTAATGACTAAATCATGAATCAATGGTTCTTATCCAATGTGTGCTATGCAAAGGAATGGTGCTGGAGAACTTTAGATCATCCAATACCTGTATTATTATTATTACTATTATTGTCATTGTGGACACTGAGTTCCAATAGCAAAATAGCAGGAGCATCATAAGTTCAAGATCTTGCCAGGCTTCATTCTTCCAGAGATGTGAAATTATAGACTATATAGCACTGAGATACTTATTTTCCAGATATTTGTCTTTTCTCCTTTAAAGGTATTGCTTTAGTGGCCATTTTCTGGCAGAGGATATCGAAAAAATTATGTGAAGCACTGCGGTTTAGGATTAGGTATTAAGAGTTTTGGATTTGGGGGATCAATATTCAACAGTTCCTGTGAGGAAAAAAAATTAGGAATAATGCAATATGCAACAATGTGGGCTCTTACAAGAGAGGCCTGTGAGTCTACTACCAAAAAATTGCACTGGATGACCCTTCACCCCAAGTCTTTGTATAATAAAAAGAAGATAAATTACCTTGGTTCAGTTTCTATTTCCCTTCTTTGCATCTCTTGGTATGTTATCTAGCCTCAAAATAGAACTTGCCTCTGTAACTAGTTTATAAATTGCACAAAACAAAAGAAAACCAAAAATATGAATTTGTTTCTTTAAACATCTGCACCTGTGAATGATTTACATGCACCATTTTATGCATCTTGCAGCTGAAGTTAAATAGATTGATGCTTTTATTTTTAAAATGGGAATGCTTTATCAGCATTCACATCCCAAGTTTTTCAGCTCAGCCAGAACTGAAGCCCTAACATTTGAAGAATGCTGGATGGTCTTCTGAAGTTGAACACTTTGAAATACAGGTGGCAGAAAGCAGTTAAGATAAGTGGCTTCATATATTCAAAAGATAACTGACTACAATAATGCAAGAGACACCAAGACCTGTTTCATCTGAGGATTGAAGACGGTTTTTGATAACTGATCCTCATATATTAAAAAAAAGATTATGCTTTGGGAAGTATTCTTTGATTTTATTGTTAATAAACCTGTATCTCCAATAGCACCTTTGGTTCCCAGTTCGCTTTAACTTTGTACTTTCCCACAAATGGTGATAAACAAGTTAGGATTCAGACTATTTGCATCCAGCAAATAGTTTATTTGCTAAACCAGCCAAGTTTTGACTGGTTTAACTATTAAAGGCATCATGCCATAGCATATTCCATCTTTCTTTGGCTTAAACAATCGGACTCCCCAAATGTTTGATGGAACCCAAAGTTCAACAACTGTACACTGGATGAGGAAGGTTTATAAAATGTGAACGAGGAGCAAAATGAGGAGAAGGCTTTCTGAAACTGACAGGAAAGTTTGCAATTAGTTCTTACCATTTAAAATTGTAAAATGTAATTGTGTCACCAAGATAAGGCAGCTTGCAAGTAGAATTGCATGTTCTTTGTATATCCATAGCAACCTTCCCCAATGCAATGCCCTCTGGAACTTTTCCACCTGGCAGGGCTAATATTTTTGTACTAAAGTGGGCTCATCAATTTGTTCTCATTTTTCTCTCCCAGGAAGCAATGGAAACAGAAAAAGATCCCAACTCATTTTTGCTTGTTGTGGCCTACTGGGATCAGAATGTCTTTCTCACTTTTAGGGTAAAAATAAAGCAGTGTATCGATTTCCAGATGCTGTTGCACAACAATCCCTATTGACCATGCTGTTTAGGACTGAGGGGATTAGAATTTCTAGAGAGGTACTTGTTGCCCCTCTGGTAGTACCACTAAGGCATAGGGCAGGGATGTCAAACTCGCGGGCCGGATGCGTCATGCACTGGCCATGCCCACCCCCAGTTTAGGGAAGGGGGGAAAAAGTCATGATATGTCACGTGACAACAATGTGACACTGC
This sequence comes from Pantherophis guttatus, assembly GCF_059756535.1. Lineage (NCBI taxonomy): Eukaryota > Metazoa > Chordata > Lepidosauria > Squamata > Colubridae > Pantherophis > Pantherophis guttatus. Next base: position 209,850,798 of record NC_142064.1, read on the forward strand.
AAGTTTGATACCCCTGGCATGGGGGAAAGGAAGGAAGTGCTTTTCTGCTTAGCTTGTGACATTCTGCTGCATGTCAAGGTTTTCAATGTTATGAAAAGACAATTATGCCCCAGACAAAACAATTGTGTCCTCTTTCTGAGTTAACGTTGGTAGGATCGAGCAAAATGAAGGGGCGGATGTCCAATAAAATTCTTGATTTCACATAAATACTTTAATAACATCTCAAATACAAGAACATATTGTCACAGTTATCCGAGTACATGTTAGAAAGGGCTATTGCATTAGAATACTGTGGTAGAAGAACCCTGACAAAATCTCTGCATTCCTCTCTTAGTCATCAGCGATACAACACAATCAGAGAGGCTGCACCACAGAATGAAGTCTGCTGAGCAAAGGGAACAGCCCTTTCTCTACTCATATTCATTCATACGGACTTACTGAATCATACAGAAATAATCCTTGGTTCAAAAGTGCAAGTTTGTACCAAATACTTAGTAAATTCATCATTCAGCCTCTATGATTTAAAGTGTCTGAGAACTGAAGGATTTCCATTAATGGCACTTCATTGAACATCTTGCTGCATTTACAAAAACATATTTTCCAGTCTTGTTTTTTTTTTTTTTTTTTTTTGCATATTTTGCATTGCTAATGATAACAATTGAAAGAGAGAGACAATGCTGCCACTGAGAAACAGAAACCAGAAGGAAATAAACCTGATATTATTTAGCAGGGGCAGCATTGCAAAGTACAGTGCAGCTTTTGGCAATCTGGAGCACATCAATTATTTTGGGGCAGAAACTCCCACAATTTCCAGGGAGTCGTATATTCCACCGTATCTGACAGCTGTAAGTTTAGAGATGGCTGGCAAGAGAGCTTCTAAAGAATTGGCTTAGCTATTGCCTGTAAAGAAACTGGCCAAAAGTTTCATGTGCAATATCAGCAATCAACTAACTGGAATGCAAACTAAAAGGTCTCAAAATGGCAGGATCTAGTGCAGGTATGCGTGATGGACCAGCAACTGCACTGTGGTCAGTGGAGCAAAATTACGGCTGCCCAAAATAAGGATTGCTCCTTTGATATACTTTTTTTTACCAGAAGCTTCTCTAGAACAGTGTTGAGGAACCACAATCTCCTCAGACATTTAGATTGACATACTCATCAGCCCAAGCCAATGGCCAGGGACAAAGGGAACTAGAATCCACTAATGCCTAGAAGTTCACAATTTCCCCAGGCATTTTCTGCTGAATTGCACAAAGACTGAGTTCTGGCTTATTGATTTGCGTTGTGGAAACTGAATTCATGTCAATTGAGGATCGTAGATTCATCTGGGCTCTTTGTAGTCATTTGAATTTTTTTTTAAAGAATAAACAGTAGTGGGACAAAAGAAATTGTTACTTATATCTGTGCAATTGCTCTTAAAGAACTCATTTTGACTAAGGAAGGTTTTATCACAACCTCCTCCTTATGGGTGATCACTATCTTTCAAGGGGAGGAGACCTGGGAGAGGAGGAGGAGCTAACTTGGTTATGAGCAGGGTTGAAATGCTTCCAGTTTGGACCGGATCACCTGATCCGGTAGCGATGGCAGCAGGTGGTTTGGAGAACCGGTAGCAAAAATCCCTGCACGCCCCCACCCCATGCCCAGCTGAGCAGCGCAATCATCAGAGGCATTTTTTTTTTACTTTTAAAAGCATTTTTTCTACAACCTCTTCAGCCCCGAAAAAATGCTTTTAAAAGTAAAAAAAAAAAGCCTCTGATGATCGTGTGGCTCAACTGGGATCATCAGAGGCTTTTAAAAGCATTTTTTCTACAACCTCCTGGGCCGAAGAGGTTGTAAAAAAGATGCTTTTAAAAGCCTCTGACGATCCCAGCTGAGTTGCCAGATCATCAGAGGCTTTTAAAAGCATTTTTTTCTACAACCTCTTCAGCCGAAGAGGTTGTAGAAAAAATGCTTTTAAAAGAAAAAAAAAAGTTGGCCACACCCACCCAGTCACATTACCCACCACCACCAAGCCACACCCACAGAACCGGTAGTAACAAATTTTACATTTCACCACTGGTTAAGAGGTATATTTTTGTGGAGTTAATCACTGTATTAACATAGACATCCACATGTACGGTATAATAAACGTCTACAGAATTGCTCTGTGGTTGCAGAGAAAATAACTTCTGTCAAAATGCATGCACAGAAAAAAAAAATTAGGTGACAGGACAGTGATAGCATTGATATATAGAGATACCCGCACCACATATATCATGCCATTAACGCATTGATGTCACAGCCTAAAGTTATGCATGCATCATACAGATCTGGTCTTGTGTGATTTACAGTTTCCCACACAATTCAAGGAAGAGCTGGATTGAGAAACATTTTTAAAATGTTCCTTTTGAAAAGAGATGGCAGATAGTTTACTATCTTGAGAACACTAAAAAGAACAGCCAGCAAAACACACAAGAGACACACAGACATATTGTATCACCGCATGAAATCCCATTTGTACTTAATCTGCACTTTCTTCTGCCTTGATTAACAGCGGACAAATGTAAGCATTCTGCCAGGGGGTTGTGGTTGGGTTCCAAAATCTGTTGGAAAGGGTGTGAGTGCCCACAAACACTCTTCTTCATACTGTTTTTCATTTACCTCTTGTAGCTGGAACCCATTATTGTGGCCTGCTATCCTTACTGATTTTTCACCAGGTGGTTTCTTTTAGCAACTGCCAAAGCAAATGGCTTTATATCACGCATATAACCCCTACCCGGGCTCTGAAAGACAAGACACTCCAAAGCATCCGTGATCCAATTCTTTGCAAGGAGGGGAAGGGGGAATGAGCTCCCCCCCTTCTCCTTTTCACTGAAACTACAATAGATAAACATGCATAGATATTTAACATTAGTTTTCACAGCAGGAATGGTTAACAGGAGGGGAAGTTGACTTGCTAGATCTGAAATTTTGTATTTTTCTTTGTACACTGAACACATAATTAGGCTGTAACTGTTCACCCAGCTTTCCAATTTTTCATCAGGAATTATTTTCTCTACAGTGATTTCTTGTGTGCCCTAGCTTTCTTTTTATTGATTTGTTGTAGCCCTTTATTGTAATGGCTCTTTTGTTTGCTTTTCTGGACAAAGCAATAGAAAGATAGGATAGAAATCCAATGTAAACATAAATATAAGAGGCAGCTTCAGAAACAGGCAGAGTCGCCATCATGCCACAAAGCAAAATATAACACAGAGGCTGGCTGCTCTTGCAGATTTCTGAGGATCTATGCCATCACTGGGGTTTAGATAAATGTAAATAAAACTTGTTCCCAACTGTTTTCGCTAATCCATAAACAAAAAACAAAGCTTTTTTTTTAACAAGGGCCTTTGCTTAGCACAGGCCTCTTGGCATCTGTGCAATTATCATTTGCTAGCCTTTCTTCCTTGCACCCAATTCCCAACTCTCCCTTCCTCCCATTTCCAAACTGGAACAAAACAAAATCCAAATTCTGTGCCCAAATCTCTTGTAAATGGTACGCTGCCCAGAGTCTCTTGTTGAACTGGGCAGCTACTGAACTCAAATAAATAAATTAAATAAATAAATATTCATTTTTAGTGACGGAAAGAAAATAAATTAGCTTAATAAATAAGTAACTCAGCACTCTACCCAGCTGCAAATGGGATAAGCAAAATGGTCTTAACCATAGGGATGGTATCCCAGTTTATCTAATAAACAAATAAGCTAGGTAGGCAGATGCATTTTTCCTTTAAATTGTAAAATAAGTGTGTTATCTCCATTTAGAACTGCTCTTCTTGTCAAGATTAAAAAGTGTTGAGACTTTCCCATGGATTTCAAATGAGTTATTAGCCCATTCAATATGGAGATGTGGGGATTTCTGATTATTCAATATATGCAAGAACGTGCATATATAACACTATTTTTCCAAATATGACTTCATTTCTTTTTTTTTTCTTTTTTTTCATTTCATTTCAGCCAATGCTGACTGGAGTGAATCATCTCAGGATTGACAAGTTAGTTTCATTGTTCTTATTTCTAAGATTCTTCCCCTATAATAAGAATTAGTGTTAGAAGAGGTGATCCTTATACCCTGTGAAGCTTACCTGCCTCCGTAAGACACAGAGGTTACTATTAGCAGTGCCTTTATTCCAGGTTATCCCTCCTCAAAGAACCAGCTAGTAGAACACCTTACATTGTAGAAATCTAATGGAAAGACAACAGCTAACTCTTATGATTATACTGAAGGGCAGCTTTTACTGCACCAGAGAACATGAGATGGGATGACATGATATATGTTGACAACTTCATACATTCCAGGTTCCTAGGAGTTAAACCAACAGGATATTTTGGGTCTACTGCATAGTATGGCCTAGCTGAATCTGCAGTCTCAAACTCTAGATACCTTTGTCAATATCTCAGGGAAGGAAGGCCTTAGGAATTGATGCTATTATTTCCAAAGCCTGTTACTATATTCATTCCAATCATTGTATCTATAAATAACCTCTCATCTTCTATCATACATTACTTGGTACCTGCAACATTGCCAATCAAACTCTGCAGCATGGGGCAGTTTCTTGGCAACAGGAGCACTGGCAGTCTTGGTTCTTGGCCTCTTTCCCCCAGCGAGAATTGATAATCACTACCCACAGTAGCTTGCTAACTGGCTGGTGTCATCTTCCTGTATTCTTCATGCACTGATGGCATTCGCAACATCTGTGAACACAAGACGACTGGGTCTCTGGAGAACGCCTTGGTTTGCCTACAACAAGAGCAACAAAAAAAGAAAAAACGGGGAGGGAGAGAAAAACAGATTTGCAAGAAATGCATTAATATTTCATTTTCATACGATTCTCCCAAGATTGCCAAGTATTGCACATTAATAAACATACCACTACTGGATTGAAAGAAATAAAACATGGGAATAAAAGTCCTGTTGACGAAAATATATGCTATATTTTTATAAAGATGCATTTTAGCATTCTGTAAGTACAGATATTTTTCAAATTATGAGCACTTGTTCAATTACAGCGACTGTTCAATTACAGCAATGCTAAATAAGAAGGATTTACACAGGTCTGCTCTGTAGTACCTGCCCACAGCATTCACCCATCCACCCACCTGCATTCCGTAGCACCTTCCCACGGCAACCACCCACCCAGCTACCCACACTCTAACTCCTCCCTGCAACATCCGCCTGTCCTACTACTCATCCCCCCATTTATTAATTCTCACCTGCTGGCCTGCTCGTCTGGGATTGCTGCTTCTTCCCACATTGTGATCATGTGAGGTCCTTGCTTAATGATCCTCATAGTCCTGGGATTATGATGGCAACTGGGATTGCCAGGATTGTCATCGCCAAACAATGTGGTCATGTGATGTCACACTTTACAACCACATCACTTAGATAGTATCCCAATTGCCATTGTAACCCAAGGACCCCCTGTAGTAATAAAAAAACAACCTGCAACTCATCTTTCATACCTTTAGCAAGAAGGAATCATACTAACAAATGTTAAGGAGCTATTGATAACTGTTAAATTTCATATATTTATACGAATCAGTAACTGAGGGTTTTCTGTAAATAAAGCTCTAAATGTTTTGGAGCTTTAGAACAAAGGATAAGGAAGGGAAATAAAGAGAGAGAGCAAGAATGTTACATAGAGATTTCCAGAAGAAGGCCTATTTACATTATAGTATGACTCTCCATAGAGGTCCCAGAATCTGGTAACACTGACATCTGTATTATTTATTATATATTTATATATTATAATAAACTATTGTCTATTTCCTAATGAGGTGCAGCTCTGTTTTCTTATCTCCATTCTTCTTTTAGAAGTGGCCTAGAGGTGGAGCTCTTGCCTCACAATCAGGAGGTTGTGAGTTCCATCCTAGGTAGAGGCAGATGTAGGATCTCCTGCTTGGGCAGGGAGTTGGACTAGATGACCTGCAAGGTCCCTTCCAACTTTGTTAATCTGTTACCAATAGGAACAGGACTCAATCCCTTTATATCACAACAGCATTTCACAAGAAATAACAGGGAGCAGTTGTTTTTGACTCCAAGGCTACTCAAGGCAAAGTTTTGTTCCAAAGTGTAGTCCTCCAATATTTGCTCTTTGGAACCACTGAGGAATCTATGGCAGTCCAGATGTTGCAAACCTTCAACTCTTAGCATCTCATAGCTTGGTCACACCAGAGAGGTCTCCTGGAAGTTGGAGTTCAGCAACATCTGGATGTTCATCAAACATGTTCTAATGGAAATTAATTGAGCTTCTGTCTTTCTGTTACTGCCTTCCCATTTCTGCCAGAAATCTTCCCAGGATATCCACTCTTGAAAGTATAATTGTTGTGTGTAATGAGTAGGACATTTCCAATTTCTTCTGCTCTCAGAAAAATATATCTACTGAATGAAAGAAGTTCCTTGAAACATAAACATTTCAAGGTTTGTAGGTGTGAGATCAATTATTTAGATTATATTACTATATTTCATATTTTAATTGAGAAAAGAAACCTAATTCTAAAACTGGCAATATGAGAATAGCTATAGCTTCAAGTCCAGGAGAGAAAATCTCACCATCATCTAGCCTACAAGTATCCTCTCAAACTAGTCTTCCAGGTGTATAGGTTTTCAATTCTCATAATTTCAGCCTACTGGGAACGGCTCAATGCTCATACAGGCAGAGAGATTTATGAAAGCTGAAATTCAACATATCTGATAATACAATATTGCAACATTTTTTTCAGGCCGAGGGCCACACTTGTTCTTTAAATAGTTCTTCAGGGGCTGATTTGAAAAGTGAATGGAAGGAAGGGTCGGGAAAAAAAAACTAGAATTTAATTTGATTTGTATTTGAACAATTACAATCAAATATCTGGCTACTCTCCAGTCACGTGTTTACTAATTGTTTCTTTCTATCATATTATAAATTACAATTTCATCATAAATAAAATCTTATTAAGACCGTACCTGGAATGCAGCATCCAGTTTTGGTCATCACATTAAAAAAAGATGGAAAAAGAGCAACTAAGATGATTAAAATCCTGGAGACTAAAACATATGAAGAACAGATGCAGTATTCAGAATATCTAGTCTAGAGAAAAAAAGGACTAGGGGTGACTTGATAGCAGTATTCCAGTATTTGAGGGGCTGCCACGAACAGGGGTCAACTTATTTTTCAAAGCACCAGAAGGCACAACAAGAAACAATGGATGGAAACTAATCAAGGAGAGAAGCAACCTGGAATTAAGGAGAAACTTCCTAACAGTGAAAACAATTAACTAGTGGAACAGCTTGTCTTTAGAAGTTGTGGGTGCTTCATCACCAGAGGTTTTTAAGAAGAAACTGGGCAGTCACTTGTCTCAAATTGTATAGGGTCTCCCGCTTGAGCAGGGGGTAGACTAGAAGACCTCCAAGGTCCCTTCCAGCTCTATTCCAATTGATTTTGGCAGTATTTGGGGTCACACATAAATCTCCGGATTTGAGAGTAGGAGAAATTGCCTTAGAGGTTTCATTGATGGGGAGAAAAATGTATTACCTTGCTTTGGGCAGCCTGAACAGAAGCAGCATCTCTGCCATGCTCCAGCAGTTCTTGCTCTAGCTCATCTTGTTCTTCTGCAGGATCAAAATTGTACATGGGCATGAGCTGGTGTCGTAACTTTTCCAGTCTACTCAGGAAATAGAGAGAGAGAGACAGAGAGTTCCACTACATGAAGCATCAAACCAAGAGAAAATTTAAACTTTCCAGGTTTCACTCAGTTTTTATTTTATTTTTTTATTAATTTGATTTATATGCCGCCCTTCTCCGGAGACTCAGGGCGGCTTACAATGCGTTAAGCAATAGCCTTCATACTTTTGTATATTTATACAAAGTCAGCTTATTGCCCCCACAAACTGGGTCCTCAATTTACCTACCTTAGAAAGGATGGAAGGCTGAGTCAACCTTGAGCCTGGTGAGATTCGAACTTATAGTAATTGCAGACAGCTGGTGTTAATCACAATGCTATCAGTCTGCTGAGCCACCAGGCCCATGTAACTATTTAGGAACCAAATCTCCTGAGCAAAGATCCTATATCATATGCATATATCAATGCATTGTTACTTTTAAAGTTGGGAAGAGAAAAACAGTTTCCGCTGTTTCAAATGTGAAGATTTTGGAGGGAGCTTTCTGCAAAACAAACACTAGCAAGAGACAAAGAAACTGCTTAACTCATATGTACAGAACACTTACCGTTTCCTCTTCCGAATATACAAAACCTAGGGGGGAAAAAATTAGAAAAACATTAGTGTCGTAAGCAATTTTTCAGGGGGACCTTCGCACTGAATAATTGTAATGTGTACTTGAAAAGGGAAAAGTTGTGCAGTTGTTAAGGGGTTAGACCAGCTTTGGATCTCACATGCCCTTCAGGGGTGAAATTCAGCCGGTTCTATCTGGCTCAGGCGAACCGGTTGCGGTGGCGGCTGCGGGAGGCTCCGCCCACCCATGCGGACGTCATGACGTCGCTTTTTTGCGATGATTTTAAGCCTCTGTGCACATGCAGAAGGCTTTGCAGGCACATTTGCGAACCGGTAGGGAAGGTAAGTGAATTTTACCCCTGACGCCCTTAGCCATGGCAGCTCACGCGGTGACTTTGAGTCTATCATTGTCTCTCAGCACAATGCACCTCAGAAGGTTGTTGTGGGGGGAAAGTAAGAGGAAGAAGGACTATGTATGTTGCTTTTTGCTCTTGAACAGAAAGAAAGAATATAAAAGTAACAAATACATGTGCACAAATTTATGAAACAAGCAATAAGAGTTGGGAAAACACATGAATTGATTTATTAGATTTATATTAGCCTTCCTGTACTACAGCAACTTTGTAAAGTAGGATGGGCTGAGAAAGAATGATTGGCCGAAGTCGCCCAGTGGGTTTCTGGGACTAGAACTTGGGTCTTACCCACATTTAATACATCTGGCTCGCTTTAATGCAATTAGTTTGGGGTGTAATCACGTATGGTGGACTTGCATACTGGGAAGAATGTTGCTGTCACCCAGTTCTTATTCTTAATGAGAGTGAAGGAATTATTTGGAATCTTAGCATAAGTATATTCTACCGAACAGCTAAAATCATTTAATATAATTTTACTGCCTTTCTGATTAGGCTTTCTCACAACAGTTACAAGATAAAATTATAACAATCTAAAACAACAGATGAAAACAGCTGTACTGAATCACTGGCACCTACAAATTAAGACTGTAAAATGAATCAAACCAGAGGGACACAATCCAGCATAACCTTTCTTAAAATGGAGCCACTGCAAGAAAGTCTGCCTCTTTTCACAGATTTTACTGACAAGGATATGAGCAGGGACCACCTAATCAATCCCGAGTAGGAGAATACAAATGAAAGCAAGTCTTTAAATGATCTGTACATCTGTTTACAGATATATCTGTTTATCTAAATCAGGGGTCCCCAACCCATGAGCCCCCAACCCACTATTGGACCATGAACCGTTCGGAATCGGGCCACAGAAGCGGCAGATGAACATGCACAGGCGCCACCCCCACTTGCATAAGCGGTGGACAAGTGTGTGCACACATGCTCCATTTGTGTGAGCGGCATGCATGCCCGCTGCTTCCCCCGTGCGCTCATTTGCCAGCTGCTTATGTGGAACCACCCCAGGGGTGAAATGCTCCCAGTTTGGACTGGATTGCCTGATCCGGTAGTGAGGGCGGTGGGTGGTTCGGAGAACCGGTAGCAAAAATCCCTGCCACCCCCCCATGCCCAGCTGAGCCGCGCGATCATCAGAGGCTATTTTTTTTATTTCTAAAAGCATTGTTTCTACAATCTCTTCAGCCAAAAAAATGCTTTTAATAGTAAAAAAAAAAAAGCCTCTGATGATCGCGCAGCTCAGCTGGGATCGTCAGAGGCTTTTAAATGCATTTTTTCTATAACCTCTCTGGCCGAAGAGGTTGTAGAAAAAAATGCCTTTAAAAGCCTCTGACGATCCCAGCTGAGTTGCCTGATCGTCAGAGGCTTTTAAAAGAAAAAAAAGCCTCTGACAATCAGGCAACTCAGCTGGGATTGTCAGAGGCTTTTAAAAGCATTTTTTTGACAACCTCTTGGGCCGAAGAGGTTGTAGAAAAAATGGTTTTAAAAGTTAAAAAAAAAAGATGGCCACGCCCACTCAGTCACATTACCCACCACCACCAAGTCATGCCCACAGAACCGGTAGTAACAAATTTTACATTTCACCACTGAACCACCCCCTCTCCTCCCCCTGCCAGTCTACAAAACTAGAAAGCTTGGGGAACTGATCTAAATCATGTATTAGTTTAACAATTGTTGCAAAGGGACTACAATTCTTTTTTAAAGAAAGGACCGGATTCCTTCTACAGGAATGTTTTTGCAGCCTTAAACTCAAGAGGTTAAGCTCAATTGGCACAAAATTTGGTAGTTACATTCCCAAACATAGTCCCAAGTCTTACCACTGCTACCGCCAACCCGATAACAGTAATGATGCCAAAGGACAAGAGCATGGTCTCCATGATTGGGCCATTGCTGACCACATCTGGAATTTTGGTGCTGATAAAGCTGCTGGGTTCAGGTGTCATTGCAACAGTTTCTGATCCGGTCTCATCAACAGTTGTCCCATGGTCTGTCTCAGGCCTGGTAGTGCCACTGAGGTACAGATTGCTTACAGTGGGTGTTCTGTAATTCATCTTGAACCAGAGTGCTTTATTCCTTTTTCGTGTTTGTTTGAATGATGGTTTCACCCACAATGTTCTTCTTTTTCAGTTATGAACTCATCATTTCTCTTCTTCTGTCAAGATGGGAAAGTTTTTTTTTCCGCTTATTACCTTTAATGGCTCTTCTGAAATGAAGTTCTTGTTGACTAATGCCTAAGCATAGAAAGAGAGATAGAAAAGGGATAATTTGCCTCCGAAATTATCTCGCACTGAACAGTAAACATTTATTTATCTACACCACAGATGCAAACCTCAAGCCTAAAGTCAAACGTATTTACGCATGACCAAGATGAAAAGTCAGCTGAGGACTTCCTAGTTCATAACCTCAATACTGACAATATAATTCCATTCGTCTGTTCAAAAGTCCTGCTGCATTGATCTTTTCCATCCTCTTTTACTGGACTAATGGAAGCTCTCCTCTCTCTAAATAAATTGTATTTGAGGGTCCAATTTAATGCCAGTATTTGCACTAAGATTACAAAGTCATGATCTTGTGCTTAACCAATAAATACAGAATAGAATACAGAATAACAGAGTTGGAAGTGACCTTAGAGGTCTTCTAGTCCAACCCCCTGCTTAGGCAGGAAACCCTATATCATTTCAGGCAGATGTTTGTCCAATCTCTTCTTTAAAACTTCCAGTGTTGAAGCATTCACAACTTCAGGAGGCAAGTTGTTCCGCTGATTAATTGTTCTAACTGTTGGGAAATTTCTTCTTAGTTCTAGGTTGCTTGTCTCCTTGATTAGTTTCCACCCATTGCTTCTTGTCCTGCCTTCAAGCGCTTTGGAGAATAGGTTGACTCCCTATTCTCCCTATCTAGGAAACCCCTAGATATTAAAACACTGCTATGACATTTCCAATGTCCTACTTTATTATTAATTATATTTATATCTCGTTCTTCCTCCAAGATGTTTAGGGGAACATAGCATCCGCATTCCTGAATTTTAATTTGACCACTCAGTGAAGCAAAAAGAAAGAAAACTGCTCTAAGGTCTGTTGGGATTGTTGACGGGTGGGGATTCCAAGTTTCAAATTATCAAAGGGAATCAGAGAAGAGACAGTAAAGAAATAAAGAGATCTATTATTGATATATGTCTTTTCTTCTGTAACCGAGAACAGATCATTTTTTAGGAATACTATACAGACTGTGAAAATAACTTGGAGAGACAGGAGGCAGAATGGGAACTAGACAATAGATAGGCAACACCTAAGAGGCAGATGAGCCCACAGAATGAAGGGGAAACTCAGAAGGGATTCTTCCTAGTTTCTTGGATGGTAAAAGCAAGGGGAGGGAAGAGATGTATTTTCAAAATTGCAAGATTCTACTACTGTAACTTATAATAAAGGTAGTGTTAGTACTCATGATTGGTGCTTCTTGTCTGGTATAAGGGCTGACATATGCTGTGTATTTCTTTGGGTTGGAGTTAAATGAAGCTCTGAAGACTTTTAATATTTCCATTATGTCCTATCAGTGCATTTACAATTACTCAAACCAAGCCAATCATCCACCAAGGAAGATATTTAACCTGTTAGGATTATCTGTATTTATAAGGTTGCTAAAGTTTACAGGATATGACCGGGTTATCACAAAAGTATCATCTGTGTAGGTTGGAGTGTAATTAGAATCAGGGAAAACAAAACGAAGGACGTGTAACTGGATTTATTTATTTATTACATTATTCTATTGCTCTATTGCAGATTCTGTTTCCTATTGGATTTTTAATAGATTTTAATTTTATTTTTATCTATTAATGCTATCAATATAGACAACGATAATAATCCAGAGAGTCCAAATGACCACTTAAGATACCATCCGCTACAAGTTTTTTTCCTTGGCAAATTTAAATGCCATTTTATTGTCAGGGTGATTAACTGGGGGTATCTATATGGTTTAAAATGCTCAATGTATTTTTCATGTAAATATATTTTTTAAAATAAGAAAAAGGTACTCATGCAAAGGAGGGGTTTTAAGGATCAAGACAGCAAAAGCAAGTTGAACAACGTAACATGCTGAGTGTGTTTCTTATCTACACAATGCAAAACTACTTTCTTTGACTTGCTCTATGAGGATCACCTGAAAAGCAGTTATAAAATACAGGATGATGAGAAAAATGCAGTAAGGAGAAAGTAAGTGTTAGTGATGCACTTTGTAACTTGATACATGGCTATCTTAAAGGGCAGTCCTTACAAATTTTACAGTTTGACTGATTATTTATTTATTCAATTTCTATAGCCACCTATTCCAGTCAATGACTCTGGACAGCTTACAATTTCTTACCTTTCACTTTTTCCAGCTTTATAGATTTCTCAAGAAAACTAGGTTTTCACATATTGTGTCCAAAATAGGATAATATATATGACTTTGGTCATTTGAGCCTTAAGCAAGAATTCCAGGTTGATTTATCCAATGATCCATTTGTTGTTGTTTTCTTGATTGTCTATGGTATTCTCAAGAGTCCTCTCCAAACACCAAAGTTCAAAAACATTAATCCTATTCTTATTATTCAAAGTTTAGCATCCATAGACTCACAGGGAAAACCACTGCCTGTATAATTCTAATCTTTGTGGGGATAAACACATCACAGCATCTGAATATCTTTTCCAAGGCTACTACCCTTCTCAGTGCTGGCTATGATAATTTCTTAACTGCTTGATTAATTCAATGTTATCTGTTGTCATTAGTTTGATCTTCTTTATTCATATTTCACATTTTCACATTTCACATTTTCTTTCTGTACTATGGTTTCCTATCCTGTGTATTAATTTCTCATGAGGACAATGAAATGTTCTGGATTTCCCATTTCCCAAAATCAGTTTGACATGATTGACACAACTGAGGGACTTTCTAGGAAGCTCATGCTACCTTCTCTTTTGTATTTTTTGTGCATCAAGAATAAGTTTCTTGCTCTTCAGCCTTTTCTAAAACCAGCTTGAGAATCTAGAATTTCCCTTTCCATATAAGATTCTAATGCTTACTGAACGATCTAAGCATAATTTTGCCAGCATGTGATGATATTATGGATGATGTCGTAGCCTTGGTTACATTCTATATTTATTTCTTCATATTTATTATCTAAACATTTTCATTCCCATGTTGTCACTGCAGCTGTTAAGCACGCTGATATATTCATATTCACAGAACTTTCAACCATGACCGCAACATCTCTTCTCACAAAAGTCAGTGCTAGTTCAAACCCTTCATCCACTGTACAGATATGGTTAGAGTGTCTTAGCCTTATAAGCACTGCCTTTGGTCTGCCTGAAGATTCACAAAACTAACTCAGCTTAGGCACTTTAATCTTAAAAAAGCGGTAAACTGTAAAACAAAAGGCAATTTGGGCAATTTGTCTGAACTAGTTTTTCCCAACATGCAATCCCTCTGTGGCTCAAACAAACACGCCAAAAACTGATCATGACCAAGTTTATACCTTACTTTCTCTTGCTAGTCAGATCAGTTTTGCTGCAGGCAGGCTGGGTAAGAATAATTAAAAAGAACAGTCCAGTCTAATTCCTAAAGCGTTGCTGAACATCAGGACCCTTTTGGCTGCTTAGTCAGGCCCCGTTCAGACTTTCCACCCAAGGAAAAAGAATGTTCCTTATTGTAATTGCCTGCAGAGGGGAGTAGTCTGACCTGAAGTAAATCTAGCATGTCTCTTCTTTCCCAGGGCTGTGATTTGACAGGGCAGGAGGAAAAGAAAGAAACTTGGAGTAGACAGCTGGAGGGGGGGGGGAACAGCCCCAGAGCAAAATGCAGGGGATTGCCCTCCCTTTATTGTTTACAATGACAGATGCTCCCTATGGCCTGTTCTGTTCCCATCCATGCCCTCAATTCCTTGCTGGGTGTACCTTGCCTATCACCAGCTCAGCCAGGGACATCAGTACCTACTGAGATCATGCCTAGGCGAAGAGGAATTATGCCCTGCTCTTATCCCAGGGGTACATCTCAGATCGGGAAAATACCCCCAGGGCAAGATCGCTGCCACACGGGGAAGAGAGTAACCAACCCTTCTACCCACGGGATTCATCCCTTCGTTGTTTTTGGAGGCTTCGGAAAGAGAGAGCCTGCCTGAGACTCGCTTCCCGCCTATAACTTAAGGCGTGACACCGACTCCTAGGTCAAGCGAGGAGGCTGGGTTGTGCGGTGTCCCGGGGAGTGGAAGACTCTGGCCCGGCCCTCTTTGACTAAAGCAGGCTTTCAATGGCCGTCCGAAGGGACAGCAGTATAATCGGATTGTTTTGCTGGAGGCTGGGCTGCCTGGGGGTGTCTACCGCTTTGCTGCAATTCGGATTACCTGCATCGGAGAGGAATGAATAGCTGCCGGGGTGCTGGCACGGCCTGAGGTGCCATTGTGCTTTCCAAGATGCTACAAGCAGCCTCCACCCCGTTTCTGCCGCTGCCCCTCTTAATCCCCTGCTTTGATCTCGCCTTTCCCCGGGATTGGCTAACACAGGACGGCGCTTTGGTTAAGGATTGGGCCGGTTGGCATGTCACTCAAAAAAAAAGAGAGGCGGATGGCTGCTTGCAAGAGCCCAAGTCCGGGAATGCAAAGTGAGATTTTACGTGGTCCAGGCTGGCTCTCAGCCGAAGGAGCGTCGCGCGTTCGGCCAGAGGGAAAGTGGTACCTTAGGAATGATTGCGGGTCACTTCCCGAGGATTCCCTTCCCGTGCCTCCTTTGTTGGAATGAACCCACCATCCTGCACGGAAAGACGATGATTTTTACTACCTTTTGGAAATCGGGCATCTATATTTATGTTCAAAGTGTGGGATATAGATGTACTTAATAAAACCGCTCGCGTAATGGACGCGGGGAAAGCATTTCTGCTCCCTTAACCCACCTCCCACCCTCCCCACTCCTCCGATTTGAAACCGGCAAATACTTCATAAAGAAATCACGATGAAGTTTCCGTTCGGCGCTATAATAAAAGTCATTTAAAATGGTTTAAATTAAAACAAGGTAATCCTAGTCCACGGATAAGCCTAAACAGGGCTTAAAACACGATATCTGATCAAGCCATGGATTGAGTCTACTATGCATATTTCCAAGCCATGATTTGCTTATTTATTTACTAAGTCTGCGCTACTATTAATGTTCTCATCGTTCCCACCACCCATCTCCTTCCACTTATGACTGTATGACTGTAATTGTGTCGCTTGTATCCTTACGATTTATATTGATATTGTTTCCTGATTGCTTATTTGTACCCCTATGACTATCATTAAGGGTTGTACCTTATGATTCTTGATGAACGTATCTTTTCTTTTATGTACACTGAGAGCATATGCACCAAGACAAATTCCTTGTGTGTCTGTCCAATCACACTTGACCAATAAAATATTCTATTCTATTCTATGTTTTGCTACCTAAAACGCTGGATCACATGTAGCTATAGCGTGCTTATTAACAACTATTTACCGGGGGGGGGGGGTGTTTGTGGTTGGTTTTAGTTTGCTCTGAACCCAGCCAAACAAATTACAGAATAATTTAGAGTGGGATAAATGAATATTTGACTTAGAATAACTTTATTGTACACTTTAAATGTACACTAATCGGTATGCATTAAAATGATATTTCGTTGCATACATAGGGCCGCTTGCGTACTGTATTTCTGCCAAGAAAATCACCGATGAAGCCTACAAACAAGACTCAAACTCGATTCAAAGGTGGCATCAGTTTTCCTGAACTCCTTTAGAAGAATTACCTCCAGTTTCCACGCGGCGTCTCCCTTGTCTCGTTCAACGCGCTCCGAAAAAAAGGGAGAAGGGCATTTTGGAAGGTGGAGCTTTGGCTCCCTAGGAACCTCGCTTCAATGGCGCTGTTGGCAAGCCGAGCTGAAGCGTTTGTCGCTCGCACCGGAAGAGTTGTTCCCTCTCGAGCATCTGATCTCCACCGTCCGACGAAGGCTGGCAGTTTTCCCTTTTGACAGGTAAAAGCTGAAAGTCTCTGTCGTGCCCATCCTCGTACCTCAAAGAAAACGCATATGGAGTTTCCCACCCACCCCCTTTTCGTTCCTTATATGAAGTCTTTTTTTTTTAATCGCATTAGAAAGGCGTCCGTGTTTGATTTCGTATACGTACACTTTGTACAGTTGTATTGTGTACTTGCAAGTACTGTGCGAAGGCCAGCAAGTTTGCAAAATGTGGATGGGTTCGTAGAAAAGATTCAAAAAGTTTACGACAAAAGATAAAGTGGATTCAGATTAAGGTTGTATAATTGTAGCTCCCGTTGTAATGTCTATGCAGATTCTCAATCCTCTAGATCAGGGGTCTCCAACCTTGGTCACTTTAAGCCTGGAGGACTTCAACTCCCAGAATGCCCCAGCCAGCTTTGCTGGCTGGGGAATTCTGGGAGTTGAAGTCCTCCAGGCTTAAAGTGGCCAAGGTTGGAGACCCCTGATCTAGATCATGGTTGTCCCAAAGGTGTTTTTTCAAGAGGCAGCTGGACTTTCTGGTTTTTCGTTGAAGCGAAACGTCTTCAAAGAAAAACCAGAAAGTCCAGTTGCCTCTTGAAAAAGCAACTGTGGGACATCCGGTTGTAATAAGCAACTTATTTAACAGATTTTATAAGTTCCATGCAAATCAATGAGGATAAAGGATAAGTAATTTTTTTTTTAATGGAACAAATGAGCTGCTCTTTAAGAATGAGGCAAATACAAGGGAGGAGCTTCCTTTTTCGTCTGGTGAATCTGGTCAAACCCTGTTCAGCTAGGAGACTCAATTTTGTTAAAGTATAATGTGGCTTCTTGGATATTATGTGAATCTAGCTATTATGATTCAGAAATAATGCTTAGTGTGTGGTGCAAAAGCTCTGATTTTTGCTTATGCAGCCCTCTATGATTAAACAAATAATAGCCTTGTGTGATGACCGTGAAGATTCCTCAGGTGCTCAGTTCAGCAGTGTACTACAATATATGCAGCATAAAGTATTTGGAAGTTTTTATGCACAGAGGCCAGACAGGGTAGCAAATCTTTTTATCTCATTGGATTCAAAAAAGATACTCTGCCAAGGTTCAAAAGCATTTGCTAGAGCTGATCATGCTTGATTTTATTTCACCATAATTATCTGATAGAATTAAAATATTATGATGTTAAAATGGGATGGGGGGGTTGAACCATTTAGAAGTTATATAATGTACAGGTTACAAATAATACAAATACAAATTATAACAAAACAACAAAAAAGTTTGCCTAAGTGTATTGAGAAGGAACAATTGACAGTCACTTCATATAATATATAATGTGTCTATGTGCGAGAAGTTGTGTCTATGTATGAAATTATTTGAAACGTGAAGGGGACTTTAATGTGCTGTATTCAGTGAAAGCAACTTTGCCACCTGAGTGGTGCACATTGAGAAGAACATGGCTAGAGATACAGTTGTAAAAAAAAAATCCCATGTTAATATAATATATAATACTGTAATGGTCTATTTTTTTTCTGTGAAAAGTAAACCTGTTTTGAATTTGAGAAGATTTATTTGTTTATCTCTCCATCTCTTAGTGTTCTACTAGGACAAGATGGCATTTGAATCTGACACTGATGTTCTTCTCTACAAAAACGATGTGTTCAGAATATTAGGACAAGATGGCATTTGAATCTGACACTTATGTTCTTCTCTACAAAAACGATGTGTTCAGAATATTATGCCATGGTGATGTATACTGTTACACCAGACTACTGACAGAGGTCCTGCAATAGTCCTGCAAAGGCGAATCAGTGCTTATACCTAAAAACTGATATTTTTCTGAAGCAATGACACCTTTCAGCAATGTTTTTTACAGGAAGATTTTGTGTCTGTTCTCTTACCATGGATATTTTAGAATGCATCGAATGGAAGATACTCGTCTAAATGCCTGGCACAGACATCTGAGAAATTACTCCTATTATAAAGCCAATGTGATCTCAGCTGTTGATGCAGTCAAGTATTGGCAAGGCGTGTTTGAGGCAAACAATATCCCAGAAGCACAGACATCTTCTGAATATATTGTTTCTCATGTCCTAGGAGCAAAAACAGTTAAGTGCTATGGGTGAAATTAGAGCTATAGTACAAGATCTGTAAAACTACAGATCAACATTAAATGCAGTAACCGAAATATATTTTTTTATATTTTTCTGTATCTCTGCTACACTGGGGTGATTGTCCAAATATTTTCAGCCCAGAACTGGATGATCTAATATAATATGTGTATGTCTGTACCGAGCATCTAAATGTATCTCTCAGGATCAATCTTACATGTGCTTTGGCACATAACAAAACTCCCTAAGAGATAAATAGCACTTCTTGCAGGCAAATTGTAACTTGGGCATGCTTCCAAAGAATTGTGCTGGTCAAAGTACATGGAATTCTTTGCTGTTTGCAATGGCATTGGCTTTTAATATATCTTTTTCTTGATTATTAAGTACAGCAGATGTATATGTGTCTTCATTTGCCATAGAATATAATGGCTAAGCTCCTACTCCTGCTTCATAACTAGAAATTAGATTTAATCAGCAGTTAGAAGAACATGCTCATACATCATCACTCATCTCATTATTCCCTTTGGGAGTAAGTAATATGCAGAATGCCAAGAAGGAATAAATAGTTGGATAATGAAATTACAGTGAAGGCATGTGGTAAGAAAAGAAAACAGCTGAAGCTAGTTTACACCAACATCATTCACTTCAACCTTCCCTACCTTTCTGTCTATTCAAATCATCGTCTCCATCATGTCGATGTACCATGTTCCACATTTCCCCCCCTACATTTATAGCTTTCTCAGTTATATATTCTTTACCTGCAGCTTTATCATCCTTGGCATTATTAAAGTGTTTATTACTTCCTTTTCTTCTAATTTAGATACTAACATATTTTTTTCTTGAGTACTAACATTTTTAGCATTGTCACCAGCTATGGTAAATAGAGATTTTCATAAAAAGGATTTTTTAGTAATTAGAAAAAGTGTAAACAACCTTATTTATTTTATTTATTAATCAAATTTCTATACCGCCCTACTCCCGAAGGAGATTAAGGAGCCTTAATCCTACCTGTGTCACAAGTAGCATAGCATATATAAACTGCAATTCTTCTTAAAAGGTGTTCAGATTAAAAACTGCCTAAGAAACCGTCAAAAATAGTCACTTTATAGGAAAACAGAATAACAGAGTTGGAAGGCACCTTGGAGGTCTTCTAGTCCAACCCCCTGCTTAGGCAGGAAATCCTACACCGGGACAAGATAGACAATATAAATCTTTAACAAATAAAAATAAATAACCTACATGCAGTTTTATATAGTTAATAAATTTCATTTCACTGATGCTTGTATCACTGAATGTGTTCAAGCAGAGGCTGAACAGCCATCTTTTAGAGCTTTTGAATTGGATTCCTGCACTGAGCAGAAATTTGGATATGATGGCTTAAATAATGCTTTCCAACTCTGTGATTTTATCATTTCCCACTGTATATGTTTGTTAATACGGATATTTAGCATTAATTATATTGCTTTGTCTCAGAGTATGGTATACTAAATAATGAATTTTAGTTGCAGGACGGTAAATACTGATTTAGGTTTTTGGGGGGGGAAATGTTGGCATTTGTAAAATATGACCAAAAATATTTCATTTGGAAGAGGATTGATGAAAGACAGAAATTAAGAGTGTTGAATTAGGAAATACAGAAGAGTAAAGTAATTAAAGTACTCACCTATTTTTCTTAACTGTAGATGGTCCGATACCATCAGTGTTTATAATTAATTCAATGAAAGTTAGCCTTTATGAGCTATTCTGGTTAAAGGAAATGATAAAGCAATTTGTTAGTGGAGCCATTTATGCAGACATTGAATTTCCTTTAATTGGATGCTGGAGAGGCATCTGTCAAATACACTTTTAATTTAGATTCCTGTATTAAACAGTCAGTTGGACTTGAGCATTGCCAGACAAGTACAGTAGCCTGAGAAATGTATCCTCTTTTACATTTCAGTAAATCAGCCTTCTCATTGCCAGCTTTGAACCTCTTTTTTTGCCAGTGGTTACCTAAAAGGGAAATTACACTTGTATACTACTTATCTACCATACAAATTATTATGAGCCTCTTGCAGGGGTGAAATGCTCCCGGTTCGGACCAGATTGCCTGATCCGGTAGCAATGGTGGCGGGTGGTTCGGAGAACCGGTAGCAAAAATCCCTGCCCCTCCCCCATGCCCAGCTGAGCTGCACAATCATCAGAGGCTTTTTTTTTTTTTACTTTTAAAAGCATTTTTTTTACAACCTCTTCTGCCGAAAAAAATGCTTTTAAAAGTAAAAAAAAAAAAGCCTCTGATGAACACGCGGCTCAGCTGGGATCGTCAGAGGCTTTTCAAAGCATTTTTTTTTTTGCAACCTCTTCGGCTGATGAGGTGGTAAAAAAAATGCTTTGAAAAGCCTCTCTGATGATCCCAGCTGAGTTGCCTGATCGGCAGAACAGGTCTCAGCTGAGATCGTCAGAGGCTTTTCAAAGCATTTTTTTCTGCAACCTCTTCGGCCAAACAGGTGGTTAAAAAATGCTTTGAAAAGCCTCTGACGATCTCAGCTGAGTTGCCTGATCGGCAGAGGCTTTTCAAAGCATTTTTTTGCAACCTCTTCAGCTGAAGAGGTTGCAGAAAAAATGCTTTGAAAAGTTTTTTTTAAAAAAAAGTTGGCCATGCCCACCCAGTCACATTACCCCACCACCACCAAGCCATGCCCACAGAACCGGTAGTAACAAATTTTACATTTTACCCCAGCCTCTTGCATTTAGAAGCAGTATGGCCTTGAAAGCAATTTACAATGGTGGAACTGTTGCTATTCTCCTTTGTTGATGTTAGTTCAGCCTTCACCACCATCTCCATAAAGGAAAGAAATTGAGCTATCTGGGCTAAGCTAGTGTTTATGTAATGATGGTTAAATTCCTCCTTCAAGGCCATCTCCGTAATTTCTCTATGTGGGGGAGACATATCAACATCTGTAAAAAGTCCAGTGTTTCCGGGTTACATCAAATTGTGGTGACATATCAGAATGGCTTCCAACATACTGGATTTAGTTTTTCTATAGGTTTTTTTAAAAAAATAATGGCCATATATCTATGCTGGGTAGGTGACTATTTTACAAAGAATGTGTAGGCTTCGTTTAAAATAAAATATTTATTATTCAGTTCCAGAGTCTGAATGCCAGCAGCATATCTGCTCCCCTTTCAGCAAAGCAACAAAAACAGATCCAACAGCTCTGTGTGAAACGACTACAACGGTAGGCACTCTGGTCTTTCTTTTTTCATCTAGGAGTTCTTTGTAAACATGGAGCAAGTAGAAACTAAAGCAGCCAAACTGCAACATCACCTAATTTGAAGCCTTCCCTGAACCCTGTGTCCTGAAATAACGGGAGAAAAGAGATATGAGACATGTATATAATTCTTTTTAAGAGAGACAGTTTCAAGATAACCCAGAAAGGAGATGCCCCCACACACACACACACACATTTGAGTTAGGAATAAGCAATAAAAGAGAGTTCAATAATTCAAGTATTAACTATCCCCACTGCCTTTATGGCAAAATTGTAGATTTGCATTTACGTTTGCATTTAATTAAATTGTGAGTAAATCTGTTTGAAATCTATGAAGCCGTACTAAGAAGTGCACCAGCAAAGAGATGTTAGAGATCTAGTAATATTTACTAGCTTAAAGTATCATAGGTAAAGATAAAGGTTTCCCTTGTCCAATTGTGTCCAACTGTAGGGGGTGGTGCTCATCTCTGTTTCTTAGCCAAGGGAGCCAATGTTGTCCACAGACATCTCTGTGATCATCTGGTCAGCATGACTATACCCTGGGGCGCACAGAATGCTGTTACTTTCCCACCAACGTGATACTTATTTATCTACTCACATTTGCATTATTTTGAATGGCTAGATGGGCAGAAACAGGGGCAAGTAACAGGAGTCACTCCATTGCACGGTGCTTGGATCTTGAACCCAGACTGTCAGCTTTCCAACTGACAAGCTCAATGTCTTTAACCGCTCAGCCACCACACCCAGGGGTGGGTTTCACTTACCTTTGCTACCGGTTCGCTCATGCGTTACTAGAGCCCTATTTCTACAGTAAAAGAATGTACAGCATCTGGTTATTAGCGTAGTCGTACTTTGAAACAAGTTACAATATTATGTTTAGGAAGCTTTCAGGTTCTATTGTACTTTCTGTTTGATGAGAAGCAGAAATCTTGTGAAGAGTTGTCTTACATCTTGGGAAGCTTGAATGCTAAACTAGTTTCTAAAAGTGGAGTAAAACCATGTTGTAGGAGGATATAATTGAACAATTGGCAGAGTTATGGATAGACTCTTGTGGGAAACTGGTGATAAAGAGCTTCTTAATGACATCAAGGTACATTTAGAAATTATTTATGAAAAAATGCTCTCTGGTAGTACTGGATGTTCTTGCCTTCCATTTCATTCACGGAGGAAAGGAAAGAGGCCAGTGCAGTTTGTGTTTTAGCAACTGATATGAAAATAAATGAGATAATAACATCTTGTACAACTTTGGCCAAACGTATCACACAACTCACCTTCTATTCCAGGATGCCAGTACAGTATGTTCTTGGTGAATGGGATTTCCAAGATCTGACACTCAAGATGAAGCCTCCAGTTTTCATTCCTCGACCAGAGACAGAGGCAAGTTATTAGAAAGGAAAAAAACTGCAGCTGTTTTCTACATGCATATAAGTGCCTGCAACCTTTTGCTTTGAAGGAAACACAAGGTTGATCAGCCAGCTTCAGAGAACCTAAATAGGAATAGGAGGTTCCTCTTGACTCTGCCTTCTCATAAGCATAAGGATTTTACATTTATATGTCGGTCCCCTTGTCTGATGACTTGAAAGAAATTTCAGAATAAGTTAAATTGCCATTTTCTTACCTCCTGTGATGCAATTTTTCTCTTGAACGTCTCACTTTTTTCACAAACCTGATGTCTAAAGTGTGGATGTTTACCAAAAAGCAACCACTAAAAGTTTCCAGTCCCTGTGGGTTTTTCTAGGTTGGAAATTACAGTTTATCCATTGGGCAACAACAGTTTCTGCCTTGCTATGGAACATGATGATGAATTATTTTGTGATCCCTTATAGATCCCAGATTCTAACAAAGTACATCATGAAGCTCAGTACATCCCTTAATTATCTGGATGCCAAATCTGCCTTTGCAAAAGGAGCTCAAAAGGAATAGACCATCCCAAAACTGACAATCATAATGTTACTTTCTATGCCAGGCTCTCATTATCAGAGTTACAGCCTGCCCACCCAGTTTTTAAGCAAGTACCGGTATGTGATGCAAGCGATCATAGGGAAAACAAAAGAGTAGTCTCACTATTTTGAAATTTATCTAGGCCAGGGGTCAGCAACCTTAAACACTCAAAGAGCCATTTGGACTCATTTCCCAAAGAAAAGAAAATACCAGGAGCCACAAAGCCCTTCCCACACCTGACTACTTCCTGAGTGGCCACAAAACTAGCATACGTAGTTGAATTAAACATTCTGTTTTCTTCTGAAACTTTTCTTTTCTTGGATTTATCCATGGTTGGCCTACCGGGAGTCGAAAAGCTCAATAAATTGCGTGCCGAGGGTTTCGTACATTGGCGGTTGTGACTCATATTTTGAGTGACAGGGAGCCCGCAGCAGAGGGATGAAAGAGCCATATGCAGCTCCAGAGCCATGGGTTGCCGACTCCTGACCTAGGCCAGCCTGTAGTTTGTAGTTAAGTACACCGTCATGTTCTATCTTTGTTTTTGCCAACAAAACGAATATTATGTGGGCTAATTTCAAAGTAAAACACAGCAATGGGCTTCTTTTTTCACATCTTAATTTTAGTTGATCCTCTACTTCTCCCTCTCTTTGCTCAAATTCCTGAATGGACCCGAACTGGATGAGTGGGATTTGTCAGTTTGTTATCAGTTAGTTACACTGTGCTAGTTTTTGAATGATCTTCTTACCAATAAAATGTACATTTATTGTAATGGGTAACAGAGACTGGCAGTCTGAAGAGCATAGCGCCAGATATTTCTTCATTTATCTTCCTGGAATACTAGAGCTACTTTAACACTTGAAATTCTCTGAATAAGTCCTATTTTAACAGTAATATGCTTCCATATTACTGACTCAGTTTATTGTGTAGAGAAAAACAATTATCTGTGGAGACTTTGGTTTTCTCTGAGCTTGGTTGTTTGCTTGCAGACATTTCATTACATAATGATTAAATAAAGTCATCGGTCCTGGTGAGTGTGGGTTTGCTCCCTGTTTATATACTTGCCCTGCCAGTGTTGGCAGAAGTGGGGTTTTCTCCCTGAGAGTACCTTGATTAGGGTATTGTTTTCTCTTGATTGTTTCTCTGATGTTAATCCTTTCCTATCTGGGTGTAGGCTCTGGAGAGATGGTTCTGAACTTTTTGTTTCATTCTTTTTAACTGCCTTTAAAAGTAGTTTCATCTCTATGTATCTATTGAAAGCTGTTTTGTTTGAATGCCGCACTTCCAGAAATTCCCTAGCATTTTTAGATTTAGTTTGGTCTAGAATGCTCTCAGTCTCCCAGTTCAAATTATGAACTGAGTCTGTCTGTGCATTGTGAAAGTAAGAAGTTTTCATTGTGATTTCTAACTGCTAGGTGATGTTCATGGATGCACTCTGTAGTCTTCTGTCCAGTTGTCCTACATCATGGCTGTTACAGTCACACTGTATGTTGTAATGCCTTTTTTTTTTTTTTAGGCTACTGGGGCACCTGGTTTAAGATGTTTTGGAGGGCTTTAGTTAGTTTATTTACCATAGTGATGCTGTGAAGTTTTTAATAGTCTGTTGTTTATAAAATGTTTTTAATGTATGGTACTGTTCTATTTTTCACAGCTTGTGTTGCTTATGCTATAGTGGGTTGAGGGCTCAGGTACTTTTTGGTAAAATTGTACAGATATCCATTTTGTTGGGAGATATTGTATAGCAGGGGTCCCCAACTCCCAGGCTGTGGCCCACTATCAGGCCACAGCCTATTCACAGTCAGGCCACAGGCCTATGTGAGCAGCGGGACAGTGCACATGCTCGTGCAGTTCGACTCACACAAGCAGCGGGTTGGTGCACAAGTGCGCATAGCTCAACTTGCAGGCATGTGCATAAGCGTGCGTGCCGGACCACCACCCGTATGAGTCAGGCTGCGCCCATGTGCGCATATATGCACACCAGCCCCCCACTCACACATCCTGGTTTCCCTCTTCCCTGCCCTCCAGCTGGTCCACCAAGCTGAAAGGTTGGGGACTGCTATTATATCGGCAATCTGTTTACTTTTTCTGGTGCTCTGTGTTGCTGCAGCACATTTGTCTGAATAATGTTCTTGCACGGCTCCTCTTGTGGAAGTTTGGGTTATTATTTTTCAATAGACTTGCATTTCTAAGTTGCTATCTTTTCTTTTTCTGATGAGAATATTCAGGAAGAGCAGTGTGTTATATTTTCTTCTCCCATTGTGAACTTTATTCCTTTGAAGAAGATGTTGATTGTTTCATGTGGCTTCACTAGTTCTCTCTTTTTTATTATGACACATCTACCTACCAGATCCATAATTTTAGTAGAGGCTCTCTAGAGGCTGTATAATGGCTTTTGCTGTGGAGCCTCTGATTTGTTGGTAATATTTGTCCATCAAACTGAAAGTAAGTAGTGAGGCAGAGGTTAATGAGGTCCATGATTCCAGGTATTTCTAACTTGGGTATAGTGTATTTAACTAGGTTTGGGTATCTTGGTAATCATCATCATGATCATGATCAAAAAGAGTAGAGAGAAATGGAGTGCCCAAGCAGCACCTAACAAGATAGAGCTACATGACTGTGTATCTTCCAAGAATCACCAGCACAGTATTTATATAAATCTTGTTGCACAAGCTGAGTGGCTGACCAGTCTTTTAATCACTCAAAGTTCATAGGCTGTGCAAGGTCACTTTGCTTATTTCAAAACAACTGGGTTTTTCTTGTGGGTCTTTTTCCAGGAATATCGCTTAAATGGTAGATGATGAAAGAAACTGCAGCTACAAAATGCTTCTCTTTTTCTGTTTATCAGAAGAACATAACAGCCTTTTTCTGCTCTCTAATCGACTGACTGTAACTTTTTTTTACACTTGAGAATATTTATAAAACTTGATGAAATTTATAATAAATCTACCAATTTGCTTGATGAAATTTGCAGTGAGTCTTCCAAATAAAAATGGTTAATAATGTGCTGTTTATCTGCATGGAGGATTTTCCTCATTTCCTTAGCTAATGTGTATCCCAGTGCAGATTGAGAAGAAAAGGATGGTTTTTTCCTCAAATAAGGAAAGAATAGTAACCCAATAGAGCTTCCTTTGGGCTTTCTAAAGGAATAAATATGGTATTGTACTCCACTGCTGTGAGTATTTATTGTAAGATTAGCCATTTCTTAGGGATTCATATCTTCACAAAGAAGAGAGTGTCAACCTATTCTCCAAAATACCTCAAGGCAGGACAAGAAGCAATGGATGGAAACTAATCAAGGGGAATAATAGCAACCTAGAACTAAGAAGAAATTTCCTGACAGTGAGAACAATTAATCAGTGGAGCAACTTGCCTCCAGAAGTTGTTGATGCTCCAACACTGGATGTTTTTAAGAAAAGATTGGGCAACCATTTGTCTGAAATGGTATAGGGCATGGGTGTCAAACTTGCAGTGTCACAATGCTGTCACTTGACATATCACAATGTTTTTCCCCTTTGTGGAGCTGGGGTGGGTGTGGCCTGTGCATGACACATCCAGCCCACGGGCTGCCAGTTTGACATCCCTGGTATAGGGTTGGAGATTGGACTAGAAGACCTCCAAGGTCCATTCCAACTTCGTTCTTCTTAAAGTTTTCCAAAATGTCCGCCCTTCTCCTTTGCTAGACTTGGAATGCCCTGCTAGTAACATATTTACAATATTGAATTTCTGTTTATAGATGAGAACAAAAGGAGACCCATTCCTTTGCTGATAGAAAGCAAGTGTTACCCACACCACTGCTTCCCTAATGCTTCCTGAAGTCAGATGGTATTTTTATGAGCCCATGTAGTGAAGGTATAGAATGGTGCAGTGGCCTAGAGATGGAGCTCTCGCCTCACAATCAGGAAGCTTTGAGTTCGATCCTAA
Organism: Pantherophis guttatus; assembly: GCF_059756535.1. Lineage (NCBI taxonomy): Eukaryota > Metazoa > Chordata > Lepidosauria > Squamata > Colubridae > Pantherophis > Pantherophis guttatus. Next base: position 209,878,642 of record NC_142064.1, read on the forward strand.
ATAACGGCAGATATTTTTCTCTCTGGGCACAATGAGTAAATATCTGCTACAAACTCTGCATTGGCAACAGGAAGGGCATCCGGCCAGTAAACACTCAGGTCCATTCAGTTGTGCCGACTCCACCCCCAATGCAAGGGATTACCGGATCATTAAAAGACAAAAAAAATGTAGTGAAGGTATAGCTCCTTTAATGAATTCTTCACAGCTACAGCAAGGGTACCCACAACAGATCCAATAAGTATTTGCCTGCTTTGCTTCCAAATAGTGAATCATATTAGTATAAACTGTTTCCTTTTTTTTTTTTTTGTGTAGATGTAATGCCCTTAATTTATATAACTTACTGTTTTTTACTACTTATAATCTTGCTTTTCCTGAAAAAGAATAAAGTGATGAGCTACGTAGAAAAAGGGAAATTTTGTATGCTTTTTCCTGTTAGTGCTTATTTCTGTTTTTTTAAAAAAATAGGCCTGGCCACCAGGGGGCAGATTGGTTTTAAATTCAGAGAACAGCTATTTTATTGGGTTGACTTCTAGGAATTATTGCTCTGCTGTTTTAATAGACTTCCTGGTGTATGTTTCTTCTTCCCTATTGATGTTTCTCTTTTTCGAGAAAAGGAAAGTAAGCGTGGTCAAAGTTCATATTTATTTTACAACCTACTTTTTCTTCTAGGAAACATCTGTTCCTGTTCTTTGTTCCTTTGGTTCAGAGAAATACAGCAATACGCCTCAAAAACCTTTCTGAACGATTCTGGGTACTTTTGTCTTTTTACGAAAAGGACTATAGCTTTTCCACAACAACTGACTGAAATAAGTGGTTTGCTGAATATGATAGGTGAATTTTGTGTGAATTACAGTAGTAACTTTTTTGACAGGATTTAGGCTCTGGCTGATACAAAGCAGGTTTCCCTGAAACAGCTTGGAGCAAGTCAGGAGTTATTCAGATCTTTGGGGTTTCAGAAGACACAAAACAGTGCTAGTCTTAGACTCTTTCTTAAAAATGGTTACAATTCCAGTCTAGATTCTGCATGAAAGAAACAGTACAGGCAGAAAAATGGAGAGGACAGGACGGGTGGACATGCCTAGAATTAAAACCTGTAGCCTTCTTCAAGTAGAACAACCCCCAAGCAGTGATCTGTATCAGAGGCGTGTCTCAAAACCCGTCACTACCAGTTCACTCGGTGTGCGCTCGTGCGCATGTGCAGAAGCGTCTGGGCAGGTGGGCGGAGCCTCCTGCCGCCGCCGCTACCTGTTCGCCCAATCCGGGGCGAACCGGTAGCAACCCACCACTGATCTATATGATATGTCTTACTTGGCTGTTTCCTGTGACATTGTAATGTAATGTAGAGATTACATTACATTGTAATGTAATCTCTCTGCATATTTGGGCTTTGTGGATCCCTCATAATTTGATGGTGAAAATCATTAAAATACTTGAATTCTTTCTTCTTCTTCTTCCAGATATCTGCTCTATCTGTGTACTTGGGTACTACAGTATAAAATGTCATGGAACTGTTTGGTTCCTCGGTTCATGGCCAAACCATTTTACTTGATAAGGAGAGGAGGGAAACAAACAGCCACATTTTCAAGTACATTGGCTCCTTCGGGCTGTGTCCTATCTGCATTGCAGTTTCTGTTTACTGCAATGCACTTCTGATATTACAGGTTTTCTGAGAAACACTGGATAGCTATTGGACTGTTTTCGTAAAAACATGCCATTGAACCTTAGCAAAACTTCTAACAGAACTGGATACCTTTTTAAAAATGGCTTTTTTCCCAGAAAAAAACATGATCTTTTTCTCCAAAATATCCAGCTTTTAATTTTTTAAAATTCTAAATTCTCCACATAAAGAAAAAAATAACATATTTTGCTATTCCTAAGAAGAGACATTGAATATCTTGGGCATTTTTCGATGGGAAAAGTACTATGATCCTTTAATAACTTAACTAAAACTAATAGCAGATCAAAGTTTGCTTTATATTGTCCCTCAAAGCAATAGAAAAGGGGAGGTGATGATATATTATTAATTATACAAGAAACTGGTCGCAGGCTTAAGATGCCGCCTCCAAGCCGAGGGGCGACCCAATGGTGCAGTAGGTGCGCTGCTGCTGCCGCCACCCAGACGGGAGAGGGGAAAGAGATGGAGAGCAAGAGATGAAGGAGAGAAAGAAGGGGGGAGAAAAAGAGATGGAGAGAAAGAGATGAAGGAGAGAAAGGGGGAGAAAGAGAGATGGAGAGAAAGAGATGAAGGAGAGAAAGGGGGGAGAAAAAGAGATGGAGAGAAAGATGAAGGAGAGAAAGGGGGGGAGAAAGAGAGATGGAGAGAAAGAGATGAAGGAGAGAAAGGGAGGAGAAAGAGAGGGGGGGAGAAAGATGAAGGAGAGAAAGGGATGGAGAGAGATGAAGGAGAGAAAGAGAAGGGAGAGAAAGGAATGGAGAGAAAGAGAGATGAAGGAGAGAAAGAAGGGGGAGAAAGGAATGGAGAGAAAGAGAGATGAAGGAGAAAAAGAGGGGGGGAGAAAGAAAGAGATGGGAGAGATGAAAGAGACACATAGAGATACCTGTTTAAAAGAAAATACTGGGAGCCACAAAACCTGGGTGGGAGTAAGTGATTTGAAGTTGGCAATGCCCACCCAGGTTTAAGGTTGTGTTTAAGTGCTTACATGTGTTTAAGGTTGAGTGTTTAAAGTTGCAGACCCCTGATCTACCCCATCCAATCGCTTCACCATGCAGCCAGCCCTGTAGGCCTGCGCCCACCTCCCACCTGGGCAGCAGCGGCCTACCTACCCCAGTTGTATTACCTTGCCCTGCAGCCGGCCTGAACACCCACCTCGGACTGCCTCTGACTGCTCCAGCATGTCATTTTTACTTAATTAATTTAATTAAGAATGATACAATGGGCATAAATGATGACTGGTCAAAAGTGTGAGGACCTGTCAGAAATCACTTTTTTCAGCCCTCTGGGTAGTCCCTATTTGCATATGGACTACTCAGAGGGCTGAAAAAGTTATTTTTGACAAGTCCTCACACTTTTGACCAATCATTGCACTTTTGACTGTCCTCACATTTTACGTTTTGTGCCCTATCTTCTCACCGTGGTGAAGAGAACTAGTTGTGAAATGACTGACACGGTTGTTAAGAATGCTGCAACGGGCTGAAATGTGAGGATGGTCATAAGTGTGAGGACCAGTCAAAAGTGCAAGGACCAGTCAGAAATGACTTTTTTCAGCCCTCTGAGTAGTCCCTATGCACATAGCCACGCCCACCCAGTCACATGACCAGCTAGCCAAGCCCACTCAGTCACATGACCACCAATCCACACACACACACACCCCAACTAAGCCACCCCCACAGAACCGGTTGTTCAAAAAATTGAATCCCACCACTGCCTCCGTTGTCCCTGCACTCCACCACCATCACTCTGGCCACCTTGTGCTCCACTGCCTAACCCGCCGCAACTGACCTTCGTTGACTTCTTCCTCCCATTGCTGATGAGGCACATTCCACCTGACTCTGTGAGGCAGCCGCTGGCTGCCCAAGACCTTGAAGCCATGTACAGCCTTTCTGAGGCCTGGCATAGCCTCACCTTTAGCCAAGCCAGATCACTTCGGCAGTGGGAGAAAGAAGATGACGAAGGTTGACAGACAACAGAGCAAGGGCAACGGGAGCGGGGGGGGGGAGGCCAAAAGGGCAGAGATGGGGGGGGTGATAGGCACTCCCTTAAATAAGCATAATAGGGTGTAATTGCACTCTGAAGAACTCATTGGTGCTAGCTGCTTTATTTTATTACCTTTTACAAAGTCTGAAATATTTCCACAGTGGTGACTTATTGGGTCACACAATTGCATTTACTCCTTTTGAGTTATCGGGAGAGATGGGAAAGTTTTCCTTCTAGGTTTCTGTGGCCTCTGCTGCACTATCACCTACTTTGTATTGTTGCTAGCTGGAAGAGGAGGAGGAGAAGGAGGAGGGGTTTGTGAATGCCAGGTATATGAGTACGCAGTTTGCTTTTCGAGTCATTCAGCACCGAATGCAAAAATAAGGGGGGGAGAGAAATCTGTCATTATAAATATTCATGCCAGTTCATTGTTTACAAGCTATAGGTGGTTGTCAAAGTTAAAGAAAAGCCTTTTCAATTTTATGTTTTCATACCTACAAACATTTGTGCTCTTTGTGGAGTTTGCTCGTGAACAAAGGTTAGATTCAGCTGATTCTGTGTTACCTCCAGAATCAGGAGCAACAGGGCCCAAACATCAGCTGAAACTTCTGAATGCTCTTAAGGGGGCCCATTTGCAATACATTGCAATAGTCCAAACAGGAAGTCACAAGGGCACAAGTGACAGTGAGCAGAGCCTATTGGTCCAAGAATGGCCCAACATGCATACAACTCAAAGGTGCACAAAGGTCCTCTTACCATGGCTATTGCCTATTCTTCCAGCATCAGCCATGAGTTCAAATTCTGTTGGAGGGAGGAAGAAATTTGTATGAAGTAAATGTGATTTTTATTAACAAAGGCAGCAATCCTACAAGTGTTTATCAGAGAAGTGTAGAGCTCACTTTTGAATAAACCTAAATGCTGCACCACAGTATTACATAGAATTTTTTAAAATGAAATTTTAATTGTAGTGATCTTACATTTTTCTACCAGTGCCCTTACCTTTTACCTTACCTTTTAACACACAGTTTATTTTTAAAAAAATTTAGTTTCTCCATCACTTCCCAACAACTTTCAACTGCTGTCTTCTTTCTGTCTTGTGTAGCCATTTGGCACTGAAATGCAAAAAGACTATCCATCTTTCTCAGCTTTGGAACTTATGTGGAATTGGTGTAATAGTTAAGGTTTTGGTCTTGGTTATAGACTGTGGATTTTATATAATTGTGAGTCACCAAAATCTATGATTGTGGCAGCATACAAATTTTAGTAAATAAATAAATAAATAAATAAATAAATAGTTGTATCTTTTAGGAACTGGTTTCTCTCATTCTGGATGAAGAACGCAGGAAGAGATTGACTTCTGCATGCAGCAAGGTCCTTCAGAATTTCCCAGAGACCCGTGGTCCTGTTATTTTGGAAGTTGGCTGTGGTTCAGGGGCAATTGGTTTAAGTCTTCTGAAAAAGCTTCCTCACGTAAGTGACATTTCATTAAATAGATTTTTTTCCCCCTTCGATTCAATTGTGTCCAATTCTCAGAGACTACCCAGACAAGTCCCTGCAGTTTTCTAGACAAGGTTTTTCAGTAGTGTTTTGCCATTGTTTCCTTCCTATGATTGAAAGAAAGTGACTAACCCAAGGTCACCCAACTGATTTTGTGCCCAAGGCAGGACTAGAATTCACAAGTCTCCCAGATTCTAACCTGGTGCCTTAACCCATACACCAAACTATAAATAATGCTAACCTTGTCCTTTTTTTTTTCTTGGAGCAAAAATGAACAAGAAGAAAGATGAGCCACTTTGACTTCAAAGTCCCATTTCAAGTCCTCTTTTTTTTTACTGATTAAGCTGGCTTTGTGTTACCTCCAAAATCAGGAGCAATTTGGCCTAAACACCAGTTGCTGTAGAATAGGCCTTTTGGCTTATGTAATACTTGTGGGCTTGATTGCTGATTGTGTAAAGAGAATCCTGGATCAGCTTTATCTTAATCTGATCCAGTATGGCTCTTCTTATCTTCTTAGAACAGATTTGTGATCATACCAGAAAGTGGTTTGTTATAGCCTGATAATCCTTACAGTGATTTGCTTATTTAATAGGTTAGCATGGTGCATGAACCTAGGGTAATTTGGAAACTATGGATTATGGCCTAGCATGCTGCACATTCCCAACAATCAAAGTTTATTCTTTTAAGCATGGTTTATATCATTGTACAAAGCACATGGAAAGCTATAACCAGGTAAAATTTGCTAGTTTGCATTTTAAAAGTATATCCTTCCCTGATATAGATTAACAAAAGCTCATTTCCAAAACATTGCATTTAACATTGCTCACTTCAAACTGCTTTTCCCCAAGGATATTCTACTGTTTCTAAGGAATGTTTTCATGTTTGCTTTCATTATGCTTTGTTTCTTTCGTTCCTAGAGTCAGCTCATTGCCATCGATAAATTAGAAGCTGCTGTTAATCTGACCAAGGAAAATGCAGAACGGTAAAAAAAAACCTTTTATCTTGTATATTACAGTAAACACATTATTTGAACTGGATCCTTAAGCAGCGAAAACAGCATTCTCCTGGGATGAGAAGATTGTTGCCAAAATGTTTGAGAAAACCCAGGTTTTGCAAAAATAAATGGAGCTTCAGACAAACACTCCATGCTGTTGTGCTCTGTTTTGTGCAGTTTGTGTGTTGATCAAGTATCCAATAACACACTGTGGAACTCATGAAACAATGCAGAGAAAAAGCATAAGTTTTGCTATTTTTATAAATTTCATTTTATTATTACAATTAGACGTATTTTCAAACATTTGATGTATGACCTGGCAGCAGTAATCTTTCATAATGGAAGAAGTTCTTCCTTGAAAGAGTTAACTGAACATTCTAATGAACGTTGCAATGAAGCTATCAAACCATTTGGTTCCAGTTAAAAGTTTCAAGAGTATAAACTTACACTTTAAAAAAGAGGATTTTGAATAAACATTGAAAGCAAAAGGCTAGAAATTTTCGCAATCGTTTGGACACATTTCAAAGAAATACATAGGGGGAAATATTGCATCTGTGGTATCATAGCTATTTCTCAACAGTTTTGAATTTACAGACCACAACAGATGGATTGCCTTCCAAATTTCAGACAGCAGAGATGCTGAGGCTTGATTTTAAAAGTACGTCAGTGACCAAAGCATCTAAAATGAGCAATCATAAAACCAGCCCATAATTATTGTCTGGCTTTTTTTAAAAAAAATTAATTAAGAGGATTCTGCTAAATTTAATTTATCAAGATTTTTGAACAAGCCTTCCACCTAAGTCATTTTGGCTAAATTAAATTAAATTAATCCTCACTTGCTGACTATTCATTCAGTGACCATTCAAATGCTGCTGAAAAAGGAGATTTATCACCAGTCCTTCAACTTGCAGCCGTTGCAGTGACCATGACATGATTGCAACTGGCACACATTTTCAACGGTGATAGCATCTCACAGTTTCATGATCACCATCTGCGACCATAGCCAGCTTCCAATAAACAAAGACAGTGGGGAAATCAGCACGAAGGCACAAATTGTGGTCACATGACACCACACTTAACAATTGTAGCTGGAACTGACTGGTAAATTGGGTGCAGTCACATGATGTTTCACTTTATGACTGCTTAACAATGCAATTCTTATTGCAGTCAATAAGTTAGAACTACCTATACTGATTACAGATGACACATGTACTGTATATGACAGAATGAGGGAAAGGAACAATATTCATCTGACTTGTTTTAATCTCGTTTTAAAATTAATTGGCATTAATTTTTGAAATAAGTAGTTGTTTCTCAGTATCATAAGCTATAAATGTTCAAAAAGACCATGGAGTTCTGATATCTTCCATAATCTATTGTTTTTTGGGCTAACTAAGCCAACTGAACACCTCCTCATACATGTTTCCTTCCATGCTGTTTATTTGGGTTGCTCTTCTGGAAATAGGTTTTAGATTTGTGCCTAAAATTTATCCTAAAATGCAGTATGCAATATTCTAGATATAGTATGACCAACACAGAAAAAGACGAATAATAACTATACTTCTGTCAGTGCATTCATACATATTTGAAGTGATACCACAGTAATTGAAAGGCTGTTTTGTAATACCAGTGCATAACTACGGGAATAGCACAGTGGTGGGTTTCAACCAGTGTTACCACCGGTTTGCTTCGTGCATACGCTTTGCACGCATGCGCTCGCTTTCCTCGCATCACGCCAAACTTGCACTCCGTGCAATCACATTGCATTTCTGAACGCTGAGGCATGGCAATCCACTCTGCCGCGCCTTTCAGCTGGGCTAAAAATGACCGAATATAGGTAAGTGTAACGCAGGGGTGCGCGGGAGGACCCAACTGACAGTCAGAGCGAACTGGTTTGCTCTTAGCTCACTGTCGCCGCTACTGGCTTGCCCGAACCGGGGTGAACCGGTAGAAACCCACCACTGGAATAGCAGAATTGTAGGAACACATCTCTCTGTGGGAGAACATCAGTTCTGATTTACAGATATAATTAACTTTTCTGTTGTAGGCAAACAAAATAATTTAAGACTGCCACAGAAAGAAAAGTCTGTTATTTAAAAGTCATAATAATTTAGCAAAGGAATGTTACACAGAAGATTAGAATTTGCAAAAAGTCTATGGAGATTCTCAGTCATCCAGGTCATGGTTGTCCCAAAGGTGCTTTTTCAGGAGGCAACTGGATCTTCTTGTTTTTTTCTTTGAAGACGTTTTGCTTCTCGTCCAAGAAGCTTCTTCAGCTCTGACTGGATGGTGGGGAATGGAAGGCTTTATATTCCTTGCAGACAGCTTGTCATTTGCATTCTTTTTAGAGGGTCTTTGAGGCACTTGGCAGTTTATCTCTGTCCTCAGGGATGCAAATAGTAACAGTAACAGAGTTGGAAGGGACCTTGGAGGTCATCTATTCCAACCCTTGCTCACTCAGGAGACCTGTACTAGGGATTCGAACCGCCGAACTGCCAACCTTTCTGATCAACAAGCTTAGTGTCTTAGCCACTGAGCCACCTAGTCAGGCTGTCTGAAGGAATATAAAACCTTCCATTCCATCCAGTCAGAGATGAAAAACCTTCTTGGATGAGAAGCAAAACGTTTGCAAAGAAAAAACAAGAAAGTCCAGTTGCCTCCTGACATTTGGGACATTAGAATTTGCAGTGGAACACATGTGTCTCCTATAACCTGAGTTTAATCACCAGGCCCCTTAACAGCTCTGTCTGCTGTCACTTAATGCTCAGCTGAATTGGAGCAGTAAAATGCCAAAGCAGCACAATAGAGTATATGTTCTATATGCATTTGGGGCTGTAGCTGAGAAAATATCTGCTTGGAATCTGAATTCAACAATAGTGGACAGGATAATCTAATAATCTGACTTGACATAAGGCAGATACTCATACTTCTTCTTTTTTCCCAGTTAAAAACTTTAAGCATATTCAGAATTGATCTTACATGAGCCCACTGACAATAATGTTGGATAAATGTATTTATACCCAATACTGTCCTCCAGAGTGGTACAAACTCTGCAGAATAAGTGAATATCTCCTGCCTTGATTTGCAAATGCCTTGCCTCCCTTGTCATAAAAGGTAACTGATCATGAAAGCTGGGCTAAAGGAACAAGCACAAACAAGGATTTTTCCACATATATTTTTGCCCCCTTCATTGTAATTCTAATTCCAGAAGCACCCCAATTTCAGTGGGGTTCTTTCCACCGATAACCTGAAGCCCTTTCTAGTAAAAATTGAGCTAGAAATTATTTTCATGCTATGTACTTTATAGGTAAAGATTCCCCTCGCACATATGTGCTAGTCATTCCCGACTCTAGGGGGCGGTGCTCATCTCCGTTTCAAAGCCAAGGAGCCAGTGCTATGGTCTCCGTAGTCATGTGGTCAGCATGACTAAACGCCAAAGGTGCACGGAACGCTGTTACCTTCCCACCAAAGGTGGTCCCTATTTTTCTACTTGCATTTTTTTACATGCTTTCGAACTGCTAGGTTGGCAGAAGTTCGGACAAGTAACGGGAGCTCACCCCGTTACGCGGTACTAGGGATTCAAACCACTGAACTGCCGACCTTTTGATTGACAAGCTCAGCGTCTTAGCATCCCTATGAATTGTATGGGAAGCGCTATAATTGCTTCTCTTGTACCATTCATAACTCTTAACATTGGTAGCCAGAAACCAATGCATTAGCATTTGTTCACAGGTGGTGTTTTAATTGTTAATGGATGTAAATTCTGTAATGTTTATGAGTGTTTTTCTCATCTGCTCATATCTATAGAGTTTTCCATTCAGGAAAATCCCAGTGTGGATTTTGCTATACTTGTTATTAAAAGGGGCTTTCTCATACCAGTGGAAAATAACCCACCTGTAAACAAAGCCACATACACACAGTCCTTTAATAAAAGCACAACAGAACTCTTCCAGGATGATTCAATCAGTTTGCACTAAGTTTAATATTTATATACTGAATTGAATGATTAAATCAGACACTAAAGAACTTGAAAGAATGTCCCCACCCTTACTCTCAATCTAGGTCCATTTTACTTTGAAGTGTAGGCTGGAAGTGAGCATGCCAAATGACATATTTCTTATTTTGTATACTTAGCAGTTTTCATCTCAGCATAATTAGTCTGAATTTCCCTGGTGAATTATGACTAGAAAAAGTTGATTACTAAGTGATTAATGATCTCAATAGATAAAAAACTGGACTATGTTAATACACCAGGTAGTTTTAGAAGAGGAGATGCCATATTTTTCTTACTTACGCTTCTAATTGGTGCTCGAGGTAAAAATCTAAATTTTGGAAGTTACAGTTTGGCAAATTGTCTTCAGAGCTGCTAACAGCAGAATCTGATAAAGAATTGCTGGTGAAAAATCAACATGGAACGTAACACATTCACCATTTTTTAATTTCTAGCTATAACTTTGCCAAACTCTTTTCTCTGCAGCTGTTTCCCTGAGACCAGCATGTTAAGCCATGTTATCTTCCAATCTAAGACAATTATAGGTTTGTCCTGCCTCTTAAACTGCATGTGAAAATGTCAGTGTCTGCCTGTGGGCAAAGCAAGTCAGAGTCAGTCTCTGCTAATGGGATGCCCCACCTGAATGTCTCAAAGGCTTGTGGTTACAGAATATATTTTCTGTTTTGGTCCTATTTTCCTAACTATGATCTGCTTTAAAAATCTTCAATAGTCATATCTGGGCACAGCTGTGGAATTTGACATCTCTTTCTCTAAAAAGTTCAAGAACTCTGCTTCCAAATCAGTTATAAATTTATTAAACAGTGCGGAGTCCAGAATGGTGCCCTGTGATGTCCCACGTAACAATTTGCTTCAACTTGACATGGAGCCATTGGGTGAATTCATTAGATACAATTGTTCAAACCATTTCTGTATCCATCTGATGGAAGCACAATGCAACCTACATTGTATTATCTTCTTTACTGGAAATCTCACAGAAGATATTTTTTGCTGATGGCTTTGCTGATGGCAAACCACATTATGTCCATCACATTCCTTTGGCCATCTAAACAAGTCATTATCAAAAAAAAGATCAGGTTGTTTACAAATGATTTATCCTTAATAAACCCACTTTATTTATTGCTAGCAATGCATTTCTTTTACTAAATGCTTATAAAACAGTTACATTATAATCTGCTCTAGAATTTTGCATGATATCAACATCAATCTGTAGTTAATCAGTTTTGTTTTGTTTTGCTTTGCTTTGTTATTTTGGGAAAAAAAGACCAGTATTTGCCCTACTCTAAATCCTTTGACACTATGGCCATTCTTCATGTTTTTTTTAAAGTTCACAGAAAGGACTTTGAAATGATACCTGCCAATTCTTTAAAGATTCTCAGGTATAATTGGTGGTGCCCTGGAGATTTCCACTCATTTTTTTTTTAATTTGATTTATATGCCGCCCTTCTCTGGAGACTCAGGGCGGCTTACAATGCGTTAAGCAATAGCCTTCATACTTTTGTATATTTATACAAAGTCAGTTTAGCATGTGCTAGCCACATGCTCCTTAATTATTTTTTGCTAACCTTGGATTTCCATTTCCTGCTTTCATCGTTCATTCTGTTTATGTACATTTGAGGACATACAGTAGATAGTCTTTGACTTATGACCAGTCACTTAACAACTGATCAAAATTACAACAGACCTCCCCAGAGCTACTTACAATCCCCCTTTGGAATCCCAAAGGCTATTACTTCTACACCTGCAGTCAGGTTATTGCATTTGGGGCACTTGGCAACTAGCCTGCATTTATGGCCTTTTATAGCATTCCACAATAATGTAAACAAGATTTTTGGCAATTTTTTTGGCAGAAACTGGCATTTTACTTCCCATTTCCAGCCAAAAAGTCCATTGAGTTTAATGGATTTGCTTAACAACTGTGAGGTTCACTTAAGAACCACCACAAAAGGGTCATAAAATCTGGTGCAGTCAGCTGTGATCCGCTTAACAGCATCAATGGCTTATAACTATAATTCCAGGTTCAATTATGGCTATAGATCAAAGACTACTTGTAGTTCCCCTTTGGAGAAAACCAGAGCAAAGCAGGCATTGAAGAGTGCATCCTTCTCCGCATCACTTGTTATCTTCTTCCAGCTTTGAGTCTACCTCTTCCGTTTTTTCTTTTGATTTACATAGCAAAAAAATGACCTTTTTGTTGTCCTTTGCCAGGTTAAATTCCTTTTGTAGGATAAATTTTCTTTCCGCAGATGTTGCCTACTTGTTAGTAGATATCTTTGGTAGTTTGGCTATTACATCTATATTCAAATGCCACGATGCATCTATATCTACAAAGATCAGAATTGTGCAAGCTGTGGTGTTTCCTGTGACATTCAATAGAAGTGAAAGTTGAACTTGAAGGAACAAGATAGGAAGGGTATTAACTCTTGAACTTTGATGTTGGAGAAGACCTCTGAGGCAGGGGTGAAATCCAGCAGGTTCTGACAGGTTGTGGAGAACTGGTAGCAGAAATTTTGAGTAGTTCGGAGAACTGGCAAATGCCACCTCTGGCTGGCCCCAGAGTGGGGTAGGAATTGAGATTTTGCAATATCCTTCTCCCAGGAGTTGGGAGGGAATGGGGATTTTGCAGTATCCTTCCCCCGCCACGCCTACCAAACCGCGCCCATCAAGCCATGCCCACAGAACCGGTAGTAAAAAAATTTGGATTTCACCACTGCTCTGAGGATACCATGATCAGCCAGGAAAACAAACAAACAGATCATTAAACAAATCAGAGTTCTCACTCAAGGCACAAATGACCTAATATGTAAATGCTGTACAAAGACCTAACTCTCTGGAGAAGGCTCTAATGCTGAGAAAGATGAAAGGGAAAAATAGCAGTAGTTTATTCATTGATTCGTCTTATGACCATATAAAATAAAATAAAAACAAAATATAGAATCTAATTCCAGAGTAAAATAGATAAAATAAAATCCTGTAATAAAATACGTATGTGATAAATACAAAGAATTCACACCACCTTTACATGATACCCTGATCTGTTTTGGTTCTGAACTGAAGTGCCTTAACTGTAAATTTAGCAGGAGGAAATAGGATAATCTGCAGTTCAGATCCCAGTGGGCTTTTCTTTTAAGTAGTGAGGTTAAATAAAGGTAAAAGTGTCCAATGATTTCTGACTCTAGCGGGCGATGCTCATCTCCTTTTCCTAGCTGAGGGAGCCAGCATTGTCCGAAGACGCTTCTGTGATCATGTGGCCAGCATGAGGCGCAAGGAACGTTGTTACCTTCCCACCAAAGTGGTACCTATTTATCTACTTGCATTTGCATGCTTTCAAATTGCTACATGGGCAGGAGCTGGGGCAAGTATGCCATGTGGCACTCGGGTCTCACACCCAGTCAGCTTTCCAGCTGACAAGTTCAGCATCTTTAATTGCTGAGCCATCTTTGGTGAGGTTAAATATCTAAGCCTAAAAGGGACATACAGTTAGTTGACACTTAAACAAAACATGATACATCCTCTCGTGATATGGCAGGTGATGGCAGCACCCATATCTGGCCACAGAATCCAACGACTCAAATCTTGCTCTAGGACAGGCCCTTGTTAGTAATTGTGTCAAACTCATTGCCAGGTATCTTGGAAAATGATTTTGATATTAGCCAATCATTGAAAAAAATCTACTTTTTTTTTTTTGCTAATAAAATGCCAGTTTGACATTGATATCTAGGACTCTGTTTAACATTTTCTCTTGCCTAGGAGGCAGTTGAGAGTAAATACTAGGTCGAAAACCAATGCTATGAATAAACTTTGGTAAACCAGCTTATCCAGAAATTGAGCTGGACCATCCTTAACTATTCCATGAAACATACAGTATTTAGTCTACCAAGATCCATTGAATGGGTTTTCTGCCAGTGTGTGAAAACTTTAATTATTGAATATGTATGGAATGGATACCTGTTTCTACTCTGACTGCAGGGGTTGACGTGTTCTTATCAGTTCCCAGTTTGCTTCTTAAAAACATGAACTTGATCAATTTAGATAGCTTTTGCAAGGCCCCACAAGTCTGCACCATAAGTCGACATCGGAACTATTTTTGGCCTGAATACTTTCAGGGGCTTAAGATAGCTAATTAATTATAATTAAATAGTTTATATAATATTTTAGTGCTTGCCTTGGCCCTTGCCAAATTTCTTTTTAAATGATTTACTCACAACATGGGTTGGTTAAAAAAAAACACTCCTAAATGAGTAAACAAATTAACTTGTTCAATAGGCTCCCCATTTAACTGCCATTTATATTCCATGCTTTTTTAAAGTAAATGTTAGATTTGGTTTTATTGATGTTTAAAGGATTGAGAACACAGTAGGTATTTAATTTTCACAACAGTCTCCTCAGGCTATTTGAGAATATGCCATTAGAACAATAATGACAGCATGTAAAAGGATATTAATAAATTTATCATGGATATTTGGCATATGAGTGTCTGAAGGAATCCTGGACATAGAAGTTAGAAGCATTGGGACTGGAACACAACTTTTCTAACATCATTATGAGTAGGTAACTTCTTAGACAACCATTTACACTGTGAATCTAGAAAATTTAAATCATGCTAAAGCTACTATAACCTGAGTTTTATTTTGAGGGTTGTCAGGTTTCAATGTCGTCTTAATTTACTCTAGTGCTGACAAGGGTTTTATCATATAAATGACTCAGCCTGACTCTCTAGAGATCTCAAAAAAATGAGGGAGGCTCACAACTGGTCTCCTTAATCTATAAATGTAACCTCCATATTTTCAGAGGTTAAGAAACTGGTTTTATATATCCTTTTACATACCATTCAGCAGTTTAATTTTTTAAGATAATATGTGTGTTACACAAAACAAGAGTAACTTGTTTACAGATATCGAAGCCCATGTGAGGAAGGCTAGATCATCAACTAACCACAGTTTAATTCCAAGGCATATCTGATACTAGATTACCCGTGGCTCGTGGAGAGGCTACTAATTAATCTTGAAGTGAGGTAAAATAGAAGGTTATATTGGGTCACGTTTGGAAGGAAAGAGAAGAAAATGACCAGAAACAATGTGGGTGGACTGATTTACAGTGGCAATGAGTGCACTGTTGAAAGACCAGGTTAGAGACAGATCTTCATGAAGAAAATGTATGTAAGATTTTATAATAGCCATCACCAACTTGATAGCACTTAATCAACCATCCTATGTACCCCACTTAGTGTCTGGACTCTATTTTCTGGCTCCCATTGGATCCAATTTAAATCAGATTTGCCAGGTGCCTTTCAAACACATTCTTCCCAGTTCTTTTCGAGTGTAACCCACATTTGTTAGAAGATCCTCATTTTAGAAAAGTGTCTTTACAAGAGAATTGAAACATTGGCACCATCTGTATATCCATGTGTTCATTTCCAGTATTCTCTCTTTTTCTGGGCCATGTTCCTCAATCAAAAAAAGTGAAGAAAACATCATTTGTGTTTCATTTCCTTCAGTGCATTAACTCTCTTAAAGTATCTTCAAGAGTGTGTCTGGTTATGTCATGCATTCTCATATGGATTTATAGAAAGGAATATTTGTCTGGGGCCTTAAAACATCTTGGGAGCCTTTCTGTAACCTTCTGAAAGTATGCCACAGAAACAGATTGTTGCTTCAGTCTTTCTCAGAAGGGAAGTTGAGAAAACAGGTAGGAATCTTCCCTTTGCAGAATCATCGTCCTTAGTTTGCAGTTGCTCTTCATTAACAACAGTAAGGCCAGAGGTGGGCTTCACATAATTTAACAACCAGTTCGCCTAGTGCAGAAACAAAAATGTGAGTATGCGTGCCTTCCGCGCTTGCACGGGGCCTCAAACACACTGATTTCATGCAGGTGGCCGCGGTGAGTAGAGCGGGTGAGGCGCAGAAATCAGCTAGGCTGAATGGGCAGGGCAAGCGAGCCAGAGAGTGAGAGATATAGGACAGGATAGGGGCGGGGGGGCAGGCCCAGCTGGTGGTAGAACTACCGGTTTGCCCGAACCGGCAGCAGCCCACCTCTGAGTAAGTCCCTGCAATATATTTTTGAGCTCCTGAGTATAAGAACTCTTCTTGTCAGGCTTGAGTCATTGTGTCATGTTCCTCTATCTCTCTGTCCATGACCTCAGCTCCAAGACCTTCAGTCTTTTGGAAGGTTTCTTGATGCTTCTCTGTCAATGTTCCCTATGTCCTATTCAAGAATCCACTGATAAGATGGAAAATGGATAGTTTTGCCACTAGACCTTTTCCCTTTTTTTTTCATAGTGCAATTTGCTGTACATTTAGCCATATAAAGACCTTGTTGACTTCATAGAAGAAAATAAACATAGCATGTGCTTTGCAGGTCCCAAGAGCAGTTTTCTCCCTGTTTTTCTGAAGAAGAGCAAAATCAATAAAAATCATCTGCCAAACTGGTTACTCCCCTGTTTGCTCCCTCAGTGAGCTGAATAGGGTCATAATAACCCTGGGAGGGTGATGAAATGATCTGAGCAAAGGCCTCACATGATTTTTTTTTCCCCAACAATCCAAATCAAACATATTCTGCAAGTCTGGCATAGCCCTGCACCAGCATCGGTAATAGCAATCTTAAAGTGGAGTAATGTCGTACATCAGCTTAGAAGGCAGAAAGATGGCTTGAGACACACTGAGATGTGCACATAGCTCCTGTGTGCAATTTCTTAAAGCGGATGTTTCTTTTATCAAGATTAGATGGTTGAGTTATTCGTGGGAGGAAAAAAATAATAGGCAGATTACAAATAGAAAAAAAATCTCAGGAAAAGTTGCGTTTGATGCTGTGGAATTATAGAAAATACTTTGTGTTCCTGCACAGTGCAGCTATGCAAACTTTCAGGGCAGGTGAACTGAGGCCTGCATGATTCTAACACTACAATAGAATGTTTGGATTGTTTCGAGGTGATTAAGAATCAATCTAATTCCCTTGATATATGTAGATACACACACACACACACACACAAACGATCCACAACATAAAGACGCCTGTCTAGATTTTTGATTTCTAGTCTTTCTTAATTGTTGTCTGACACCATAATATAGTAAGGAAAGAAATGAGTAACTGATATTAAAACTAACATCAGAGGTATTGCATATAAGAAAGGAATTGAGCAAAAGTGACTCATATTTCAAAACAGGTATTGCAATAATGTGTGCAACATTTGTTGCATAATAAATGTACATAATTGATGGGTTGCAGCAACCTCAGGTTGTTGTGTTTTGATTCGGTACTGTGGAGATCAGTATGAGTTATTATGCAATCAAAAATGTTAATTTACTATGATTGAGATCACTGTTAAAACTAATCATAAGGTGATAAGTGAGATGCGTGTAAATCAAAGGTATTATGTTAAATCTTCTCTCTATAGGTTACAACTTCAGGAAAGAATCCATATCTTTCACCGTGATATATCTTCATGTAAGTTCTCTTCATATTTTTAATTGTCCATTGTAAATGGTTTGAGGGAAGAACATTCTCTTGCAAGAATGTACAAGAAAGATGAAAAGGCCTTTAATCTATTTAATCACACAATGACTGCAAAATGAAATGATGGCTTCTGAATCTCCCAACATGTGTTATTCCCCAGTATATGCTCATAACTTGGGTTTAAATGATAACTTCTACTATAAGATCAGGCTGCACATTTTTTTGTGTGCATTGTACATTGTTAAAGAAAGGAAATAGAGTGTGGGAAGTACTTACGTATAATTTAGTACAGTGGTCTGCAACCTTAAACACTCAAAGAGCCATCTGGACTTGTTTCCCACAGAAAACACCGGGAGCCAATAATTTAACAACCGGTGTGACTGGGTGGGCGTGGCCAACTCAATGTCACTCACTCCCACCCAGTCACGTGACACTACCCAGCCACACCTACCCAGCCAGTCATTAGGGCAGAGAACCGGTTGTTAAATTATTTGCCCTGCCCGGCCCCTCCTCACCCCTCCCTCCCAGCCACCTCTTGCCACACCCAGCCTCAGGTGTGTTGTTCACTCCCCCTCTCTCTCTTCTTCTCTGTCTCTCTCTCTCCTTTTCCCCTTCTCTCTCTCTCCTTTTCCCCTTCTCTCTCTTCTCTCTTTCTCCTTCTCTGTGTCTCTCTCTCCTTTTCTCTCTCCTCTCCCTCCTTTTTCCCTTCTCCTCTCTCTCCTCTCTCCTTTTTTTCCCTTCTCTCTCTTTCATCCTTCTCTGCCTCTCTCCCCTCTTTCTCTCCTTTCTCCTTCTCTGTCTCCTCTCCTTCTCTGTCTCTCTCTCGCCTCTTTCTCTCCTCTCTCTCTCTCCACTCTTTTTCCCTTCTCTCTCTCCTCTCTCCTTCTTTCTCTCTCTCCTTCTCTCTCTCTCTCTCTCCTTTTTGCCTTCTCTCTCTCCTCTCTCTCCTTTCTCTCTCTCTCTCCTCTCTCTTTTTCCATTCTCTCCTCTCTCTCCCCCCTCTCTCTCTCCTCTCTCCTTTTTCCCTTCTCTCTCCTCTCTCATCTCTCTTTCTCTCTGTCTCTCTCCTCTCTCCTTTTTCCTTCTCTCTCCTCTCTCTCTCCTCTCTCTCTGGGTCTCGCTGCCGGATAGACTACAGCAGGAAACAGCAGGTGGCTACTTCTGGCCTTTATTGGTGCAACTGTCTCTCCTCCCTGAGACACTGGCCTCACCCAAGCCACTGTCAAACCCCACATGGCTTTGCCATACCTGGGGGCAGGGGAAGCATCCCCTGAACTGGTGCTGGGTGGTGGGAATCTGACATCCGCAGGCCAACCAGCCTACAAGCAAAACGCCAAAAATCACCTGGTTGGCGGGGAGCCAAAGACCAGCTGGCTAGCGGGGAGGCGGGGCATCACAACACAGGTAGCCTGCAGGCTCTGCAGGAAAAGCGACTGACATCCGGGAGGCAAGAGCGAGCCGACGACCCCACTGCTGTTGCCAGTGGGGCAGGATCTCATTGTGGCTCCACGTGGTAATGGGCTCCAGGAGGAGGAGGGGACCCCATTTCCCCCATTTTGAAGCACATTAAATTTCACTGTGCTGAGCAAGGCACTGTGAGAGCAGTGGGCAGGCCATGGAGGCAGCAACAGCAGTGGCATTAGGAGCTGCAGCAGAGGGCTGAAAGAGCCACATGCAGCTCCAGGTTGCTGACACCCGATTTAGTAAATGTAAAATGGAATTGTGCTGGGCTCAGAACAGAAATATTAAGCTGGTAAATGAGATTAAGCACTGGGAATATATCTTGTCAGTGATATATAAATAGCTTCTCTGGCTGCTGGTTCATTTCTAAATGCATACCCAAGTGTAAATGCTTGCTACTAGAGATGCACAGTCCTTCAATTTCAATTCAAAAGGGACAGCATTGGCATATGAACAAATACCATTTGTCAACAACTGTTTGTTTATTTGTTTATTTATTTAACTTATATGCCACCCATATCACCTAGAGACAAATCTAGGTGGCTAACAAGCAATAAAAAAAAAGATAACATTAAAACAATATTAACATTAAAATTGATGTTAAAATTGACAAAGATGGGAGGAGACAGAACAAGATGCACACCAGGAAGAGGTGGAGTCTTTAATGCAACTTCAAATCAGAGATCCAGTTGAATAACAATTAGATTGAATCAAACCTTCAAACTGAACTGTAGTCAAATAAATATATTCAATGGAGTGTCTTCAAATCAATGCATCGATATAATCGACTTTTGGATAATGCACATACTCAACCACTCAATAAATCAGTGACTCAACTATTTGAATTGGTTGTTGAGTGATTTGCACAAAACTACCACTTAAATTTAAAGCCCTCCATAATTTTGGAATGATATACTTGAGGAACATCATCTGCCGCATCAATTTACATGTGCATTAAGAAATTCCTGAAATTCTCTTTCTTTCTTTCTTTCTTTCTTTCTTTCTTTCTTTCTTTCTTTCTTTCTTTCTTTCTTTCTTTCTTTCTTTCTCTTTCTTTCTTTCTTTCTTTCTTTCTTTCTCTTTCTTTTTCTTTCTTTCTTTTTCTTTCTTTCCTATCTATCTATCATCTATGTATCTATTTATATTTCATACTTTTTAGCCACCCAACTCCTTCTAAGTCACCAGTCCCAACCTTTGCGGCTTGGGGGGTGGAGAAGGGGAACTGGGCTGTGTGAGCAGCACGCTGGTGTGCATGGGTGTGTGTATGTGCAGCCCAGTTGCCAATAGACCATGGGGATTGGGGACCCCTGTTCTTAGTGGATAACAGAGGACCTTTTCAACCCACCCCTAATTTCTGGAAATTCCCACTCCCATTTTACCTGGTGTTATCCTTTGGATAACATAAAGCCTAAAGCAGATCCGCCCCTCAGAAGCTCCGGGCATCCAGAGGCCTGAAGTTCCATTTCGGCTGGCAACATGCCAGGTGAAGCCTCTGGATGCCCGAACAGAGCATCAGAAGGGCGGATCCACCCCTCAGAAGCTCCATTTCAGCCAGCAACATGCAGGACGAATGTTGCAGAGCCTCTGCGGTTGTTCGTAAGGGCAAACAACTGCCATGGTGCTCCAAGATTTGTAATACGGGGACTTGTTCGTAAACGTTAGGGGGTGTTTATCGTATAATTTCAAACGTTCATTAAGGGAACGCTTGTAACCTGGGGATTACTTGTATTTGTAAAATTAATATACTTTCCATATAACCTCTTTTCATTTCAACCAACTAGAGCTGTTCCAATATATTTTGCAATTTTGAAATAGGTATTTGAATAGGTATTTTTTGAGTAGGTATTTCTTTTCAATATGAATAGGTATTTCTTTTCCATATGATCTATTATATGATACGTGAAAATAATCCTGTCACAGTTTTTTTTTCTTATTGGATTCCAGTTCTTCAAATAGACTCTCACTGAGATTATGCTTAGAATCGGAATGCTTGAAATTCAAAAGAATATTCAGAGTTCTTTTTCATGGCCATCTGTGAAGTTTTTAAAATAAAGGAATAAATGCTTGCCTGTTACTTTGAATGTCTAAAAAGCATTTTAATGCTTTCGTCATTGTAGGTCCTTGGGAATGTCTTCAGCCTTGGGGTTTGGTAGATACTATCATCAGTAATCCACCTTACATTTTTCATGAAGATATGAGTGAGTTGGCAGCAGAAATTCTCTGGTATACCAATCTTTTCTTCATTTTCCACATTGTGTATTATTTTTTCTTTGCTGCAGTGCAGTTTTAAAGCCAAAGACTGTGATGTTGAAAGCCCTGGCATTATTACAATCTCTTACAATTATTAAGGAAATAATAGCAACAGCAATTTCTCCCAAATCTGAATTCAGATATGTTTTCCTTTCCTCTGACAACATTATTTTCTGCATGGGAGGAAGAATAGGTTACATATAGACATTGTAGAAGGAAAGTTGTATTAGTCAATTTTAGCCAAAAATCAGAAAGAATCTGAAGCATTTTTTCAGGCTAGCTATCGGAAAGTCTTAATAAAAGCTTATGCTTTTTAATAAAATTGGTTAATCTGAAAAAGTGCCAAACTCCTCCTGATTTTAGGTTCCATATAGATAATTGGATTTTTTATACCATGGCAAAGAGAATCTGTAAGGAGAAAATTGCCTAGAACGATTTTCTTTTTCAAAAAAAAAAAAAAAACCCTTCCTTTGATATCACAATCATAACCCAGGCAGTTTATGTCTGCTGTTAGCTGTTGAAAAACGAAGCAAGATTTCCTTTATGAGTGTCCTTTGTTGTCCTTTGGGCTCTTTCTAAAATCTATTAACATGGAGACTTAGGACTGAAAAAAAGTATTTCAGACTCTAGGAGACTAGGAATATTTCAGTTAACCATTCAGTTAACTATTAGGTTAAACAAAGCATTCCAGGATTTTGGGTGGCTAATGGATCTGCTGTTATTGCCATTGTAAATAATCAAAGGACTTTATAACACTTTCTGATGGTTCTGCATGGGTGGCAGGTGAGCATGCGCAGCTCCATTTGCATGAGTGACGGGCATGCGTGCCCGCCATCCGCACAAAATGGAGCTTCGCGCATGCGCTTACCCGCCACGTCCACAGCCCAGTTCTGAACGTGCCGCAGCCCAGTAGTGGGCCACAGCCCAGGGGTTGGGTTCCCCTGCCCTATAGCACTTCTATATAAAAGAGTACAGATAAATTAGACACAACCCCCGGGCTGTGGACCACTACTGGGCTGTGGCCCATTCGGAACCGGGCCATGGAAGTTGCGGGTGAGCGCGCACCTGAAGCTCTGCTTGTGCAAGCCACCACCCAGGGGTTGGGGACCCCTGCCCTATAGCACTTCCGTATAAAAGAGTAGGGATAAACTAGACACATTAGTATTGTTAAAATTGAAATACGGTATTGCTGTAATTTTTTTCCTATGAATGCTTTTGTTGACAGTGGTCTCAGTAACACAGTAAATGATTATCATCTCCAGAATGATCTGCTGGAAAGCCCCTAGGTTTTCCAGTAAGAATTCAGTACCAGGAATTTCCATTCTCATTCCTAGTGACCAAATCTAATGACATGTTTGCCATTGCAATGTCTTTTGAATTTTCTGTTGTCTGTAAAGCCGGGATATGACTTGGTTTTTAGACATGTCTTTGTTTATAGCTTTGAGGACCTTGATGCCCTGGATGGAGGAATTGATGGGATGAGCATCATCAAAGAAATTCTGAAAATGGCCTCTTCCATTCTCAAGGATTGTGGGTAAGTTCTGATATTGACTGCTTCTTTTGAAATAAGTTCTGTTTTAAGGGTCTAAGGAACTGGCAAAGAAAAGCAGTCAAAACAGCAGGCAAACAGGAGGAAGCAAGGAGATTGAAAGCACATTTTCAAAGAGCAACAAAGAAAGACAACAAAGTTTACTGGGACCAGCATTGCAAGCAGATAAAAGAGGACTGCATGAAGGGCCATCCCAGGAACGCATTTGTGTAACTCAAAAAAGATACAAATACCATTTACTGCTCATAAAAGCATCATCAAAAACAAGTGAGGGACAGAACTATCTGATCAACAAAGGTGTCAAGAACATATGGCAAGAATATACAGAAGAAGAACAAAGAGGCCCAGCTCCTCAAGATTATGAGGAAAGGGAAACAGAAATAGAACCAGCCTTCCTTCCGGAAGACATGGGCAATGAGTCAACTGCCAAACAAAAGAGTCTCAGCTATTGATACCCCCGCAGAATTGCCAAGGCCTCTACCACCTACAATCATCACAGATGATGATATTTCAAAATATCATAGTTCATTCCTTGGTGAAAAAGGGTGACTCTAAGAATTGCTTCAATTACTGCACAATTGCCCTCATCCTTCACACTATCAAGATTCTTCTTAAGATCATACAATAACATTTGGTGCACATCATTGAAAGGAAATTACCAAATGTTCAAGCTGTCTTCAGAAGGGATCATGGTACTGGTGATCCATCTGTGCTGGATCATAGAAAAATATCAAATATCAAAAGAACATCTACATCTGCTTTTACAAGAAAACTTTTAAATGTGTATCATAAAGAGCCATGGAGAGCTCTAGAAGACCTGGGAATATCAACACATCTGGTTAAGTTGGTGCAGTTGCTGCATACAAATCAGGAAGCCACTGTGCATATGAAGCTACTGATTGGTTCAAGGTAAAGAAAGGAGTGCAGTAATGTTGATTCTTCCACCCTTTTTATTCAGTTTATATGCCGAACTGATCATGAGGAAGCTGGAACTTGAAGAATCAAAAATCAGCATAAAGATTGGGGAAAGGACCATCAACAATCTTCAGTAGGATGATGACACAACTCTCCTCTTGGAAACCAAAAAAGTTCTAAAATATTAGATCAAAAGGATTAAAGAAAAAAGTGAGAAATTTTGCCTCTTCCTGAACATAAAAATCCCCCAAGCTTATAATCACTGTGAGGAATGAAACTGTCAAATGAAACTGATGAAGAGATTGAATGCCTGTAGGAAATCTATTTTTCTAGGAATGCAGATTGATTAAAAACAGTGAATCCAAAAATAAACCATCCAATTGCAATGAATCACACAGCAATGGTGAGCATAAATAGAGTACAGAAAAACAAGGACATTAGCCTGTCAACTAAATGCTGATTAGTCTGCATTATTGTGTTTCCCCTATCTTCCTAGACCCGTGATGGCGAACTATGGCACGTGTTCCAGAGGTGGCACACAGAGCCCTCTCTGCTGGCACGCATGCCATCGCCCCAGGTCAGATCTCTGTGGCATTTCTTTCGTGAGCTTCTGTTTCCCTGCAAATGATGAAACAGAAGCTCATGAAAGAAAAAGATCTTACCTCTTGCCGCGCTGTCGGTGTTGGGATGCCCCGCCTCCCACCGGCCAGCTGGTCTTCAGGTTTCTTTTTGTGGTTCGCCATCACTGACCTAGACTTTCTTGGGTTTTTTTTCTTTGAAGACTGACTGGATAGTGGGGAATGGAAGGATTTATATTCCTTGCAGACAGCTGGTCATTTACATCTCTTTAGAGCGTCATTGAAGCACTTGGAGATTTATCTTTGTCCTCAGGGTCACCTGAGTAGTGCTTCTGGTTCCTGTTCCTGTGACCCTGAGGACACAGATAAACCTCCAAGTGCTTCAATGACCCTCTAAAGGGATGCAAATGACCAGCTGTCTGCAAGGAATATAAATATAAATCCTTCCATTTCCCACTATCCTGTCAGAGCTGAAGAAGCTTCTTGGATGAGAAGCAAAACGTCTTGAAAGAAAAACAAGAAAAACAAGAAAGTCCAGTTAAAAAAGCACCTTTCGGACAACTATGACCTGGATGACTGAGAATATCTACAGATGTTTATGTCTACTTAGAGTTACGAATTTTGGACCATGAAGTGGTCCACAGGACAGAAGAAAATCAACGTTCAAGCAGTTATGTTAGAGAGGGTTTCTAGAAATTCATTGGACAACATAGGTGACAAATAAGCAAGTACTGAAGCATATAAAATCAGACATATCACTGGAAGGCAAAAAACACAAAATCCCACCTTACTTATTTTGGCCATATGTGCTCAAACTCACTGGAAAAAGCATTATGCTCAGAATATTCTGTGAAAAAAGAAAGTGAGGCTGCCAAACAAACACAGTGGCTAGACATTATAAAAGCCGACATCAGCCAGAACATTAAACAAACTGAAAGAAGCCCTTCAAGGTCAGAAAAAATAGAGCTCATCCATAGAATTGCCAAGAATCAGACACAGTTGAACAGATAGCATCATCAAGGAAATGGAGATTTTCTGCCTTGTACTTTGCAGCCAAAATCATCTATGCAGAGTTGCATAGAAGCATGCGCATCAGAGAGCAACTTCTGCTTTTTTCTGCCAGTCATTTCCCAATTTTAGAGAGAGAAGAAATAGAGAAAATGTACATAACTGATGGAATAGGTCCTATTCTATCCTTTTCAAATCCCAAAAAGCAAAGTGCTTATGGATACCAGCATGTTTAGTGGCATTTAGCAACCTGAGTTTCCTGCCTCACCATTTTTTTTTTTAAAGATGATTTGTAGTTTTAAATATTTAAGGACTGGCTATGGATACAAGTTAAAGACTGGAACTACCATCAGCCACATCCTCTATATGACTGACATCAAATTGTGTGCTAAGAGTGAACAAGACATCGGTTCACTGATTTACCCAATATGGATATACAGTGGGAACATCATGATGTCATTTGGACTGGAGAAGTGTGACCGGATGCTAGTCAAGAAACAAAAAGTAGTTAAGACTGATGGGGTGAATCTACCAGCAGGCCACATGGCAGACATAGAGATCAACTACAGGTGCCTTGGTATCCCAGAGTCATATGGGAAACATGATGAGGAGGCAAATAAAACAAAAACATCCAAGAACCACCAAAGGATAAGACAGGTCCTGAAGAGCCAGCTCAGTGATAAGAACAAAGTCCACACCGTCAGCATATATGCCCTGCCAGTCATCAGATTCTCTGCCCGTATAGTGAGCTGGCCAAAGAACAACATGGAAGTTGTGATATGAAGACCTGGAAGCTCATCACAATGTACAGAGATTTCACCTCATGTCCAAACTTAGAGACTGTACACCAATCGGAAAGGAGCAGACGGGGTCTGTTAGTGTTAAATCCATTGTTCTGGACGAAACACTGAGAATCAGGTATGAATCAATAAAATGACACCCAGAGATGAGCTGCTAAATGAATGACTGGGCTAGCAGCAGACAGGGAAGGAAGATCAAACAAAGGAAGTGTCGTTGCAAGATAAGATCCTGAATGAGATATACCATTGACAGATGGCTGAGTGGCAGGCATTGGGAAATCCTACCAGTGGCTGGAAAGGGCTGGACTAAAGGACAGCACTTAGGTACTGATCATAGCAGTAGAAGAACAGGCACTAAGTGTAAAAATGACCAGGCTGAGCTTGAGGGTGGGGTCAAACACATCATCATTTTGGAGTCACAACATCCCCAGAAAAGACCTAGATCCAGCCCCCTCTTGAAGCCTGTTGATTCCTATCTGGCACCAATTTCATTTGATCAGATTCTTGTGAATGTAGCAGGAAATAAACTTGTAGTGCTTTTGAACTCTAATCTGGACCTTTTGGTAAACACCAGAGCCATAGACATGGGGAGTCTACTATACCAGACAGAACCAAGGGCCAAACTATGCAGAAAGGCCTCAGAAACACTCCCAACACATTAGTTGCAGGGTGTAAAATGAGAAGGGACTAGCCAATCAACCAAATATCATGATAATAGACAAAGGCCAGAAGACAAGGGTGGTGGTAGATATAGCAGGGCCAAGAAACAGCAACATCTGGAAAGAGTATGAGAAGCTGGAAGCTAGAGAGGATGTAAAAAGTAAAGGCCAAAGTGGCTCCAGTGGTGGTAGGAGCAGTTGGGGCTGTAACAGTGATGGGATTCAAAAAAATTTTACTGCCGGTATAAGACGCACTTTCCCCCCCCCAAAAGAAATGTTGGTGCGTCTTATACACCAAATACAACCATTTTTGGCCTCCCGAAGCCCTGCTCATCCCATTTTTCTGAAAAACAGGCCCGTTTTTGCAAAAAACGGTGCGCAGAGGGTTTGGGAGGCCTGCAGAGTGCTCCTGGGGGCCGGGGAGGGCAAAAAAAATTTTTTTTTTTACTTACCTCTTCGAAATCTTGGTACGTCTTATACACCGATGCATCTTATAGTCCGAAAAATACGGTATACATAAATGGTTTTTCATAAATGATTATTCTGTGATTGATCTCAATTACCATGATAATCATTTTTTTTATCATGTTTTTTTTTATTTTTAGACAAACACACATACAAACATACAATGTATTTTCTTTGAACAGAGTATTTTGCCAATTCACAAATTTAGACAGTATTTAGTCGTTTCAATTTCAATTTAAAATTTCTATATTTCCTTTTTGCCATATTCATTTCTCCTCTATTTTTTAAGAACCAATATTACCCTTCATTCTCATCTCTAAACTTAATTAAATTCAGTTTTTCCCTTCTATTCTATATTATACCCCTTCCCATTGTATAGCTTTCCTCACCTTGGTTAGTTATGTAATGTTACAGTAGTTTAATTCTTATGATAATAAATCTGCTTATTTTATAACATACATTTCCTTTGATAATACAAATCCAACATTTTAGTATAGATCAGTTAGTTATATAACTATCTTTTTTTATATTAATCAATATAAACATGAATATTCCAGTTATTTCCATGCAATCCAATTCCTTACAAATTAATTAATTATAGCCAATTCTGCTTTCAACATAATATACAATTGGAAGTATTTCAATTATTACAATTAATCATTTCTACTTTCTTCACATTATAAAATTAAAGAATTAAAAATATTCAAACGATTACAGTTTCCCTATTTAACTTTAAAATATTCTAGCTGTTATCCAAGCCACAACTTAATCCTTTCTACTTTCACCACCATATACCATTAAAGGTATTTCAATTGTTACAATTTAAACTTATTCATATTTCTTAAAGAAAAATAAAAAAAAACAAAGCTTATCATTATCTAAGTTTCAAAGATACAATACAAATATTCCAATTATTATTCATTTCATTTTTGCAATCATATGGTTTCCCATTTTTACTACAATTCAGATTTCAATTCTAAATACATATAGCATCTTTCTCTTTCATTTCTTTTTCACCCTTCCCATTTTTATTTTTACCTTTTTCTTTCCCCTTTTTTTCTTTTATACTTTGAAATCTTGAGCTCTCTTTTGCCCTAAATTTCCCATTGTTTCCCATCTCTTTTCTTCTTTTCTTACTTCCCCATTATTTATCCCACTGTTTATCCCAGTGTAATCATTCTGTTTCACAAATCTGAACTCTTCTATTTTGCCCTGCATTTCCTGTTGTTTCCCATCCCTTTCCTCTCTTTTTTTTCTCTTCACTGTTAATTCCAGTGTAATCATTTAAGGTTTTTTGTGTTCTTTCTATTTCTCCCTTCTCTCCTTCTTTGTCTCTTTCTGCCTTTTCTGTTTTTTCCATTGTTAATCCCAATGTAATCTGTAAAAACCTCCTTTTTATTATTACTATCCATATACTGTATTCAATTAGTTTTCCAAAATTAATCTCATTGTCTTTATCTTCTTCTTTGTTTTCAGTGTCTGTGTCTTGCTTCTCCATCTTTGTTTCCTTGTCAGCTTGAACATGCTCTCTCTCAGTTTTTGGATCCTCAAGTTTCAATTCTCCATGTAGCATCGTAATTATTCCTCTTATTTCCGCTTTCCAGGACGAATACATCATTTCCATCATTTCTCTAATTTCCTGCGCCATTTTATTCTTTCTATATTAGTATTGTTCCAGGTTTAAAAGTTCCGTTGTTTTCCTTTTTTTTTTTTTCCAAAGTCAAGCCGCTTGCAGACAAAGCAATCCTCCCCGAAAGTTCTCACGGCTATTATCACTGATATAGTTCAAAGTTTTCCAAAACAAAGATTCCAAATTGCAATGCTCTTTTTTCTCCTGAAGATGTCTCTCTAGAATCCACAATTCTCTTAATTGTTTAACAGAGTGTCCATTTTGTATCAATCTTTGTTAACAATCTAGCTTCTTTTTTCTTCTTTTTAACTTTAAAAATACCAAATCAGTTTTATAGTCCAGTCCAAATTAAACAATACTTTTCCCCTCTTTTCTTTTTTTTAGGTATAAAGCACTTCTGTTGCTGGGCTTAATATCCAATTGTCTTTTATTTTTCTTAGTCTTCAACAAGAAAGGATCTATTTATTTTCTTTCCAATCCTTTAGCCAATTTTGGGGTTGTTTCTTCTAATTCTTAAAATTTTCCAGTTAATTTTATTCAAAAATCAATTTTCTTTTCAGGTTTTTGTCCCTTTAAATTCCACTTACATCCTCTTT
Source organism: Pantherophis guttatus (assembly GCF_059756535.1). Lineage (NCBI taxonomy): Eukaryota > Metazoa > Chordata > Lepidosauria > Squamata > Colubridae > Pantherophis > Pantherophis guttatus. The sequence continues at coordinate 209,908,160 of NC_142064.1, forward strand.
TCTTCCCCCATGCCCATTAGCCACTGTTCTTACAGGGGTTTCAGGTTTAAAAAAACAATTTTTTTGTTGTTACTTCGCCTGTGGGTTGGCTGTCATTCACCCGGCTTCAAAAACTCCGTTGCATTCACCGCTCCTGCTCAATTCTTAGTCCAGTTGCCCCAGCTTCTTGACAGCCGCAATGGCTGCTGCCTCCACCGCCAAATCGAAGAGAGATTCCTCTGACCTTCGAGGAACTTGCCTGTTCCGAGGTGCCTCTCCTTCCCTGTCCCTACAGGACGGTTCTGGTCCGAAGATCCTTCGGCAGCAGTTCGTCAGTCCAGGTTTTCGCGGAGCTCATCAGAGCCCACTAATTCCCCAATGTCTCGCCGCGACACTTCCGGTCCTCCATGATAATCATTTTTTGAATGGGTGAGATATGACATCCACTTATAAGGATGCCTCCAACATGCTTCTGTGGAGTGAATGGGAAGGTTTTCTATCCCACTTCCAGAATTGAAAAGATTCCTACATGTCCAAGAAGTCTGACTTGTCTTGGTTTTGTTTTCCTATTTAGTAATCTGCAAATCAGAAAGAAGAGAGATGGAGAATGAAACTATTTTTTTAAAATTCTGAGTAGAATTCTGTCTCCTCTCCGTCACCTTTTGAGTAGGAAAGGAGAGGAAAAAACATATTTACTGACAGGTCATATAGAGTCATATATGAGAGTCACTTTCATCTAGTGGTTAAGGCAACAGACTAGAAAGCAAGAAACTGTTCAAGTCATGGGAGAAGAAAGGTGTATTATAAATACAAACATACAGGTGGTCATTCCTTTGCCTTATATTACCATATATCTTGGACGAACGAACTATTAAATTATATTAATTGCCTTTGTTCTCAGAAGTATAAGTTATATAGTGTGAAAATTATCGCCAACACAATGTGCAACCTACACTGGTTACTGATAGACATGTGAGTGTAATTTAAAGTCTAGTTATCACCTACAAACCTCTGTATGGCATCAGGTTAGTTATTTGAGGGACCATCCCTCTCTCACTGTTTTTGTTTCTGCCAGGGGTGAGTTTCACTTATCTTTGCTACCAGTTCGCTTTACTACCACGTCCACACATGCGCAGAAACTTCTGCACATGCGCAGACCATATTTGATTATGTCCGGGTGGGTGGGCGGAGCCTCCCACCACCGCCTCTACCAGTTCGCCCAAACTGGGGCGAACTGATAGCAACCCACCACTGGTTTCTGCCCATCCTACAAGTTTAAATGGAGTCAGCATGCTCTGGGTCCTGTTCATTAAACAATGTCATCTGATGAGACCCAGGAAACAGGCTTTTCTCCCAGACTTTACTCTAGGGCAAGTTTTAGGTTCTTTTTGTGAGGGGTTCTTATGTCTGTTTCAGCAGGGTGACCATCTTGCTTTTCTGTTGACTACTGTTACTCTGTTTCTATGGTTTTCAATTTGTACCTTGCCCAGAGTCATTGAGAATTTGGGCAATTTTAAAAATGTGAAGTTATAAGAATAAAGAACTTTTTTCTCACATAGCCCTTAACTACCGGTAATATTGACTGAAACTGCTGTTTCCAAGAATGCTTGTGGATCTTTGAGACTTAAGAATTATATAATTGAAGAAAATTATAGTGGAAAAGCTAGAATTATAAATGAAACATTGAAAGAGGATAAACCATTGGATGGAAGTGTTCTATGTTCTTGGACTACGTTCATAAATAATTATAGCAATTTGCGAGAGCTCCTTTGGGGAAGATAAAAGCTGCTTCTCCCAATATCATCCTGTGCTTTGGCTTTGGTGTATCTTTCTGTCATTATGGACACACCTGTTTACCAGAAAACCTTGCTCTGCTGCTAGTGATCTGCATGAAAACAGGTTGGGAGATAAGAAATTCTAAGTGGTTTCATTGTTTACAAGTAAAACTCTGTTCAAACCAGCAGGCAAAATGCTTGCTATATTTCAGTCCAATATCTTTATTATAGTTATTCTAATATATGCTATATAAAGAAGAACAGAAGGTAATTTGCAAAAAAAGCAAACAACATAGAACACAACACAGAAAATTCTTGTCAAGCTTTGAATAAGACGAAAATTTCAAATAATTTTCACCAAAGAGAAAATATAGTTCTTCTTCTAAAGCAGTGGCCCCCCAATCTTTTGGGCACCAGGGACCGGTTCCGTGGAGAAAGGTTTTTCCATGGACCGGAGGAGGCATGGTTTTGTGTGCTTCCTGCATCCTGCGGATGAGGCTTTGCTTGTTTGTGCGGCCCAGTTGCTGGCATACCGTGGACTGGGGGTTGGGGAGCCCTGTTCTAAAGCATAGAGTAAAAACTGGTTAGAAGATCTTTCCTGCTCTCTTAGAAGACCAACTTAAAGGAAAAAACTTTGAGAGAACTTTCATTTGTCATCTGAATCATTAACTATCATTTTCCAAGGTCTCAATTTTTTCAAAAAACAATTTTTTTCTCATAGTTCTCGTCCCAAGATAGAGAAGTCAAGAGCACAGAAGAAAAATTTCCTTCTCTCACTAATGTGAACTTCTTCCATATGTAACTTTAACTGAGCCTGATTGATTCAATGTTTGAAGTGAGAAACAGGAAAAATTTTATTTCGTTTTCGTTGTTTTGTTGTCAATTTATTTTGTGGACTGCAAAATGCTATGAGTAAGATTAGGCATGAGTTTGGTTACAAAATGATTAAGTCATCATCACTGTCCATTTTGTGGTTCCTTTGTCCTTGCTAACGTATTTTCAAAAAAAAGCACATAAAATACTTTACGTGTATAAAATGTAAACTTCAAAATTATTTAACAAATGAGAACTTACATATTTTTATCCAAATGAAAACAATAATTATACTATATTATTTGTACAATGCACACACATCAAAACAATGTTAAAAAGTGACTGAAATAGATAATAATTTCTGGGTACAAGCAAGTTAAAGTTCCATTGTACGGGAAATTTTAAAAAAATTGCACCCTAAAATCAATCACTTACATTGTGACCTATGTCATCAATTATACAAAGTTCATATTTCTTTTTTTATTACTAAATCTGTGCGCCATATTACAGGCTTCGATGCGAAAGCTAAGCCAGGTTGCAATTTAATACCTAAATCTTTTTCATTATATTTATTTTTGCTACTTACTGTAAGTCTTTCTTATAGCAGAAATTTTTTATGAAATTTGTTTTATGAGAATGTTTGAGTACCTACAAACCAGATACTGGATTTCTTCATTGCCAAAAATACTATCTTGTTGCAAGATTAATATTTCAAATGCAATCCACTTTACCATCTGGGAATCTGCCCGCCAGATGGCTCAATACCGTGGCATGTTATCATTATTTATTTTGGTTATCATACTAGCAAAAAAAAAATTAAGCAAAGTATCTCAAATATTGTGCTTTCAGCTTCCTTATCTTGGCCTTAGCAAGCTCAAAAATCTCAAGTGGCACATGTAGCGCCATTAAAAAACAGACCATTATGGATTCTGAAATATTGAGGAGAATATTTCAGAAGGGCGGTATAGAAATATAATAAAATAAATAATAAATAAATAAATAAATTGTCAAACAGTACTTGGCTGCAGATCATTCCCATCCTCAACTTCCTTTGAGAAAAATTGAACTAGTGTTTTGTAATTTCTAATTCATACTTTTATTGCAATGTGACTCAACGTCCATCTAACTTTGTTGAATAGTCTATATGGAACGACGTCATCGGCTGCAATTCAGACTTTCCTATTAGTTTTGATTCTGTTCTTAAGTGATTTATCCCACTGCCTTCTGGAATTCTTCATAATTTGCTTGGGGTGCAAAAAGATGGGCTTTTTGATTGAGTGTCTATTCAGGTACTCAGTCTGCCATGAATTTCACAGCTTTCCATCAGCAAAATCGTAACAAATTTTGATTTCTACACTTGAAGGCATACTACATCTTCAGTTTTAGTGTAAGAAAATATTTAGTGAATCTGCTCAGGCAGGCATTTAGAATTTTCCTTAGTTTAAACTAATTCATTTATGCCACGAAGCCCTAATAACTTAAAACTTCTTGTCTCTTTTCAATTTTCTTAATATATTGTAATAGTCTCTGGCACCAATCTTTGAACTACTTGCTTTGACATCTTTGTGGGATTAAATTTACATTATTGACCTATTGCATCATTGGCTTCAGCCTTAGACCTGAGCAAGAACTTAACCCTCTTCCTGCTACAGCTGAGTCCCTTCTTTGCCTGGAGGTCAACAGAAGGTCTGCATACTTCCACCTAGTTCCCAAGAGCCAGACAAAAAGCTTTCCTGTCCACTTCCTCCCTCTTTCTCTGGGTTTCTCTCTATCTATCTCTCCTTCCTTTGCTGGTGCATCATCTCAGTGTATCAAGTATTATTACTTCAATAATACAGATTCTTGTGCAATGGTTGCTGCAGCCACATGGGTGCACAGAGAGACCATTGGTTCTAAGACTTGATCTCTGAATTAGAGCAGACATTCTGAAAAGTAAAATTAAATTATTCCTAGGAAAATAATTGCTAACAGCAACGTTGTGAGAATTGGTGAAATGCCAGCTGAATTTAGAGTAGATGCAGTTAATTTTTGTAAGCCGTTTCTAGGCAATTATAGATAACTCATTACAAGGATGAATTTATATCCCAATACTAGAAAAATCAGTGCTGAAGGATGCTTTAAGTACAGAGCACTTTCATTTATCTCCTATGCTAGTATAATAATAATCATGATTTTGCAACCCATACTTCATGGAACAAGTACTTTGCCGGATGTTCAAACTATTTTCAAAAGAGGCACCTGAGAATATATTGGTACCATCTAATAATGAAAAAAATCAAGAGGATTCTCCCCCCCCCTCCCCAGCTTATGTTTTAAGGCATTTCACTTTGTAGACTACAAAATTTTGGATAGCCCTTACAAATAAGAATGTCCAGGTATTCCACAACATATGACCACAATTGAGCCCAAAATTTATATTGCTAAGTGAGACATTTGTTAAGTAAATTTAGCCCTGTTTTACGACCTTTTTTGCAACCTTTGTTAAGTGACTCATGGCAGTTAAGTTAGGAACACGGTTGTTAAGTGAATCTGGATTTCCCATTGATTTTGCTTATCAGAAGATCGCAAAAGATGATCACATGACCCCAGGACACGGCAACTGTCATAAATATGAACCAGTTGCAAAGCATCCGAATTTTGTTCATGTGATCATAGGGATGCTGCAATGGTCTTAAGTGTGAAAGACAGTCATAAGTCACTTTTTTCAGTGCCATTGTAACTTTGAACAGTCACGAAACAAACTGTTGTAAGTCAAGGCTTACATGTACCTTTTAAATAAAGATAAGATCCTTTTAGTGGGAATTTATGCTCCAAACTAAAATAAAGCTACATTTTTAAATGGAGTTAAGTGAAAATTAATGGAGCTGTCATATGTAAACTGGTGCCTAGTGGGAGACTGGAATTGAGTAGTCTGCCCACAACAAAATAGATCAGTGATGGCTAACTTTTTTATCGTTGCACGCCAAAAGTGCATAATGCAATGCGTGTGCAATCCCCGCACGTACCTCACCCATGCGCATGCGCACGTGACCCCCTGCGTTCTCCCTGCATATTCACACGTGACCCCCCACACACATGTACGTGTGACCCCCCGCTCTCCCCCATGCATGCGTGTGTGACCCCCTTTTGCAGGGACCCCGCACATGCCCCCCACCCCCTGTGCATGCAGAGACCCAAAAATCAGCTGGCCGGCAGGAGGCGCACACGCATGCTCAGTGGAGCTGAGTTGGGGTGACAGCTCGTGTGCCCGCAGAGAGGCTCTATGTGCCATCTGTGGCACACATGCCATAGGTTCACCATCATGGAAATAGAGCATCAGTAAAGGGAATTTAAATGATGCAACATAAACTACCAAAAATATATTTCAAAATGATGAATAATCTTGAATTAATTAACATATGGAGACATAAAAAAAAAGACATGGTCTTCCGGGTGCGCTTCAAGGTTTTGGTTACTATCTTTAGAGCGCTCCATGGCTCAGGACCAGGGTATTTACGAGACCGCCTCCTGCCACCAATAGCCTCTCACCGACCAGTTCGCTCCCATAGAGAGGGACTCCTCAGGGTGCCATCGACCAAACAATGTCGACTGACGGCCCCCAGGGGGAGAGCCTTTTCTGTGGGGGCACCTACCATCTGGAACGGGCTTCCCCCGGAGTTACGAAACATCTAAGACTTACGCATATTCCGCCGTGCCCTGAAAACATTTCTATTCCAACAAGCTGGTCTGGCCTAACTCCCTTTTTAATTGGCTTTTAAACTGGCTTTTAAATTGGGTTTTAAACCTCTTTAGATAAATTTGGATGTTTTTAATCTTTGAGCCTAAATTACTTAATCTGTTTTTTAATAGTTTTTAACTTCTATATGTATTTGTATTTATTATGGCTGTTCACCGCCCTGAGTCCTTCGGGAGTAGGGTGGTATACAAATATGAAAAATAAATAAATAAATAAATAAATAAATAAATAAATAAATAAATAAATAAATAAATAAATAAATAAATGTGGTGATTTTAAAGAATATACGTATTTTTCAAAAAGGCATAGATCTTTCTGATAGATCAAAATAGAATCAAAATTTGGCCACTTGTGATAACAAAATCGAAATATTGCCAAAAGTGTTCTCTATCTATAATTTAGTGGCTTTAATATACAAGAAGATTTATAGATGGAAATGGGACTTATAGATGGAGATCAAATGAAAGATTAGTACAATGTAAATTGATAGTGGAAAAATGTAAAAAGAGTCTTAATTTTTTTGAGAATAATTTCAATAAGTGTACTGAGAATAAAATCATATGGGATGTCAGTAAAGCATTTGTGCAAGGGGAATTTATTCAACAGAACAAAACGCTGAACAAAAAGACAAGAAAAGATGCAAACAATTCTAAATGATATAAAGATAAAAGAGGATGAGCTAATGAAATCTCCAGGGAAATCTCTGGTGGCTTACAACCCAAAAATAAATCAATATATGCAACAAGAAAAATAAAAGAAACAGTAAAGCTGGTAAAACCAAAAATTGAAAAACGTACAGTGATGTGACTGCATAATCATGTTCACAAAAGACATTTCTATAAATGAGGAAATGAATTACATTAAAAACGCTTGAACTGCTTTGATGGAAGGGAGGATCTGGCACAAAAAATGAGGAAGTCACTTGGGCAAAGCTACCCCTGGGAGGGTCAGACCTCACCAAACTTTAAACCAGTACTATTCATATAAATATTAATTAATTTATATAATAAAGGAAATGGAGTTTATTTTCCCCAGATAAAAGAAAGAGATGAATAACAATGGATTTCACACGCAGCATTAAATGGATCTTTCTCTACAAGAATGTAGGATCTACGGCATGATGGGAGATTTCTTTCTCATAATCAAGGGTCTGATCTGTGAGACCTTACCCTAAGGGGCATATGATTGCATCAGCATTTATCCAATTTTTCATTTAACTCGTGCTCGTAATAAAACCAAAAAGCTGCCAAAACCAAACCATAAATATGGTTAAATTGGAAGTTTAGTGTCTTTGAATTGTTGCAAAAACCACCCCAATATGTTTTACATTTGCAAATGTACTTTAAAATGTTAAGTTTTAAACAAGATGGTTGTTTTTTCCTCTTTCAGGAGTGTGTATTTGGAGGTTGACCCCAGGCACCCCAAAATGGTAACAAATTGGCTGTCCAGTCATCCGGATTTGTTCCTCTTTGTATCTGCTACACACAAGGACTTCTATGGAAAGTAAGATGTGGAGGATTCCTAGATTTTCACTTTTCTTGTTTCTTTATACAGCAAGCATCTTATAGAACCCTTGTACCAAGTTCTATAGGCAACCCACAATACAGGTAGTCCTCAACTTACAACCGTTCGTTTAGTGGCTGTTCAAAGTTACAATGACACTGAAAAAAGTGATTTGTGACTGTTTTTCACACTGCAGTATCCCCATGGTCATGTGATCAAAATTCATTTGCTTGGCAACTGACTCATATTTGTGTCCCAAAATCCTGTGATCACCTTTTGTGACCTTCTGAAAAGCAAAGTCAATGGGGAAGCCAGATCCACCTATCAACCATGTCACTAATTTAACAACTGCAGTGATTCACTTAGTAACTGTGGCCAGAAAGATCGTAAAAATGGAGCAAAAGTCACTTAACGAATGTCCTACTTAGCGACAGAAATTTTGGACTCAATTGTGATCGTAAGTTGAGGACTATCTGTATGTTATGAAGCCAAAGTTGAGTCAAGTATATAAATGCTGTGCATCAAACAGTTCCATGGAAGACTAGGAAACATTGAAAAGAGATGTTGCTTTCTGCATAGAATACGGTGAAATGTTGTTGAACGTGTTTCAGTTTATTTATTTATTATGCAGAAGTTGGGCCAAATATTGTACTTTATTTTTTTCATTGAACACCTGGAGTAGTAAAATGACTCTTGTGAAACTTAAAAATAGCTTGGAAATTTATTTACATCATGAAAAAATTAATTAACATCTTTGTCTCCAGATACAAACTATCTCATACTAGGGCAGGGGTGTCAAACTCAAGGCCCACGGACCAGATGTGGCCCATGGGGTGCTTAGATCTGGCCTGCGGGGCCACCCTGGAAACAGCAAAAGATCGCCCGTGGTGCCTCTGCCAGCAAAAATGGAGCTTGGGAGGGCTCCGTGCTCTATTTTCACTGGCAGAAGGTTTCAGGAGGCCATCTGAGCTGAAAATGGAGCTTGGGAGGGCCATGTGTGGCCCCCGCAGCTCTGTTTTCACTTGCAGAGGGTTGCAGGAGGCCATCCCAGCCGAAAACAGAGCTCAGGAGCCCATTTTCACTGGCAGAGCATTTGGGCCCCACAGGTGCCCCCGACATGAGTGACTTCAAGCTGGCCATGCTCATCTTGGCTCCCCAATGTGGCCCTCAATGAAATCAAATTTGACACCCCCTGTACTAGGGGATTTAAAATGAATTCTTTGTAACCTACAGCTCTTAGTTAAAACCATTCTTACATATTATTAAGGGATTATAAAACTTTCAACATCTAATAAATTCAAGAAAGCTCATACTGTAAAATGTACTTGTCTTTAAAGTGCTACAAAGCTCCCTTTTTAACTTCTATACTCTTTTTAGTAAGATTTAATGTTGTGGTTTGTCTTATTTCTATCCAGGCCAAGGTTTCTGCATATTCAAAAACATAGGAAAGAAGATCGCCAAGGATCATGACTAGTTCTGTCTCCCAACTCTGGAAGTGTTTACAGTGCTTTCTAAGGGTATTTTCTCAGAAAGCCAGATGTCTCTTGATAACATCTGCTAGCTTGCATTTTGCTGAGGATGACTTACTTCAAATTTTCAAGTTATTTTGTGATTATTCCAGTTGTTACGTAAGAGACATAGCATTTCTATCCAATGTATAATTGCTATTGTTCTGGATCTTATAATTGCTTTACATTTCTAAATTTAAAAGTATAGAATGGAGTTAAGAATAAAATACTATGAATACAGAATAAAATATTTTTACAGAAACATGAGATACTGAAACATTTTTTTAAATCATAAGGAGAAATTTAGAGATTATTTTTCCTTTCCTTTCCATTTTCTTCTAATTGCTATTTAAGGATTTGCCTATTTAGAGTTTTTGATCTGTAAACCAGGTACTGAGAAGCAGGAATTGAATTTGCTGAACAAAAGAACAAAGTACGTATGTATCAGTAATTAGTACACATCAGAGGGAAGCTTCAAAGTAATATACTGATACATTATGCTTGATAATGTATCAGTATTGAATTTTGTATACTGATAATGTATCAGTATTGAATTTTGCTGCTTAATATTCCTTTTGATAAATACTATTATAAAATGGCATGTTGCTTTTTTCCAGTGCATTATTTTAGGGATGAAAAAAGCACTCTTTTATATTCAGCTGTTTGCATTTTTAAAAAATCTGCCCAATATGTTCATTGCTTATTTGGAGCTGGATCCAAATATAACTTTCCACTGGTACATGCTGCCTGTATCGCTGTACTGCATTCTTCTGTTTTCTTCCTTCTGGTAACATTCATTTCCTCAACCTTGTGCCAATGATCTGTAAAATGATACCACAAATGCTGACCCTACTTTAAGGACACAAATGGAATTGCCATTTCTTCGTGCACGAGATGGGGTTCGTTGCCAAAGTGCATTGTTAAAGAACAACCTGTCTTTTCATTACAGTGTGTACCATAACATCTAATGTACTTTTGGCAAAAGATAGCAGATGCCTTTCATAAGATATATTAACATGGCAGCCTATAAGTGCTGTGACATTCCCAAACCCATCAGATGTCCCTTGAGAGGAGGTTCTAACAAGGAAAGCCTTTATAGTTTAACTACAAGCTCTCTAAGACTTAGTAATTGTGTCATAAATTTGCAGGCAGGTAATAATAATGTTTTATCATTTTACATGACATGTTATGCTGTTGGTACAAGTTGGCACAGATTTCAGTTCCTTGTAGAATTAAGGATAAGAAAGTACGGTAAATAGTGGTTTTCGACAATAAATGTGCAGAGGTTGGGTTTTGTTTGCCCAGCAGCTGCTAGTAGATGGGTTTCTCTAGGGTGAGTATACTACTATAGCTGTTCAACAGTGTCAGTTTTCTTAGAAATAACTTGGGCTTGGTGCCAGGTGGTGGCACAGTGCTTCCAGTGCATGGAAGCAGGTACATGGCTGTAATTATCAAGAGGAGCTTAAGTAGAGCTGGAAAATTGCTGTGGTTTCTGACTTGGAGAGACACTTTGCTCCAAGGGTGCAAATGAAATTCCAGCCTAATCAGAGGCCTAATCTCTAATAAGAGACCATGTAAAGATTATGCTTGCTTATCCCCAGAGTTAGGATTGAAATACTGCAACAAAATATTGCCCTGTTAACTGCTTCTGTTCAGTTTCAGCCTGACTGACTTCCTTGTTCGAAAGTCAAAGATTGGTTGACCTAGCAGCAAAGAGGTCAAAGTGAGAGACTGGATATCCTCAGTTCATTTCATCTAACCAGTGTTTCCCAACCTTGGCAACTTTAAGACAGGTGGATTCAACTCCTAGAATTCCCCATGCCAACCAAGCCACACCCACAGAACCAGTAGAAGAAATTTTTGAAACCGACCACTGGTGTATATGATGTACCAACTGATTAAGAAGAGAAAAGCTACTTGATACCAGGCTTTGATTTATCCTTTAGAATTAGCTGGATTGTTGTTGTTGTTGTTGTTGTTTCATTTATTTTCAAATGAACTTTCTGTTTTTTTCCAGTAAGCTGAAGCTTCGTGCTCCAAAGGTTTAATTTGCAGGCAGTCTTTACATTCCAACAATGAGATCCTCACTCTTCTATGAAAAGACCTCAAAAGAGGATATGTGTCCATGGAACAGTCCTGAAGCGCTGATGGGGGAGAGAGATTGTAGCCTGTGTTTGATAGAAATATAGTCAGGGAGTATGTATTGACCTTGAAGAGTTTCACATCTCCAAGAGCTTCAATCTTGCTGATCCAATTCATCTAAGAAAAACTCATGAATTGATAACATGCCAGATAACTAGAGGATGACAAATGCAAGGTAAGAAGGATCTAGGGAACTACAGAACTACAGAAAAGATTAAAAAGTGATTGGTTTGTAAACAACTTGAAAATAATCCAGTAATAGCTAGTATCTGTGATGGTTTTGTCAAGAACAGGTCTTGTCAGGCTAATCTTATTACATTTTTCATCAGATAATTTCCTTAGTAGGATCTGGGACTAGTGTAGACATAACATGTTGCAATTCAGCAAAACATTATACCAAATAGCAACATTTTGATTAACACAATAGTTAAATATTACCTGGATAGCATATAATTGGATGGATCCACAAGTTGCTTAAAAAAATCATACTTAAATTGTTGAAAAGTGGTTTCAACCTAAATCTGGCATGAGATGACACAGATCTTGGTTCTGAGCCGAGTACTTTTCAACACTGTAAGGATTCAGAGAAAGAGGTGGATTAAAAGCTTATCAGATGATGCAAAACTGGATGGAACAGCTAATATTCTAAAAACACAAGATTCAAAATTATAATTGGCTAAATATAACAGAATTAAATTTAACAGAGTCAAATGTAATGAGGAAAAATCAAATGCACATTTACAGTAAGAGCAGTACTTGGCCTGGTAATAAAATGTGTGAAAAATTGCTTAGAGTAGTAGTTGGTCACAATCTATTCCGGGCTCGCCGGAAATCATCCATCAGCATGACCAAAGCAGTTTCCGTGCTGTAGCCAGACCTGAAGCCAGACTGAAAAGGGTCTAAATAATCCATTTCCTCCAATGACCTGCAGGAGCTGAAGTGCCACCACTTTCTCTACAACCTTTCCCACAAAGGATAGGTTGGAGACTGGACGAAAGTTCTTTAATTCTGCTGGATCAAGGGAAGGCTTCTTGAGGAGGCTTCTTACAACCGCTTCCTTTAATGGTTGCAGGAAGGCCCCTTCCCTCAAGGACGTGTTAACTAAAGCCTGGAGCCAGCCTCGTGTCACCTGCCTGCTGGCCAAAACCAGCCAGGAGTGCATGGGTCCAACAAACAAGTGGAGGAACTCATCGTTCCTACAGCCTTGTCCACTTCCTCAGGAGTCACAGGCTCAAACTCATCCCACACAATGGAACTAAGACCTGCCCCTGTCATCTCGGTTGGAAAGAATAGATTGCCCCCCTCATCTTTGTGACAGACTGTCAAATATTGGAAAACTGCTATCATGTCATTCCAGTCCTTCTTTTCATTAGAAATACCCAGTTCCTGCAACCATTCTTCATATGTTTTAGCCTCCAGCCTCCTAATCATCTTTGTTGCTCTTCTCAGAACTCTTTCTAGAGTCTCAACATCTTTTTTGTGTCATGGTGACCAGAACTGGATGCTGTATTCCAAGTGTGGTCTCACCACGGCGGTATATAGCGGTACTAATACTTCACATGATCTTGATACTATTCCCCTGTTGATGCAGCCTAGGACTGCATTGGCTTTTTGGCAGCTGCAGCACATGGTTGTATATTCTTTGGCTGAAAATTAATAGTTGTGAAGCCGTTCAGCATATATGATCATTTACCTTTGATTATTTGCATGTTAATGTTTAAAATTAAACAAGGCTTTCACATTTGATTATTTTTAAATAAAGTTTGGTTTTATTTATCACTTGTGAGTTTGATCTATCTTCCAAAGTGTTGGAGAGGAAGAAGATTAATATCTTAATCACACAGCTCCACACTGTATAGCTAGGAGTGGTGCTACTACAATTATCTTATTTTTACTTTGTAATTACCAGGAGAGCAGTACAGTTCATGGGAGCCCAGTCTTTCTCACGTGCCACTGATACAGGGAAAACAGCAGGAGAGATGTCTCCTTGGAAGAGGTGGTACCAAGAGTAATCACTAAGCCACTAAACCACAACAAGAGTCAGAGCAACATTGAGTGTAGAGCCAGGAGGGGGACATTTGAGATCTCCTACCTTTCATGTTATGAATATATCCATGCTACAATAGACCTCTGTGCTACTAGAGTTACTGTCCCATCCTTTAGGCTTAGAGATCATAAGTAATTCTGTTCTTTTCTTACAGACATGAGTCAAAAGTTCCAGAGGCCATCATGCTTTATGGTAGAGATAATGCAATGTTAATTATATCTTCTCTTCTTTTTCTTAGTAGATTAATATCCTTCCACATCAAAGTAAATTAAGAGGAAACTGGTCCAGTATCATATAACAGGCAACAACACGAATTCAAGTTATGTTATGTAATCTCCAAATCAGTAAATATCTACAAACCTAAAAAAAAGAAAACATTTGAAATTGTCTCCTTGGCTTTAGATAATTACTGTCTTCAGGTAATATACAGGTAGTCTTCAACTTTATGACCATTTGTTCAGTGACCTTTTAAAGTTATGACACTGCCCTGAAAAGTTACTTATAATTGGTCCTCACACTTACAACCAGTGCAGCATTATTGCAGTCAAGTGTTTAGCAACCAGCATGCATCTCAGGGTCATGTGATTGCCATTCCACGACAAATAAAGTCAAAGGGGGAAGCCAGATTTGCTTAATGTTCATGGAGGAAAAAAGCTAATAAAATCAGACACATTTAACAACTGCGTCACTTAGCGATTAAAGTTCTGAACCCAATTGTAGTCATAAGTTGAGGATGTGTCTAATGAGTTGTAATATATGATCCTATTTTGTTGCCCAAACATCTATGAAGGACAAGCAAAGAATTATTAAAACAGAAGACATTTAATAACTCGAAGAAATCCACCAGCATTCCTGATTCTCAAAGCTGTTCTGTAAGAAAGAATGGGCTGAAATTCCTCTAAACTAAACCAATATTTGCACAGGACTGATCAACAGTTATTGGAAACATTTAGTTCCAATTATTGCTGTCCGGGGGAAGGGAGCACACTTGTTATTGAAAGCAAAGGTTCACCTGTTGTTGTTGTTTTTGTTTTTTTTTACTACGTACAAATATGCAGCTTTGGATAGTTTTCTTCTATTTTTGAACAATATATTTTTGATTCATTTAATTGGATTTTCTTTACCCAGTTTTAAGATTTCTATGGAGAACAGATCATATATTAGTTAGGTCATATTTATGGAAAAATATTGAACATTCAAAAAAAAAAAACCCCAGTCTCATCTATGTTCAAACATCCACTAAGTCCTAATATACTTGTTGTGGCCCGCCAGCAGCCTGCACAGATTGTGGCTGATCCCGACGATGAGGAGGCTGGTATGGAGTTGCGCCAGCAGCCTGTCAGCCAGCGCTCGAGTCAGACAGCGAGGAGGCTGAAGAAGATGTGGTGCCAGAGGCAGAGACTCAGCCAGGGCCTTCAGAACCTCCAGAGGCTCCTTCAAGTGAAGAGGATGAAGTAGAGGAACCTCTTCTCAATGCTCGAGCACGCAGGGCTGCCAAAAGGCAGGAGTAGCTACTCAGTAGGAGGTCTCCTCGAGAGTAAGGCTTGGGGCTAATTGACCATTCCCTTAGCCTATTTAAGTTCGCTCACAGATAGCGCACACTGCTGTAAACAATGTTTAATTACTACGCAGAGCATTCTGAGAGTGAGTTTCTTGTTATATCGTGGTTTCTGGGCTGGTTGCCAACCCTTGTCGGACTTTGTTTATTCTCTGTAATTCATAGCAGGCTGATAAGGACATTTGCACTGAAAGCCTGCATTTTGAAAGGGGTCTGTTTGTATTAAACGGAGTTTTTGGAGCTTTGTGTCACACTCCTTGGGATCCGGAGCTGGGGCAGAATAATACTAAAGGAATTTTTAAAAAGCAGTACTGCATACAAAAATGAATAGACAACTAGTATAGCTGGCATTATCCTGTAGTGAGATGCTCTCCATGCCTAGATAGTGAAATGGAAAAGACCCCATATCTTATACTCTCCACAAGCATCAATGGAGCTGATACACTCCATTCCAAAGGGAGTGCAACGGCAGCACTCTAATCAGAATATAATTTAAGAATGACTTTTAAGATCCAAAGTTTTGCTATTGGTGGATCAGAGTAGGTCAATAAAAACATTTATCACAATCACTCCTTTCATAGCGCTGAAATAAAACTTGAAGTGTTCTTTAAACATCCGTTTCTTCACTTCAAATCACATTTATACAAACATATGGTGTAAATACCATATATAGTTTACTCCAGTAATCTCATCAGCATCGTTTAAAACATGTTTAAAGTAACAAAAAGACAGTACTATTAGTAAACATAATATACACATTTTTGTAAGCTGCCCAGTATCACTGAGAGTGAGTGGGTTTTTTTAAAAAAAAATCTACCAACTTTAAGCCACGTTTTTTTAAGCCAGTTCTCAACCAGAACTTTAAGCCATGTTTTCAGTGACAACTAATTGAATTTTTAATCAACCTTTGCACACCTCAGCTTTAATAACATTGTGCATTTTCAGTAATGCTGGCAAGAAATTCTGGGAATTGCAATCCTCATATGTCTAAATAATATTTGGTTGGGAAAGACTGTGTTAACCCATTTGTTTAACTGATCTGTTGCATCAGTCTGTATGATGAGGAAGGCTTTATGGTGTTTGAAATATGAAACATGGGTGTGTGAAACAAGTAGGAGTTTACAGAACTCTAACTAAAAGTGATAACCTACATACTGATAATATGTCCAAATAAAACTGCTACTACTACAACTACTACTATTACTCTCTAATTATCTTAGGATAGGTAAAAGCTCTATATAAAATGTCCTCATATAAATCCTTCAATTTATAGTTTTGTAGATATAAAATGGATATTCCTCAGGGAACTCTGTGTCAGAGAGTGACCCTACCCCCTCTCTCCTTCAGACAAATACTGTATAGACAAGTACAACAACAAACTAGGTTTCAGAGAGTCAATGTGTCTCCTCTTCCTTTTATCAATTAGAACTGCCTACACTGGAAAACTTTGTTGTTGGTTTTACTACTGTAAGATCTTCCATTATCCATTATATAATAGAAACTTTCATAAAGTAAGTTTGAATTCATATTAAGATAATTACTGGCATGTTGTAAACTTTCAGTTTATTAAAGAATGATCCTCCCAATGTGACGAAACCAGCCCTTATCATTTTTTTTATTGCGTGATCTAAACTTGCCTCCTTTTAATTAGGCAGTATGTTGTATTTTTTTGAACAGGAGTTCAACCAGAAACCTAGAAACTGAGCTATATTCTCCACCTCTGCCTACAGTACAAGAGAGTCTAAAGCAAAGGACCGTGATAACGAGTGTGTGCATGTCACAATTTTTATATAGCTCTTCACACATTGTGACTAGAAAATCACTGAGTCATCAGAACTTAAAGCATTTGGAATCTGTTCAGATCACACTGTAATCTAGTTTTATAGGTTCATAAACAATTAAGAATTGCTGCATACACAAACAGAGAAGATTACTCTCCATATTTTAAATTCTAACTACTGAGTCAATTCTCATTTAATTAAAATCAGAGAAAGTTAATTCTTCCTAAAATTATAAAATATATAAGAAAAGGGTCCACATTAGGTATTGGCACAGTGGAAAAGAAACTAAGTATATTATTGTAAATAAAATGAATTAAAAGTAACAAATCCAAAAAGTAATTAAAATAATTATATTTAAGATATTCTTCACAATAATCTGTCTTCCCAAAATTACATGTGTATCGATTTGAAAGAAAAACAAAGCTATCGACAAGGAAAAACAGACAGCAAATGCCACCTCTACAAAGAAGCTGAAGAAACAATAGACCACCTAGTTAGCTGCTGCAAGATGATTACACAGATTGATTCATTTTCTTCTCTTAGAATTATTTCTTTCCCAGTGGATAATGGCTTAGTTTAATGTGTATGTTAAAGATAAGTGAAATAACATGGCTTCACATTAGTAGAATGCCACAGAGCTGTTCTGAGTCCTGTAGTGTTCAATATTTGGATTAATTACATGAGGGTTGAGAAGATGGGTATCAAATTTTCAGACAACACAAAATTAGGAGGAGTAGCTAACAGTTTAGAAGAGAAAGAAAAGATTCAAACTATTTAAATATGCTTGAGTTGGTCAAAAACCAGGCTGAAATTTAACAAAGATAAATGCAATGTCCTGTTTTTAGGGAGGAAAAATAAAATCAACACTATATAATTGGGGCAAACTGACTTGGTGGTAGTTGATTCTATGTGAAAGAAATCTGGGTATACTTGTGGAAAATTGGGTAAAGAGAGCCAGTTACTAAAAAGGAAAATACTAGTTTGGAATGCATTGATACAGTCGGAATCCCTGGGAATAAATTATTCCATTCTACCTTGGCCAAGCCCCACTCAAAATACTATGTCCATTTCTCGGAACTTCAGTCTGAAAAAGGCATTGACAAACTGGAGCAAATTCAGGGTAATCCAGATCATGTAGGATATGGAAGCAAGTTGTAAGAAAAACAAAATATGTTTAGCCAACAGAAGAAAGGACTGAGCAAATACAAGAGTCTTCAGTTTTCTAAAAGTTGTCATATATATTAGGGACTGAAAATGTTTGTGTGTTGCCCAAGAGGACAGAACCAGAACTAAAGTATAATATAATTATAAAGAAATAATTTCAGATTAACTATTATAACTACTTTTCTGATGACAAGAACTGTCCCTTAATGGTTCTCCTTCATTGGAGAACTTCAAACCAAAGCAAGATAGTCATCTTTCTGAAATGCATTAACAGAGCCTGCTTAAGCAGGAGGTTGAATTCAATCTCTGAGATTGTTTCCAACTCCATGATTCGGTGTATTCAATAATTGGCTTAATGATATGTTGAAAGTTCACGTGACCCAGCAGACAACTTTCCAGGAAACCTAAGAAACTATAAAAACTCCACTGTCTGGTCTAGTTCTTTGTGACAATTCATAAAACTGGTAACTTTTGCACTTTCCATGAAATCTATTATGGGAGCTATGAAACCAACTCTTTGAATGCCCAAAATGACGCAAAACTCTCAATACACATTACTGTGTCTATATAAGCATTAATTCATCCTAACCACAGAACTTTTTGGCCGCAATTAAATTGTATATGGCTTGAAGAAATTATGCTTAAGGGACTGTAGCTAAAGTGTATTACTATCAACTTTCCACCTTCTTTTCTTTCCTGATTTTGTCTTTGATTCCAACAAAGCAATCAATATCTTTCTTTATGTTAAATGCTTGCTAGATTATCTATTTTGATTGCTTTGCATAGAATACAGTAAAATAAATATAGAGATTAACTAATAGTTGTCATCAAATCTATACAGAAGTGAAATGAAAATTTAAATATTCTTGCACCATATGAGCCCATCTGTCTCTTTGGTTTCCTAGAAATCAGGGTGTTCTTAGGGTCTTGAGCAATCTTCTGTCTTAACTTAAAAGTTGCAGATATATTATTCTCCCTCCACACACACAAAACCCCATACATTTCATCATCCAGGATGCTTTGGGGTATTTCTGTCATTTTTATTCTTACCCTATCCATCACTTTCTGAATACTCCTTTCTCCTCTCCTTGCACCTACATACATGTAGAGAAAAAGTATTCCTTATTACTGAAGCTGTCTCTCTTAACTTTTTTTAAAAGTTCAACTTCCTTTCGCTTTGGAATGGGACAACTCACCTCGGCGAACTTGCCATGGCCAACTCACTGCTGCCAATTCACCATGACCAACTCACCATGGCCAGCTCACCATAGCTAACTTGCCATGGGACAATTCAACAATTTTAATTATTTAAAATAATTAATCAATTATTTTAATTTTTGTCATTCACATTTCATTTTGTCTCTCCTTTTGCATCCTTTCTTTTAATGATTCAATTTCACCATTTCTTCAATGTTATATAACTTTTTTTTAATTGAAATGTTTTAAAATGTTTTACAAACAAATTTCCCCCCCTCCTCCCCCCACCTATTCCCTTCTCCCTCCCCCCCCCCCCGACTTCCCAGAGCAAAATACAGGGTATTGCATTTAGCAAACATAATCTAACATAAACAAACTAACTATAAGCTCTTAACTCCCCCTTACTCTTTAACTCCCCCATAAGTACCAAAATGTCAGAGTAAAAAGAAAAATCATCTACATATTTCATTCATAAGCTATTTGCAACTTTTTAGTCCCATATTTGTTTTGTATATAGTCAATCCATCTTCTCCATTCCAGTACATATCTTTCATTTGAACGATCCTTCAAATATGCAGAGATTTTAGCCATCTCTGCCAAATTAGCTACTTTTAATGTCCATTCTTCAATAGTAGGTAGTTCTTGCTTCTTCCAATATTGCGCCACCAAAAGTCTGGCTGCAGTTGTTAAATTCAAAACAGATTAGTTTCTATAACTGTACAGTCTACAGTTATACCCAATAAAAACAACTGTGGAGTAAATTTTATCTTCCTTTTAAGAATATTTTGTATAATCCACCATATCTTAATCCAAAATGCCTTAATTTTCTTACATGTCCACCATATCTGAAAATACGTTGCATCATCACATTTACATCTCCAACACGTACATTGTAAACTTGGGTACATACAAGCTAACTTTTTGGGATCTAAATGCCATCTATAAAACATTTTGTAAAAATTTTCTCTCAGGTTTTGGGCTTGAGTAAATTTTACATTTCTAACCCATATTTTCTCCCATACATCCATGGTTATTGATTCCCCAAAGTTTTGTGTCCATTTTATCATACAATCCTTCACTAACTTGGTTTCTGAATCTATTTCTATCAATGCATTATACAGCCTTTTAATATGCATTGGACTTTGATCCCGGATTTGTTTTATTAAATTTTCTTCATTTTGCAAAATACTAATTTTCTGATCTTCTTTCCATCTAGTATACAACTGTCCATACTGAAACCAAGTTTGTATTTTCCTTTCTTCCTTTAATACCTCTAAAGACTTTAATTGCAATGTGCCTCTTTCCAAGATAAGAAGCTCTTTATAAGTAATCACATCTTGTTTCTGTTCCACACTTATATTCTCTATCATATGTCTAAGTATTGTCCATATAGGTAATTTATTATTTAATTTATATTGATACTTTTTCCATACACGTAATAATGCATTTCTTAATATATGACTTTTAAAATTCTTATCCACCTTTTTATCATATAGTAAATATGCATGCCATCCATATAACAAATCATACCCTTCAATATTCAATATTCTCTCTTCTGTTGAATTAATCCAATAACTAATTACTGAGAGCACAGCTGCCTCGTAATACAATCTTAAATTAGGCATTTTGAGACCTCCTCTTTCACGTGTATCTTGCATTATTTTTCGTTTTATTCTTGGTCTCTTTCCTACCCACACAAAATTAGTAATACCCTTCTGCCATTTGTTCAAATTTCCATCTTTTTTCAGTATTGGTTGTCACTGCGTTATTTTATTTACCAGCTGAGCTCATTATTTCTGGACTGTCTGGCTCTCCGTAGCTTTGCCAACTTCTTATCAGTAAGCTACGTGTTTCCGTATCCACCCACATTCCTTCACTTGCTTCTTCACACTCTTTCCTTTGTTCTCTTGCCAAGGTCCGGCTGACATAGCCGGCAAGAATTATTTTCAAAAATGTAACAATTAACTTTTCTTAGTTAGTGAGGTGTTTTATTTTCTTTATAACAAATAAATGAGTTTTATTAGAAACCTTCCTCGCGTTTCTTTTCAGATTATTACAACTTGGAATAAGCCACGATACATCTCCTCTCCTCTAAACCAGGGTAATTAGTCCCAGAGCCAAACATGGGATTAATAAATGCCCTGACATTCTGGTAGCAGAGGATGGTTTGATTTATGGCTTTTTCCTTGTTTTTGTTACTTCTGATAAGAGCGCATAGGCAATTAGTTTTTAGCTACTGAGGTACGCTAATTATATTGCTGAGATGCCGAAACAGAAGTAAAACAAATACAAAATGTATTTTTTTTTTTTTTTTTATTTTGATTTATATGCCGCCCTTCTCCGGAGACTCAGGGCGGCTTACAGTGCGCTAAGCCTAAGCACTTTTGCTGAGAAGGTGGCAGAAAGGAGGTTTCCAGATTTCCAGCCCCTTACTACAGCCACACGCCTGGAACAAGAAAAAGCCGTGGGAACAGAAATGGAGACAGATAAGACAGAAGCTGTTTTTGAAGATGATGATTTACGACTGAGGTCAGTAACATTTTCTTCTGATCTTCCAAGCTCTGAAAAAGTCTCCCCAGAACCTTCTGAATTTGTAAAGCTCGGTGCAAGCACTGCTGAGCAAAATTCCTCCCACACAGAGAGAGAAACAATTCATTATTCTCCTCGAAGCTCTAAGCTCACCCAGCGTGAGATGGCCATGAAAGCCTACCGTATAAAACTCTATGAACAGCAGCTATCCCAAGCAAAAATGGCTATATCTATGCTTGAGCAAGATATGGGAGATAACTTAAATTTTTCAAAAAGCGCCATATTGTCTTCTTGCTCAGAGCCAAAGACACTCCCCCTGGTGGATTCTGTGTCAGGCCAATTAAGACAGAGGGCACTGCATACGTCACGTGAAAGTCTCCCTGATCAAGTTACACATGTCTTACATAACTACTCCTACTCTAAAGCATACAATGTCCCGTATGCAAAGCTGCCCAAAGGTGCAGCACCATCTGCTGGCAAAAGTAATTTACTACAGGAAGCTGAAATGCCACAAGTGTTTCCACAGGCCCAAACTCAAACACCCCCTGGCGGTGTTGGTGTCCTTTTAGATGGAACACAGCAAAGGCAAATGACTGCATCTCCAGCAGGTCATGCCAATATTGCAGCTCAAGCACAAATGGCAACTGGAATACAGCAGATTCCAGTGCATCAGCCACAGCAGCTACAAATGCCTACATATGTGCCCCAGCCACAAGTGCAAATAGGGCCACCTCCTGGCCCACCTCCAATGGCACAACCAAGACCATTTTTAGGTCCACAACAGGCACAACAAATACCACAGGCATTTCTGCCAGCACAGCCAGCATACCAAGTGCAGGCTCCTCACCAGGCATTTTCTGTCTCTCCACTAACTGGTGAGTCAAAACTAAAAATGTCTGAACTCCACGGTTCGAGATTGAAACCCGGTGAACAAATTGGAGGACATTTGACCAAACTGAAAGGTCTGAGAACAGAATTGAGAGAAAGAGGCCATAACATTGAAGATATTCAAATGATCAGCATCATTATTAACTCTTTGAACTATGAATGGAAAGATGCTGTTACAAAAATTAACCAAGTCCCAATTGCTCAACGCACAGTGGACAATGTTTGTAGACTTTTGATTGAAGAAGAGGCATTCATGTTGGCCACGCCACACTTGAGAGGACCACCCGCATCAAGAGCTCCAGCTAGACGCCCCTTCCGAGGAAGGACCTACGCTCCAAGGATGCCAAGATGCAACACCTGCAATCGTGTGGGACATGCCACCCGGGATTGTCCCCAACGAGTTCCAGCTCCCGTCACATACCAGCCCAGAGGAACAGATTCCAGAGGCAGAGGCAGAGGCGGTAGACAAGGTCGTCGTGGTCCCCGGCGTGATCCACAAACTCCACTCGCCACATTGGCTTTAACCAATGATCCACAACCTCAACCAGAGTACGACAGACGACTCCTGTGGACTTTGGACAGTGGTGCAGCATTGCATGTTACCTACAGAAAGGAACTTTTCACAGAAATGCACGAGCCTGAACCAGAACTACGTGAACTTTATTCTTTTTCAAATCATCCTTGTCAGGTCAAAGGAAAAGGAACTGTTTATGTTGAAGAGCTCGATGCATTCATTCCTGATGTTTATTACATACCAACAGCAACCAGTAATTTGCTTAGTCAGTGTCACTTGTCTAGAATGTTAAAGTTCCAAGTTCACCACCTTGAAAAAGCAAGTTACATAGTTAAAGATGGAGATATTGTTGCTGAAACCATATTAATTGGTGGTGTTTATTACTTAAAGCCAAAGCCTAAACCACAAACACAGGCAAGTATACAAACTCCAAAAAGGCAGAGCACAGGCCCAGAGAGAGATGCTCCAGTGAGAGATCCTGTTGCTACCCCTAAGGCTCCTAAAGCCAACAAAAATAGAATTGGTAAACAGGTTGCTCAGAGCAAGCCTGAAGTTCTGCATAAAAATGTTAATGTTGAGAATTCACTAACAGGTAAACCTTTGCATTCCAGGTGTATCCACAAATGGCATAGAAGATTGGGGCATGCCAGTTTCCGTGTTCTTAGGAAGATGCCAGAGTTCGCAAAAGGTTTGGATCTAAAGGGGTGTAAGGTGTTTTTGGATTGTGCTGTATGCAAGAAGGCCAAATCCAAAGCAGCAGCCATTCCCAAACGCGCTACACGCCTGTCAACACGCATTTTTGATTTGGTTCACATTGACATAGTTGGTCCTTTCCCGCCATCATTTGGTGGTAGAAAATATTTTCTAACAATTGTTGATAATTACTCTAGATATGGATATGTATATCCTATGAAAGAAAAATCAGAGACTTTTTCAGATTTTTAAAGACTTTGCAACCCTTGTTTCTACCCAACACCAAGTTCGCATCGCCAGAATCCAGAGTGATCGTGGTGCCGAATTCATGTCTCAGCGTTTCCAGGACTGGATGCCTAAGAATAGAATTATTCATCAGACTTCGGCCCCTGACACATCGGCTCACAACGGAGAGGTACTGCAAACCATGATGCGTTGTCTCCTAGAAGACGCCAATCTTGATATGATATACTGGGGTGAAGCTATCAAGTATGCAAATTACATTGTCAACCGTACTTGGAGCAGTGTAACAAATCAGACTCCTTTCTTCATGTTGTATGGCTACAAGCCCAATCTTAAAAACATCCATATTTTTGGTTCATATGCTATGGTGAACATTCCCTTAGCTCAAAGAAGAAAAGGAGGTCCAGCAGCAAAGAGACTGAGATTTATGGGTATTGATGATAACTCAAAATGGAGCAAATTTATTGACTCTAAACATGCAATTGTGATTTCCCAATCTGCTAATTTTGAGGAAGATATTGACTGGTCCAGGATTCATTCCAATGATCCTGGAGTTTATTTTCCTAGAGATGATACTGCTGATGCCACGCAGATTGATGATCAAGATTCCACTGGTTCTTCTCAACCCAATGTTCCGTCTTCGCAAGCCGCGGATGCTGATGCTAGCGACGAAAGTGAGGACGAGGACAAAGCAGAAGAAGACTGGACAGTTGTCCCGAGACGTTCCAAGAGGGCCACAAAAGGGATCCCTCCACAACGATATTCTTGGCAACTGACAAAAGCACCCTTGCCTTTGATTTGCAATGTTACACTTCCACCTGATAATTTCACACAAATCAAGCAGCTCCCTGATTCAGAGCAAGACAAATGGTATGAAGCAATGCAGGTTGAAATGGACAGTCTAAAGAAACTTAAAGTATTTACACCTGCAAAACTTCCAGCAAACAAAAAGGTCATTGGCACTCGATGGGTCTACAGAATCAAAAAGAAGCCAAATGGTGAGTCATTGTACAAAGCCAGACTCGTAGCTCAGGGTTTCGCTCAACGTTATCCTGAGGACTACACAAATACTTACTCACCGACAGTCAGAACTGAGAGCGTAAAAATTGCTTTAGCAACTGCAACTATCCTTGGTTTAGAAGTTTTCCAGTTTGATGTTGACACGGCTTATCTACATGCAGACCTAGACGAAGAGATCTATGTGAGAAGTCCTCCAGGATTCCAACAGCAAGAAGGGGATACCTGGTTCCTAAACAAAAGTCTCTATGGTCTGAAACAATCTGGTTTAATGTGGTATTTATGTCTTACTGACAAACTAAATTCAATGGGCTTTATTAAGTCCGAAACTGATGAGTGCGTGTTCACAAAAAGATCTAACAATGCATATGAGATAGTTCTTGTTTATGTTGATGATATTGTTTATATTGGTCCAAATAAGCAAATGAGTGAAATTTTTGCCAAAGCTTTGCAGAGATACTTCACATTGAAATCATTAGGTCATATTAGCACTTATTTAGGTGTTCAGATTGAAAAAACACAGAAGGGGTTTAGTCTTTCACAAGAAGATAAAATTGAACAAGTTTTGCATCATTGCAACATGAAGGATGCTAACACAACAAAGACACCCATGCAAACAGATTTTCACAACTTGACACAAGAAGAAAGTCCTGAGTTCGAGGATCAAACACTTTATCGTTCAGTCATTGGGTCACTGTTATACATTAGTAGTTGGACCAGACCCGACATTGCACTTAGTGTTAACCTCTTATCACGACACGTAGGTAAGGCAAAACAGTTTTCATTGGACATGTATTAAGAAATTATTGAGATACCTAAAATACACTAAACATTTGAAGTTATTGTTAGAACCAACACGTACTGATTATGCAGAATTATGTTGTTATGCAGATTCTGATTGGGCAAGTGATAAGAAATCACGTAAAAGTACTTCAGGTTATATGATGTTCTTAAATGGATGTCCTGTTTATTGGCAAGTACGTAAACAGAATTTTGTTTCTTGTTCATCTACTGAAGCTGAATATGCTTGTGTTTCAGATGCATGTAATTCCCTAACTTGGTTTGATGCTTTAGTCACAGATATCTGGACACACCCGATCCGACCGATCACCGTGATGGAAGACAATGAATCGGTGGTTTATATTTCTGAATCTCATTTTACAGGTTCTAGGTCCAGACACATTGACATTCGTTACCAAAACATAAAACATTTAGTGAAAAAAGGTTTTGTCAAAATGCAATATGTATCTACACATGATCAAATTGCTGATATGCTCAACAAACCACTTCCAGCAGCTCAACACGAGTATCTGCGTGAGAAGATGTGCCTTATTTGATGATGAACTGATATTCGCTCAACTGGCCAAAGAAGGGGAATGTCACTGTGTTATTTTATTTACCAGCTGAGCTCATTATTTCTGGACTGTCTGGCTCTCCGTAGCTTTGCCAACTTCTTATCAGTAAGCTACGTGTTTCCGTATCCACCCACATTCCTTCACTTGCTTCTTCACACTCTTTCCTTTGTTCTCTTGCCAAGGTCTGGCTGACATAGCCGGCAAGAATTATTTTCAAAAATGTAACAATTAACTTTTCTTAGTTAGTGAGGTGTTTTATTTTCTTTATAACAAATAAATGAGTTTTATTAGAAACCTTCCTCGCGTTTCTTTTCAGATTATTACAACTTGGAATAAGCCACGATACATCTCCTCTCCTCTAAACCAGGGTAATTAGTCCCAGAGCCAAACATGGGATTAATAAATGCCCTGACATTGGTATCATTTGGAAAAGAAATAAGAACTTTGGCAAAATATTCATTTTCACTGCAGCTATCCTTCCCAGCAGTGATAATTGCAATTTTTTCAAATTTTCCATCTCTTTCTGTATTTTTTGCCACAACAATTCATAGTTATACTTATATAGTTTCGCATTTGATGTCGTAATATAAATCCCTAAATACTTAACCTTCTTTACTGATTCAAATCCTGTTATTCTTTCTATTTCTTCTTTTTGACTTGTAACCATATTTTTAATTATTATCTTCGTTTTCCCTGCATTTATTTTAAATCCAGATACTTGTCCATATTGATTAATTATATACATTAAACCTATAACCAATTTTATTGGTTGGGTCAAGGTCACAACTAGGTCATCTGCGAATGCTCGTACCCTATAATCCTCATGCCTGATTTTAATTCCCCTTATTTTATCTGAGCCACGTATTTTATTCAACAAAAATTCCAGAGTCAAAATAAACAGTAATGGAGATAAAGGACATCCTTGTCTTGTTCCCTTTTCTATATTGAAAGTTTCCGTTAAGCTACCATTAATTATTACTTGTGCCATTTGTTGCTGATATATTGCCTTAATAGATTGTATAAAGTACTCTCCAAATTGCATCTTTTCAATTATTTTCAATAAAAAATTCCAGTTCAATCGATCAAATGCTTTCTCTGCATCTAAGAATATAAGCACCGCAGGGACCTGGTTGTTTTTTCCCAAATACTCCAATATATTAACTATTTGTCTTACATTACTCTTCATATATTGCCTATTAATAAAACCGGTTTGGTCATTGTGAATCATTTGTTGCATAACTGGCATCAACCTATTTGCCAATATTTTAGTAAAGATTTTATAATCTGTATTTAACAGTGATATAGGCCTATAGTTTTTTGGCTGAGTATGATCTTGATCCTCCACTGGGATCAGGGAAATAAATGCTGTTCTCCAGGAAGGAGGCACTTGTCCTCCAGTTTGTATTTTATTAAATAGTTCTTTAAGTGGTTCCACCATTTCTGCCTGCAAATTTTTATAATAAACCGCTGTCAATCCATCCATCCCAGGGGCTTTTCCCACCTTCAGTTGCTTAATTGCTAAAACAATTTCTTCAACAGTTATCAATTGATTCAAACCTTCCCTTTGCTCTTCTGAAACTATAGAAATATTCTTCCTCTGTAAATATTTGTCTATATCTGTACCTTGAATCTTATCACTAGTATATACCTTC
Organism: Pantherophis guttatus; assembly: GCF_059756535.1. NCBI lineage: Eukaryota > Metazoa > Chordata > Lepidosauria > Squamata > Colubridae > Pantherophis > Pantherophis guttatus. The sequence continues at coordinate 209,936,254 of NC_142064.1, forward strand.
GTATAGAATTCTGAAAATGCTTTTTTAATCATATTTTGCTGATACACCTCTTTACCCTTATATTCTATTTTCTCTATAGTAGGTAGCTTTTGTTTTTTCCTAAGCAAATATGCCAACCATCTGCCTGGTTTGTTCGCATTACAAAAACAGTTATGTTTGGCATATTGCAAATTAGTTGCCACCTGATCTGCCATCAACATATTAAATTGCCCTCGCAATAAATTATATATAACTTATATAACTTTTGAAGTAGACCAGCATGGTGGTTTTTGGTCCATAACCATAATCCTTACAGAGGATTGTATTGTATCATCGTTTATATAATCTAGAAAAGAATTTTATAAAGAAAACAAAAATGTAACATTTTCCTTTACCTCGTCTAGAATTATTTCAAAATATTGTATGTTGAGAGCCATAGTTTACTAGCAGCCACTTCTGCACAACTCAAAATAAGGGCTCTATAAGACCATTATTTTTATCACTCTATTTATGCCCACATGATTGATTTAATTAGTTCAATTTTATCGGGTGACATAAGCCATAAACTAATTCCATAATTTGAGTCCAAATAATGTTAAGTTAAAATTCATAACATTTTGTGAGTAGCAACTAAACTGGTATGTGCTGAATCTAGGAATAACAGATTTTTAAGAAATAGTTATTGAGGGATCTAAATGTTCTGGTTAAAATAACAAGCTATTTCCAGCTTCAAGAGTAGGAGGGGAAAGAAAAATAATATTGGAAAAAAATGGAAATTGTTTACTTTTTAAAAAATAATAAGGTAGTCTGCAGAGAATCCCAATGTTTATTTGGGTATTAAGCCCCAGACCCAACATTATAATTCTGAATATCCTGGAGGTTTTGTGACAAAATTATGAAATACAATTAATGAATAATTTAAAAATTGAGATAAAAATATTGATTTTTAAGAAGAAAAACTAAATAGTAAGCCTTCAAAAACAGTTTATATTCAAGAAATATTTAGCTCCAGTCAATAACATAAATCTTATCTTAAGTAGGGTAACCTACTTGTAATTGTTATAGAACTAATGCAGTGGGGATAAACTCCCACTCAAGATGACAACAGAGTGACAGCTCTTTAAAGAGCTCCTGATTTTCTATTCATTTTAGTTCTTTTATGTAGTTTTAATAAAGTACTTTTAGTATTTTTCCTGGGGGGGGGTTCAGTTCCTTATTACCCTTTCATTTTTATTTTTAATTCTTTGTAATTAGAAATAAGATTTCCTGGTATCCTAGATTGTTCTACATAATTTCAAATGCTAACTGAGGATGCAAAATTATATACCAGGAACAAACAAGAACTTGAAAGGAAAGATCAAAGGGAAGACGAAGCATAAAATTCAGCAGAGGAAATCCCAAACAAGACGAAACTGTGATGACTTCTAGCAACCAAAAATAGAGGACTTATTCCTGCTTAAGAACACTGCATGAAAGTCTTCCCTCCCCTCTTCATGAATCATTCTTATTCCTCATTCTTATTCCTCATTCGACTAGGAAGTGGATTATTGGCAATTGCCCTTCCTCTGAAGAAGTGGCTCTGATAGCAGATACAGAGGAGGAGGATGCTTAGACTAGGAGTAATTTGAAAGGAGATTTGGATTTGATAGCTAAAAATTGCCTTTTAATAGCTCAAACAGTTGTTTCTATATTCAATCAACTTCTGGATTCCAATAAAAATAGATGAGTTAAAGACTTTAATAGAAAACTATTGAAGCTATTTGATAGAATCAAACCGCAGCTTCTATATTTCAAAACTGACCTCAATGGACTGTACAAAAGTTTCCAGTTAAAGGAGCCACTGAGGAGGAACTAACTTTGCAGAGATACAGGATGTTGCTTTAAGTTGCTGATACTCCTTTGCATGAAGTAGATGACACAACAGACAGGCAATATATGCTCCCTTTCACAACTTTTTCATTGTAAAATATACTCTAATGAGTATATTTACAGAATATACTTACAGAAAACTTCTGGCTTCTTACCAGGCATAGATCTAAAAAGGGTAATGCTTACTTTTAGCCAGTTTCTTTTTCCATGGATGTTTTTCAGACTTAATAACTTTTTAAGGAGCTTCTGCATTCTGCCAATATGTGTCTTGTTATAGTAGCTGTATGAAGCCCTTGCTAAATTCTGGGAAGAGAGCCAAGTCAGAGAGGGAGGGCGACACAAGTTCTAGAGCTTCTAATCACAACCATCCACTATCTGTAAAATGGAGAATTGCTTTAACGTCGGGATTAGAAGAGAAAGAGAAAGAAATGCCCTAGATTTAATTAAAGGAAAGATAGCTGTTTCAAATGACTTTTTGGAAGATGAGGGAGATTTAACTCAACAATTTGCCATCTTTCCCCGTAGGAATGACAGTTGATCTTAAGCAAGCTTGAAAAGGTTTGACTTATGTTGCAATCAGCCAATGCTGCAACTGGAGTCTCTTTCTACCTTATCTCTTTCTAGCTGCTTTGCTGTGGAAATGCTGCTAAGTCCAGTCTCTAAAAGTAGAAAATCCCTAATAAATAAAGGCATGCCATTCCAAAATGAAACTATATAAAAGAAAAGAACATCCAGTGAGTCAATGAGTCATCTAATTATTTGGAAGTTAAGTCTGTAGTTGAGGACTTATTACAATTGGCTTCCAAGCTTCAGTCTAAAGCAGGTATCGGCAACCCATGGCTCCCAAACCGCATACGGCTCTTTGACCCCTCTCCTGCGGCTCCCTGCCAACCCGGTCATGTGACCTGCTCTCTGCCCCGAGACGCTGGCCCAACTCAGTCATGGCGAATGCCAACCTCGCTAACACGAGGGCTAGCAGGGTGGGAATGGGATCCGGAAGGAGGGTATGACAGAAAGGGGGACAGGCCCACAGCTGAGGAGCGAGCACAAGCCACTGCCATGGCTTCCTCCTTCTCCTCATGTGACCCCCTGGACAGCTGTTGTAGGGCTGGGAGGGTGCACATGAGTGGTGATACCCACCTCAAGTGAGTGGCCAGACTTGGCCAAAGTGCAGCAAAGGCACACAGAGTTGCGGGTTGACCGGCTGATGGGCAAGCACTTTGGCGAGGGCGCTACAGCTTTCTCTGAGCCTGATCCCTGAGGTGGGCGTGCGAGTTTCAGTGGGGCTAGCCCCCTTTTCCCGCTGCCCTGCTCGACCAGAGGTGGCATGGAGAGAAGGAGGTGGAAGCTGCCGCCGCGGCTCATTTTCACTCAGATTTCCAAAAAGTTTCCGAAGTTGCCAAGAAGAAAGAAAAGGAGTAGCAAAGAGCCCCAAGGAGAGCTCACCAGATCGGCCCAGCCTCAGCTTTCCGAGAGAGAGAGGAGAGACAGAGAGAGAAAGAGAGGAGAAAGAGAGAGAAGAGAGAGAGAGGAGAGGGAGAGGGGGGAGAAGAGAGAGAGAAAGAAATGAGAAAATGATGGAGGGAGAGAATGAGAGAAAGGAAAAAGAAAAACAAATGAGAGAGAGAGAAGGGGAGAGAGGGAGAGAGAAATGAGAGAGAGCTGGAGGGAGAGAATGAGAGGGAAAAGAGGGAAATAAATGAGAGAGAGAAGGGGGAGAGAAAGAAAGAGATAAAGAGAAAGAGAGAGAAATGAGAAAATGATGAGGGAGAGAAAAAGAGAGAGAGGAAAAAGAAACAAATGAGAGAGAAGGGGAAGAGAGAGGGAGAGAGAAATGAGAGAGCTGGAGGGAGAGAATGAGAGAGAGGGAAAAGAGAGGGAAATAGAGAGAAGGGGAGAGAAAGGAGAGAGAGAGAGAGAGAGAAAGAAAGAAAGGAAAGAAAGAAAGAATGCAGGAGAGGAAAAAGCAAAAAACAAATGAGAGGGGAAGAGAGAAATGAGAGAGAAAAGGGGAGAAAGAGAGAAATGAGAAAAGGAGGGAGAGAATGAGAGAGGAAAAAGTGAGAAACAAATGAGAGAGAGAAGGAGGAGCGGGAAAGAGAAATGAGAGAGCTGGAGGGAGAGAATTAGAGAGGGAAAAGAGAGGGAAACAAATGAGAGAGAGAAGGGGAGAGTAAGAAAGGAAAGAAAAAAAGAAAGAAAGAAAGAAAAAAGAAAGGAAAAAAAGAAAGGAAAAAAGAAAGAAAAAAGAGGGGGAGGGGGAGAAGAAGAAGAAGAAGAAGAAGAAGAAGAAGAAGAAGAAGAAGAAGAAGAAGAAGAGAGAGAGAGAGAGAGAGAGAGAGAGAGAGAGAGAGAGAGAGAGAGAGAGAGAGAGAGAGAGAGAGAGAGAGAGAGAGAGAGAGACCCATTTCCCACACAAAACACCAGAAGCCACAAAACCTGGGCAGGCGTGACTGGGTGGGAGTGACGCTGAGTTGGCCACGCCCACCCAGGTTTTGTGGCTCCCAGTGTTTTCTGTGGGAAACAGGTCCAAATGGCTCTTTGAGTGTTTAAGGTTGAAGACCCCTAGTCTAAACAATGAAACATAAATGTTTCCATTAGTTGGCCCTAGAACAGGCCCTAACCCTGATCCTATTCCCCAAGTTGATGCTCCATCCACACTTAGCCATTCATAATTGCAAGCCAACTCTAGCCACAGAAATCCTGTTTTGGGGCAGTTTTCTGCTGTAAGCCCTCAGTCTGATCCTATTTTCCTCAAGTCTGGTGGCTCAGCAGACTGATAGCATTGTGATTAACACCAGCTGTCTGCAATTACTGCAAGTTCGAATCTCGCCAGGCTCAAGGTTGACTCAGCCTTCCATCCTTTCTAAGGTAGGTAAATTGAGGACCCAGTTTGTGGGGGCAATAAGCTGACTTTGTATAAATATACAAAAAGTATGAAGGCTATTGCGTAACGCATTGTAAGCCACCCTGAGTCTCCGGAGAAGGGCGGCATATAAATCAAATTAAAAAAAAAAAAGCCAAGCAATTAGAAAATGAGAGGAAAGCTAGATTTTATAATAATTGTGTATATTCAGGAAGCATTCCCAATATTGTTTCAGCCTCAGAAAGAAATCAACTGTCTGAATATTCATTTTCTACTCACCATCCCAATCCAGAATATTTTGCTTTGGAGAGACCCATATAAATTGTAGTTTAGAATGTAAGGTGGCTGGGAAGAATTTGCTGATAGTGATTTGATGAGATTCCTTTCTGAATTTCAGATAATTGCTTTACAAGAAACTTGGCTAATAGGAGAGAATGAGCCATGTATACTCCTGTGCAAAAATTAAAGAAAAAAGGGTGAGCCTCATTTCTCAAAATTTATTATAGAAGAATTGCAATGGCAGGTGAGAAATAATGTAATAAGGATAACCTGCATAATACTGGCAGTGAAATTAGGATATAAAAATTTTGAGTTTATAGTAGTAAATGTTTATATTCTCATAAATGCATCTGCTTATTACAGTTCTGACTATTGGATACATTTAGAAATAATACTGGAAGAAATAGTTATTTGACATATCCAAGCAATAATTATTGGTAATTTTGAATGATACACTTTTCATGTTTTCACTCAATATAGCAGCCTCCAGAATGAATGTTTTAATAATCACCCATATTGGTTTTCAAGCGATAACAAAAAATAATACTCCTGGTGTATACTTGGTGTCACTGATTTTTAAATGTAAGCTTTATATTGTGGAAGGCAAGGATAATAAGTATGTGAACCCAGAAAAGCTTCCACTGAGGCTGTGTGAGTAGTGTGTTAGATCTTATTTGTGTATTGAAAAGTAAAACCACTCTCTTCTTAGAAGTCATTGTCTAGCCAACAGGAGAAAGTGATGATTAGCCAGTGAGTGTGAAATTCCTAGGCTGTTCACACTAAAGATCATATAACTTGGCTGATAGGTGGGTCAGAATAAAATTCTGAATAAATTCAGAGGGGGATCAGAATAAAAGGTTATTATACTCCAAAGTAGATCATGAGGGAATACAGAATAGCCCCAAATCAAAGTTTATCCGTAACAATCCACCCACAGCTGACTGGCAGTCATTCTCCAATGCATTCACAAAATTTTACCTAATAACTAAACTAATAACTTCAAAAATTTGCCTACAGGTAGACCTCCATGGTTTGACAATGAATATTTGATGAAAAATAAATTAAAGGCAGCTATGAGACTTACTCGGAGGCATTCCTCCGTATATATTCAAGTTAAGATGCTATCTCTAAGAAAAGAATATAGGAAACTCATTAAATCAAAGAAAATGCCGTACTGCTTCAATTTGGTCAGCTGTCAGCAATTTGAGCTGTCAGCAAAAGGTGATAAAAAGGTGATATTTCTGGCACTGATTCCTGAAAGAAAAGTGATTTGCATTCAGCACACCAATCTCTGCTGAGGATTTGGGTGACTATTATCATATCTTATTTGCTTTCTCAGAACCAGCTTGGGAACAGTTCTTAAGTAGTGATTCACTACCTACCAAAGACTCACTCCTCTAGCCATCAGTATTAGAAATCAAGATCAAATCTTTTTCATAAAGGATTTGAAGAACAATAATGCCTCTGGTGTTTTCTACCTGCCAAGCTACTCAAAAAATACCCTTCCTTCAGTGGATTTATTCAAACATATAACTAATACTTGATATATCCCAGTTGAGTGCAAAATAGCAAAACTGGTTTCTATATGCAAAAGGGTGGGAGGATAAAAAGGACTCTAGCAATTACAGCTCCATTAGTCTAATAATGTCTAAAATGTAGACCAGATTCATTTTGAATAGAATTATGAGTTGGGTAGCTGGAAAGTACGTTCTTGCCAAATAACAAGTTGGCTTTGGATAGAGTTGATCAACAATTGCTTTGTCTTGAAACATCTTATTATAAAATTTATCATTAAATGGGATCTTTTTGATATCTTTATAAAGCTTAATGCAACATTTGGCATAGTAAATAAAGAAACATTATGGAGGACATTGATTGCCCTCATTATGGAACCCAGACTGTTAGCAGTGATCAAAGCCCTTTACACACATACTTGCTTGAGAGTACAGTTTAGGATTAATGGAGTTATGACAAGAAGGAGTGATACAAAGGGACAAGAGTACATACTTGCACAACTGCTATTCAGTCTACACATTAACAACGTACAAGTACTAATGAAGGATCCTGAATTACACATGCCTAAGGCCTTCTTGACCTCTCAGCGGCGTTCGATACCATCGACCATGGTATCCTGCTGCAGCGGCTCAGGGGGATAGGGTTAGGAGGCACCGTTTTACAGTGGTTCTCCTACTATCTCTCGGGCCGTCTGCAGTCTGTTTGGGCAGGGGGTCAGGGATCCTCCCGGAGGCCTCTCACTTGTGGGGTGCCTCAGGGCTCGGTTCTCTCTCCTCTGCTCTTTAATATCTATATGAAACCGCTGGGTGAGATCATCCGTGGTTTTGGGGTGAGGTATCATCAATATGCTGATGATACCCAGCTTTACATCTCCACCCCTGACCACCCTAGGGATGCCCTTTCTGTGATGTCCCACTGCCTGGAAGCGGTGCGGGTTTGGATGGGGAGGAACAGGCTTAGACTCAACCCTTCCAAGACTGAGTGGCTGTGGATGCCGGCATCCCGGGATCTGGAGGTTCGATCCTTAATGATCGGAGGTGAAACCCTTGCTCCCTCCGATAGGGTCCGCAACTTGGGTGTCCTCCTGGATTCTCGGCTGTCTTTAGATGACCATCTGACGGCCGTAACCAGGGGGGCCTTCGCACAGGTCCGTCTTGTGCACCAGTTGCGCCCGTTCCTAGACCGGGATGCCCTCGCCACGGTCACTCACGCCCTTGTTACTTCTAGGTTGGACTACTGTAACACCCTCTACATGGGGCTGCCCTTGGGATGTGTCCGGAGGCTTCAGCTAGTCCAAAATGCAGCCGCGCGGGTAGTTACGGGGGCGTCTAGATACTCCCGTGTAACACCTCTCCTGCGTGAGCTGCACTGGCTACCGGTGGCACTCCGGATACGTTTCAAGGTGCTGGTGCTCACCTATAAAGCCCTTCATGGCTTAGGCCCAGGGTACTTGCAGGACCATCCCCAGCCGTTCTCCCATCGTCCTGTGCTCTCACAGAGTCGGCCTCCTCAGGGTGCCGTCGGCCAAACAATGTCGGCTGACGACCCCCAGGGGGAGGGCGTTCTCTGTGGGAGCCCCGACCCTCTGGAATGGATTGCCCACTGAGCTCAGGACAGCCCCCGACCTTCTTTCCTTCCGTCGTGAGCTGAAGACGTGGCTCTTCCGCCAATTAAACTGATCCGTTTTGGGGGTACACTGGTATAATTTTAAATCGTTTTTTTTTTTAATTGGGTTACTGATTTTAATTTGGTATTGTATTGTGATTTGTATTGAAGTTGTCATTTTGTAAGCCGCCTTGAGTCCCTAGGGAGAAAGGCGGAATATAAATCTAAATAAATAAATAAATAAATAAATAAATAAATAAATAAATAAATAAATAAATAAATAAATAAATAAATAAATAAATAAGGCATTTAGCAGATATTGCAACATATTGCTGTATGCTAACATTATGACATTACTATTGTATTTGCAAGTTGGGTTGTGTAGCATCTGAGAAGTAACTTGGGTATGTATAAAAAGTCCTCAGCTGCTGCAGTTAAAACCAAATTAGGAATTTATACAATTTGTTATTTGTGTAAAATCAGGGCATGCAATAATTGGTGAAAAATCAATATAATGAAAACCAGCATTCCCAAAAGTGTGGCTGTTGGAACAGAACAAATTTCAACTATAGATTTCTTGGATTGTACAGGAGCTGTGGTCTCTCTGTTTCTTATCTCCAAAACACAAAAATGCTGCATAGATAATTTTGGATATTGAATGTCACAGTTTAGCCACCCTTGGTAAGGCTGGCATATTGAAATGGATGAGTTGCTATAAATATACCTTCAAATTGCTAAGTATTTAAACACAAAAATGCCCTAACAAGGAGGTAAGTACTTGAGCAAGATTTGAACATTTGGAAACAATGATTAAAAAAGGAAGTTTTAACCAAATCCTTTATAATGAATGTACTTATATTTATGGAGCCCCAGAGACTTTGAACTATGGTACTGGAGAAGACTCCTGAGAGTGCCTTGGGCTGCAAGGCGATCAAACCGGTCAGTCCTAGAGAAGATCAATCCTGACTGCTCTTTAGAAGGCCAGATCCTGAAGATGAAACTCAAATATTTTGGCCACCTAATGAGAAGGCAGGACTCACTGGAGAAGAGCCTAATGCTGGGAACAATTGAGGGCAAAAGAAAAAGGGGACAACAGAGAACGAGGTGGCTGGATGGAGTCACTGAAGCAGTAGGCATGAGCTTAAATGGACTCCAGAAGATGATGGAGGACAGGAAGGCCTGGAGGAACATTGTCCATAGGGTCGCAATGGGTCGGAGATGACTTCGCAACTAACAACAACAAGAAGAAGAGACAAAAGACATAACACATATATATTTGAATGTCAATTGTATAAGAGAGAGATTACTACCTTGCACTGTACATTAGATGAACGGCATACGAAGATCCTTATATTAAAACACATATTTGTGCAATCAGAATAAAAAATTACATATAAGCATGTTGCAATATTTTTAGGATCAGACTCAATAATAAAAATGAGAGTTAGAGTTTCAAATATATTTCTCTTTAATTATAGTAGGCATTCTATATTCACTGAATATTCACAGATAGAAGCAAAGAAAATGGTGAAGGTGGCTCCTTATATATACAAAGGGTGGAGCCAAGAGTGGGAGTGGTGAATTATGAATACATTAAGAAACAAAGAATAAGTTAACCCCTGATACCCCATATATACATTATTTACACAATAGGGAATAAGGCATTTACATCTGACAAATCCCCCTCTAAATGCCGGTTCGCTATACAACACCAATTACATTCAGATTCAGGACAATATAAGACATACAATTTGGAAGTTAAGTATTTGTGCTGTTTAGAAGGTAAAGGCTTCATTAATATGTCAGCTAGTTGTTCAGAGGTATCGCAATGCACTGCTTTGATAAATCCATCTTGAGACAATTGTCTCACATGCTTAAATTTTATATCTATATGCCTGGATCTTTGTCCAATGGCATCGGATCTAGATATTTCAATAGCCGCTTTATTGTCTTCATGCATAACAAAAGGCAAAGCAGGTTTTTTCCAAACATCTGAAATTAAATCATTAAACCATACAAGGTTATTTGCAGCTTTGGATAAACAAACATATTCCGCTTCTGTGGTTGAAGTGGCTACCAGTTCTTGTTTACCAGTGTACCAGTAAACTGGACAGTCATTTAACAGAAAAATATAACCAGAAGTACTTTTTCTGCATGATGTATCTCCAGCCCAATCCGCATCTGCGTAACATGTAAGTCTTGGTTCTTTATTATCACTAGGCTCTAATACTAGACAAAAGTCTAATGTACTTTTCAGATATCTTAAAATTCTTTTGACAGCTTCCCAGTGATACATTGTTGGTTTACTAACGTGCCTTGATAATAAATTGAGTGGTAATGCAATATCTGGCCTGGTCCAATTAGATATATAAAGAAGTGAACCTATGACTGATCTATAAAATGTATTATCCTTGAATTCAGGGGAAGATTCATCAGTATTTCTAAGGAAATCAGTTTGCATAGGAGTGTCACAGGGTTTGGCATTGTTTAAATTGCATTTGTTTAGAAGTTCAATAATCTTATCTTTCTGAGTAAGTTTGAATCCCCTTCTAGTTTTGTTAATTTGTACACCAAGGTATTTGTTTACTTTACCTAGGGATTTCAATGAGAAATGTTCATTTAACTTGTTTACAAAGATTTCTCTTCTCTCTCTGTGTTTTCCTATATATAAAATATCATCAACATAAATCAATACAAACTCAACGTGATCATCACTCTTTTTGACAAAGAAACAGTTATCAGCAGTGGTAGCGTTGAAATCCATGGTTTTAAGTACTTTTACCAAGCAATCGTACCATCTTTTGCCAGATTGCTTTAATCCGTATAAACTCTTGTTCAATAGCCAAATTTCATTTTTATTGGTGTATTGACTGTGAGGTGCTCTTACGTATATTTCCTTATCTAGTTTTGCGTGTAGGTACGCAGTCTGTATGTCATATTGAAATACATCAAGATTGAGTGTGGATGCTACTACTAGAGCTGTTTTAACACTCTCTGTTCTTACTGTGGGGGAGTATGTGTCAGTATAGTCCTCCGGATATTTTTGTGCATAACCTTGTGCAACCAATCTAGCTTTGTATAAGGTATTGCCTCCTTCTAGATTCTTAATTTTATAAATCCACCTGGTACCAATAATTGTTTTATCTTTGGGTGCAATCGCAGGTGTGAATACATTTAATCCTTGCAAACTCTCCATCTCTTTTTTCATAGCTAGTTCCCATTTTTCTTTTTCTTCACGAGGTAGCTTTAATACTTCCTCATATGTATTAGGTGTTATTTGTTCACCATCCATATGCATTATGTAGTCTTTGTATTTATTTGGTATTTGATTTCTGTTGTTCCTAATAGCTCTTTCTGGTTTGCTATGGTAGTCATGTAAATATCTTGCTTCCTTTTTTGTTAATGTGTCTGTCTTTATTTTGTGTTGACTATTTGTCCATGTTTTGGTTTTGCTTTTATTTTTGCTGATATTTTGATTTTCTATCGTCCCTTCCTCACGAGATTTGGTATCCTTGCATTTATTCGGAAATATTTCATTAAGATGTAATTTAGACCAGTTGGCCTGTTCATGGAACACAGCTGTTCTGGAAACTATAAATTTATTATTATTATCAATGAATCTGTACCCTTTGGTGCCAGTTTCATATCCCATAAATCTTAATCTTCTGGATACGTTTTCTCCCTTTCTTCTCAATTGTTTGGGTATGTGTACGTCTGCAGTGACCCCAAATATGTGCATGTGTGCTAATTTTGGTTTCCTATTATACATCACCTCATATGGTGTCTTATTCACAATACTGGACCAGGTTCTATTTTGAGTGTAATTTGAATAATGTAGGGCTTCTGACCAAAATTGTTTGCCTAAACCAGCATCCTCTAATGTGCATCTAATCATGGTTTGTAATGTGGCATTCCTCTATCCTTTAACCATTGGGAGAATTCTTTAGACATGAATTCACATCCCCTATCTGTCATAATTTGTTTTATTCTGATATTATGTTGTGTTTCTATGCGTTTGTAAAATTCCTTAAATTTTTGAAAGGTTTCATCCTTGTGTTTTAATGTGTAAACAAAACCATAGCGACTGTAATCGTCTACTATTGTTAGGAAGTAACGTTTTCTATAAGTGATTGATGGAGTTAATGGACCAACTAAGTCCATGTGTACTAAGTCAAAAATTTTGTTAGTTGATCTGGTGGATTTCTTTGGCCTGGGACTAGTTTTTAATTTAGTAGATTTACATACTGAGCATTCCAAATAATTTTCACAATTTTTTATTTTGACACCTTCTGCGTGTTCAGTCATTTTTTGTACTACAGGAAAACTTGCATGTCCTAACTTCCTATGTAAGATATGAGCACACTCGTCATGAATTGGTTTACCTATTTTTGGTTTCTTCTCATTGTGTATATCTGTGTGATCATGAGACATTTTACATTCATCATTGTCACTGTTACTAATATTTTCATCATCTGCCTCAATGCAATCTTCCATGTTTGAATCAATGTTATGTAACCATCTTTCTTTTGTTATCAGATAGGGTAGGCCTCCTTTAATCATCACAGTGCCTACATTTGTTTTATTCTTCTCTAAAGTTGCTTTTCCCTTTGAGAAAACTATATTGATGTCAGAATCTCTGCTTAATTTTATGACACTTAGTATGTTATGAGGTATTTTTGGTATTAACAATACCCCCTCTATTTTTCCTAGACCAGGCAAGGTCACATTCCCTCTGCCTAATACTTGAACTTTTTCTTGATTAGCTACCTTAATTACAAACTTATCTTCTGTAAATGAAGACAATATATTTTTGTTATTAGTGGTGTGATTAGTTGCTCCAGAATCAATAAGCCAATTATTGTTCTCACTTGGTTGCGTTTTGGTGCTATCTTGTTTATTTAGTCCATTCAGTGAACCAGATTTTCTCTCTTTTGAATTTTCTCTGCCCCCTCTACTTTCTCTGTAATTTGGTGGGCTTCTATATTTATGTCTATCTGTGGAAGACTGTCTATAATTGTATTTATTCCTATATTCTGACCTATGTCTTTCCTTTGAAATTTTGGGGCAATCTCTTCTATTGTGTTCTCTGGACCCACAATCGTGGCATTTAAAAGTTTCATTATATTTTTCTTGGAAAGCTACCTCCCTAAAAGGTTTGTGTTCTGTGTGATTGCTATAACGATTTTTTCTTGAATTGTCTTCTGCTATCAATTTGTTAGACAGACTTTCTATTGACAAATATCCTAGATTGATGGTGTCTAAGTGTGACATAAAACTATCCCATGATGAATCAAGTGAGTTGATAATAACACTTTTCATTGTTTGATCTGAAATCACTTCCCCCCTCAAATGCAGCTCAGCTCTTATTTTGTTTAAAGATATTAAATGCTCACTTATGGAAACCCCTGGTTTTACTCTGGAAGAAAAGAAGTCCTTAGACATTCTTGTGGTGGTAGCTACACTATCGCTGTGAAACAAATTAAACATGCATTGAATTATTTCTGAAACAGTTAGATTTGGTTTGATGCTATGATACATTGCAGGAGACACGCTGGATATTATTAAGAAAAATGCCTTATGGTGTAAACAATCTATTTTTAAAGTCCAAGGTCTTCTTGGGGGACTAGTGATAAAAAATAGTAAATTTTCTTTCATAAAGACAACCTGGAGCTGTTGATACCATTCTTGTAAATTAATGCCATCAACCCTAAGTTTTGGGAAGTCACTGGGTAAGTTACCCACATTATTTTGTCCATTACTTACAACCTGAGGTAGTCCGTGGTCTCGCAAGTGTAGGAAATTGCAAAACGGCATGGGAATGCTCGCAACGAGTCTGCGCGGTTCTCTGGCCAGTTCAAGTCTTTCCGGACCGTCTACGTAGTTTCGCACATGCGCGTTGTTCATTTCTTCTTTGACGTCGTCGTGGAAGGTTCTCTCCATTGTAGCTCGCTCGCTCCGTTCCTCTTCAGACGAGTCGGTCTCTGGCTCGGTCCTAGGAGTTCTGATGGCGGCGGCTGTTCTTCTCTTTCTTTTGGGTGCGTTGGCACTTGCTTCGGTCTGCGGTGTAGGGCGGAATCGACATGGCTCTCTGGGCTCGGGCGTCGTCGTTCTCGAATTCAGGATGGGAGCGTGCAGGTCTTGAAGTATCGGCTTGTTCGCTTGCTTCTTCGTTGGCGCTTTGGAAATTTTTAATTTTGGCCCGAATGCAGCAAAAAGCGTCTTCATTGCTGACTTTACTTGTGATTTCGTTAAGTCGTTTTCATTTTCTGATTCTGGCTCTTCCGAAGAGTTTGAATCCTCCTTTTCACTTTCGTTGTCTGATAACGTTTTTCGCGCCAGAAATTTTGAACTGAGCATTTTGATTGGCTCTGCTTCGCTTACTTTGGAGGCTTGTTGAAACCAAGATGGTTGCCATTCAAAATTTCGCGCGGGATCACATCTTTTCTTTTTCATAACGACTTTCTCTGTAGTCATCTCACTCACAGTTTTTTGGTCTTTGGGTTTCTCTTTAGCGATGTTTTTCTCTCTCGCTGCTCCGCTGTTCTTCAGCATTTCTTGGAGGTTCGCGATGAGGCTTTCATCATTCTTCTGGCTTTTTAAAAGCTTCAGTATCTCTGACCTGAGTTCGTTATTTTCTATTTCGATTTCCTCCTGGCCATCATTTTCATTTATTAGTTCTTCTTCTTCAGTGGTGTATTCTTCGGATTCTCTCGAAATCGCGTTTGTGGATTCGTTGATTATTTCTTGTTCAGTTTCTATTTCTTTGCTGTAGGCCCTGGTGTTGGGCCTATCTTTCTTATACATTTTTAGTTATTTATTGAGTCAATTAACCATCCTCTGCTACCAGTTTGTTGCAATATTTTTAGGATCAGACTCAATAATAAAAATGAGAGTTAGAGTTTCAAATATATTTCTCTTTAATTATAGTAGGCATTCTATATTCACTGAATATTCACAGATAGAAGCAAAGAAAATGGTGAAGGTGGCTCCTTATATATACAAAGGGTGGAGCCAAGAGTGGGAGTGGTGAATTATGAATACATTAAGAAACAAAGAATAAGTTAACCCCTGATACCCCATATATACATTATTTACACAATAGGGAATAAGGCATTTACATCTGACAAAGCAGCATTTTTCTGAACAAAACGGTACAGTTGGAAACTGCGTGTGTAGATATGTTTGGGGTAAATTGTAGGAGTGACACAGAAAAATGATCTGCATTTTCTTTTAAATATTTTTAGTCTGTTTTTAACATGGCTCTACTGCTCTTCTCTAATATACATTTTGTATTTTGATATAGCCAAATATGGCTAATCAATAAAGTATTACTATTATAGAACCAATGCAGTTCAAAGGCCTAGCAATATTTAATATTTGGAGCATATTTATTGGAGGAAAATGATATTCTGCTACATGACTATAAAAACTAGTAGCCTCATTATTAGTATTTCAGACATAAGAAAAAATTGGTGTCATCTTAAAAGGTAAGAGATGTAATCAT
Organism: Pantherophis guttatus; assembly: GCF_059756535.1. Classification (NCBI taxonomy): domain Eukaryota; kingdom Metazoa; phylum Chordata; class Lepidosauria; order Squamata; family Colubridae; genus Pantherophis; species Pantherophis guttatus. The sequence continues at coordinate 209,951,871 of NC_142064.1, forward strand.
ATTCTTCCAAATTACTGGTTTGGCCTCTCAATGTTCTGAAATTATGAGAATTATAAATGTATAGAAGATGCTTTTCCATTTATTTATTTAATCTATTTATATGGCTGCCTATCTTGTGAATGTGACCCTATGTGGCTCAATAGAACAATAGAATAACTGCTACTAGCAAACAATAAAAAACCTACAATGGTCATCATGGAAAAATCTAAAATGGAACAATTGTCAAAGACCCTGGTTTTCTATGAAGGGCAGCAAGGTTGTGGCCAGGGGGGGTACCATGTTTCACAGGGCAAGGTGCTATGAAAGAAAAGCACTTCTGGCAATTCTGAACTCCTTCCCCCCCTTTTTTATTATTAGCATTTACCAACAGAGAAGCACTGGAACATTTTAAAGACAGAATGATTTACAACCTCTTGCAGACTGTAAAAAAAGAAGAAAAATGTTGCATCTAGAGCTATAATTTCACAACATTCTGAAAAGCCTTTTTCAATTTCTGTTTCTTGGATGTCAGATCCATTTTCAAAGCACTCATGGTATTTACTTTCAAGACATGATTACAGTACAGATACAGAAACTGACAGATTATGCAAGTTTGTAATGTTATGCAATACCCATGTCTTGGTAAGGCTAATAAAAATCAATGTGCTTATGCTGTGTCCATGCTTCTGATCTGTGTAATGTTTTATAAAACCTTAAAAAAGTGCTCCATATTGCCAATGCTTTTGCAGCAATAAAATTACATACACCACCCCGTTCATACCAGTTTGTTAGTTAGATGTCATAAATGTGAGCTCAGCTCCTGGTGACTTTATAGACAAATGCACACCATCTCAATCAGTTTCTCTAATAACCTGTAATTCTTCCAAGGACAGTGTAATTTATTTTGATTCCACCAATTCACCTTTTCCAATTTTTTTCTCTTTGATCTTTCTCAACTTGCCAAGCAGTCATTTTTTCTAGACTGTCCTGCCCAAAATACATGAATTTGTTCTTGGTGATCATCACCGCAAGGAAGCAATCCATGTTTACTTGTAGGTACATATCGTGCCTTTCATTCAGAACTCCACCAAGTATTATTATTGTTATTGTTATTGTTATTGTTATTGTTATTGTTATTGTTATTGTTATTGTTATTGGATTTATAAGCCGCCCTTCTCCCGAAGGACTCAAGGCAGCTCACAACAATAAGAGACAGAAAATACAAAAGTTAAAAGACAAATTAAAACAGAGTATCCAATAAATAAAGTTAAAAGTGGGAATACCGGCTTCCGGTTTGGCTTCCGTCGCCGTCAGACGGTCTTTTGAGACCGCCAGCCCCGTTGCCCGTAAAGAGCCGCCTTTAAAGCTGAAAGGCGGCTCGAAAAACTCCATTTCCTCAAGGAAATGTGAGATAGAGCAGGCGAGGGCAGGTAGAGCCCTCTGCAAAGTCCCCAGAGTTTTTGTTTTACTCTTGGGGACAAAGCAGGATGAGGCTCCTTATTTCCGCTCGCCACGGCTCCGGGCTTCGGGAGAACTCTGCCTTTTTGCAGAGCCAGGCGATGGGACCAGACCAATTAACAGAATTAACAGATTATCTGAACAAGTAGGAGGAAATCCGGATCTGGGATCTTAAACTGCAAGTATTTCTAACCCCAAGACTGATTCTAAAAGTAAAGGAGAATGAAAGGAGGAAAAAAGAGAGTTTAAAATGGCGACTGGCTGAGGCTTGTGAAGAGCTGAAAGCGAAAGTCCTTCCGTTGGAGACGTTACAAAGTATCTAAAACAATAGCGCTGGCTAGGAGTGAAGAGAAAAATTTTTTATTTTATGCCTCTTCCTTCTTAGAGACTTGATATTGATATTGTCTGGAGAGAAGTCTTTTTCTTTAAAAAGGGCAAAAAAAATCTGTTTGTGAGGCAGGATGGCATTACAACTGACAAAGCCAGATAATCAAGCTGTGGGGGGGGGTTCCCCCATTTATAAATCACATGAACAAGTTGTGAGCTTGCAGACGCAGAAAAATGGCTTTACAGACCTAAGGGAATTTGTACTGGAGGAGATGGCAAGACATGATAAGATTGAGAATTTTAGACAGGAAATTAAAGAGTTGGTTCAACAAAAGTATGATATCTTGAAGCAACATATGAAAAGTTTCTTAGATGTAATTATGAAGATGGATAATGAGTTCAATTTAGAAATAGAGTCTAAAATGAAGGAAGTTGATCATAAGATTTATAACTTGGATAATAAAATACAAAGAATTGAAAATATTGAGATATCAAGGAGAAAGATATCAACTAAATACTGTTGGAAAAGCGGAAGAATTTTACTAAAAGGTTTTTAAAATGGGTTCAACATCTCCATGTATAACACACGAGAGGAATGAAGAAAAGCAAAATCAACAAGAGATTGAAATCCAGGCTAAGCAGATGGAGGTGGAGGTAATGGAAAAACAACAAGTTACAGAGGCCTTTGGGGATGAGTCGCTTTTGGATTCTCCTTCAGAGGTTACAGTTGGACTATCTATAAATACAAGAGAGGCAGCTCTGGATTCTATTGTGATGACTTATCAAAGTATAGACCAGCATGGAAATCAATCACTTGATATACAACTCCTAGAAAGGCAACCAGGGTGGAGATCTAAGCCACAAAAAGTTAAGAAAAGAAGAAGCAGGTCCTACAAAAATAAAAACTTTTAGACTAAACAACAGTGTAATGCCAGTTACGTAAGAGACGATTGAATATATGAAAACATAGTTGAGGCAAAGTATTGGTTTATACTATTTTGATGAGAGTGACAGATCTCTGCAGTGATGTACTTTTGGGATGTGGAAGATGGCCTTAAATTGAGTGGATTGGAACTTTCTATTCTGGACTTTTTGACAAATGGACTACGTTTATGTTGAGCTATAAGGCAAGAGAACTATGGGATTGGGGCATGCAGAAGATCTGGCTGTTACCCCAACACGGTGGTTGGAATTAATAATCTAGATGGAAGACATTATAGAAGACACTATATGGAATATAAATATAAAGTCACTCGGGTGGTTTTTTATATATGAAAACATTTACTATTGATGGGGGCAGATGGTAATTGAAGGTACCAAACATACTGTTGGAATTAGGATGTGATGTTACCCTAACATGGGCAATGGAATTAACAATCCAGTTGAGAGATATTACAGAAAATGTCATATGGATATAGTATAAGGGGGATATAATAATATTGTTAGAAGGGTGGAGACTGATTGTTTAGTTTAGGAAAAAGGATGTTATGCTATATTAATATACATAAAAGATTTGAATTAAGAGATATATGCATGGGGGAGGAGGAAATAGATAGATTATGAGCTGAATAGATGAAATTGCTAAATTAGGATTTATTATATAATTTTACAGTTGAATGTTGCTTTGAAATGTATAATATAAGGGGGATGTAATAATATTGTTAGAAAGAAAGGGTCAGTATATGGGGGGTGGAGTAAAAGGATGGTAAAGTATTATATAATCTGTTATTAACTTGGGTTTTATTTTGGAGAAGCCATAGGGGGAGGGGAGGGGGACGGGGGGTTAGGGAGGAGGGGGGGAAAGAGGGGGAAAATTTGTATTTGAAAAACTTTTTCAATAAAAAAAAAAGTGGGAATACCAATTCAAATTTAAGATTTAAGAATATAAAAAGCTACAAAATCAGTATAGAATCAACCCAGGCCCGCCCGTTGGAAGAGCCAGGTCTTCAAGGCCCGGCGGAAGGTTCGGAGGTCAGGGATTATCCGGAACTCCAGGGGTAACGTATTCCAGAGGGTAGGGGCTCCCACAGAGAAGGCTCTTCCTCTAGGGGTCACCAGTCGACATTGTCTAGCCAATGTATAGCATATGCATATTTAAAATCTAGCCTTAGATTTGCAGCTACTTAGAAATATGGAGAAGATTGCCTCATCTACTAATATTCCACAATTAGGCTCTTTTTCTTCAGCTTAGTTTTCAGAAATTTTCAAATTCAAGATGAAGCATACACACTCATTTTATCTCCTTAAGCAAGAATGACATAGAAGCCTCTTAGATTTTTTCGTTAAATAGTTCAGTTTTACTTTCTAACCAGAGGAGGCCAATGCTTTCTGACTTTTCCATAGGATATTAATAAAAAATTGATATAATTCTGCAGAAGGGATCTACTCTGAAGATGGGAACTGGAATGATATATTGATCATAAAGCACCTTCAACATGACTAACAGAGATCTCATTACTGAAAAATGTTTAATTTACATAGGGATTTCATAAATTTGATTATATTTCAAAGATCATTTTCAGTGAGACTTTTGAAACAAATTCTTATATTTAGATTGAATCCCATATATACTTACTTATATCTGAACAAATTTGCATAAGACTACTTTATGTACGATTCCTAAGGGACTCAGGAACTCAGCTGTATTTGAGGTTATATAAGATGCTGTGGTTCTCTCTTGACTTCCAGTCTTTGAATTCCCAAAATTAAAAAAAGGGTTTTAAAATGTCTAGGCAATAATAATATTTATAATTTATAGCCAATTGGAAGCCCCGTTCTACTCAAGTGCCACTGCTTTTGAAACTATTTTCTAATAAAAACACCTAGATTTCCATTCAGGCCCAGCCAGGGGTAAAATCCAGCAGTTTCTGATAGGTTCTGGAGAACTGGTAGCGGAAATTTTGAGTACTTCAGAGAACCAGCAAATGCCACCTCTGGCTGGCCCCAGAGTGGAGTGGGAATGGGAATTTTGCAGTATCCTTCCCCTGCCACTCCCACCCAGCCACACCCACCAGGCCACACCACACCCACCAAGCTGTGGTGGGTTTCAAAAATTTTTATTACCGGTTCTGTGGGTGTGGTTTGGTGGGTGTAGCATGGCATGGCTTGGTGGGCGTAGCTTGGTGGGCATGGCAGAGGAAGGATACTGTAAAATCTCCATTCCCACCCCACTCCAGGGGAAGGATACTGTAAAATCTCTATTCCGTCCCCAATCCAGGGGAAGGTTACTGCAAAATCCCCATTTCCTCCCGATCAGCTGGGACTTGGAAGGCAGAGTATAGATGGGGGCAGGGCCAGTCAGAATTTTTACTACCGGTTCTCCGAACTACTCAAAATTTCTGCTACCGGTTCTCCAGAACTGGTCGGAACCTGCTGAAACCCACCTCTGCCACCAAGCCACGCCCACAGAACCGGTAGTAAAAAAATTTGGATTTCACCACTGGGCCCAGCCAACCACTATTTAATGTTCCTAGCAAATCGTTTGCATTTGATCTTTTGTGCCTGTATCATTTTACATAAACAATTATGTTTTTGTTCTTAAGTTATTAAAATCTCTGATCTTATAATAAAAATGAAAGCTAACATGACCATACATTTCTACTACTTAAGATGTAACTGTTGATTTTAGGAGAATCACTATAATATGCTTCATATTTTAGTCTTTGTTCATTTAAGCAATTATTGTTCACTACCGCCTATGACATTTTGTGTGTTTATTTGATAAAATTAAGCAAAGCTTATTTTTGCCGAGGGAGTTGCCAAGCTTATAGGCAGACAGAGAGTGGGAAAGAGAAATGTTGTAGTCTTGGCAAAGGTTTATTTTTCTGGATTTTCCAAGAACATAATTGTGCAGTCTCTAGCCACTCCCTCATATGCTGCTGGGAAAAACAGAGGAGTTTAACTCTCTGTTCCTGGAAGTCAGTGAGGCTTATTATATCAGGAAACAGACATTCTCAGTAGCTAGAAGCTGCTGAATGGAAAAGATTAGTCTTTCAGCCCTCTCTCCTCTACTGTCCTTTCCCCAGTTTTTCTGATGTTTATCTGTCTGCCCTGGACCTAAAAAGCATGGAAATTGTTTGTTAACTGCTATGTTGTTGATGGAACAAGAGTCTCTTTGACTTATTTATCATCAAGCAGTGGTTTTTTTTCAAAATCCCTCAAAGCTCTCTCCAAAAGCTCATACAGCAAATAGAACCTTATGGAGTGCCTGGTTTTGTTTTTTTTAAACATGTCCTTCATATTTTTCAGTGAAGAGATCAGAGTTTTTTTGGCCATTCTTAAATGGTGGGCATACATACTGCCATTCTTATATTGTTAAGAATTGAGATCTACAGGATGCTACAATAGCAATATCAGGGAGAAATCTTAATTACAGAGTCCTTTTTCTTCTAGTTTCTATAGGCAAGGAAGTGGATTTTTGGTAGAGAAAGCATTCAAAAATGAATTGGCTGCCTTTTCCTTCAACATAATGGTTTGTCTTTCTCCTTTGAGTCAGGATAAAATATTTTGTTCTTTAGCTGCAATTTCTCCTCACCTAATGAACCTGCATAGGATATGCTATGGTCAGAATTCTATTCTAGTTGTTAACTTGCAAGCCTGCTAGTTGAATTGATTGATTCTTTCTTGGGACTTTTCTTTTATTATCACTTTTTGTTGTTAAAGCCATTCCTGCTATTTTGAGGTTGATTGAGATTGAGTTCGTAGAAAATGGCACAGCAAGGCAAGGCATGTCATGAACATTGGGTTATTATTTTAGATTTTGAAGAAACTGGACTGTTTTTGGGTGCTTCTCACTTCAAAATGGTGGGAAACTATACCACTGATTTTCAATATCATGAAAATCATTAATGAATGCTTTGGGTCTTCTTTTAAAATGGAACATAGGGGCTGCTTATGGCCACATATCTTAAGTTGTCCACAGCTCTCATATCTTTTAGTTGGCCCTGGAATTTCAGTTTTTAGCATATATTTTGCTATTACATGTTTCCCTTGTCTTGTTCTCCATTTTTTCTTTCTACCATGAAAGCCTCTTTATTTCAATACTTGCTTTACACAGTTAGTTATAAAATAACTAACTATAGTATATAACTATTGTTATATAACTAAATAGTTATATAACAAAAAATCAAAACAATATAGGATCTAGGTAAAATATACAGACAGAAACCAAAAATAAGAAACACACCTATGGGGCCCCTGCCACCTCAATCAGGTCTTGAAGACTAAAATGCTAATAGAGTGGGAGGAACATGGGTTTCAGGAGATATCTCATTCAAAGGGCAGTGCCTTGACAAAGAAGGCACACTTCTTTGGCATTGTTTAATTGAAGGGAACAAAGTGCTCCAGCTCTACTGACACATACCAAGCAAGCAGAAACTATGGCAGATAAGTGATCTTGAATTGCACCCATTGGCAGAATGGCAGCCAAACCTCACTGCCCATGCATTGGCAGTGTCACCAGCTGAAGCTTCCAATTGTTTTTCAAGATAGCCCCATGTACAATGCGTTGCAATACTTGAGCCTTAACTTCACCTGATCAGACATGTTGTTGAAACAAGAATTAAAATGCCGCTAGCAGAAAGATTAAGTCCTAGGATAGCCACACAAAAGGGATCTCTAGGAATAATGCCTCACTGCTTATTTTACTTTTCATCCCTTACGACTAGCTAGGGTGGGGTAAGAGGAAGGTGGAACAGGGGAAATGACAGCCACAGCAATGGCTGGGAATTTGTCATGGTTGACTTCTCTTTATATAATTGGAATATATACAAATGGGGCAGGGGCGGATTTCAAAACGTGTCACTACTGGTTTGCTTGTGGGCATGCGCAAGCTCACACACGCACACAATCCTTCTGCGCATGTGCAGAAGCGGCCGGGTGGCCAGGCAGAGCCTCCTGCCACCGCTGCTACTGGTTTGCCTGATCTGGGGCAAACTGGTAGCAACCCACCACTGAAATGGGGTTGAATAATTCCCACAGAGAAGTGGTAGACTGCATCTAATGCAGCTTAATGCTCCAGCATGGTTCTGGGGTAGGAAAAACAACATGGGAATCATCCATGAATCCAAATATGAGCTGTGGATCATGTCCTCTGTTTAGAAGAATAGCTGGGGAGAGTATAAAGAACTTCCCTAGACTGGTGTGGTTTACGATGCATTCAGACATCTGAATGATCCTCTGGGCTATACTGTATTCTAGACACATGTGACCTAATACAGTTCAGTGCTTAGTGAGAATACTGGTACTGGCATGGCAAGAATGCAAAGTTATTTTCAATTTGGTACTTTCCAATGTATCTTACACCTTTTATACACATGGGAAGCCCAGGCTTATGCATAGAGCTCCCTATATCAGACAAAGCAATAAGTTTTGCAGCACATTTTCCATTTGCAAAGCATATAAAATTTCCGTTCAGAATATTGCCATTGTTGTTCACATATTTGCTGTAAATCTGCATAAATTTATTGTATTACAGTATTGTACTATAGTACAATAAACTTAAAACAAAAAAAATGATCAATTTCAATTAAAATCTAAATTGTTAATAAGGGACCAGGAAATCACATTCTCTGGATGGGTAGCTCCAGCACCCAAGCCGAGACAAAAATGCAAGGTTTCATTGCCTTTTAAATTATTATTATTATTATTATTATTATTATTATTATTATTATTATTATTATTATTATTATTATTATTATTATTATTATTTCTATTATTTCTATTATTATTATTATTATTATTATTATTATTATTATTATTATTATTATTATTATTATTATTATTATTATTCATTAAACATGAAACTCTGTCAACTGGACATTTAAAAATGTGCCACAAATACCACTGACTGGTGCTAATGGCTGATACGGGTTGCTGCCAGCATCCTACAACCAAGTGTATCAACCAAGTATCTTCTTAAAATATATGATATTTCGAGTAGCACAGTTTTTTGCAGTTCCGCTGGTGTTATTGCAGGAAGCTGCAATTTCTTGATATGTTTTGTAAAATTCTTGGACATGGTACCAAGTGCTCCGATGACAATGGGTATCACTGTTACATGTTTCATCCATAACCGTGTAGTTTTGCGCTATTTCGTGATTTTTTCCAGTTCTTTTTCTTCAACTCTGGCGTCTCCTGGTACAGCGATATCAACAAATTGTACACTTCAGCCCTCAACAACCGTGATATCTGGCATATTGTGTTCCAAATGATGATCTGTCTATATTCGAAAGTCCCGGTTCCCAGATCTTCTTTACCATCTCATTTTCAACAACTTTTTCCACTTTATGTTCCCACGACTTTTGGGATACAGGTAGGGCATATTTTTTACATAATGACCAGTGGATTAATTTAGCAACACGGTTTGTCTAGTTTGTGCGATTTTGCTGCATATCACCTTTTTATCACCTTTTGCTGACAGCTCAAATTGCTGACAGCTGACCAAATTGAAGCCCGAATTGGCCCAAACTGGCTGAATCCCACCATAACTGTTACATATAGACTGACTAGCATCCTGGGTGATTGCTTTTCAAAATCTAGGTTCTGACTAGCATCCCGCAAGGTTTCATCTTGCCAGTCACATTTACATTAAACCACCATAGGATGTTGTCACACTCTCACTGTTTGGGGAGTGGCGCTATTTCCCTATTTTTATTTTCTTCAAAATTAAAATATAATCCCATTAACCAGAGAAATCTTTAAAGGATCTATTGACCTTGCTCCTTTGTTGCTTTCTCCTTTATTCTTTACATGTCTCCAAGGTAACATAACTTAGTTATTTCATCTTTTCAGTCAATACAAATGAATCTCTTTAGCCTTTCTAATCTGTACACAGGACACAAGGGGAGATTAGCCACAAGGCCTCTGCCAAATCATTGCTAAGCTTGTCATTCATCTCATATTTCTGTGGTTTCTAGTTCAGATGTCAGTACAGGCAGGCAGCCAGCACCAAAACCTTCAACTGAATGATCTCACTCAGCTTAAATGTGTTCTTCCAAGAAATCTGTTCACATACAGTACCAAGTAGGAGTCTCCTACCATGGGAAGAACACCACATTTAGGATGTACAGTGAGCTGTCTTGGTGAATTACACAATTTTTTATCATCTCCTGCAAAGCTCTTGGAGAAGTAGGCCAATGCTACAATGAATCATACTCCCACTCAAAGCAGTGTGGAGTTATCTGACTCACTTCCTCCTAGTGTTGTTTCATTATAGGTTAGCAGAACAGAAAAGGCAGGTTAGACTCTCGAAGGTTGCAAGTTAGTTCTGGTTCCCAAATCATATCATGCATCTCTCAATTTAAAAAGATAAATCGTCCTACTTTGTGGCGGGCCAGCTGCTGCTCCAATATTAAAATGAGCAAGAAAAGCAGATAACTGGATGGTTTAAGTCAGTGGCTTTGCTGCAGGAGGACACTAAGTATCTCTTTCATGTGAATTTGGAGATACTCCTCATGTGAAACAGAAAGGGTTAATGACATCAAATCTGATTATTCTAAAAAGTGAGCAAATTCATAGAGTTTAAAGCTTGAACCAACACAACTGATATAGGCGGCAATTGTTACTTGACCCATAATGAACCATAAAGCATGACTCTAAATTAATACAATTACTTCAGCTTGCATTTATACAGGTAGTCCTCAACTTATGGCCATTTGTTCAGTAATGGTTCAAAGTTACACAAAGTTACACAAAATTACACTTACACAAAGGGACTTACACAAAGGGATTTGTGGCCCCTGTCCAAAGTTACAGCTGTTGCAGTGCCCCATTGGTCACATGATCAAAATCCAGGCACTTGACAATCCACCCTCAAGTACAATCACAGGGCCGATGCAACTTCCCCCGCCCACTTACCTCCCCCTATTTGTTTCCCTTTAACCCTCTCCCCTGCCTCTCTGCACTCCACCACCCTAGGTGACTTTTGCCACTGCCTTCTTGCTCCCACTACTGTCAAGATATGCACAGGCCTAGCTGCTGGACTTATGAGGCTAGATGCGCACAGTAAAAAAGAAAATGCAAAAGTAACTTAAAGGGGCCACAGCACACCACAACTCCCCTTGCATCACATTTCTGGGCCTTATGGAGCTGGTTTTTGCACTGCTTGGATTTCAGCATGGAGCTTTTTCTGCCAGCTCCTGAGATGAGAGGACTCCTCTGCACTCTATGGCCGGCAGAAAAAGCTGCAGGCCAAAATCCAAATTTGGATGTTTTCAATATGGGGTGTTTTTAGTCAGCGCCAGACTCTAGAGAAGTCTCATCTCTGGGGGCTTTTACTGAATCAAAGACTTTTCAACTAATTACGGTAGTTCTCGACTTACCACCACAATTGAGCCCAAAATTTCTGTTGCTAACGAGGCATTCGTTAAGTGAGTTTTGCCCCATTTTATGACTTTCCTGGCCACAGTTGTTAAATGAATCACTATAGTTGTTATGTTGGTAGCTCAGATGTTACGTGAATCTGGCCTTCCCCATTGATTTTGCTTGTCAGAAGGTAGCAAAAGGTGATCTATCACATGACTGCAACTGTCATAAATATGAACCAATTGCCAAGCATCTGAATTTTGATCACGTGACCATGGGGATGCTGCAACAGTTGTAAGCAGTGGTGAAATGCACTTACCTTCGCTACCGGTTTGGGAGAGTGAGCGCGTGTGCCTCTTCTGCCCATGCCCCCCGTCCACCCGCTGGGACGTAATGACGTCCCAGCGGGTGGACAGTGCCTCCCGCCACCAGCGCTACCAGTTTGCGTGAACCGGATAGATCCGGCTGGATTTCACCGCTGGTTGTAAGTGTGAAAAATGATCATAAGCCACTTTTTTTCATTGCCGCTGTAATTTTGAGCGGTCACTAAATGAATGGTTTTAAGATGAGGACTACCTGTAAATGAATTAAATAAGTTAAATAAATGAGAACCAGTGAAATAGGGTGGAGGAAGTGAATGCGTTTTCTTGAAATATACAGTGTAAATATCCTAAACATATTTATCTGGACTGTTTTTATATGTTGTTATTCCAATAAATCACGGGTGTCAAACTCGATTGCATCACCTGACATATTGTGACATCTCGTGACATTTTTTGCCTTTGCGGAGCCAGAGTGGGCATGGCCTGCAAGTGACGCATTCAGCCCACAGGCCACCAGTTTGACAGGCCTGCAATAAAGCTTAATATTAAACTAGCCTCCTCCTTGTTTGTTTTCTAAACCATTTCTGAATGTACTCTTCCAATTTTAAGTTCCGACTATGATGGAGAAATACTTGTTTGGAGATATTTTGATAGCCTACTGGTTATCCTTCAATTAAAATTTGATAAAATGCAAAGATGTTGAGATATTCTAGGAAATGTACTCAAGTAATTTTGTCACTGTGCCACTATCTTTCAATCCCACGAACCCTCCCACCAGCATGGTTAAGCAATCAAAAGATAAGAGAGTAGCTAAGCAGCAATTTTGACAAATACATTGCAATCCAATATGCAGTTATCTCCTTTCCTGCCATCTTATTAATTAATACTCAGAACTGGCAAGGCCACATTAAAAGGCCCCCAATTCCCTGAAACCCAATTAGAAACTAGCACTGTTTACTTGGCATCCAAGCTTCAACATTCGCAACGAAAGATTTCTCTGTCTTAATGTTTCTTTAATAATGAAAACTGAATGTTCTTTAGGAGGTTTATATAGATAGTGTTGCTCTGCATATCTGCTTTCAGAAACCACAAGGGGGAAGGATGTGAAACTTTCTCTTGATGAGTAGCTTTGATGGGTGCATTTGGATTCACACATTATGGTCAATGTTTGCTTGTGTTTTGCTTAGGTTGCTGTGTGAATCCAGTGATACATTTAATCAGTTATAGTTAAATAAAGCATGGCTTAAGAGAACATGAACTCATTCCATGTTTGATGTACACAGGTACTCCTCAACCTACGACCACAATTGAGCCCAAAATTTATGTTACTAAGTCAGAAATGTATTAAGTGAGTTTTGCCCCATTTAACGACTTTTGCCACATTTGTTAAGTGAATCACTGCAGGTGCTATATTAGTAACACAGTTATTAAGTGAATCTGGTTTCCCCATTGACTTCAATTGTCAGAAGGTTGCAAAAGGTGATCACATGACCCTGGGACTCTGAAACCATCATAAATGTAAGTCAGTTGTCAAGCACCTAAATCCCCAAGCAGATCATGGGAATGCTGCAATGGTCATAAATGTGAAAAAGTCACTTTTTTCAATTTGCCAATGCATTTTAATGTTCCATTTGTTTTTTCCACTATCTCAGAACAAAGTAATCTGCCATAGATATCTACAGAAAAAACCAAATTCAGACAATTTGAAAACTACTTAACAGTTCTTTAACTCTCTTGTCCTTTACTAGTTCAACCAGTTTCCTAATTTGTCTCCTGCTTCTAACACTGTTATATGATTCTGTATGTTGTCTGAATGTGATTCAGAGAGGGGGTCCTATAAATCCTATTTGTAAAAACTTATGTACTTTTTTCATTCCCCACATTCAAGCAATAGGTCTTTGGAAAGAAGCTGCCCTTCTAATAGCTTAGTAACACCATTTGTTACCAGTTTTCAGACCCTTGGATTGTCAATATCTTTTCCAACTAATGATATATATTTTAGCTGAATTTCCACTATCATAAGAGGCAGCGGGATATATTTTTGTGTGTCAGCACATAGCTTGAAATGTTTTCTTTTGAACTGAATGTAACCTGCAGAAGTTCTTGAGAATATTTCACTTATGCATAACTGAAAGTAGATAGCACTGTGGTTTTTGCAAACTTTTAAAAACTAGGTTAAATTGGCCACATTGCTTGGGCCCGTTTTCTTTTCAGCCCAGTAAATCTTCTGAGCCATTGGATCATTCTATTTTCTTCCACAATGATTGACTTCTGCCCCTTCCCATTCCTACTATTTAAGATTCCCATTCCTATGAATTCCCCATCAGCCAAAATACATTCAATAATATGCCTTATAAATAATCCTTTCTGAATCCATTGTGGATCAGCATCTAAGCTGTAACAAAAACAAAGGAAGTCAGAAGGAAGCAGGGCATCAACCAGGCAGAAACAGATAGCAGTGGCCTAGTCCAGAGGCCGATTATACTAAGGTAGGAAGATCATTGTTTCTTTCTTTCTTTCACTGGAAAGAAAGGGGCGTGCATAAGAACACCAGCGTGCCTACCGTTCCTGTCCTAATGTTCCCTTTAATTGTATTCATTTTATGTATTCAATTCATGCTTATACTTATATATATTATCTAACATGTACTCAACAAAATAAATAAATAAATAAAATAAAGGGTGACGTAGAATAGAGCAGCTGCCATCACTAAATCAAGGTACAGGGAAAGTTGTTGTTTTTAATGTTTAATTAGTTGTGTTTGTAGTTTTTAAAATAATTGTAAATGTGTTTTTTTTAATCTTTGATTAGGAATCACCCAAAATTGGTTAGATGGGCAGCTATATGTTTTAAATAAATAAATAAATAAATGGCATGTATCTTTCCAACATGGAGGTCCTTGTCACTGAATATTATCCGTGAGTGGGAAAGAACCACCACTTAAGGACTTTGTAGAGAACATATAAGACTATATCTTAAGCTTTAATCAGTGTTGGGTTAGGGGCAAAAGCATCTAGATTCAAATCTACTCTTGGCCTTAGAAGCTTGCTGTGGACCATAGGCCAAATATTTAAGAAAAGAGAAAGATAAATGCTCAAGGACTATTTTGAGTGGAAGAAAGAAGTAAACCTTTTTTTCTAATGGCCAAATTGCACCCCTCTACTTCAAAATGCCTGTGTGGTTTCAACTATACATTTGCTTTTGCAAAGTAATTATTTACAATCTTATGTAAAGATAGGAAAAACAACTCCACAGGGACTGACCAGTTAAAGAGTTATGTAACTCTTTGTTACATAGTGTTGCCACGTTCACACAGAAAAGGTTTATCTATTGAAACAGTTTTCTTTTTTTTTAATTTTAAAAAAAGTTATCTGACAGACCTCTATTATGTGTGTTAGCATTAAATACTGGTTTGCCTATGAGCTTAAAAACAAGTCAGAGTTAGTTGTCAAGAGTTAGGTGAATCAAGAAGTAGAAAGGTCTATCTTTGCATATATTTAGATATTCTGAGGAAAGCATTTTATGGATGCCCTCTTCACAATTAACTGTGTTGGAAACTTCTCTCGGAACCTGCCTTCCTTCTGGGATTTTAAAAAGTTCTTACCTTGTATATTTGTTCGCACCACACAAGAAGTTAGAGCCTTAAGTATCATCATGCAGCTGTTTCTTTGCAGAGAATCTGATGCTACTTAGAATCATGCTCTTTTCGGCTTTATTGGACAGCTGCTCAAGGAGTGGCTTGGCTCTCACCTTGTCTAATTTCTCGGAAGCTTTGAAGCACAAGTGAAAGGGAGGGGGGCATGGACACCCTGTTTTGCAGCAAGCTGGTGGCAGAAACTTTGGCTGAGAAGAGACTTCTCGGAGCTCATATTCTTGTACAGCCGTTCCAGACAGCTGCTGTCAGGACATTCATCCCAAAACTTTGGGGGTGGGCAGGGAGAGAATCTCCATAGTCTTTTAAAATCATTGCTAGTTTAACGCTCCCAAATGCCATATCAAAATCAACATGCTAATCTTATTCCAATATTGTCTTTAAATGATTCCAGCACTTAATTTTAGTTCTGTATCAATGTTTACTTTGGACTTTGTGATGCTTTTATCACTATAAGCTGCTTTGATGGAGAAAACAAGGGTAGAAATTCAACAGATAAAAGGCATAATAAATAAAGTTCAGCACAGAGGGAAAGAAAATCAAACATGATGAACTCATTCATAAGAAATGCTGAATGAATAGATAGAATTGATATAGAAATGGCTAGTTTATGCTATGTAAATGTAAAATGTTGAGGTTTGATGTTACTGTCTTATTTTACTGCACCAAAGGGAGTCGCAAGTGAACGCCATTTCTTTCTTTTCCCCTTCTTTTCTGCACTTTTCCCTTCCCTTTTCCCTCCCCTATTTCCCTACTATGTGTTTTTGTAGTTTTGTATCTTATACTATAAACTAATTAAAAAAAGAAACAGTGATAAGAAATGCTGAATGTGGGGATAGGTGGAGGGGTGATATGCCCTGCATAGAGCAAACACAACCATCCATGGGTTAGGACTCAGTTTTAACCCAAGCCAGGCTCTGTTTAATATTAAGTTACACAGACCTTCTGCTGATCAATTTCTGGAGACATGGAAAGATTATTACCATAGTGTTAACCCTTCTTCCAGAATACTGTCCTGAATGTAATACTTCTGTGAGAAACAGGAGTACCACACAGAACAGCTTTGTGAAAAGAGTAGCCATTGAGGCAGTCTTTCTCTGATTTGTTTGGGTTTTTTTTTAGTTCCCCTGTAGATCTGGAGTGAAAGGGGCTAAGTCATTACCACCAATCTATGGGGTGGCTCTGACCTTGATTAGGTTAGCATGGATATTTACTTTTTAAGATTGGAAGGAAGAAAACAGCAGGACACCTAATCATTTTCCACAGAGAAGGCTGGGATCCTGATGAAGATGGCTGCTTTCATAAGACTTTGCTAATATACCTCCTTGGAGTAACTGCATGCCATTTATTCCTTTATGTGCAATTTTATGTGCCATTTATTCCCCTTGGAACCATGATAATCTCTCGTTATCTCTCGTTTGGACTACTGCAATGCCCTTTACATGGGGCTGCCCTTGGGGTGTACCCGGAGGCTCCAGCTGGTCCAGAATGCGGCCGCGCAGGTTGTTACAGGAGCTTCCCGTTACTCCTGTGTTACACCTCTCCTGCGCGAGCTGCACTGGTTACCGGTGGTCCTTCGGATCCATTTCAAGGTGCCCTATATAAAGCCCTACATGGCATGGGCCCGGGGTACCTGCAGGACCACCTTCTGCCTGCCTCCCACTGCCCTGTGCGCTCACATAGGACTGCCCTCCTCTGGGTGCCATCGGCCAGACAATGTCGGCTGGTGGCGCCCAGGATGAGGGCGTTCTCTGTGGGCGCACTGACCCTCTGGAATGGGTTACCCACGGGGCTCCAGACGGCCCCCAACCTCCGCTCTTTCCGTGACCTGAAGACATGGCTTTTCCAACAAATTTGCTGATCTGATGGGTGATTTTTAATTGGGAGATTTTAATTGATTATTTTAGTAGTTATTTTTATTGTTTTCGTCATTTTAATTTCTGTGAGCCGTCCCGAGTCCTTTGGGAGAAGGGCGGCATATAAGTATAAGAAATAAATAAATAATAAAATTACATATGTCATTGAAAGTATCTTCATTTCCTTGTGGAATGTGTGAGAGCCTTGGAGACCCAACAAACACTTCTTGCGTACATTTGATGTCTTGCTGAGAATGGGTTGCATCTTCTGGATTTTTTTTTTGTGTCCAACATTTATCAAAGAATGTATTCATATACTGAAAACATTTCTCAGATGTTTTCCTCTTTTTCCCCCCTTGAAATGATTTGTCTGCCTTCAAATCTAGCACTCTGTTAATATTTACAACAATGGTTATTTCTATTTCCATGATTTGTATTATTGCAAAAATTTTCCTAAAATTATTCCTGGACCTTATATGGGACATAGATGGAAGACAGTGTTAAAATTCTATCTTCTTTTCTTAATTTCAGAATTAAAATTCTTCCTTCTTTGTCTTTTCATGGTTCCAGTACCTCCCAAGATGATTTCAGATAAATTACTGCTCCACTTTTCTTTGCCTTTCCTGCTGCTGAATATTGGTCCTATTTTGTTTTGTTTTGCTTTATCAAGTTAATATGATCTTGTTTTATATGTGTTTCTTGTACATTATGCATGTTTTATTTATTTCTGCCATTTATGTACCATGTTGTGATTTGTGCACACTTCCATCAGTTTACAACAACAAAAACATATTAAAACTAAGACCAAAATATAATCATAATCATAATAATTCATTACAGCAATACAGATTGTGCACATTCATCATTCTCCAAATGTTCTCTGGGAAAGCTTCATTTTTACTAGTATTCAGAATCCATTAGAATGGTCTTCTCAACAGAGAAGCTGTTTCATAATTGATGGAGTGCCATAGAAAAACATTGTCTGTTAGTTCAATCCCCCCCTTATTCTCTGCATAATGGGAGACTATTAACAATTTTTACTTGGGACTGCACACCAAAGAACTAAAGAGGTCAGTCCTGAAGTACTTCTGAAGCCTAGGAGTCAATGCATATTGGGCTTTATAATTCAACAACACTTTGAATTGCACTTGAAAACCTATTAGCAACCAGGAGCTAAATGGCTATTCTTGTTTGCCAGCAAGCCAATTTCTGCTTCAAAATGGTCTTCAAAGGCAGTCCACTGTAAAGTGCTGGAGAATAGTCCAGTTGTGTTCTGATACAAGCATGGAACACTATTGCCAGGGCCTCCTGCTCCTAGTAGAGCTGTAACTGGCACAACCAGCTGTAACTGGCACAACCAGCTGAAATTAAGCAAAGGCCTTCCTGGGCACAGCCTTCATTTGCCGAAACTTTAGCTATGATTCTAAGAAGAGCCCCAAGCACCTAAGAACCTTTTCCTGTATAGTCCCACCCCCTCTATAATTATAGCCAGAGCCCTTCTAAATAAACAGCAATTTGAGAGGATTCAGACTGAGATTGCTTTTTCTCATTTTGAATTTAACAGCTTCTAGGCACTGGATCAAGGTTTCCATGGCAACTTCAGCCTGATTCCACAGAAATCCTGAAGGATACCATGGTCAGTAGTGAATGCTGCTGAGAAAACTAAGACCAGAAGCAACACATCCACTCCCCTCAACTGGGTCATGACAAAGGTCATCCATTGGAGTGAGACGGACCATCCATCTTATGCTTGGATTGGAATCCCAGTATAAGAAGTAACTAGGTAATCCTGTTCCTTTAAGACCCTTTGGGGGTCGAACGGCCATTTCACAGGGGTCGCCAAAGCCCTCTCTCGCCTCCCCCCCACGCCTTCACTCACCCTCACCCTCTGCCTCTGTTGGATCGCCAGCCGTTCGCTTACCCTGCCCACTCCCAATCTATTGCTGCTTCCTGAGTCCCAGCTGATGGCTAGAGGAAAAAAAATGGTTTAAATTCTTGCCACAGGGCTTCAAAGGGCCGCCCTATAGCCAGTCGTGCAGCCGAACCGTTTGTTAAATTGCTGGCTTGCCCCGCCCCTCCGCACCACTATTTATTGCCAATAAATAGTGGTGGGCGAGGGGCAGGTGAGCCAGCAATTTAACAAATGGTTCGGTATTTTTTTGTAATTTTATTGGCCCGCGGATCTTCAGCATAGGCTAATTAGCCCTGGATTAGATCGGCTCCCGACCCTCAGCTGATTTGCTCTCAGTTGTTTTGCTCAGGGCTCTGCTGCTTGCTTGCAAAGAGTGCTGATTTTTTTTCCCCTAGCTATGCTGAAAAACAAAACTGAAAGTAAAGAGGCTGTTGGCTTTGCTGTTGCTGCAAGTTGGAAAATTAGGCAGGCGGATTTCTTTTCTTTTTCCTCACCAAAAAAGGTAGGTGCAAACAATGGGAAATTTAGGGCAAAAGAGGAGAGTTCAAGATTTTAAAACACAAAAGAAAAAAAGCTCTATTTAACTAGGGAATTGTAATAATTGAGATACTATTAATTGTATATTGTGTTGAAAGCAGAAATGGTTAAGTTGTGGTTTGGAGGAATATATGGGGGAAATTATTTGGTTTATTATTATTGGTAAATATAATTAATTGATTTGTAAGAAATTGGATTGCATGGAAATAATTGGAATATTCATGTTCATATTGATTAATATACAAAAAAGGTAGTTATATAACTAATTGATTTATATTAAAATGTTGAATTTATATTAAACAACTGTAATATTACATAATTAACCAATGTGAGGATGGATATAAAAATAGATGACAATGGGAAGGGGCATAATATAGAATAGAAGGGAAAAATTGAATTTGATTAAGATTAGAGATGAGGATGAAGGGTAATATTGGTTTTTTACAAAAATAGATGAGGAATAAATATGGCAAAAAGGAAATATAGAAATTGTAAATTTAATTGAAATGACTAAACACTGTTTAAATTTGTGAACCGGCCAAATACTCTGTTCAAAGTGTTGGAAGAAATCTCCTTCTAGGTTCTGCTCCAAGTGGGGAAAAAGACACTGGAAACATGGAGACTGCTTGGAAAGATGGTTTAATGGTGGACAGGATCACATGGCTTGAGTTCCTGAACAGAAAAGGGGCAGATACAGTAAATCCTCGGGTTTTTATGCTCTCTCTGGCTCTGCATTTCTTGGGGCCACGAAAGAGTATCCTGATTGGTTGTCAGACTCCCAGGAGGTGGGGGTCTTAGCTAGCCTTCTGGCTGATGGTCACATGTGCTTCCCAGGTCACGTGTGGTGAGTTTCTGTTGCTAGATGGGTAGAGGGCTAATCCTATCTTTATTGGATCTTGGGCAATTCCTACTATGGCTCTGCCTGAAGGAGGTAGATCTTTGTTATGTAGAATAGACTGGCCCAGGCTTTAATGGCCCATTGACAAAGGGTGGGGGCAGGAAGATGGGAGCTGCTTCAAAACATGCTTATCCCAGGGAAATATAATATTCTGCCTTTTTCATATTTCCTAAAATATTTCACTCTTCCAGGAAAGGGGTGGGTGCTAACTTCCCACAAAAGAAAATACATTGTATGTTTGTATGTGTGTTTCTAATTATTGTTATTTATTCATATTTATTCTCTTTTATTCCTTAAAGTTTAACAATTCACTCTTTATCTTAATATCTTTATATTTGTTTGAGGTTGGCTTTCTTCCCTTTCATCTTTTTTATTGTACAGCAATCTTTCTCCTCAAACCTACCACCTCTCTCTTTTCTTTCCTTCTTACTTTCTCTTCCTGCCCCTCTTCTTCTCCTCCCTACTTCCTCTTCCTTTCTCCTTCTCCTCCTCTCTTCCTCCCTCTCTTACCCTCACTCCTACTCTAATTTCCCTTCCCTTCCTTCATCCCTCTTTATTGCTGTATCCTTTTATGCATATGGACTACTCAGAGGGCTGAAAAAGTTATTTCTGACTGGTCCTTGCACTTTTGACCAGTCCTCGAACTTACAACTGTCCTCACATTTTACATTTTTGCCCTATCTTGTCACTATGGTGAAGAGAAGCAATTGTGAAATGAGTGACACAGTTGTTAAGAATGCTACAATGGGCATAAATGATGACCAGTCATAAGTGCAAAGACCAGTCAAAAGTGCGAGGACCTGTCAGAAATCACTTTTTCAGCCCTCTGGGTAGTCCTTTTGTGCACATGGACTACTCAGAGGGCTGAAAAAGTTATTTTTGACTGGTCCTCGCACTTTTGACCAGATCTCGAATTTACAACTATCCTCACATTTTATGTTTTTTGCCCTATCTTATCACCATGGTGAAAAGAAGCAGTTGTGAAATGAGTGACATGGTTGTTAAGAAAGCTGCACGGGCATAAATGTGAGGATGGTCATAAGTGTGAGGACCAGTCAAAAGTGCGAGGACCTGTCAGAAATGACTTTTTTCAGCCCTCTGAGTAGTCCCTATACACATAGCCATGGCCACCCGGTCACATGACCAGCTAGCCACGCCCACCCAGTCACATGACCTCCAAGTCACGCCCACAAAATAAGCCATGCCCACAGAACCGGTAGTAAAAAAATTTAGAACCCACCCCTGGTTGGGGGTCACCACAACATGAGGAACTGTATTAAAAGGTCGCGGCATTAGGAAGGTTGAGAACCACTGCTTTAAGACATTCCCAGGGGTGGGCTGCTGGGGGTTCGCAGGGGTTTGAGAGAACCTCTAGCTAAGATTCTGTGCAGTTCGGAGAACCTCCAAATCCCATCCTGGCTGCCCCCGCTCCCCCGCCCCCCCAGGAACCTCCATGCAGCCCGTTTTGGATGCAGGTAAGCGCAGGGCACGCACGGAGGCTAGGGGAAAGCAAAAAACGGGCCTACTGGAAGTTCGGGAAGGCCAGAAACGGGCCCATTTCTGGCCTCCAAAGGGCCTCCGGAGCCTGGGGAGGCCATTTTTGCCCTCCCAGAAGCTTGAGGAAAGCTTCCAGAGCCTCGGGAGGGCAAAGACACCCCCCACCGTGGTGCAGGAGGCCAACTAGGTCATGTCCACCATGCCCATCCAGCAACCGGGCAGAGAACCCATTGCTAAAATTTTTGAAGCCCACCCCTGGGCATTCCATAATCAAATCACTACCACTTTCTTATCAATCTTCCCCCATCTGCAGGGTGGTGATTTTAAGTCTAATAAATAAGTTTTTTATTTCTCTCCTCGGGATTCCTGTCCATTCAACACAACAGATTGCAATTTTGATTGAACACTCAAGACAAATGGAAGATTCTGGTGATGCATCGCCTACCCTGTACCCGACAGTTTCCATTCCTCACCTGGTAGAGGTGGCCTTGAATATGGGATTGAGAAGTCCTAAAAGTTATTTTGAATATTTATATTGGAATTGCTCGGCATTTCACTGCTGCCATGATAACCATGGCTCTACCTTAACATTTTGACAGGTTACACTCTGGTTGTAGGGTTTTTGCTCTCAAAGGTCCTTTTTTAATTATTACTTTATTTTTATTTATTTTATTATTATTGTTGTTCATCAGCCAGATGTTCAGACTGGGTTTCACATTTTTTTTCTACCTATCTAGTCGTTACCAAGAACCTGGGATAGGCAGATCTGAATGTTTGATGGTGTTACAGATATTGTTGCAGGATGGAAGCTGTTCTAAGTAAAGCTCCTTTTGCAATTGACTGATGGCGAATTTGTCAGTGCCAATGGTGTTGAAGTGCTGCTCCAGTTGTTTTAGGATGGCACCCAAGGCACCTATTACTATTATTACCCTTGCTTGACTTTGCCAGTTGTTCTATTTCTATTTGTAGGTCTTTGTATTTTGTTATCTTCTCCAGTTCTCTCTCTTCTCTTCTGCTATCTCCAGATACTCCCATATCCACTATCCAGACTTTTTTTTTGTCTTTCTTTGACAATTGTTAGGTCTGCGGTGTTATGTGGCAGTTGCCTGTCTATTTGAATCCCTTGATGTGGTTGTGGGGCTTCTGTACTCTGAGGAAGATAAGAGCTATACCAGAGGTTCAGCCATATTGAACAGGTCTCATCAGAGGAGTCAGACAAAGAGTTTCTCTCCCATTAAAAAAAATTACAGTGAGACCTAAATTTCAAAAACCCATACTGACTCGGATGTTGCCCGGGTTAACAAGGTCTGCACTAGATGTTGGAATTCCTCGATATCTGGTGAAAATGGGCTATGGGACTCAGGATTGCTGGCTGGGCAACCAGCGCCAGGAGCTGCAGAACTACTAGGAAAAAAAGTGTTTATCCATTGCAAATATAGAGTGATTGAAAACAAAGAATAGAATTTTTATTATTGATTTTATATTTATGTATTTATTAATTTTTGTGAAATAATAAGACATCTCGTTTATCCCAAACATGTTTAAACTCAGTTTATGATGATTGACCCACTACCTCCGCTGGAAGTTGGTTCCAAGCTTCCATTCTTTCTGAGAATACTTTGTAACATTACTTTTGAACTTCCCTCCTGTCTGTTTGAAGTTATCCCCTGTGTTCTTTATTTTTGCTTAATATTGAAAATACCATCTTCTAGAACATATTCACACGCTTAATATATGTAAAGGTTTCAGTCAGGTACCCCCTTTCCCTTCAAAGAAGAGGGAGTCAAGCTATTCTACAAAGCACCTGAGGGCAGGACAAGAAGCAATGGATGGAAACTAATCAAGAAGAGAAGCAACCTAGAACTAAGGAGAAATTTCCTGACAGTTAGAACAATTAATCAGCGGAATAACTTGCCTTTATTGTGAATGTTCTATTACATCCTATTCTGTCAGAACAGGACCTTGTGGCATGTCACTTGTGACTGGTATCTGTTTAGATAATGTCCCATTATCATACACTAGGATCTATTGCTGAGTCAACTTCCTATCCATTGATCAATGGTTAATTCCTAGACTGTACAACTTTTTAATGAGCTCATAATGTGGAACTATATCAAATGCTTTGCTAAAGTCAAGATAGACTATGTCCACAGCACTACTTTGTCCAATATATTTGTGACATAATTTAAAAAGTCAAATCAGATTAGTTTGACATGATCTGTCCTGAGTAAAGCCATGCTGCTTTGGGTCCATCAAGTTGTGCAGTTTTAAATGTTGGTTACTCCTTTTCTTCCAGGAGTGATTCCATTAACTTCACTACTACAGATACATTTATACATTTAGTATTTATATAGTACCCAGAATCTCTAGAACCGAAACAGCATATAAACATATGAAAATGCATATATACATAAATGACACATTCTTCCATAATGTAGCACATTCACATGAATGTTAGGAAAGGAAAGAGTCGGATTATGGCATGCAATTATATAGGGGGAGGGGGGTATTTGTATCATGACAATTGTAAAATTAATTACAATTAATTACATTAATTAATGAAAAACAATGTTAATCAAACCATATATTAAGACATATTGCACATGAATAACACAGAATTCACAATAGATATACAGTATAAAATCAACATGACAAACTTTTGAACAGTAGCAGTACTGTAAAAGCAGCAATAAAAATCATAGCAGCATGAATACAATGTTAAAAGAATCAGGGAGGAGCCTGCCTGAATCTCTTCCAAATACTATCTTATTTCCCAGGATTCAAAGAATGTTTCAGTCCTCTTGGGTTATATAACAGTTTTTGTCTATTTCCCTCAAGATCAGTTCCTTGGTTTTCTACAGCTGGCTGTAGCATAAGGCCTAATTATTTAAAGCCGCACCTTTTAGGGCTTCGGTTCAGCCTGTACAGTCTGGGCAGAGTAAGCAGTAACCATGACCCATCCATTAAACAGTACCACTTGATGGGACTGAGGAAGCTTTCTGGAACATTATCCCCTCAAGATATATTTGGTCACATCCCTAGTGATATTTAAAATAACCTTGAAAACCAGGTTCCTTCCTCAAGGGTAGGAGACAGTGATGTGTGTTTGGTTTTTCATAGTTGGTTGCTTTTTTCTAGGGCTTGGGGTTTAAAATTTGTATTTTATTATTTTTTTAAAGATATGCCTCCCAAAGTCTCTATAGAGTTGGGCAGCTATCAGCCCGAACAGATAGATCATCAGACCATAAAATCAAATCTCAAATACTCTAATTGCATTGAGCTACAATAACAAAATTTGGTAAGTCTGACTGTTCTGTATTTCTTCCTCCTTACGCTCCAGTGATTTAGGGAGGGATCTGCCTAAGCCGCTTCCAAATGTTATTGCATTGTTCTGGGCTTAAAAAAAATTCCACTGCCTTTTGTCCAAGTAATAGTTTCTGAATATTCCCATGAAGGTCATCTTCCTTACCCTCTACATCAGTCTTATACAGTTGTAAATAAATAAATAAGATGGCCGTATTTTTTCAGCTCTTTTCAAGGTTGCAGAACAATTGTGAACAGCAATTGTGCATCAAGGTTTTTTTATTTAAATATTTATGTTTATACTAGTATATTCTAAAATACGTAGTAATACATTCTAAAAATCAAATTCAGAGAAATGATTTTTTTGAATGATAGCAAACTACAAACAGCCTTTTAAAAATCCTACAAAGTTGAGGAAAATTAAAAGTAAACAAAAAAAAACAATACTTTGGGTTTTGAAATTATTATCGATGAATTCAGTTATCTACATTTTCAACCATCTCCATAGGATCCATAAAAGTCATTCTTTTCACCCAATTTGCTGTATCACACATTTTTTGTGTTTGTTCTTCTTTTTCCCAAAAATAACCATTATGTAATATGTTCTGGGGCATTTTGACCTTAAAATTTGTCCAAATGTTCCCACAGGCTTTCAGCTGAATTTGGCAGCATGGTGAAATACTGTTTCGGGATTTGTTTCTTCTAAGAGACCCTTTTCCTAACATTATTACAGAATTTTTAGAAACCTATCATAAATCAGGCTATTTGTGGCCTATTAGATTAATATCATCAATAACCAGTTCAAAGCAGTGGTGGGTTTCAAAAATTTTTACTACCGGTTCTGTGGGTGTGGCTTGGTGGACGTAACTTGGTGAGCATGGCAGAGGAAGGTTACTGTAAAATCCTCATTTCCTCCCAATCAGCTGGGACTTGGGAGGCAGAGAATAGATGGGGGCAGGGCCAGTCAGAATTTTTACTACCGGTTCTCCGAACTACTCAAAATTTCTGCTACCGGTTCTACAGAACTGGTCAGAACCTGCTGAAACCCACTTCTGGTTCAAAGGTATACTGGAGCAAAAGGGGAAAAAATCTGAATTGGGAAATTGGTTGCTTTGCTGAAAAATAAATTCAACCTTCAGAAAAATATTTCCGGTTATTTGACGGGTCAGCCTTCACTAACCTGCTTTCCACCCTCAAGAGCATAACGAATTAAATTTGTGTGTATTGTTCGGAATGCTAAATTGGCCATGCCCACCCAGTCACATGACCACCTATCCATGCCCACCCAGCTGGTCCTACTCCCGAATAGTCTGAGGGACCGTGAATTGGCTCCTTGTTTAAACAGTTTGAGGACCCCTCCTCTAAAAGGATGCAAATTACCAGCTGTCTGCAACGAATATAATCCTTCATTCCCCACTCATCCTGTAAGAGCTGAAGAAGCGAAACGCCTTCAAAAGAAAAAACAAGAAACTCCAGTTGCCTCCTGAAAAAACATCTTTGGGACATCTAGCTTGACTTGAGAGAATGCAGACTACCATAATTTCTCTTCAAAACATAAAAATCTTTCATGTTATTAATACAAATTTCTCTTATGGGCCAACAGGAATACCTTTATTACTCTGTAAGAAAAAAATAAAAAGGGAAGCTGGAAGAATAGTAATCAAATAAATTTTAGATTTCCAGGACAAGCATCAGCAATAGCATCAGTACAAGGACATAGCTGAACTGGAGGGGTTTTATGCATCATCTGTTTATTTCAGGCGAACTTTTTACAAGAGAACCTTAACTTATACAAATGATGTCTCATCTCATTTTCTCCCACACTGCCTCCTAATTAATAATTTCATCTGAGTAAAGCAGCCTATAATATTGCTTCTTGCTGTTCTAGGTGATTGATGATGCCATACATCATCAATCACCTAGTACAGTATTACAAAACAGAGGGAACAAGATGGAGTTACAATGCAGTCCCAGATCCTTCAGTTCACCAATTACATTTCAACTCACTGATATTTTCAGATAAACAAAATAGAGGAAAAGAAGTTGAATTATTTTTAATGTTTGGCTTCCCTAACTGAAATGATTCCCAAACCTTCTTCATTGTCTACTCACCGTAAAACTGCTTAGACACCCAATATTTTAATATCTAGGCTGTGTTCACCTAACATGCTGATCCATGGTTTACAGGCGTATGGAGCCTTGAATGAACCCAGTTCTTTAAAAAAAAAACCACTAAAGCCAAATTGGGGAGAAAGTCTACCAAGCACCAAGGACAAATATCCAGATATTGTTCAACATTGTCCCAGCCTGTGCCTAATTTGCATTACTGACAAATGTTAAG
The DNA here is from genome assembly GCF_059756535.1 of Pantherophis guttatus. Lineage (NCBI taxonomy): Eukaryota > Metazoa > Chordata > Lepidosauria > Squamata > Colubridae > Pantherophis > Pantherophis guttatus. The sequence goes on from NC_142064.1 coordinate 209,979,257, forward strand.
TAAGCATCTATGTTGGCATCATGTCTAAAATCCTTTTGATTTAAAGCCAATTAAATTAATTCTTTTCACTGAAATCTATTTTACTTTTCCCTGAAAACAAGTTTAGAAGTGGAACACAGAAAAGGATCTCTTAATGCATAAAGGATGGCTATTATGATCTTTTTCTTCAGTGCTAGGACAAATTCTACTTTACTGACCTAGAACGTTACAGTTCAAGTAAGTTTGAGAAACTGTTCATATTCAGAAGCTGAAAACAGCAGATTAATTGAAGAGAGATTTTAAAAATACAATGATAACTCTTCTTCACAACTGGAGCACTATATGCAAGTTTTCGAGTGTAAGACCATAATACTGCTAAATTCAGGCTCTAAAAATACTTAGTTGCCTCACCATATATTGTATTATTACTAGTTCTCCTTTCTGAAAACTCCTCTCCAGTAAAAAGAATTATGAAAAAGGCTTTACTAGCGGGCTATCTTGCAAGATCCACGATGGGATTGAGTCACCGACTAAATTGTACTTCCTCAGGCTTCTGAGGAATCCAGACCTAAATACGAAAAGGGAAGAAATTATGTTTTACTTGGGTCTGAATTAGGTGCAAAAGTATAGGCTCTACTACAGCCTATTCTAGAGGCAATTCTGACTGTTTTTCTTTTTAAGCCCTTCCTCCTCTTTCTGTAATTAAGAAGCCCCGCCCGTGAACTCTCGTTTGCTCAGGACGGGGATTTTTCTCTTCTCCCTCTTTTTTCTTGCCTCGCCCTCCCCGAGGCAATTACAGGCCCTGCTTTTCTAGGAAAAGGGTTGTGGAGTCAGCAGCTGTCGATTCCAATTCTTGGAAGCGTGGCTGCTTGGGCTTGGAGCGGCACTTCTGGGAATCCTCTGGCTCCTTCTGTGGAATGCAACAGGCGAGCGCGCTCCTCGCCGTGACCTTAGTTAGAGCGTCTGAAGATGAGGACGCCGATAGCGCGAGGAGGGGCCTCCCTCGCCGGGGGAGAGGCGAGGAAGTCGCTATGGTTGTCGGCCTCGGCGTACAGATGATTCATTCCGCTGGGAAAGTGTGGGAAACCGGCGAGGAGGAGGAGGCGAGGAGGAGTTAACTGCCACGGGACTTGGAAAGGGGATAGCTGTCAGTTTAATGGATGACGCCGCTCGGCTGTCAAGCTCAAGTAGAGGTGAACTCGGGTGGCGGGCTCTGTTCAGCCAAGAGTGGCATTAATCTTTTCGAGCCCTCACGCAAATGCAGTACGTTCCCTCTCAGAGCTCAATATAAGGCCGTGCCAATAATGAGGTTTATGTTGTATGTGCATTGTATCTCTAGCCCCCCCCTCCCCCCCATTTTAAAGTAGACAAAATACAGGTAGTCCTCGAGTTACAACAAATATTTACACTGTATATTTCAAGAAAATGCAATCACTTCCTCCACCCTATTTCACAGGTTCTCATTTATTTCACTTATTTAACTCATTTACATCTTAAACTTAAAACCATTCATTTAGTGACCGTTCAAAGTTACAACGGCACTGAAAAAAGTGGCTTATTTTTTCACACTTGTGACCGTTGGCAGCATCCCAGGGGTCATGGGATCAAAATTCAGACACTTGGCAACTGGTTCATGTTTATGACGGCTGCAGTGTCCCGGGAACACGCGATCACCTTTTGTGACAAGCAATGGGAAAGCCAGATTCACTTAACAATCGCATCACTAACTTAACAACTGCAGTGATTCACTTAACCACTGTGGCAAGGAAGGTGGTAAAATGAGTCAAAACTCACTTAACAAATGTTTCACTTAGCAACAGAAATTTTGGGCCCAATTGTGGTCATAAGTTGAGGACTACCTGTAGTAAAAGTGAGAATGAGGGAACAAAACAAAGGATTTTTAAATGGCAGAAGCAGAAAGCAGCCATTCACATGCGTACCTCACCCAAGCCTACAGCAGTTCTTAACCTGAGGTATAATATTGTTGCTTGGTTTAAGATCCTAACTCGAGTTCAAATCCACCTTCATCTATAAAAACACCCTGGATATTTTGAAGTCACCTCTGCATCCAAAGCTTCCTTAAAGGGCTGTTTGTTTTCTGAAGAAAAAAGAGGGAGGAAGTAGTATGTGGGTGTCTTGAGATGCTAGAGGAAAAATAGGGAGTCCTTGGTGCTCTCTGAATTTGGTTGTTTGCTTGCAGACATTTCATTATCCACCTACTCAGTGCACTGGTGGTCCCAGCTGTGGTTACTAAATGAGGATTACATGTACTAACTAAGGCATCCAACCTATGCTTGGTATGTTCTATGCCTCCTCCAGTTTGTTAGGGAAGTATAGTTGCAATTACAATTCTGAATTAACATGGTTAATAGATAAGAATTCTTGGAGATATAGTCTTAACACATTTGTAAGGCACTAAATTGTATTTTTTTTAAAATATAAAGTAGACAGATTTCCCACAGCCTACAGATGCTAAGGGTTGAAATTGAAAACTTTTGCATAAAAATGTAATTTCTACTAACAGCACAGTCCTATATACCAGCAAATGTCATGTCATTGGTAAACCCATGGAAAAAGAATTACAATTGCAATATTACCCATAATGTGTTTGTAGCCTAGATTAGGCTCTCAGTGGAAAATTATCTTATAATGTATTCATCAAAATGGCATTTTCCATCTTTTATTAAATTTCAATTTATTTTGCTACTTTGACCTTTATAAATCAGCTCATATTCTCATATTTTTTATGAAGTTGAAAGTTGTGAAAAGAAAGATAGTGAATTGTAAAAGAAGGTGAAGGATATTACTAGGAAGAGCTGTGTTCAAGTAACTGTGTAAAATTATAAAAATGCCATATTTATACACTTATCTTCCTATAAACCAGAGTCTCATGGTGAGTTTACCCAAAGTGTGAGGCTTACAGAAACAACAGTAGCAGAATGATGACACATAGACAAGGATGTCATGATACAAGTACCCCCCCCTTATGAAATTGCATGTCATAATCCGACTCCTTCCCTTCCTAACATTCATGTGAATGTGCTACATTATGGAAGAAGGTGTAATTTGTGTATATATGCATTTTCATCTGTTTATATGCTGTTCCGGTTCTAAAGATTCTGGGCACTATATAAATACCTAATTATATGTGGGTGTTTCAGTTTCTGAGAAAACCACAAGAAATGTTGCAAATTATGAACTATTTCTACATGGATCATGGGTGTTCACGCAAGGGGCATTCAAAACACACACTGTGGTGTCATGACACAAGCTCTTCCTCTTATACTTAGACTGCAAGATTGTATGCAAATATATGGGAGGCAAGTTTGCATTATGACATGACTACACTTTTCATCGTTTTAATGAAGTCTCAGTTTACCATGGCCTCCCTTAGATATATTTACCTTGTGGAAAGACAAATGAAGAGGGATATTATGCAGTGGTGAAATCCATTTTTTTTACTACCGGTTCTGTGGGCGTGGCTTGGTGGGCTTGGTATGGCTTGGTGGGCGTGGCAAGGGAAGAATACTGCAAAATCTCCATTTCCACCACACTGCAGGGGAAGGATACTGCAAAATCTTCATTCCCACCCCACTTTGGGGCCAGCCAGAGGTGGTATTTGCCAGTTCTCCAAACTACTCAAAATTTCTGCTACCAGTTGTCCAGAACCTGTCAGAACCTGCTGGATTTCACCCCTGATATTATGGTACTTTTCAATAGTACTTGAACTAATGCTACAGAGATGATTCTAGCCTGACACATCCCAAAATTAAGGACATAAAATAGTGGTCTCAAGTTACATAAAGGCAAATTCCAGTTTAATGTTAAGAAGAATGTCCTCAGAGTAAGAGCAGCATATACTGGAATTTATTACTAGGGGAGTTAGTTGGCTGCCTTGGATGTATTCATTTTAGGGCTGTGCTTTTGGGATGCTTCATTGAGGAGGGATGTTGGATTCAATGGCCTAAATGACCTTTTCCAGTTCTATAATTCTGTATAATTTATGTTTTGACTTTATAATTACATGGTTTTATAATTGCAGGATAGTTACAGGTATCTATCAGATTTGCTTAGTAGAAATGTGTTGCATGAGGCTAATTACATGCCATGTAACAGAAATTCCTGCTCCTGCACAATCCCATCCATTAAAAGTGCAATGATTTTTTTAAAAAAGTTGTAGTCATAGCAAAGCAAAGCTACCATGATCCTACCACAATTTTATTTGTGCCTCTTAGACCCAAATGGAACAAATGCAGATTCTTAGACTGAAGTAATGTCACCAGGTGATTCAAATCAAACTGGTAAAGATGAATACTAATCATACGGACAGCTTTTTTCATGCATAACAATAAATAGCACTCCATAGACAGACCAAAATTTTATTTCGGTCATTGATCAATTTAAAAAAAACATCAAATAGAATGAACAAAGCAAAATTATCCCTAATAATAACAATCAAGATGGTGAAGTGAAAGCACCTGGCTATCAAAATACTCTAACAAATTTTTAGTCACTCCACAGCTTCTCATATGTTTTTGTGTTGGCTGATGAAACAAGGAAGCATTTGGAAGAAAAATAAATGTAATACATCAGCTATTTCTGGATCTGTGCTAAATACACAAAATCTATTTAACCATGTCATATATGTAGTGAGAAAAATTAAACATAATTTTGTTGCGGCCTTAATTTTGTTAAGGGCCTGGAGACTAAAACCAGTGGTGGGATTCAGCCAGTTCACATCACTTCGGGAGAACCGGTTGTTAACTTTCTGAGCAATTTGGCAAACTGGTTGTTGGAAGAAATCATTAGGGCAGAGAACCAGTTGTTAAATTACTTGAATCCCACCACTGACTAAAACATACAATGAACAGTTGCAGGAACTGGGTATAGCTAGTCTAGAAAAAAGGACTAGGGGTGACATGATAGCACTATTCGAGTATTTGAGGGGCTATCACAAAGAAGAGGGTGTCAACTGATTTTCCAAAGCACCAGGGGGCAGGACAAGAAACAATGGATGGAAACTGATCAAGGAGAGAAGTAACTTGGAATTAAAGAGAACCTTCCTGACTATGAGAGCAATTAACCACCTAGTCTTCAGAAGTTGTGGGTGCTTCATCACTGGAGGTTTTTAAGAAGAGACTGGAAAGTCACTTGTCTGAAATGGTAGGGTCTCCTGGTTGAGCAGGGGGTTGGACTAGAAGACCTCCAATGTCCCTGCCAGCTCTATTCTGAATTGAATTGAATTGAAAAGGTTGTATTCACATTTTAGCTATATTTCTAGGTATGTAACTAAAACAAAGCTAATGACAAAGAAATCCCTAAATACTTCACAATACAAATTCTGAGACTGTTGCTCTCAGTAACTATTCAATTTCCTCTATCAACTATGTCTTCACTGAGGCATTTCTAACTGTCATTTCCTCTTCAGTGGTAGAGACTTTTTCTTGACTTAAAGAGGAAGGAACATATTTCTCAGAATACAAGGAGATTTAATGAAACTGAGATATAAGTTGCATATCTTAGAACAACTTCTAACTTCTTATTCATTATATATTATATATAATATATAATGAATTATATATTATATATAATATATAATGAATTATATATTATATATAATATATATTATATATTTTAATACCTTAATTTTTGAAACTATATCTGTCAATAGAAACATTTTTTTCAAACCTTGCCCTAGTTATTTCCCCTATTTTGTAATTAAATGTATATGCTTTACCCAGCATATTTATAAATCCCTTGATAGAGCAAATATAAATGTTTGCTTACATGACCACAGGATGCTGCAACAGTCTAAGTGTGAAAAACAGTCATAAGTCATTTTTTTCGGTGCCATTGTAACTTTGAAATTAAACAAACTGTTGTGAGTTGTAAATTGAGGATTACTTGTATTTCAGACTATAAAGAAGTGGCTAAATATATTCCACAAAAAAGAGAATTATATAATCCATAGTTGCAAAAGAAAATTGTTTGCAACATTTTAATAGTGCTTGTTAAATGGAAGCACTTTTCTAGCCCTGGCTGATATCCCAAAAATAAAGTTAAGTTGGGCCAAGTTTATATTTGAATGAGAAACTGCCAGGAATATTTGAGCTAAAGTCTAGACTAGAAAGTCAAAGAAAAATCCTAGAAGAAAACAATGGCAGATATTTTTATACTGCTACAAGAAAACTAGAGAAATGTGACCATGAAGTCACTGGAAGTCAATTTCAACTTGAAGAAGGTATTATGTTCTAAACTTATTAATGATGTTAAATCAAGAGCCAGTTTGGTATAATGGTTAAGCTAGAAACCAGGAGACCCATCTGAGGGTCAAAGCCAACTGGATGACCTTGGGCAAGTCATTTTCTCTCAGTCTTAGGAAGAAGGCAACGATTTCTGAAAAACCTTGTCAAGAAAACTGCAGGACTGTCCAGAAATCTCCAAGAATCGAAAATTGAACAGAAGAAAGAAATTGAACTAATGGAAACATTTGTTAAAGAGTGCTATAGTTATACTCTGAAAAATACCACATTTTATATCAATGACATACACCATAGCACCATGAGAACTGAAAGAGAATTTGGCGTCTAGCTGCATTACTCAAAAATTATTGGCCTATATATATATATATATATTTGCTTAAACATTTTCAGTTCAAACACAATCCACCCTCAGTAAACAGTTAAACTGTTAAAAGAGTTCTTACCATTAGAAAATGCATTCCAATTTCTTAATTAGCCAAAGTATACATCCCATAATTTCCACCTATTAATATTAATTAGTCCTGCCATCCTTAGTGAAAATTATTGCAAAATTTAATGAACCATTAATTTGATTAGCTCTTGCTTACTCTAGGTGGGGAGTCCCCAACCCCTGAGCCATGTCCCACTACCAGGCCCTGAGCCATTTGGAACTGGGCCATACATGTGCCACCACTCACACAAATGGAGCTCTGTGTGGAATCATCCCCCCTCCTCCCCCCCCTCTGCAAAGCCAAAAAGGTTGGGAAACTCTGCTCTATGTCTATTTCATGGTAAAAAAAAACCCTGTTAATTAAACCCAAGTGCTAAATATATTTCATTCCCCTGGAAAGACAGTGAAATTAACCATTATTGAATGAAGTTGTTATTGTTTATAACGTGTTAGAAGCTCTTTAGAAGAGGATAAATTGCAAATTACAATGGTAACAAAATTGTTTCACCATTGCTTTTTAGGCAGCTTCCTTATAGAAAATGTTTTGGTTATTGAGCAGGTTTGGTATGATGGATTTTAAGTCACTCCACAACATGGCTTGGCCACACTGTAATTCCCAGAATCCCCAGCTACAGAAGCTAAAAATTGGAATTGAAATTATGATAGTCCCAAAATTATCATTCACTCAAAAGTTGATCCACAGTTGTCTTCTCTTCTGCTTATAACAGTCTATAATAGCAAAATTTTATCATAGATAGATAGTTAGATAGACAGACAGACAGACAGACAGACAAAAAACAATGATCCAGAATAGGAAGTGAAGAAAGTATTACTGTAAACTCAGCTATAAGAAATCTGGGAAACAGTATCAATACTATTATTTTGCAAATTCTGTCTATTCCAAGGGCCTTCGTAGAATGTTGTGTCAGATTTATATTTATTGAGGCAAAACAAATATAAACTAAGAATATCCCAACATTGTGACTCTGAAAGGAAAAAAATGCAGTATCTAATGCAAAGACTGATTAAAAGACAATTTAATATGACAAAGAGGTCTTATCTAAACACATTCTGAGGGCACTCAGGGTGCCGTCTGCTAGACAGTGTTGACTGGCGACCCCTAGAGACAGAGCTTTCTCTGTTGGTGCTCCCACCCTCTGGAACCAACTTCCTCTGGGGCTCCGGTTGGCCCCTGACCTTCGCACCTTCTGCCGCGACTTAAAGACATGGTTGTTCAGCCTGGACTGGGGAGGGGGGGGTTTAACATGTATTTTAACACGCTTTTACTCCAATATTTTATTGTTGTGAGCCACCCTGAGTCCTACGGAGATAGGGCGGCATATAAATCAGATAAAATGAAATAAATAAAATAAATTAGAAAACATTGCCTTCTTTTTCTACCATGATTGTAATGTGAAATTTCTGGCAGCCCAATCATGCAGGATTAGGTTCAATTATGAGTAATGGAAATGGGAAGATTCCTAGACATTCCTCACATTCTTGATGAAGCAGTATCCTCATTTGCAGGTCATTTAATGTTATTATGTTTTAATTTATGTTGGCGTAAGGGTAACTATTCAAATGCAAATGTTCCTGCTTAATTATATGGCAAAGTATATGGGGTTAAGCTCTTTCCAGGAATTAATTCTACTTTGTTTTGTTCTTAATTTTTTCTCTGGCAGTTTTAGAGATTTTATGATGCAATCGGAAATTGTGTTCTGGCAGAAACAATTATTTGTACTTTGGGTTTTCAGTAACTAATATTGACTTTCATAGTGGTGCCTAAATTGGTCCAAATGTCATACTGCCCAAGAGGGATTCCAGAAAAAAATTGTGTAAGATATTCTGTAGGAATATAATACAAAATGTGCATTCATTGCCTTTCTTCAACAGCAAAGCTTTTCCTTGAACTGCACTCTATAAAATTGTTGGCCTCTTAGTGGAAACATGTAATATGTTCCTCAAATCAGACTGAGTACCAGGCACTGGGACGTAGCTAATATGGCACATTAAAAAACATTAGCATCTATTCCAGGCAAATTGTTTGAAATTGTAATAAAGAAAAAATAAGCATATGAGGAACAAACTTCATAAAAGGAAACATGCATGAATTTTGCAAAGTTAAATCCTGCCTTACTGATCTTCTAGAGGAGTTTTTAAGAGTGGTAACAAGCAACTGGATTGAAGTGATTCTACCAGATTAAAATGATTCTTACTTGATTCAGCAAAACTGATCTAATGTAATTATGAACTGCACACTTAGCAAGTGTACTTTCTTTGACAGCAGAAACGCAACTGCTCATATACGATCAGTTCATTATATTTAAAAATCTATCCTATGTAGCTGGAAATCCTCAGGGCTAAACCTTTAACATTAATCCAGAAGCTTCTTTAGGCTCCACAATAAAGACAGTAGAAACTCCAAACAAGACAGATTATATAAACAAATAGAAAAACATATTTCAGCAGTTCCTATAAACATTTCATGTTTCCTAAACTTTGGCAACATAATCTCAGGAAAAAGTTTATTTATGAATTTATTTATTTATTTGTTTTCTATAGCCGTCCATCTTAGTCAATGACTCTAGGCACCTTATAATTCAATTGTTCTATTAATTGTTTCCTTTGTTTTTGGAGAAACCTCTGGCTAGGAACAGTAAAGTTTGAGAAGTACTTTTATAAGCGGAAAAGAATTGGCAATATTTGGTCAAGTTCAACAGTTCTAGACATTTGTGTGCAAACTTCAGTGTAATAGAGACAGGATGTTCCAGGGAAAGTTCATGTTATTTTTTTTCCAGATGCATCAATCCAGTTAGAGTCAGATAATTTTCTAAAAAGTATTTCTTCTTCTGGAAAATTCATTTCCAGAAAACTGATGGTGATTAGATCTTCCTACTAAGCAGAGGAGGTATCTAGAATGCTGTTGGAGGACTCTTACTGATCAGTGGTAAAGCGTGTGTTTGAATCTATGCCATGGGACTTAGGTGACAAAAAGAAAATATTTTGTCATTTTTATTGCATCTGTTGACCCTTTTTAAGGCAACCTATTCCCTGTAAGGATGAGGAGAATTTACAAGAACACCTGAAGAGCCATTGTGAAAAATTCTCATGACTTTTGGCAGACAAAATCACTCAGATTCAAGCTAAACCTTGTTGTCCTCCTTGATTTTTCAATGGTGTCATACTTTCAGCCATAATATCCTTCTGGATCAAAGAATTGGAGTGATGGCAGCAGCCTTTGGTGACTCTCTTTTCTCCTAAGAAGTCAAAACCAGTCTAAGGTGGAGAGGAAAGAGAGGTCTACTTAGAGATGTCTGTTTTATCCTTTGGTATTCCACTTCTCCAATAACTGCATGTAACCTCAGGAGAGGTCAACTATCAGCATGGGATCAGGTATCTTCGTTATGCTGATGATATCCAGTTATATATTTTGGCCTCATAACAAAAATGTAGTAGAAGTGCTGACCTGGGTGCTGTCAGATTTCGAATGAAGATGGGAATCTCTCCAAAACAAAGTGGCTTTGAGTCCTGGATAATTGGCTTTAATGAAAATGGAATATGGAAACTTTCTTTTGACCTCTCTAGAAGTATTCCTCAGGCAAGATGTTAGCAAAAAGAAAGACACGGGGAAGAAGCCAGTCTCTAACCTAAGTTAAGTTTACAGGCAATGTCTCTAATTTAAAGTTAGTCTTAAAATGGAAACTATAGACTATCTGCATTGTATGTGGAAGGTGTTCATGCTTCTTTGCATCAAATACTCAGGAACAAAGAAAATGGTTGCTCTTCTCAACTCTGAAAGCACAGAACCATCTGTGGTGTCAAAATTGATATACGTCCTCTAATCTGTTTTTATAACAAAAAAATTATAAATGGAAATTTCTTCTATAGATGTCATATGTTGCGCCTCCCCATTTTGGGTGTCATTCTGAATGTTCAAACTAACATTAGAATTGTTCTTTCCCTTCAGGATACTTCGTTGGTGTCCTGAAGGGGAAGTTCCCCTTAGGCCACCCTAATATCTACTTGTTCTCTGCCTTATTTATAGAAGAGAAATGAAGACTATAGGAATTGTAGTTCAATTCATCTGGAGTTCAGCAAGTTAGGAAAGATGACCAATCAGAACATAAATACAACTGGTGCATTTTCTAAAAAAGATGGATTCCATTCTTTCTTGTTTTTAACTCATTTCAGTTTTGCCCTGTGATAGGCAATCGGACAATGATGTTGAGAATGCATTGTACATATATTGGATATTATGAATCCATGAATAGCATATAATTTAAAAAAAATTAAAAATGAAATAATAAGAGCCACAGTGGTGCAGTGGTTAGAGTGCAGTACTGCAGGCTACTTCTGTCGACTGCCTGCAATTTGGCAGTTCAAATCTCACCAGGCTCAAAGTTGACTCAGCCTTCCATCCTTCCTAGGTGGGTAAAATGAGGACCCAAATTGTTGGGGGCAATATGCTGACTCTGTAAAGCGCTTAGAGAGGGCTGTAAAGCACTGTAAAATGGTATGTAAGTCTCAGTGTTTTTGCTATTGCTAATTAGTACTTAGCAAAACAAAAATCAAAACGTAGTGTGCAATAGAATAAGGCTGACAGTCAATTCTAAAATTTAACAAAATAAGAATATTCCACGTACAAAAATGATCTTTTCTAACTGTCTTAAAATAAAACTTTAGGAACTGGTATGGCAGAAGAAATTAGTATGGCAAAGTAATAAACCTTTTATGAATAGAGACAGAACACTTAAAAAGTATTATTATCTTCATTATTGTGGTTCTAGTCACTAGACTGCCAAGGGGCACAAGAGGTATGGCTATGATACACTCCTTGAAACTTCCTGAACTTACAGTATATAATTGCAGTGTGGAAATCCAACTACAGTGGAACCAAACCCTTCCTTTATTGTCACTATTTCATAAATGTGTGGAAATACAATGCAGGAAGAACAATGTAATTAGAGAAAAAAGTCGTTAAAGCTCCAAACAAATATTGTACACTTTCTATTCATTTTTCAATCCTAAATCATTTGGAAAAGCTACCATATATACATGTATTTCTGTCTTGTATAAAATAGCAGATATGATTTAGACTCTTAGAGTTGAAAGTATCATATTAGCCTCCAAATTCTACTCCCTAATACAAGTAGTCCTTGACTTACGATCACAATTAAGCCCAAAATTTCTGTTGCTAAGTGAGACAGTTGTTAAGTGAGTTTTGCCCCCTTTTATGACGTTCTTGCCACAATTGTTAAGTGAATCACTGCAATTGTTGAGTTAGTAACACGGTTGTTAACTGAATCTAGTTTCCCCATTGACTTTGCTTATCAAAAGGTTGCAAAAGGTGATCACATGACCCTGGAACACTGCAACAGTCATAAATATGAAGTAGTTGCCAAGTACTTGAATGGGATGCTGCAACGGTCCTAAATGTGAAAAATGGTCATAAGTCACTTTTTTAATGCCATTGTAGCTTTAAATTGTCACTAAACAATTGGTTGTCAGTCGAGGACTACCTATAGTATAGGAAAATAGCTCAAAGCATTTATGATATATGCTATGCAGCCTCTGCTTGAGTACATCCAGCAAAGGGAAGTCCATAATCTATCCTGATTAAATTGACTCCACTGTTAAACTGCCCTATCTCTGAAAACAACTTCATAACATTCAACCAGAATTTTCTGTTCTGTAACTTAGGCCATTATTCCATGTCATGGTTCTCTGAAAATATGTCCTGGCTTTCTGTTGAGATATCTCTTCTGGTAAATTGAATGGGTATCAGTCCAAACTTCCACCAACATAGACACAAAATATCATTTCTTTTGTTAATCTTACCTTTTGCTTCCATACAAAAAGCCAGTCCCAGTTCAGGGAGATTTATGAAAAGCAGTTAAAAAATTTGTGGGGAAGAGAACTGTTGTGGAAATCTCTCTCTATTCTCATGTTTTGCAGCATTCAAAGTACTTGCAGAGATCAAAAGCCTTTAAAAGATCATCAGCTTCTCCCATAAAATTAAGTCTGTTATTAAGTAGCCGCGCCCTTTCATAATATAACAAAGGCAAATTCTATATTCCACCCTATCTTTATTTAACTGACATCTGACTAATGCAGTGTTCTTGGAAAATTGAATTATACAACAACATAATGCCTCCTTCCTGTTCTCTTTATATAACACCCAGTGATTCGTTTCATCTCTCTCTCTCTTGAACACAGAGAGAGTGTGTGTGTGTTCTCAAAGTCATTAAACAACTAACCAGTTCCATTTTTTAATATCACTGATACAGATTCCAGGAGTTCTTCCAGCAGTCTATCAAGATGGTTAAGAATGGCTTCATCTGTTATTTGTCCCTCCCTCCTGCCCCCCTCTGCTTACTACTATTTTTTTTTTCAATTAACAAGCAGTCTTCATTTTCTTCATGTAAATCAAAGATACCATATAGTAAAGCATTTTAATGTTTTGTCCTTGCCCTTTTGTCCTATATTCAGGACATTTTTATTGATAATGTGCAAACCAGACATTTCTATAATTCTTATGGGTGCTGCAGCTTATGAGTAAGCAAACATATCACAACACACTGTTATCTGAAAGAATGAGAGGAAGGTAAAGATATAACCATAAAATGTGTAACTGAAAGACTAGAGTGCTGTTTGCTAACATGTGCTAATATAGATGCAAATTTGGAAGATCATTGAATGATTTAAAAATAAATATAGGACATCTCATTATAGAAACAGCCTGGACATCAACAGAACAGCTTGGATTCTGTTGTTAACTATTGGGAGGTGCTCTGGATCACATGTCTGTTAGCTGATTTCCCATCAATACTACGTCCTGATAGCTATTGTGGAAAACAGGGTGCTCAGTTTTGGTTAGATCCAGCAGAATTCTTCTTATGTAATTCTTATGCAGCAGATCACAGTCTCTTCATAAGTGTATTCATACATTCCATAAAATTTTGTTGCTCATCAAAAAAGGTAATATTGTACCAGAAATAGTATATAATACTAGATTTTTTGAACATCAGTGTGAAATCATTGTGCTGGGGAAATGACTATATTGCAAAATACAAATAATTGGAAGCTAATGCTTATTTTGGATGCAGTGAAATTTTGTTCAGATTGCAAAAGCATCCAGGTGATTGATGAGTTTAGTAGCATATGGGGAGTATGGTAGTTACATTTATGGTTTGTAATAGAATGTAAGAGAACTATGGATACCATATATAACAGAATTATAGTTTTGTTACAATTACTAGAAAAGTTGTCATTTTGTGACTACTGCAAATTCAAAGTGGTTAATATTGATTGAAGATAAATCTGCATCCTAGGGCAGGTCAGCAAAATACTGCAAGGTAGGACCATTGCCACAAGATTAGAGCTTTAAATTGAGATATTCTGGTCCTCATAGAGGACCCTCACAGATCAACTTTTTTTTTATTCTCATAGGTTCCATGAGATTGAGTATCCTTTATAGTACGAGCGAAAATCTGGGGAGGGGGGCAGTATGTTGTATTATATGATCTACTGTGGTTGATGAAGTCAGTAGTTATACATCTCTTTATCTCTTAAGTGCTGACATCTGCTATGGGCTATTGAAGAGGGTGGGGGCTATTAAGAGTGAATCTGCTTCCTGCCTAAAAAAACATGTTTCTCCATTTCTCCTCCAGGGAAATATAATATTCTGCCTTTTTAATATTAATATTTCAATATTAATATTAATATTAATATTTTAATATTTCATTCTTCTAGGAGATGGGTGGATGCTAAGTTTTTACAACTCTATCAAGGTCCTCTTCCTTATTGTCTATAAAGGCTCAGCCTAGCAGCCATTTTGAGAGATTGATCTGGAAATGCCCATAACTTGTTCTCAAAATTCCAAATATACTCTTTGGTCCAATGGTTCCTTCCTCCTACTCTAATTCAGTCTACAAATGAAGTTGATAATAGATGAACTCACAGACCTTCTATGGTTATGTATGGCTGCAGGCTGGGTTGTTAATTAATATTGACTTGTATTTCAGTGTGAAACTGCAGTTTCCTTCAAGCAGTAAGTACTTTAAGCTATTGAAGTTGACAGTCCATAGCTGAAACCATAATCTGTGTGTTTTAACCTCTGCCAAAATAATAGTGGGTTACAAGCTCATTTTAAAGTTCTTTGTGATTCTGAAATGGGAGATATTATGCATTTCAGATTCACAAACTTGTCAAAAAAGCATTTTTGTATCCATTATTTCTACTACAAACAGCCTGTGTTAATTAAATTGTAATTTCCCCTAACACTTGAGGATAATGTCAGTATAAAGCTCTGGAAATAATTGTGTATCTTATTCCTTCAGTTCAGTACCATTTAAGTAAAAAAAGACTTGGGGATCTCTGTAGCAGATAGATACTAACCTGTGAAAGTAGTTGTGTGTATCCCAATATTGTGATAAACGAATGGACAAAATATAAACACCTCCAGGTGAAAAAGCATTGTTTCTTTTATTGATAGATTGATAACACTTTCTGTTCCAAGAATAATTGCTCTAAGGAATTTGGTTGAATTGAGAAAAACATGGCAAAATACAAAATGATAGGAATATTTGATTAAACTGAAATTTATTCTAAGGACTCTGGCAGGTTTCTTCTTTTGCTTTACTTTTAACTCCATTTTCTATAGTCCTGAATTTTTAAAATGTTGCAACGTTTAGCCTGTATTTGAAATCATAGAGCTGAAGTTTCTGCAGCTAACTTCATATTGTCCTAACCCAACATGATGATAATGGGGACTGTCCTATCTGTTGCCTTTCCTCCAGGAACTCATGGCAACATAATGATACTTTCTTTTCCCAATCCCACCATCACCATCCCAAGAAACTTTAATGGTAAGTAAACGTGGCTGGTGTAAGGTTACTGCATGAGTTTCCCTGGCTAAGTGTGGATTTGAACTTAGGTCTCTCAGATCTTAGGCCAACTTTTTAACCATTTCACTACATCAGCTCTCAAATTATGGGATTCAAAGTCCAAAGCATATGAAAGCAATTAAGATACATCTACTTTATATTATATTGTCTGCTCATTCCATCTCAAAAACCTTGTTTAATTTCAGTGTCTTTCCCAATGTTCTAAAACTCTATCTCTGAATGGTAGCAAGTTCTCTGGCAGCTTCAGGAGCACATGGCTTTTCTTAACAAAATAAGTTTTTAATACTTTGTTTTGGATAGGATAAATCCTGCAATTGAATCAGTTTGCTATAGTGGTTAAGGCACCAGACTAAAATCAGGAGTCTGGGAGTTCTTCAAGCACAAAGTCAGCCTAAAGAGAGAGCTAGTCTCTCTCTGTGTCAGCCTTAGGAAGAAGACAAGGGCAAACCACTTTTGAAAAACCCTGCAAAGAAAACCGCAGGCACTTGTCAAGGCAGTCACTACGAGTTAAAAAACCCTGATACCAAAATAAAAATATGGAGATTAATATGTAAGCCTTGGCCATAGGAAACAGTTATTGTGATAGTGGATAAATCACAATTTACATTCAAGATGCCTTTCATAGCTAGATTACTCCTGTTCCTTCTGCTGTTTCTCTTCTTATTTTGATGCTAAGAATAGAAAATAATTTAATATATTCTACATTGTATAGATATAAATAGGTACACACACGCACATACATATACCTGTTAGTGAATGATGGGTTCTTTTTGTTAAGTCTGAATCAAAACCAATAAATGTGTTATCTTTTAATTATATAATATATAACACATTTATTGTTTTTGATTCAGATTTAACAAGAAGAA
The DNA here is from genome assembly GCF_059756535.1 of Pantherophis guttatus. Classification (NCBI taxonomy): domain Eukaryota; kingdom Metazoa; phylum Chordata; class Lepidosauria; order Squamata; family Colubridae; genus Pantherophis; species Pantherophis guttatus. The sequence goes on from NC_142064.1 coordinate 209,995,701, forward strand.
CCCACCATTCACCAATAGGTGCATACTACGGTGTGTCCATCATTGCCTAACTGTTGTCTGAACAGGTCTGTCAAGTGGTGGGATGATAAGGTGCAGAAATGTAATGAGATTTTTGCTAACTCCATTCAAACTTGTGAATGTTGTTCATTATAAAGCAGAACTGTTTTTCCCTTAGACATGCAATCACACTAACTCTGAATTGTCCAGAGATGTACACTGTACATGTTCCCAGTGCACTGTACTATAAATACTTTTTGATGTAGAAAGTGACGATCCACTCCAATTTATTTCATTGCACCATGTAAATTTAGAGTTCAGCAAAGGACAACATGCTGTTATAATTAAAGTTCTGTCTTCGTATCCATGCACATCTCTTTATAGCGCAGTTGTATAAATAAATTCACTTTGGGCTGTAACTCCTGATTTTCCTCCTACCACAAAAAAGATTGCCTCTGCAAAATATACTCAAATATAAGAATGGAAATCACGGTATCTTTTAATACTGACATATGAATAGAACTGCTCAACCTGTCTTCTTACTGGTAAATCTCTATCATGTTAGCACATGAATAAACCCAGAATACCCCCCCCAAAAAATAGAGGCTATGGATAGGAATGGACAGCTATTTTATGCTCTGGCACAGGGTTTTTCAACTTTAATATGTGGACTTCCAACTCTCAGAATTCCCATATCAGCATGTTGAAGTCAATACATCTTGTTGCCAACCCTGCTGTAGGAGGTTTCTTCTTATCTTCTTGGGTTCATCTTTGTTGGGGGGTTTTTTATTCCGCTATTTTAAAAAATTATTTTAATGTGTTGTTAGCTGCCCAGAGGAATATCCATGTAGTCTAAAGTGATGTACTAAATAAATACTTTAGCACATCCAAAAATGTATGGTTTATATGTGATTCCTTTTTGCTATTTGTTTTCCATTTAAAATAGGCCCTGCTAACAGACAGCACTTATCTGAAGTAGCTCCTTATTGCCTGCAGCTGACTGGAAGTAACTTTCTATCCCAACTTGCTGTGTCAGGTATTGAATTTGTGGCTATTGTTATTTTTAGTTACTTATACTGAAGTTTTAATCCTATTTTGTAAGCCACCAAAATCTCTTTGTGATTTGAGGCAGCATACAGATTGACAAATAAAAAAAATAGAGGAATAGAACAAAACTACCAGAGACAATGAAAATAGTTAGCATAAGCTTCTCAGCCCAGTTCTATATCCCATCAGTGCTTCTGCTGTCAAACATGATACCTAATATTTATACAGTGACCATCTGAAAAATGAACTACCACCTCTAGTATTATCCATTATCCTTTCTCATCCTCCTCAGCAGCAATTACCTATCTTTTAAAGCAAACCCTCTTTGTGAGAATGAGGTTCTTATGTCACTCACAATAACTAACCAGGGGGCTTCTCACTACCACCACCCCCAATTCTGCTGGACAGGAGTAGGTACCAAGAGTTGAAGCAGTATACACCTACAAGTCATCCTTTCTGTCCTCTCTTAACTATTACTCTCTTCTAAAAGTGGCTTTGACTTCATGCCAACAGTTCTGCACACACTTCTGGGTGTGAGTTTTATTGTGTTTATACTTTGCCATTAACCACTTATGGGTGTTTATACAAGAAGTCTCTTAAATACATCCAAGTAAGAAATCCAATCTCTGAAAAGACATCTAATTTCCTAAGCACTTCCCCTGTGTTTTATAGCAGTAGTTAAATATTAATTTCTTTCTTTTCTTGAAACCCCAACACTTTTAGTGTCATGAATGCTTTGTGTCTTCAACGTGAGGAAGAGAGCAGAAACTGGGACACAAGCACAGTTTAGGCTCTGCTTCTTCAATGTCTACTTAATCTTTTAGTAATTAGGAACCCTGCTAGAATTTCTTTCCAAACATACTGAAGCTTTTACCATACAAACAGGGACATCAATATCCAAAACAGCTATGTATTCAAAGCAACTTAGCCTTGTACAAATTTAAAAGGGTTGGCCAAAGAATGTTTGACTTGATGCCATTTTGACCATCATTTCTCCAAAGCTGCCTCCTAAATTGCATCTACATCCCTGACTTCTAACTATCAAGTAACCACTTTGTTTTGCTTCTACCTGCTTTGGAAATTCAGTCTTCGTCTAAAGAATTTCCCTATTAGAAAGGATGAAGAGAAGGCTTCCCTTCAGTTCTAGCTGAGTGGGCCTCCTAAGCTAGTGGCTCAAGCCTTCCCACCTTTCTCCTGCTTTAGCTGTTCAAAGCTTCTAGTTTGCACATCCTGGGAGATGACACCCACTTTCCCCCTCCAGCTCCACTTTAACAAGATGTTTTGACTTGAGGGGGGTGGACAGGTGAGGAATACTTTGGGCTCTGCTACACTTGGCTAGCTTCCTTCTGATTAGATGGGCTGTCTGGCTTTTGTTAAACACTTACCTGGCAGGAGATGGATGCTTGTGGAGATTTATTTATTTCATTATTATCCCATGTAGTTCATGATATCCTGGTCTTACCTAATTCATGTCCATATGTGAAGTTTCTGTGATCATCATGGGATGAGGAATCTTCCCAGGCTAGGTTGATAGCTTGCAATTAGCCTTGGTTTTTTACTGTACACGATTACTTCCTTATTTAAAATTTGGGGGCACAACAGCTCTGTTTGATGGCTGTTTGTTGGCATTTGGGAGCACATGCAAGTTTTTGTGTCTCTTTGAATCTTTTTTGTTTTCCTCTCCATTTCTTGCTTTGTTGGAAGTCTATCTGCAAGGATCATATCTGGAGGGGATGGCTTGGTTCCCTTGCAGATTGTAGGTACTAGGGAGTTTTGAACATTGTTTCAGCATTGCTTTTTAGATGTGTATGGGACTTTTTCAGCCATTTCTCTGTCCAGGTCTATGATGACTGAGTTTAAGTGTCCCCATAGCACAATGTAGTGTTGTGTAGTTAGTGTAACCTTGTTTTTGACCTCGTTTAATCAATTATAGTCTTATTAAGTTGGTTGACTGGATCAGTTAACCAATCATACATCATTATAAATGCTGGAATTACCAAGTTAGCCTTATTGTTTTGGATTTCCATTTCCATTTCTAGCCAGCCATCCACCCTACTTGATAGTGTGGGATTGAGGGAGTTCTAGTCCAGACTGTGTGGAAGGCACCGGGTTGCCATCCTGCTGCTAATATCCCTTGGTGTTTTTCATATCCGATTCCTCTACTTCATGCACAGCAACAGCAGGTAGTCCATGTGTGCAGAGGGATCACTGATCTAATTCTCCCCTTTGGGGATCACTGCAGCACCTCTCAATTTTTTTTTCTCAGGTAAGAGGAAATACTGTGATTGTAAAACTCAGTGAGGGACAATCCTAATGCTGCAAAACGGTGGGAATTTTATGCTAATGTCAGTTTAACACTATTTAAGCATCAGTTGCAATATTTAAAATTGCAAGATTAGCAGATGCATTTGATGTACTCACTTCTATACTTCCAAGAAATGGCTAAAAATTAATTGTGCATGTAATTGGAAGAAAATAATGCTTTAAACATTTTTAATATTTAAAAATATCATTTATTGTTTTATTGTTTTGTTTTTAATATATATTCTCCCATTCATTTGCCCTTGTTCCAGAAATGGAGAGCATTGTGATCAACAAACCAGACATCACACACATGCACACACACACACACATTCTGTCAGTTATCAAAGTATCTAAAACAAAATCATACGTACAACAAATTCTGAAGAAAAAAAACATGAGAAGAAATGGACGCTGACTAAATATACCAAGCCACGATGGATTGCTGAAGGAGCATACTGCTCCTTTTGTTTCAAGTTGTATCTAGGGCAGCTTCAGATATGCTGAGAATATACCACCCAGAATTCTCCACCAGCAGGACCAATTATAATTCAGGATGTTGTAGTCCCGCATCCGAAGAGTCGCAGGTTAGAAAAGACTGCCCTAGAATTTTATCCCTTCCTGGAGCTCACACATGTAGCAGAGGTATTCACTGTTGAACTATAAAACCATGAAAATATGTATAACTCTCCTGAGGATTTGACATATAAGGAAGGACAGTCTTTTGACAACACAAATTTTCCATCCTCAGCTACTGAAAGACAGAGGAAGGAATGGAAGGCAGAATTAATGCCAATAATGCTTTCTTACCCTTACACAACCAACACAGTAGTGTCTTAGCTTCCTACCTAACAAATATAAGGTGCATCAGAGCAATTGGAAAAGATGGAAGCTGGAGTGACACTTAATTCCTGCTATCTTCTCTGCCCCGTGGATCAGAATCAGAGGGCAAGTACAAGCAAAAATGGTATTGTGTTCTCCCTGAAGCTCCTTTGTGCTAATACAGCAATAATGTGAGTTAATATTTCAGCTAACAAGTTGACACCAATACAGTAATAGGAGAAAAATGGCCCGTTTCCTGAATTTTCCCTCCAAAAGATATAAACAAAATGCTACAGAAATGAACTTTCAGGATGCAACCATTTCTCCAAGGACAATGTTATGCTTCATAAGACAGATATGTAGGCATCTTCACTCTGTAATTTTAACAATAAATCATTTGGATTTAACTGATTCAGATTAGGAATAGCCTCTTCAAAAAGGGAGAGAAAATAGAGGGCTTACTTATCTAAGCTCCAATAAGCTTGAATAAGTTTATCTCTTTGTCAATCTAATGGGGACTGAAGTCTGGATGTTGATTGTAACTGGAATCAAACTTTTATACACTTCCAATATATTTATCTTATATCTGAGTATGAATACATCAAGACAGGTTATAGAGTATAGAATGGCCAGAAGACTTCATTCAAGTCCATAATGAACTACCGCAAGACTGTCTTACATAGTTACGGTTTGAGCCCATCTTTAAATAATTTGCTTGCAAAAGTAAAAGAAGGATATTCATATGTACTCAGAAATAGCAAAAGAAAAAAAAGAGTACCATGGGAATAAATAATACAGTTCTGAGGCTTGAACATTCCTGGCACAATTCTGCCAATTCAAGTAGTCTGCACATGCCAAGAGTAGTTCCTTTCTGCAGAGAAAGAGAAGTGCCTTCTTGAGCTTTTGGCCTTGGATTTGTGTACCTTGTGCATACTGCCTCCTCCATGGCATGAGAATGAATTTAGGTAACAGAGAAAAATAAGGGAGAGGATGATGGGAAAAACAGTCTCTTCCTTTGGCAATTTAATATATCGTGCCCACTTAAGTACATAACGTCATCAATGGATCAAAGTCAATCTGTTGCCAGAATTTGATGTTTTTCAACATCATTTTGGTTGCTTGTCTCAGTCAGACTGGCTGCCTTTAAAGTTGAAAAGGGTACTGCTTCAAATAGTCCTTCATTCTCTTTGGTAGAGGCAATTGGTCTGTCTTTCCAGTGCAACGATTGATCTGTAGTCGGCAGAGATGCTGCAGGTTGGGGGCAATGTCCTTGCGGCTGAGCGGCCGGATGAGCTTTAGATGTACTGCCGATGCGATCATCTCCTTTTGTGGGGGAGGCAAAGGCATGGGAGGTGGGTAGGGAGCATCACTCTTGCTCTCCACAGTACAAGAAAGAACATAATGTTGAATGAGACTAACCACATCTGGGAAGGCCAAAACCCGAGGCTTGGAGAGGCAATTGGAATCTAACTGGAACTTGCTATCGGCGTATTCAATGCGTACATTGGTAGGGCCTCTGTTGGTCTTTACGGATAGTGTGAACAGGTAGCTGGGATGAGCACTGTCCCGTACCAGAAAAGTCCCCTCTGGCATCTTCTGGAGCTGCTGCTTGGCTTCATTGGCTGTAATAGAACCCCAATACCAGCCTAGAAGAGAATCCGAGAAAAGACATGGATAAGAAGGACAAACTATTCATTTAAAAAAACAGGAAAAGAAACATTTATTGATTCATTTTCTAATTTATTAACATGTTCATATGTATATTTGTGAACTCAAGTGGTAGTTATTGTACACTCCCTCCCTAAGTAATATTGTTTAGTCACTATCATAAGGGGAAGTATCATAGATATTTACATTTACATTTATGAAGTCAGCTTTGGGATGATATATTCAAGGAGCTGTGGAAATGTCCCTGAGTTAAGTGGGGCTTGTTTGCAGACAAAGAGCTACAGAATTGCAGCCCTACACAACTATAGTGGGGAGTCATTTTGCCTTTTTGGAATTCTGCCCTTTAAAATCCAGGTTGCCCTAAAGGAGATATAGATACTTTCCTCATCAGCAAGGAAGTGGGCACTTTAACAATATACAATAAATTCTTATTCCAAGGGTCAAAAGTACCAATTGGATCCTTACCAGATTCTCTCAGAAATGAAAATGTTCTGGCAATGCATAGCAGATCTTCCTCTGGGTCTCGTGTTTGAGGTGAGTTGCTTTCAAGTCTGGGCATTACCAAGGGAGGGGCAGACTGTTCTTGGAAGGACGTGACTGAGAGAGGCTGCATGACCTGTTCTGACACATTCACTGCAAGGCCTTCAACAGGTAGCCTCCGGAGTTTCTCCTCTGATACCAAAGGATAGGATCTGAAAAGAAGAGCATTTTGGATTATTCCTTTTCTAGATGAAATGGATGTATCACTAAGCGCAGCGTCTTTTGTATTTTTGAGAACACATACATTGAATTGTACAGTTACATTAGAGTTCATTTCCCACAAACAAGGCAACTGTATTCATGGCAGTAACCCATTTAAAGCAAAACAAAGAAAATAATTGGGTTCAGGATTCTTTACTCTTTTTATGCTTACAGAAGTTTTTCGCTTATCAGTCCTTTTATTTTTAAAATGAGACAGTGTTTTAGTGTTTTCCAACACAATAGGTAAAATTTGGATAAAATTTAAAAATCCATCTTGATGCTTTGCAAGTATGGTACTACAAAAAGATAAAGAAAAAACACAATGCACTCCCAGGAACTTTTTTAAAATTCTTTGTTTCCTATATTTTAAAGTTACTGATCTTTTAAAAGACTATCTTACCTGAATCGGACAATAAGTAAATTTATTATTCACAATAACAAATGTAGGAACGTGTGTGAGCCAACTATGAAGTCAAAAAATATCTCTATGCTAAACTATTATCCTATATTTTATATTATCATGGTTTCCGTCTGTGCAGGGTTATGCATATTTCTTCCAAAGGATATTCCACTTAGATCAATGGAATTTTTCATTGGACTTTTGGTGATGTTAGCTTCTCTGCAATTTTAAGATAATCCCCTAAATTTAATTTAATAAGGAAGTATAACATTATGATATATATACTGGTAGGATTTCCTCCAAAAATTGGTATGAAAATAAATGTGACTATTTAATAGAGTGTAAATGAAAGATGAAAGTCAAACGGCTCTCTCCTGGGATGATATGAAATGGCAATTTATAGACCATTTATACCCTGATAACCCTATAATGGCTCCAATTACATGAACATCTGGTTTCCTGTACCATCCAATCCAGGTGACCACTGTCAATCCTCATAGCAAGACTCAACCTTATGGAGTAATATTTGGCTCTCTTTGCAGCTGCATGCTTGACAATTTGGTTTCAGGCAAACACATTGCCACATGGTGACTTTTAAGGAGCCACTTAAACATTCCAGATTGTGTGAAACTGCTTTAGTGTTTTAAAGAAGCATTTTTTACACAATGCCAATCTCCAACTTTGTCTAAGATGTAACAGGATATTCTTGGGCACTGAGTTTCAAAAGACTTTCACACAGTTGTATTTTGCTACTGGCGCTTTCTCTCCTACCTGATAAATGCATTAACAATTATTTCCAACTGCTCACAAAACTGGAAATATTTCCATTAATAGAAACTTGATCATTCTCACTCCCCAGTTTAGTTATCATTCAACCTTGTAAACATAACGGGCCCACAAGTAACAGTACTATACCTTTCTGCTTTGCTTACAGTATATAGTTTCTCTTTTGAATAGTTAAAATAATACCCCAGTACTGATTGTGTGCAATTGCAATATGAATATGTTACCAGTGAAAACAGGGGTTAAGGTTAAATTTTTAAGCTGTGCTATCTCCTATTTTCTTTTCCTACCCTCTGTTCAGCCTTTTTCTTTCCTCTGCAATTATTCCAGTTTAATACTCAGGTTCAACTATGGGTCAAATAAAAGCAGAAATAAAGTAAAACCATCCATTAGGAACTGAAAACTTTCTTATTAAGAAATTAAATTTTACCACTTCCTGACCAATAAGCATTTTTCATCTCACTAAAATGGAAATGGAAAATGAGAACTTAAAAATCACTTCTAGAAAACACTTCCTGGTGTCTAGCGAGAAAGGAGATGCAATGACAAATGTGATTAAAAATCAACCTCTAGATAAAATCTGGAATAATTAAAATGGTACACACTGAAATTCAGCTTGTGTCTACAAACTTGATATAGTTTCCTCTCCATTTAAGAAATAGTATCTGTATTCAGTATCCTAATTGGGTTAATTATTTATTTCTGATTCTTCTATTCAGAAGAATTTTTCTATTTCTGATTCTGTTGCTGATTTTAGGAAAAATATCTACATCAAAGATACCAAACTTGATTTCATTGAGGGACACATCAGGGTTGTGTTTGACTTTGGGGGGCTGGGGTGGGTGTGGCCAGCTCGATGTCACTCGTTTGATACCCCAATCTACATTGACTCGAGCAATTAGGTCTCTCTCTCTCTCTCTCTCTCTCTCTCTCTCTCTCTCTCTCTCTCTCTCACACACACACACACACACACACACACACACACCTCTCTATCTTTAGTTCTCTAAAGTGGGTATGATACACAGGCAAGAAAACAAGACATTGGGAGGGTGACGTTTTAGGATTTTTGTTTGTTTGTTTTGCAAATGAGTCAACAAAATATACAGTAGGGATGAAAGGTTTCCAGACTATTTCTTCAGAAAGACCATCACTAACCATCTCTAATCCTCAAATAATCCTACAAAGGATAACCCATAAAGATCACTGCTGCTATTCCTAGGATCTTTGGGAATTTGGGGTCTTTGACATTATGTTGATGCTGTCGTTTTGGAGCAATTATGTTTTCACCTGAGGCTTTAAACCTTACCCCTTTTGTCCCTGAGGACAAAATCTATATCTGAGACAAAAATTAACCTTTTCCTCTTATTAATCCTCTACAATACTTTGGTCTATTTCAGATGTCTTGACTTTTTTTACTCATTATAGTCTCCATTTACTGCTGGTAAATACCTAAAGCTATAAACGTTAGCAAGACACATCTTTCAATGAAATCTTCCTCATTTCCTTAACATTTAATATTTCAGGAGCAGAAGAAAAGAAACAGAAGAATCCTGAATCTGCTCTTGTCGGTGGGTTTTCAGTGCCATTTGCCCTTCCCCCCCCAACATGGACTCATCATGTACACCATTTAAAGTCATTGTTCTTTCCATCGCTATTGCTGGTCTGTAAATGAATGTTCATAGTCATGAATAAGTGGAAAATGAAGTAATTATACTGTCTCACTCCCACAATTAACGAGGCAAGTAGTGTGGTTGGCACTGGCAATCTCAGGGCTTCCTTGCCAAGAGGAGAAGAGGGCACATGCCATTGTAAACCATCTTATTTTCTTGAGTAAATAAATTTCTTGGCTAGGGATTCTCGGAGTAAAAACTCTTCTGGATAACTAGTGAGGGCAAAGAGCCTCTTGTTTGCTCATGTAACTGTCAAATAAGGGAGTTAAAAGTTGTATTACTCCTAAAACCAAACTAGTTACAAGTTCATTTTAATTATTTTTTGGGTGAGGGGCTTAAATGAGATGTTTCTTGTATGTTTTCTTTGTTTTTAGGGTCTTGATCTATATGCCGCAAGCAATGAACCCCTTGGGGCTCAATACTCCACAGGTTATTTGGGGGGCGGGGGTTGGTTCCTTGGTGTGGGAAAGGAGGAGAAAAGGGAAAGAGCAGATTTGTTCTTCATTAAATGGCAGGACATAACAAAGTTGTGAGAGGGAAATTGTATATGCAGAAGTATCCACTGGGAATATGAAAGAGACTGCAGAGTTGTAGGTTAGGAAACATCCTAGAATGAGTTCAACTATATGACACAGTGGCTATCAATATTGAATTATGCACCTAGAGTAAGAGAACCTTCCAGGGAAAGACTCCACAGCAGCCAAAACAGCTTCAGGACAAGCTGCTGAATAACAAAGAGAACTGTCAAATTGAAGATTGAAAGAACCAGGAAAGTATGTACACCAGGGTGAAAAAAGTCTGCTGCAGTTGGCAAAGTTGGCCTTAAAAACATTCACATTCAAATCCCAGTGCAGCTAGAAAGTTTACGGGGGGTTACTAGGCCATTCTCATTTTCACTGTGATAAAATACTGGCTTTCTGTACTATCACTCCAGAGCAGTGTTTCTCAACCTTGAAAATTTTAAGATGTCTGGAGTTCAATTCCCAGAATTCTGCAGCCAGCCATGTTGGTTGGGGAATTCTGGGAACTGAAATCTACACATCTTAAATGGCCAAAGTTGAGAAACCCAGCTCTAGAGAGTGCAATGCATCCAAAGTGATGCATTAGCTCAAGAAGCAATTAAATGGTGAAGCAAGAGAGGGACATATAGAAATTATGTAACTCCTTCTATTAACATTACTACTACCACAGTTAAAATACAACTTTACAGTACATGCCTAAGTAAGCCTAATGTAATTCAGCATAGTGCTTGCAGGATGGTGTGTATAAATCTATAACTTTAATCCAGCATTCAGAAGCAGATATAGTATAAAAAGCATAACATGGATTCCAAATATAAAAAACAAACAAATGTGATTGCAGTATGTCTAATATGATAAAACAAAAACCCAAAGGAAAAATCCAATTTTTGTAACATTTAAGAAATAAAAAAATACTTATTTAGAACAGCTTTAAATTGCCAACAACTTTTAGTAGTTTGTTGGACCTGCCATATATGATTCAATGAACCAATGTAATTATTTTGTTTATAAATGACCCGAAGGAACAATAAATGTTAGGCTGGGTAAACATATAAATACACAGGATTCGTGATTAGAAACATTTATAATAGTAAGAGAAGAACCTGAAAAAGATTAAACTGAAGGCAAAAATGACCCAGTTAGTCCAATGTGTATTACCCTAAGAGCAGCATTTCTGTACACGTTCATTTATAAGTTGGTTCAATGGCCATAACTTCTGAATAGTCACGCTGAAATAAACATGTAGCCATTGTAAGTTTGACTTCTCTGGCACATATGCATATGCACTCACCTATTATCCACTTTAATAATCTGTGTTGGTTTATTCTATCATAACAAATAACGTAATGGCTTGGCATTTCAAATCAGGTATCTTTGCTATTCAAAGCGAAGTGCTCTAGCCCAGTTCAGATCTGGAATTCTTTTCTTGATGGTTGCCCCACCTTCTTTTCAGCTCAGTTAGATTTAAAGACATTTCACTTTAGAAGACATACATCCGGGAAGGCCTTTTTATTTTTCTATTTCTTTATAGCTACCTAATTTTCAAAGATCTCTAAGTGTGGGGGTGCACACAGCTAGTCACTAAGGTGCTTTGCTTTAAATGAAAAAGTACAGAACAACGTGAAGACTCTTGATAGGTTAGAAATGACCATTAGATGGGTAGGAGAATCCATTTGCTGTCCTTTTCTTGTGGTTGTCTAATCCTAGGGAGCTGGAGTCAGTCCTGAAAACAGGACTGACTTCAGAGCAAGCTTTTAGAGGATTCCACTTGTGTGTGTGTGTGCTTTAAAAAGTCATTGTTTGTAAGGAAACTTACCCTTGAACGCAGAGGATCATGTCACTCCAAGATTCAGGAAAGAGCATCAAATCTTCAGAGAAATGGGGGGAAGCCGCGCTTCTTCTTTGTTCCCAAACAGAAGGCTGCCACAGTCCGTCCGCAAGTTACCAGAAATCCAGAAGTTTTCCGAACAAGCTTTCTGTGAAACGCACTCAAGAATCACCTACAGAAAAGAAGCTGCAGGTAGTTTCAGAGAAATCTTCCCCGCACCAAGTTACCAGCAGAAAAATGCGCTGCCTCGTAGCTTTTTTCCCTGTAAACTCCGGCTGAGCTTTAAAACATGGCAATACATTCACTTTAAAAACAATCTCCTCGGTGGCGTGGAAAGTCGCCGCGAATAAAAACTAGAATTAAAAATAACAATAAATACCTGTCTGAATAAATAACCTCTCCCCGCGTAAAAAAAAAACAAAAAACAAAAGTTCGGGGAGAAGAGCCGAGCGGACACCTAGCAGCCGTTCGCCTCGACGCCGGCTCTTCAAGAAATGCGGATCGCGGGGAGCGGAAGGGGAGAAGCACTAGTCCGTAATCTTTTGTTTGCGCCCTATTAATCTATTCCAGGAAGTGGTGGATTCTTGGAATTGTATTGTATTCACATCAGTGTTCCGACAGGCACACACAAAAAAGAAAGAAAAGTATAAATAGAAGGGGCCGTTCGAGGTTCCTTCGTTTCAGGCTTGCGGTCTCCTAAGGTCAGAAACAATCCCCCCTCAAAAAACGCATCCCTCGGGTGGAAAGGGAAGCGTGTCGAGAGAGCTGCGCCGAATGGTTGGAAAAGTTGCGTGTTTTTCCGTTTTAATTCAGCGCTGCCTCCGCTCGCTCTCTCCGTTCAAGGAAATACCTTTGATAGATTTCCAAGAACTTTCCAGGAAAGCGAGGCGGGCTCCCTTCCTTCTGCCAATCGGAGTGAACGAGGGCAGGGCCGGACGACCGAAGGGCCGCCAATCGGGAGCGGATGACGCGCGATGCTGCAGTTCCCCAGGCCCAGTAGGGTTAAGTGAGAAACCCGCAGGCCGGTGCTGAGTCCCAGGGAAGGGCGGCGGTGGGGTGGGGGAGCCGAAATCAGCAGAAAGCCTCGAGGCGCCGCTCGCCATATGGCCGGGGAGGGTGGATGGGCGCTGACTCTCCTGCGCCCACCGCTCGAAGGCAAAAAGTCTGATCGGGGAGGGCAACAGCGGAACCGACCATCGCCCGCCTTTGGCGGCCTGGAGAACAAAGGCTGCTACTTTAGGGCTTGACAGCCTTCCTCCACCTCTGCAAACTTTTCTTAAAGGGCATAAGTTTTTGGCATCCATTGTTCTCAGTTTGACAAAAATAAATGTCAAACCTTCTGGTGGGATGGAGACATTGCAGCGAAGAGATGCTGGTGAAAAGCAGCCTTTCCTTCCTTCCCGAATGCATAAAGCGCACCCTTCTCTTTAGGAATAACATCCAGAGTTTATTTTCATTTATCCTTTTATCTTTAAAAACGATGAAAAGCCAGGAAGGAGCGAACATGCTAGAATAATTCCGTAGCTGGTCTAAGTGAAAGTGACTGTGTTGGGGACTTCTGAGGAAAACAATTAGGAATGATAGCCCTACCCTGCTAACTTGTAAGAGCTCATTCACAGCGGAACCTTAAGGCTATTTTCTCTCCAGACATCCCAGAAATTCAATATGATGCACCACAGGACAACAATTCTACCATCCTGCACTATGTGTATTTCACGGTGCAATTCGAGGACAATTGGTTGTCAGGCAAAATATGCCAGCCTATTTCTTCCCAATCCAATGACTTCCTGCATCACAAGGCAGGATTCTCAAAAGAATTCCTCCAGTTTCCTAGCTAGACTTCAGGCAGGACATTCTAAAAACCAGAACATGCTAAAAACCACAAGAATTCCCTCTCAGATTCTCTTCAAGGTTCAAGGCCACAATTCTTAATTTTTTTGAAAAAAAGAAATTGAAAGGGATTGTACTTTCTCACTTAAATTTAGGAAAACAAGCCAAGTAGTTTCTGGCAAATTCTGGTAAAGGATTGTTGCTGTCAAGACTCTTGTGTAAAACAAGACCCTGGGTTTTGATTGGGGGGGGATCTTGACAGTATTCAAAAGCTGGGGGAAAGGGGTGATTGAGTCCAGGTGTTTAAGAATGGCTGAAGTATGGGATGGGTACTTCAGAAGTAGCTCTGTTGTAGATTCCATAAAGCAAATTGCTACTATGCATCGGACTGTGACGTGTTTAGTTGTTTTTCATGGGATTGTGAGTTCCAATCTCCCTGATGTGGAAAAGTTAGATATTTACTATGTGTGAATGATTAACAGTTTTTATACAGTAGGGTGCTGTTTTCCTTTTAAAGTTAAATTTCTATTAAGTCAGTTTTCAGGGATTCCAAGACAGTAGTCACTTCCAAAAGTGCCCGTCACACAAGATCACTCAACAAACTACAATCTGAAACCTTGGAGATGAGGGTGATGGTAATGGTTTCAGTGTCCAGCACAGGTTGGGATCAAAATATTTCTGTGTTTGTGGGGAACTGTCTATTTTATGGATCTAGTTGCATGGAGTATGGATTTAAATTCCATAACTAGAAACTAAACTTTGGAAGAAAAAATAGTGAATAATCTTGTACAAGTAGGTAGGAGAACTATGATTAATGAGGTAAGCTTTGCCAGACAGAGTCCTATGCAGTAGACAAGCTGCTGAATGTAAATGGAGCCTGTTTTGCCTTGAAATGCCTGTAAATATGCATGTATCTCTGACTCTATAATATAAATTATAGAGGTACACCACTTATGTAGCCAGATGGGAAATAATGGCTGCAACCAATGTATATCATAGCCACTTAAATCCTAAAATCTTCTGGTCCTTATTTAACCTACCCTAGAAGATCCCAATCCTGTTGGCACCAGCTGTCCATTGTCCTTCCATTATTGAAATGTGTTGTTTGCACCAGTGAAGATACTGTTATCTTTTCAGCTTATTACTTTTCTTTATATTGATTTTGTACTATAAGAAAATATTAGAGTAGTATGAGTTAATGTTATCTGACTAGTTAAACACCAGATATTCTCATAAACTAGAACAGATATGACTTAGTATGGCCAGATCGATCCTGGAGATTACTTGTTCAACGATTTATTATTGAACTCAAACCAGCAGCTTAGAATGATTATGTAGCCAGGACATAAGAGAGCTTTACTATTTCCTGGAGCTCTATTTGGGGTTTTTTTCTCTTAACCTCAATTAGATAACAAATTAGCTTTTTTTTTTTAATATTCACACTAAAAGAAAAAGATCTGACTAATCAGTTGGAAAAGGGTCTGTGTGAATTTAATTATAAGCTCTGCAACTGCAATTTATTTGCAAGCTCAACATAACTTCCAATCACAGTTTTCATTTCAAAGTAGATATTTTGAGTTTTAAATGTATTATGCCTCAGTTAATTATGGATAGAAAAAAAACATGTTGCCTTTGTATATTTTCTAGGCATGCCACCAAGTGCCATTTAGAAGTAAAAATCTGAAAAAATGACTTTTCTAAGTACAAATGGAGTATTTATACATCCAGACATCAGTACTGATTACAGCTGAAACTTTAGTAGAGCCAATGAAAACTCAACTTTGGGGTTGATGGTATTATTTTCAGAGTAAATTCCTATCTGATTTTGAAACCTCCCAACTCTGTTGGCTCTAATTAAAGAATGTAAGCTTTTGTGTTCATCAAGCAAAATGAAATGGCAGTGTCAGATTTTGTAACAGATTTTAGTTCAATTCCGTATTTGTTTCAATACCTGATGCCGAGAACATGATTTGGGAATTACTTGCACCATTGGATGACCCAAGTTGCCAAGTATACTCTCATAACTTGATTGTTTACTTACTACCTTTTCCAGTTTGCTATCTCCTTTTTCAAAATGAAAAAAGATCTGGCCTAATTTGGGATTATTTATTTCTTTATTTGTTGCTTTTTATGCTACATTGCCTGATGAAGTCAAAACTTCATAATAAAATAATAAATCTTTCATATTTTTACTACATTAAAATTGTGGTCAATAGTTCAAACAAATGTCATTAGAAAGAAATTTTATTATCAACCTTTCTAAGAAGCTCAAAGTAGCACTGCCGGAAAGCTCAAAAAAAGGAGCGCTTAAAACAATCCATCCAGGATTTCAAAACAAAGTGTCACCACCTACTGGTCAAAGCATAAAAGAAACAGGTCTGCAACCTGTGATACTGTTAAGTGGAGCTTTTTACTGTAGGATATTCTGATCATTTGTTCCTAATCAATTTTGGCAATTAACTTTTGTTGCTAATTTACGAGTAGAAAACTTAATGGTCCTGCTTGTCTCTGGCTTGTTAAAATGTTGTACCAATTGTTATCCATTCTTCAATGCTTTCAATCTGTAATATTTCATTAAACCAAGTAGCCAATCTTTCATGGAAAGTCATCAGATGTTTAAGCCAAAATCCATGTAGTTCATCATTTCCTGATGCACTCTACTTAATATCTTTTGTTTGCTTTTTAATCATTTTTAACGTTATGCCCATATTATCTATTTTTACTGATCTAATGCATTTCTCAATCTCCAGTGATCTTTATTATTGGTTATCCTAGATAACACTCCAAAATTTTAATATTTTATCTTTATCAGGGTTAAGTCTATGTTTGTAGTGTGTTCCAGCAATGTTTTATAAAACAAATGCTTTTTTTTAAAAAAAAACTGCTGATTTATTCAAATTGGTTTTTTTCTATCTTCATATCCTTCATTTTTTTAAAAATAGCCAAGACTCAATTTTTAAAAAAATTATTCTGAGTCTTTTTTAATTCTCTTAGGTTATATCATTTTGGTAAACATTTTCATATTCTTGCCTGCAAATTATTCAAATTGCTAACATCCATTTGTAAATTATTAATCTTCCTTTCCAATCCAATTTTTTATTTTGAACTTTCATTTTGTTGCTTTTGTTTTACAGCTCTGTGTCCTGGGGTGGGTTCTACTTACCTTTACTACTGGTTTGCAACGGGAGCGCACGCTGGTTAGTCGCTTGGACCGCTTATTTGCCCTTAATAGCAGCCTAGACACAAAACTTTAAGCCACACTGATATAAGTTTGATAAATAATAAAAGGCCCCTTCAGGCTACCAGTATGACAAAAAATAAATTGGGTTCTGTACTAGATACCATAATTAGGCAGCCCTGTTATTTCATTAATACCAGCTCACCCTTGAATTCTGTCCTTTAGATGGGATGATTCTGCTTTTTTATAGCAGCAACATCACTTGCCAGGAAGATATCAAAGTTAAATTTGGTCAAGCCTCATCTAGAAAGTAATTGCTAGACCACTCCAAAAAACATCTAGTTTTTCACATGCCTAATGAAATTGTTTTACTCCATATTTGACCTTCCAGTTTATAGACTGGAAAAGATCTGCATAGTTTGCAATAATTCCTCTACCTAGAAATTATTTCTCCCTGTGCAATTTACAAAAGAAGTCATTTTCTCAGTAACAGTAGTTTGGTATGGCACCAACCTAGAGCATTTCAATAGGCTGTACGCTATACAGACATGGAAGATTGATGTAGATTTGCATGACTAGAGATGTTTTGAATTCACTATTACATTCAAAATTAGCAATTCTCTTGCAGCTATCTCCTTATAGGTAGATAAAATTTCTAGATAAAATTGAACAGCTCAGAAAATCAGAGACAGTATAAATTTTCATTTGCAGTACCATATCATTATTATTGTCAGGAGTAGAAAAGTTATATTTTGGATATAAATAACCAAAATTGCCTCCATGGATACTTCATGGTTAATTTTTTAAAAACATACTGCTGGCTGAGGTTAATTTGATTACTCTCAATGTGCTGTTCCAACATTACTTCAGTGTTTCTTACAAGCTTGAAGTACATCCTTGCTTCCTTTATTAGAGAATTAGGTGTTTTATTTAACAAACTATTAGTATTTATTAACCAAAGGTTAATGAAAGTGTTCATGAAACATGCTGCAAACTGAAAAGATTAAAAGAGCTACTGAAGTATAGGAATGTTATTTCTCTACCAGCATCTTAGACTAAAAATAGATTGTGAATTTAAAAAACAAAGCCTAAGATGAAATGGTTTGTCCAGGAGAACTTGGGTCAGCTTTTTATCTTAAAAAGAGTTTTGCATGTATGTAGTGAATGATGCATTAGTACAATAGGTTCAGTAGAAATTGTTGGGAAACCTTACCAAGAGGACAGCGGTTATCCAGATGCTAAAGAATTTATTTTTTCAGCTCAAACAAGTTTAAATTAAATGAATTTATTTGTTCATCTCAAATAAACGACTCTGGGTAGCTAACAACAATTAAAAAACAGCACAAAACAACAAAAAACAGAAACAATATACAATCTGCAGCTGAGATCTTTCTAAAAATCCCATAAAAATCCCAATACAAATGTTGCAATAACACTAATTCCCAGGCTCCAATAGACACTCTGACTCCAAAGAGCAGGAATACCTCCACATCTTCAGGGCCTAGAAAAGGTTAACCTAGCCGTGGCCAATCTCATTTTTGGGGAAGGATGTTCCATAGGGAAGGTAAAAGGACAGAAAAATCTCTCTTTCTGGATCTTGCCAGGTGGCACACTTTAATGGACTGTCCCATCCAAACCCCCACAATCTCTAGACACTGGAAAAAAATCCTCCACCACATCACTTGAACAGCCTGGGATGGAGATACAAAATTTGGCATTATTGGCATATTGATGAAATCTTATTCCATACTATTGGATTATCTCATCCAGCAACTTCATGTAGATTGTAGATGGAGTAGAAAGAGTATTGTAGCCTGCACCTCTTCTGCAAAGCAACAGCCACTAGCAAGACCTTTCTCCTGCTGTCGTCAAGTCTAGAATCTGGAAAAGAAATAGACTGTTCTATTCTTAGAACAAGAAGTTTTCTACACCCCTCATTTCAATCAAGTAATGTTTTGCATGTATTTCTCATTAAGTGTAAGGTCTGCCATCTTCAGCATCTTCACTTCGTTGGCATCCAGCCATAAACTGAAAGTGGTGGTGGGGGGAGAGGAATTTGGGGAAGTTAAGCTTGAGCTGGCATAGGGAAGACAAATGGAGGGAGGGAGAGACAATTTGACAAGAACCAGAGATGCCAAACTGGAATAAGCCAGCCAGCAAAAACATATGGCCTGGGAACGGAATGTGAAACTACAACAAAATGCACCAAAATGGTTCCCAAAACATCAAAACGGAATACTATTTGACACTATTGAATTGGTCAAAGGGGAAGGACCAGAGAAAGAGAAAAAATGTAACCTTTGCACAGGAATACTCAGATCTAGCTTTTCTTTCGCTAAAACTGCTTGACTTTAGAAAAAGACCTATCATTTCAACCAAATGGATTCGAGAGTCTTTCTTTCCTAAATGTCTAAGTCAGAGCAGGTCTGACACTTAAGCAAAATTCTACTATTCCTAACAGAGAATTTAACTCTTCTAAAAATGACTGAAGAATACATTCCTTAAAGCAAAAACCAATAATCATGATTCTTTTGTCATCAAAACCACACTTTGTATCAAAGCCACACTTTCCATTATGCATAGATATGATTTTCTGGTTTAATTGTTTCTCAGGACTTACTGATAAAGTACAGTAATAAGCTGCTTATATGAATATGAGGGAAACAGATTTATGGTTTGGAAGTAGTACATTCAAGGTCTTTTGCTAATTAAACTTTAATATTTAATTTCCATATTCATAAAAATGAAAAGAAATATTTGAATTTGTCCTTTCAGAACTTCAAACAAAGGAAATATAAATAAATATAATTCAAATGATTGAAGAGAACCCATGGCATTCTTAACTCCTTTGGACTTATTACCATGTCCTTACAATCAGCCTCTCACAAGAGCTGCACTACAAATGCAAAAGAAATTTAAAAGCACATCCCTTTGAATCATAATAAATGTTTTTCCTTAAAAAAACAGATTTGTGTTTAATATTCTATAAGGAATATTCCTAGGTGATGCAGACTAGCCAAAAAGCTAAGTTCTATTGTCAAGTGATAGTGATTAAATGCTAGCTCAGAGAGATTTCTGACCTATAGTAACAGGTCTGGCCAAGAAGTCATACAAATTTAACTGGCTCGGGGAATTTTATTTTTATTGGGAAAAACATATTAGCCATGTCACCAAAAGAACTGCTATTGTTGTGGTTCTAAGTAAGACTGGATGATTTGCTGCAGATCACAGATAAATCATGATGAAGACTGCAAACAGTGATCTAAGAGCTATGCTGACTCTTATTATTCCAATTTTAATCAACTTTTTTTCAGTCTTCCCATACTTGCCCATGTATTTTTCATATCTTATCTGACCCCAGAAATCTGGAGAGCTCCAAAATGTGATTTCCCCCTCCCCCTGAGATTACATTGTCTTAATAAAGATTTGGAATTTTCTTTATTCCCTTTTTCTTAAAGAATCTGTAACCTGCTTTTCTGTATCTAGCAACACCCGAGATGGCTTACAACAATAAAAATGTGTTTAAAAGATAAAACCAATGCAATTGAAATAAAAAAACAAAATTATAACACAATTATTAAAATGATGAACAATTAAACTCTTGGGAAAAGAGATGTATTTTTGTTATCTTGCTAAACACTGGGAAAAAAGGACCCAATCTGGCTCCTTGAGGATTGCCTGCCATTTCCTGAGAATCGCACCAGATTCCCCTATTGCCAACAGTCAAGCTTTTGCCAAGGGCAGCATCTTAGGAAGGGCCTATCTTGGTGATCTGTGGAACTAGCCAGTTCATTGTAGGGGAAGCAGATGCTCAATCAGGCTCTCAGGTCATTCATTGGAGGCTTTAACTGGAGCACCAGCCAGGCAACTGCACTGTTCCTCAGTGTGAGCAAAAGTTTTATTCCTCTACTTTGTGCCAACCATCAGGCTAACTGGCAGATTTTGCACTTAAGGATTACTCAACTTTGTATATAATAAGCTTTATACAACAGTACATAATATTCAACATTTTTTATTTTGTTTTTCAATTTTTAGTTCTCTTAGAGTAGGAAAAGGGAATCAGATAGTGAAGCAACTTTGCCTCCCACAATCCTGTTCAGCCAGATTCTCTGGGTTATCTGCAATGGCATTATTTTACTAACACCACCCTTTTATCGTTTATAGAATCAAGAGCTAATTTAAACTAATTCCATTTTATGCATTGCAAGTGACTGCCTGGTGCCTTTACAACACCTGGTTCTAACCGATTTTTTACTCTATATCAGGCCTTTTCAGGCAACAGATACTATACATACAGATTGGCAACCTTCAGTCTCAAAAGCACTATGGTATTGTGCTCTGGTAAGAGGTCCTAAAACAGCATCTGGTGTGACTAAAAAGGCCAATTCGAGAGTGGCAATCCCTTCCACACTGAGGACAGATATATTCTGTCCCCTGCCCTGCCCCCAGATTTCGCTGGTTCTGGGACTGCCTCTTTGCCTCAGCCTGCCGAACAAGTGTCTCTTCGAATTGAAGAAGGCCATGCCGCATCTTTAGCCTCCAAACTGAACAATCAGAGGTCAAGGGTTAGGGTTGCCTTGCCTTGCCTTGACCTCAGGCAACAGAACCTGTCAGCTAAATAATAATAATTTCCCCAGTGAAGCACTACCTTGGTCTGGTTGAGGGACTTGCATGCTCTGAGGAGGGTGAGAGCTATTCCAGAATATTCAACCATACTGGGCAGATCTTATCAGAGGAGCCAGAGACAAACAAGGAAACTTCTCAAATAGCAGAACAAAAGATCAGCTCTTAATTGACGAGATGATTTTGGAAAACTGAAGGAAGAGGAAGGCCAACTTGAATATAGCTTGGATTTATTACAAAAGGTATTCAACTCCCTATCATGTGATTGGACAATCAAGTGCCTAGAAATAAAGGATGTTGTGGTCCGCCAGCAGCCTGCAGAGCTGGCAGCAGTCAGACAGTGAGGAGGTTGGGGAGGAACATGGACCAGTCCTGGAGTCTGGGGAAGGCTCAGACGAGGGCTCTGCATCAGAGGCAGAGAAAGGGCCATCTGGGAGGTACATGGTCCCTCCGGAGCCTCTAGAGTCGGATCTCAGCAAGGCAGAGGAACAGGAAGAGCCTGTTCCCAGTGCGCACATGCGCAGAGCTGCCAGAAGGCAAGAACAGGTAAAACAAAAGGGACAACTTGGGAGTAGGGCTTGATTGCCCCCTCCCATAAGACTTAAAAGAGGAGCAAAGGTATGTGGGCCTTTGCAGGAAACAAAGTTGTTATTCTGTTCAGTTTAAAGTCTGAAGCTGTGTTTGATTCTGGACTCTGTGTGGCTTTGCCAATTAGGACTTTGGCAACATATCAAGGAAGATAAAGGTGGGTGATTATCAGCCTTATTCCAAAGGACTCTTTACAACTATTTGGAACTCAAATAGTGAATGAACAGAATTCACAGCTGTTGCAATAAAAGAGGTTTTTGGGACTGCTTGTGTGTTTTACTGACTCAGGAAGCCTAGGTCAGAACACAGAAGTAAGTAGAAACATCAAAAGCTTTGTGCAAAGATCAATGGCACAATGAAAGGCATTGGAAGAATATCTGAAAGATACTGAAGAGGGTGCACTGAAGCTAGTATACAATTGTTAGAAGAATTATCCTTCTAGGTTCAGCTCTAAGTGGGGAAAAGACACTGGAAACATGGAGACTGCTTGGAAAGGTGGTTTAATGGTGGACAGGATCACATGGTTTGAGTTCCTGGACAGAAAAGGGCCAAGATGCTGAGCGTGCCTTGGTTTTATGCCCTCTCTGAGCTTTTAACTTCCAGGGGCACAGGAAGAATATCCTGATTGGTTGCTGCCAGAGGTCATAGCTAGCCTTTTAGGTTATCTGTGTGCCAAGTTTGGTTGAAACTTGGTGGGTGGTGCAATAAAGTCAATTAAATGGCTCTTCCTGAAGGAGGTAGATCTTTGTTATGTAGAATAGACTGGCTCAGGACTTAATGGCCCATTAACAAAGGTGGGGGGCTGAGTTTCTGCTTCTCTGAGTTTCTACTTCTCTTTTACGGAAAATATTCTGCCTTTTTAGTATATCCTAAAATATTTCATTTTTCTAGGAGAGGGGTGAGTGCTAACTTCCTACACTATGAAGGCTTACTGTGTACTGAAGAGACCAAACTGGCTTACAAGAAAGACCAAATAAAAAATAGAAAAGAAACACAGCAAGGCAAAGTATTACATGACCAGCACACTAGAAGAATAGCAGGTCAAGCATATACAACAAGACCTGGCAAGGACTAAGAACAGCAAAGTTTTAATGACCAGCTATGAGCAAAACTCTATTCCAAGAAAAACATGAGATATAAATTTCTCCACTTCTTCCACTGTTAGTGAAGGGCAGAAACTGATGGTGTTGCTATCTATTAATCTGCAATTTACTGTCAAAGTGACCTCATGCCTTGTTTTTCTGCTGCAGTTCTGAAGGACATTGTATCATGTTTATTTATTTAAACAATGCATTATTTATTAAATAGCTTATCTGGATGCCCATCTCACTGCCATAACTCTTATGTTGCCTCAAGCATTCTTGTTTCTGATAACATGCTTCAGTTTGTTGCAGATTAACCCTTGCAATTCATTGTTTGCTCTACAGAGGCTTCAATGCCCTTTCAAGTGAATCAATGTTTACCATAGCTTAGAGTTTAAAAAAATAAAAAGGGAATACAGCATGTGCATCATTTTACTGCAGTAGAACTTATTTGGGAACTGAGTGTGACTTGAAAAATGATGAAATGGTGTGTCTCTGAATTTAAAAAAAAAAATACAAGGAAAAGTTGAAACAAATAGCAATTGCTACGCTTGCAAGTGTGTGCATTTTAAGACTTTATATGTAGAAAATTGAAGTCCTAAAATGCACATAGTTGCAACTTAACTTTGTATAGTTCATATATATGCTGTATGCATACATATAAGCATATATGTCCAGTAAGATAGACGGAGGAGTGACTGACCGCAAAGAACAGGAGGAAGCGAAATAACGTGTATCTTATTTTTCCCATACCATAAAAAGGCATGCCAACCCAGTTGTAAATCATGTTCTCCAAAGTCAATGGCCTTGTATTTCTTAATACAGTCCATTCTTTCATCCATGATAATGCTGCTGCCTGATAATATAATTCCCAATTTGGTAGTCCAAACCCTTCTCTAAGTCTTGCATCTTGTAACATTTTTATGTTAATTCTCGCTTTTTTCCCTTGCCATATAAATTTCATTATCATTTTATTAAGATTTTCAAAATATTTTTCCCCAATTTTATTGGTATTGTTTGAAATAAAAACAACAATCTAGGTAATATATTTATCTTAATTGTCGCAGTTCTTCCCATTAATGATAGTTGTAAGTTTTTCCATCTCTCCAAGTCCATCTCAATTTGTCTTTTCAATTTATAATAATTATCTTCCTTTATCATTTCACATCTTGCTGTTAGTTGAATTCCTAGGTACCTTACCTTCTTGATAATCTGAATATCTAATTTCTCCATTAAATCCCTTTTCTGTTTCTCTGTAATGTTTTTCACCAGTATTTTCAAAGACACTATGTAAGAAATGCTTTATTATTAGTATGGGAGAAAGTTAGAGAAAAACACTATTTAAAAATACCAACATGACTTTCAACAATGGAAGCATTAGTACATCCAAATGTTATTAATATGGGAAATATTATTAGATATAAAGATATTTTATCCGAAAAGGGGGAATTGAAAACAAAAAAAAAAAAGAATTAGAAGAACAAGGGATTGATATGATTTGGTATTCACAATTGCAAATACAAACAAGATATGAAAAAGATGTTAAATTATATGGTTTTTACTTGGAAATGACAGAATTGGATGAGATACTCACAGGAACAGATGAGAAAATGATTAAAAAATAGTATAGCTAAATTAGAAGAAGAACAAGTAAAAATGATAGCATGGGTGAAAAAATTTGGATATACAATAGAGTTAGATAAATGGCAGCAATTATGGGAAAGAAACTACAAATTAACAATGGCTACAGCATATAAAGAGAATTTGTATAAAATCTTTTATAGATGGCACATGTCACCAGAAAAATTGGCAAAAATGGTTAAAGATAAATCAACTAAATGTTGGAAATGCCACCAGACACCGGGATCGTACTATCACATGTGTGGACATGTCCAGAAGTGAGAAATTATTGGGCAATTCAAACATGGTTAGAGAAAATGACACAGCAACATATTGATTTAAAGCCGGAGCTGTTCCTGTTGGGTATCTTATCAGAGAAATTTGGTAAAGAAAACGTAAATTTGATCATACATGTAATAACTGCAGCGAGAATTGTATTTGCACAAAATTGGAAAGCAGAAAAAATTCCTAGAAAGGGTGAGGTAATTAAGAAAATATTAGAATGTGCAGAAATGAATAGACTAACAATGGCAATTAAAGGGAAGGAAGAATCGGAATATTACAATATATGGGGGAAATTTTACCAATGGATAGAGATTGAATATAGACAATAAGCAGTATAAAATTTAAGAAATCTGGAAAGAACATGTTGTAATAAATTAAATTAAAATGTAAAAGGAAAGACATATATGTATTAAGAAAATGGTGGTAAATGTTGAATATGATGACACAAAAAATTTGTACTCAGATGACACACTGATCGAATAATGATGTACCTACTGCTTGTTTAAAAATAAAAATAAAAATCTTTTTTTTAAAAAAAGACTATATGTAGAAAATGGAAGTTCTAAAATGCACATAGTTGCAACTTAATTTTTTACATTACATATATATATATGCTGTATGCATACATATAAGCATATATGTCCAGTAAGATATAGAGGGACTGACTGCAAAATACAGGAGAAAGCGCCACTATGATACCAAGGCAAGAATAAGATAAAGGGGCTTGAGCCCATTCCAAGAAGCTAATTGAGTAAATGTTTCAGAATTCCTATTTCCCACATAGATAGTGAACTGGAAAAGCACATTCAGACATGTGAGACATGTTTCTATTGTTGTTACAATAAATTTTTTATCCCTTTATTACTTTACAAGAAACATACCTAATACTCCCTCCTCCTATTTTCCTAACAACAATCCTGAGAGGTGGATTGGGCTGAGAGTAACTGGCCCAAAGTCACCCAGCAGGCTTTCATATCTAAAGTGGGACTAAAACTCAAATCTGATTTCTAGGCTAGCACCTTCACCACATCATCAAATTGGTTCTGACCTCTATGGCACTTTTTTCTTAGGTGAGGCTGTTGATAGTGCCGCACAGGAAAGAAAGCAATTCCTTTCCAGGAATAAAAATTTGGGAGGACATAGCAGTGAAGAAGCTGTCTGATGGGAGGATGTGGTAGACTCTTCTTTGTTTCTTCGTTTGAACTGAACATCTTGCAAGCTGTTGCAAAAAAAAAAAATTAGTCCAGAGAAGATATTCTTCCATCCTTTTAGAGTTGAGCTGGCACAAGCACAGGAAAGAAACAGCTTTAATGTTTATTGAAGATATGCCCTACATCCCACTATAAATATCTTAAGATTTAGAGTGATACACAACAAAACTAATCTTCATATACATTGCTAAAGAGAACTTGAGAGGCGACTGTATTAGTTTGTCACATGAGTGGGGATGGAAATTGAAGTTATTCTACAGAGAATCAGAAGGTTGGTGTAGTGGTTAGGGAACCAGGCTACAATATAAAAAAAGGAGACTTATCAATTCTAGTCCTGCTTTAGGCCTGAATTCAGATGGGACCTTTGGCCAGTCCTTCTCTCTCAGCCCAAGGAAGGCAAGGGCAGATCAGGTCCAAAATCTTATCAAGACAATGGCAGGGAATGGTCCAGGCAGACAAAAAGGCACAAAAGCCAAAAATCAAATTAGTTATTTATATAGCTTAAGAATAAAAATTCTTCATAGTTCTTACTTTTTTATAGAGTACTTACTTACTCTATGAGTCATGGGAAGGATAATAAATAATTATATTAGTAGGGTAGTGTGTGTATGTGTTTATACATACACTTTTTTACTTTTTTACTTTACCTTAGTTATGTGGTATGTGACCAATTAACTTGGCATTCCTTTTCTTATAATCAAAGCAATACCTCTGCTGCATGACCCATTTTAATGATTAATCTCACAGCATCTGTTCGCTTTGAATTAAAAGCATGTTTTTATTTTGCATTAGAGATAATTTTGCAAATAATTCATCAGAATTATTGGTGTTTTAAAAAATAGGAACGTTTGTTTGCATGGCACTATTTAGAAGAAAACAATGTAAAGATTTTACACAAAATATGCTATTACATTACAGAATTACACTATTGACTTAGGAAATTATGTAACATCTCTTTTGTTTACAAATTGAGAAGACTCCTTTACTATGGCACATCTCAATCAGATAATTCCACTAGATAGTTCTTGCTTTACTGAACTGATACAACAATGCAGTCTTTCTTTTCACACAAAGCTTACTCATAATGGGAATCACGTCAGTATCAGGACTTGTCGGCCTCTCAGGGTAAACCATACAGGAATCACAACCAAATGAGCTAATTCTACTGTATTATAAAGCTACATTGATATAATGTTGGAAGTTTGAAAGACCAATCCCTCCCCACCATCTCCTTTATAGCCTGAGAAACTAGAGAAGGTCTCTTCTCAGCCTCTTGCCCCCACCCACTATCCAGTTGCAGGCTTTGCTGCCCTTTCATCTGACTACAGGTAGTCCTTTGCTCTTTGTCTCTCTTCCAAGATCTTTCCCACATACCATTCCAGGATTGATCATTTTTCATTTCAGTGGAGTACCCAAGGCTCTGTTTTAGGCCCAGTACTCTTCATCATCTTCATCAATGACTTGAACAAGGGGATAAATGGGGAACTCATTACATTTGCAGATGACAGCAAGCTGGCAGGAATAGCCAACACTCCAGAAGATAGACTTAAGATACAGAAGGATCTTGACAAACTTGAACATTGGGTGCTATCTAACAAAATGAAATTCAATGGTGAAAAAAGTAAGGTTCTACGTTTAGGCAAGAAAAACAAAATGCACAGGTACCGTATATGTGGTACCTTGCTCAATAGTAGTAACTGTGAGAGAGATCTTGGAATCATAGTGGACAATCATTTAAATATGAGTTAGCAGTGTGCAACAGCTGCCAAAAAAGCCAACACAGTTCAAGGCTGCATAAACAGAGGGATAGAATCAAGATCACGTGAAGTGTTAATACCACTTTATAATGCCTTGGTAAGGCCACACTTGGAATACTGCATTCAGTTTTGGTCGCCACGATGTAAAAAAGATGTTGAGACTCTAGAAAGAGTGCAGAGAAGAGCAACAAAGATGATTAGGGGACTGGAGGCTAAAATATATGAAGAACGATTGCAGGAACTGGATATGGCTAGTTTAATGAAAAAAAGGACTAGGGGAGATATGATAGCAGTGTTCCAATATATCAGGGGCTGTCACAAAGAAGAGTCAAGCTATTCTCCAAAGCACTTGAGGGTAGTGGAAGCAATAGGTGGAAACTAATCAAGGAGAGAAGCAACTTAGAACTAAGGAGAAATTTCTTGACAGTGAGAACAATTAACCAGTAGAACAACTTGCCTCCAGAAGTTGTGAATGCTCCAACACTGGAAGTTTTTAAGAAGACGTTGGATAACCATTTGTCTGAAGTGGTGTAGGGTTTCCTGCTTAAGTAGGGGGTTGGACTAGAAGACCTTAAAGGTCCCTTCCAACTCTGTTATTCTATTATTCTATTCTATTCTATTCTATTCTATTCTATTCTATTCTATTCTATTCTATTCTATTCTATTCTATTTTCTACTCTATTCTATTATTCTATTCATTCATCATTATATTCAATAGTGCAAGGAAAGAGGTATTATTGTTTATAAATTTTATTCCACCTCATGTAACTATGGATGCGAAGATTCTGGTTTGACTCCCAAGGCATTTAATTGAATGCTCAATGGGGTTTTATAATGTTCTCATTAGCATAGTGTTTTAAGGTCTGCCATTAGCACTTTAAGCAACATTAACATACTATACAAATGGAATGAAATTTGGACTACTGGTTAAGTATCCTAATTCTATAACCACAAATGTTTATGCATATAAACTTATACAGTATATGTATAATTATACAGTGACAAATTGGGTTTGTTCATAAAAAAAGTAGAGATCTTACTTCTATGTCATTTTTAGTATCTTTCTCTTGTATATGGATTTGTTCAGCATCAACGGGTGTGGTAAAAACTAATTTTCCAACACAGCCATTAATGTTAATTAACTATCAAAACTAAATAAAGATTGGCATTCTGCATACAGTATTCACATAATTTAAGAAGCAAGGGTGGGCATTAATATGTTCACACAAAAAACAAACACTTCTCAGTTCATATTTAGTTTTTTGTGAATTTGGAAATAATTTGGTTCTAGGGCAGGGGCAATCAGAAAGCTGCATAAGTGGGAAGAATTAAATGGCAAGTGCAATGAAGGAAACCTGGTGGATTATGTAAAAGCGGTCTTTTAAGATTCATTAACAGTTCATTGTTTAAAACAGCAGGGTATAATCACATCAAACTTGGGCAGCTTTTGTATTTATCAATGTAGCATGCCCAAAATCTAGCAACTCAGATACTCAGCTATATATCTCCACCCGGGGATGCCCTTTCCGTGATGTTCCGCTGCCTGGAGGCGGTACGGGCCTGGATGGGTAGGAACAGGCTAAGACTCAACCCTTCCAAGACTGAGTGGCTATGGATGCTGGCGTCTCATGTTCTAGAAGTTCCATCACTTTCGATGGGGGGGGGAGGTGCTTCCTCCCCTCAAGAGGGCCCTCAACTTAGGTGTCCTCCTGGATTCCCGGCTGTCTTTGGAAGACCATCTTACGGCCGTGACCAGGGGGGCTTTCACCCAGGCTCGCCTGGTGTGCCAGTTGTGCCCTTTCCTAGACTGAAATGCCCTTCGCACAGTCACTCATGCCCTGGTTACTTCTCATTTGGATTACTGCAATTCCCTCTACATGGGGCTGCCCTTGAGGTGCACCCAGAGGCTCCAGCTGGTCCAGAATGTGGCCACGCGGGTGGTTACGGGAGCTCCCCGTTACTCCTGGGTAACACCTCTCCTACACGAGCTGCACTGGCTACCAGTGGTCCTCCAGATCCACTTCAAGGTGCTGGTACTTGTCTTTAAAGCCTACGTGGCTTAGGTCGGGGGTATTTGCAGGACCATTTCCTACCTGCCTCCCACCATCCTGTTCGCTCTCACAGGGCTGCCCTCCTCAGGGTACCGTCGGCCAGACAATGTCAGATGGCGACGTCCAGGGGTAGAGCGTTCTCTGTAGGCGCCCCGGTCCTCTGGAACGAGTTACCCACCGAGCTTCGGATGGCGCCTGATCTCCGCTCCTTCTGTCAGGACTTAAGGACTTGGCTGTTCCAACAAATGGGTTGACCCTGATCCTTGGGTTTTATTATTTTGATTGTTGTTGTTTTAATCTGGGTTTTAATCACTTGACTTTTTATTATTGTATATTTTTAACTTGTGTTCCCCATCCCGAGTCCTTAGGGAGAAGGGTGGCATATAAATTTTTGGTAAATAAAATAAATAAATAAATAAACTGCTGTTATAGAAAAATATTAGAGGTTATTGTTAGGCAAACAAGTAGCAATAAACAGCTCAACCAAAGTACCACCAAAACCACTCCCACTGACAGGGCAGATTTAACAGATTAAGCTATTAATCTGGGCAAGCTATTAGAATATAAATTGAGAGCAAACCCCACTCCTTATTAACACTGATGATGTTACCTAGTTTGGTGATGAAACGCCTGCAAGAAAACCACCAAGCTGAGACCACCAAAGACCCCACAATTTAATCCTGAGATGCAAATATTCTATTGATAGAAAAGTGTACTTTGTAAATAACATTCAATGTTACTATATATTACTGCAGGGAAGGCTGTTCAAGTGAACTGAGGCTTATAATGACTCTGACAGTGAAGCTGTCATCAGTGCCATGCTTAACATTTTAGAACAAGTAAAGAGCACCCAAGCCCTCTCAAATTCATTCCTCCATCCAAATTCTATGGAGATTCTCAGTCATCCAGATCATGGTTGTCTCAAAGGTAATGTTTTTCAAGAGGCAAATGGACTTTCTGGTGGGTTTTTTTTGGGGGGGGGAAGACATTTTGCTTCTCATCCAAGAAGCTTCTTCAGATGAGAAGCCAAACCTCTTCAAAGAAAAACCAGATAGTCCAGTTGCCTCTTGAAAAAGCACCTTTGGATCCCTCAATCCATGAACATATCCAACCATGCAGGCAGGGCCAGATTTTCCTATAGGCTAACTAGGCTTCAGCCTAGGGCCTCAAGATCAAGAGGGGCCTACATTCAAATTGTTAGCAAAATTAAAATTACACTTTCACTATAGGTGAAAGGGCCTCATAAGTGGAATAGCCTAGGGCCCCTTTTCATCTAAATCCGGCCCTGCATGCAGGTTACAAAATACAATCAAGTGAACTTGAGTCTCTGCATCTGGCTTTAAAACTCAACTGCTTAGAGGTGCACTTCTCATCTTTTATTCTTTACAACTAAAAGACAGGCACACACGTGTCTAGCACAGCACTGTAGGCTGAACACACATTCCTCCTTTCCCTTTTTCAAGCCACCGTGGAAATATTGCTCCCGCAGCCCGTCTTGTCGATCCAACCTTCCTTCCACCAGTAGGTGTTGCCCTGATACCAGATTGTAGTTGAGAAACAACTGCATTTCCGAAATCCGAATCTACAGAACCATCACGGTCAGATTCGTTTCCTGTAATAGCTTGCATCCGCTCTTTTTACTGTCGAATATAATATACTACTAATACTCGAAGACATTTCAACTGTCGAATTATTGTCGAACGGCCTCAATGGTCTCTCTCTCTCTCTCTCTCTCTCTCTCTCTCTCTATCTATCTATATTCTTCGTTGTTCTTCAGTCTTTGGGGCTCCGGCGAAAGACGGCGGTTCCCAGCCTCTTCCCCCCACGGCTCCCTTTGTTCTCAACACAAGCTTCGCTGTCTGGGGAAAGAGACTGATGAGCACGAAAAGAAAAGGCAGGGCGTTTCAGAGAGACCACAAGGTATTTTCGGACTGGACATCATTCCAAAAGATAGACGACCTAATGTCACCCCACTGCTAACAACCCACCCTCAGATCGGCGAGATTCCGCCTTTCACTGTAGTTCTCTGTAACTATTGAGGGCCGCTGCTCGCCCTTCGCTTCAGCAGCTCTGCCCCGCCCCGCTTTTCCTCTTCCAGCGCCTTTTAGCTTCGGACGACAATACAAGTTTGTGAATCGCCAGCTGGGCGGGTCAGGCGCCGATGCATCCAGCCCGGCTGCTGGTGGCGGAGTGGGGGGTACCACGCAACTCCCTCGCCGGGTAGCCAGGTGCCCCGGAGCACGTGCTCTCCCGCCTACAATGCCCCGCCCTCCATGTTGGCAATTGTCTATGGCGGGACCGGGTTGGGCCGGTCGGGGCGGAGAGTCACATGAGCTGCTGCCTGAGCTTGTCCTGCTCGGTTGGCGAAGAGCTTCGGCTGGGCCTGGCGGGGGCGAGGCTTCCCATGGC
Organism: Pantherophis guttatus; assembly: GCF_059756535.1. NCBI lineage: Eukaryota > Metazoa > Chordata > Lepidosauria > Squamata > Colubridae > Pantherophis > Pantherophis guttatus. The sequence goes on from NC_142064.1 coordinate 210,028,113, forward strand.
CGCCAATTCCTCCCTCCTCCCCCCCTTCCCCTCCTGGCTAGCCACAGGTTTGAGGGAGCAGCGGCGGAGCGACCACCTGTGAGGAGCATGCGCGCAACGAAGGTAACCTCCCTCGTTGAATCTTCCGCGGCTCTGTCGCGGGGTTTTCTTACCCCCCGGTCCCCAAACGTTGCTGCTGTGAGGAAGTGTACACGAACGGATGGGTCGTTCTGGGTTGTGTGAGAGGGTTGTGTTAACCTCCAGCCAACCTTGAAGCGGGGCAGCCCCTCTCTTCTGGAATAATTCACCTCTTTGGCCAGTTCAGAGTCAGACCAAGAGTTGTCCAGAAGGGAAGACTCAACCAAGTGCCCTTCATAAGAAAATGGCCTTGAGGGGAAAAAAAAAACACCCCTCATTTTCTACATCCATGTCAGAGAGAGATGATGGTCCAAGTGGGGCAGATGTTAGCTGTAAATTTCCGCCATTCATTTGCTTGCCAGAAGGGATGGGGTCACAGGTGCTGTAGAAGAACGGGTAGACTGACGTGTTGGGTGTTTTTCTTTCCTTAAAGGGAAGATATTCTGCCTCAGATGAGGAAACAACTGCTGTTTTTGTTATAAAGTATTTTTTCTTTGAAAAAGTATTTTTTCTTTGAAAAAGTATTTTTCTTTGAAAAATATCCTGTTTCTGGTGTTTTGCCAATCCAAGTAGTTAGTTGGCTGTTGTTTTAGGATTTTAAAATTTCATGAGTACCCTTAATATATAAATGGTAACTTTTTTTTCCCAAAAGCTTGTTCTGACCATGAAATCATATTTGGGTTCATGGCAAATATGAATAGGCAGACTCATGGCTGAAAGGGAGTCTCGAAATGTCTTATCAAATACAGGCAGTCTTCAACTTATGATCATTTGTTTAATAACTTCAAAGTTATGATTGCACTGAAAAAAGTAATTTACAGCTGGTCCTGCACTTTGACTGTCACGGTGTCACATTAAAATTTGGGCTCTTGCCAACATGTATTTACAATGGTTGCAGTGTTCCCAGGATTGTGTGTTCACCATTTGTGAGCTTCCCAGAAAGCAAAGTCAATGGGGCAAGCTGGATTTGCTTAACGACTATGGCAAAAAGGACATAAAATTGGATGCAAGTCACTTTTAAAGATTGCATTGTTTAGCCATGGAAATTTCAGTCCCAATTGTATTTGTAAGTCAAGAACAACCTGTATTATCAAGACACAGCCCTGCAATTTAGTTGTGCAGACGACACAATTTGTCAAATTAAAAGGAAAGATATGGGTCAAAGAAGGATTATGGGGGTGTATCTATGAATTGTGGTCTTTCTTTGCCTTTGCTGTGGTTTTATAATGCTTGTAATTCACATGAGGCCTTTTCAGCATTATTGAAGTAATTTTGAGTTGCATTTAGCACCAATGTGGGGAATTGAGCAGGAACGTCTTAAAATTTTATTTGCTAGGATTTTTAATTTGGAATCACACTGATTGGAATGGAGCCTCATTGTGTTGTTACCAATTTTAATTTTGTTTTGATGAAAAATTACCAGTTTAGCTGCTAATCATATGCTTCCAAGTAATCAGTATTATATACACCTTGTCTTTATTTGCTAGTTATTCAGAGAAGCTCAGAATACAGCTATTATACAAAATGTTAAATACAGTGATTTATTTCATTAATTTAGTTCTTGCATACACTGGAAGCAATTTCATTTGTGAGGGCTTTGCTTATGGGGATGATTTACAAATTCTTAGTACATGCCTACATAATTATTCCTAGTTAGGTGAACTGAATATTGCTTAAATGAACCTTCTTAAAAATCTTAAAGTTGTATTTTTATTTTAAAAAATAAGAAAACATGATTTTAAGTGGTTGTTGTTGTTTTTTAGTTTTCAATCCAGGACTTCCATTTTTTTCTATCAAGCAAGTGCACAATGTCATAAATTCTTTGTTACAGCATTTCTTACTATAACTATACAACAAGCTCTTTGGCTTGAAAGCAAGAAGATGCTTCTGAGACCATGGAGACATGAATGCAGTCCCTATTTACACCTTATTAAACCAAATGTGTGCTTTCTTGGGATCACACAACAGAGGACAGTCACCGAATCCTGAGAAAAGATGTAGCTGCTTTAAAGAGTGCAGATAGGTATTATGTTCATGCAACTTCCAGGCTCCAAAGCACCTTTTTGTTTTCAAACCTAAAGTCCTTAACAACCCAGTTTCTTACATGGAACATAATATTTGTCAGTGCTTAGTGTTTTAAATTGCTTAATGTTATATGACTTTTAGAGGCACAGGCACCTTTTTCCTATGAAAATATGATAGTGATCAGTAAATCTTAATGCTGCACTCCTGGTATATCACAAGATTATTGAGTGAATTATGTTCCTTACCATGTTATAAATTCTGTGCTATAGCATAAAACCAAGAAAGAAGGTTTAGTAAATAGTCCAATCTGTGCCTTACAGTTAACATTTCTTTTTTAAAGGAGGATGTTCTGTGAAATCCTAGGAAATGGATCTAGTCTCTTTGAAATGTTTGCTTCAACAGCCTAATGGAAGAATCTTTCTGAAGATTGGGACAGCAGTTTTTTTAAAAAATTGAGCTTCTACCTGCTATGGAACAAAGTGAGAATCAACAAGGATCCTCATCAGAGATTCAAGATGAAAGCAGAAGCAACACAAGACTTTTGCCTAGCCCAGCTGCTGCTGTCAAAGGGGAAATAAAGAAATATGCAGTTACAGATGACTATAAAATCTCTAAACGGGTTTTGGGCCTTGGTATTAATGGAAAAGTATTGGAATGTTTTCACAAAGTGACAGGACGGAAATGTGCTTTAAAGGTATGTAGCAGATGATTCATCCTGAATTTAGCTGTTAATTTTCCTTATTTGATGTCTAGGCTAAAAGCAATTGTTGAGGCCTAGGTAATAAAGTATTCATATTAGAAATTCTAAATTGCCTTTCCTAGCCTTGGCTCTCCAGAGGTGTTAGAATTCACAACCAGCACAGCCATAATTCATAGCCAGCAGAGTCAAAGGTTACTTTAGCTGGGGATGTGGATTGATAGCAAAACCAATGGAATATTCAGATTCCAGGATTCCTTCAGATCAGCATCTTTTTTTAAAATTTAGAACTAAGCCCAAAGATAATTTTGCTTATACACATTAAAACAAATGCCATTAATTGCTTTTTTCTGTGATAATTAAAATGCCAGTAATTTCTTGTGGAGGAATTAATTTTGAAAAATTATATATTAAATTAACCCATGTTAAGAAATAGAAAATGATTGAAACCACTTTTAGAGAAGCAAAATCAAAAAATGTAATAGGTTTTGATACCAATAACATTTATTTGGAATAAGATTTGGTTGTAGTTATTAAATAATTTCTGGTATTTTGGTTAGAATAGTTACATTTATATTGAGAGACTAAATATCGTGCTGCATGGTATTATTATACATGGACAACTGACACTGAAGTCAAAATAGGACCATGATTAATAACTCAGCTAGATCCTTCATGATAGTTAAGGATAATGAGAGTGAAATCTGAGAATGTGTACATTATACTTTTATGAAAATTATAAATAAAATGGCCCTCAGCTGTTAAGTATATGCAAACATAACTTGCAATTGTACTGAAATATAAAGCAGGATGAATAGAGAGGGAATGCAGATTGACATGTTCTCTTATAAGTAACCCTATTTGAAGTTTAAAGCTTTGGAGAAAATTGGATAAAGCAAGTCATGAAGAGATGTAACATGTTGCCCTTTTATGACCAACCATGTATCTGGTAGACAAGCATGTATCATTGTATCATGAATCCTTTTTCTTACAGTATTATATAATCTTAGTAATCTCCAGTATTTGAGTTTATTTGCCTAATGATAGAACAGTGAGGCAGGTTCTATTGATATACTCCCTATCGCACTCCTCAGGTGTTTCCCTGATTGAACTACGAGAGATTGTATTGGTACCAGTTCACCCTAATCTGACTGTAGGTAGGATTTTAAAATTTACACTGTATCTTACCTTGGGAGGTTTAGGAGCCAGATTTCATCCATGTCAAGCATCAGTGTGTCAGTAAATATCTGACTGTATTTGTGGCATATACGTACATTCTATATTTATAGTTGCCATTTAGCATATAGGGATCTTTAGGAAGGTTTAAAAGTACAGGTAGATTAGTTTAACAATAGTAATTGGGACAGGATTTTTTGTTGTTTAAGTTCTATGTGACATGACCACATGGCTTAGCATCAGTTCTGTCAGTTCCCAGTTATCATTGTTAATCAAGGACCTCATGTGATCTTCTGACTTCCTGCTAGCTTCCTCATTGAGTTTGCTTGTGGGAAGCCAGAAGGGAAGCTTGCAAATCAGGTTGCATGACCAAAATCTTGATTGGTTGATGAATGCTAGATTGCATTATATGAGGGCTAAAACTTTTGAAGACTAGTTGTAATTACTACTTTTTTTAATGTCATTGCAAGTTTGAACAGTGCTGTTAAATGAGGACCACCTGTACTTAACATTATCATCAACTGATCACCATCAAATAGGATCTCTTACGTTCATGGGGATTGAAATGTCTGTAATAGTAGGGAATTGTTACATTTATTCACAAATGAATCATGAATTAAAGCTGGCAATCTTATCTCGATCTTAAAACCTGATCTGTGAAAAAATTGAATTGGTGATTATGATATATTAATTGGGACCTTGAACTGAATTTTCTTAAATTTCCAGTAAGTTTTGTGCTGTGACACATTCTAATAAATTTGCAAAGTGAATGCAACTGAATATCAGTCAAAGCCATTTTAAGATCTTTACTATATAAGGACACTAAACAAAATTCTATAATATTATTGGTTTTTTTTGGTAAAGGGAACTTTGCACACTGATGGCTGGATAGAAAAGAAAACTTCCTGAAACCTATTTTAGGTTTGACAGATACTTTATAAGAAAAGTCTTTAGTATCAGCTTTGATTTAATTTTTTTGTTACAGTGAAACTAATAACAGTTTCACAGGCTTACACTGTCTTTGGTGTAAGCCGCCCAGAGTCCTTGGAGAGTGGGCAGCATAGAAAGATGAATAATAAAATAAATAAAATAAATAAACAGTTGACTGAAGTACCACTTTGCATAATTTAGATGGATGAATTTAATTTGTATTATTTGAAAGTAAAGATAAGATAGAAGTGTGGAAAGAGGCCAGCTACATGTTCATTTGGTTGATGTCCACCATTACTTAGAAAAGCTGCTCATTGGAGATTTTTTATAAATTGTTACTAAAATATTCGGAAACTGAACAAGTCAAACATTGTATGCAGCAGTGGGAATTCCAGGGGAAGAAAAATATTAAATTTATGGTAATATTACATTCAGATGTTTTTTCCATTGGTGTAATTACTAGTTATTGGTATAATTACACCTGTGTTGATTGCCAAACTAGATAATTATGTTTAAAAGATACTGCAATAATCAAGCTGGTTTATTTTTTAAAAAAGTGATAACTGAATTAAATTTAGCTTATAAGGCAGTTACAGGCTATAATTCTGCACATGGCCTTCTAAAGTTTGAAGTTGTTCTATCGATAATTCTGAATGGGATAGCACCCCCCCAAGTAGAATCGATACATAGTCTGGGAGTCCAAATTTATTGTTTGTACCAATTGCATCTTGTTTCTGGATCAAATAGCTCTGTCTATGGTCAGATCTAGATTACTGCAAGATGGCTGTATATGGAGCTGTCCTTGGAATTCGAAAAAAATAAAATAAAATAAAAGTAAATAAAAATTGTAAGTACGTTAAATATTTTTTCTGATTGATAAATCTTATATTGGCTACAATTCTAATTCCTGAATATTTCTGAAAATTTTATTGTAACGTTTTTAAAATGTTAAATTCATATAAAGAGTACATTTAACTGAATTACTAAAATATTAATTTGAAACTTTTTATTCAGTTTTATATAGCTTGTAAATCTCTTTTCTATTCCCCACCCCCCATTTCTTGTTTCCTTGGTACTCTAATGTTTTCAAATATCCATGAAATAAAAATTCCACTTTTACCTTTTTTTCCTCTGAAAGCTCCAAAGTGACAGTAACACCATACTCTGGTTTTTCTTGAATAAAACTGATTATTTCAATCTGTTTCAATCTCAGCTATCTGGATCTGTGAACTACACCAAGAAATGGACAAGGGTTATATGTCTTTGATTTTTGTATTACTGGATCTCTTAGCAGCATTTGATACACTAGAGAATGATATCCTATCATATTATTTAACTAATGTGACTAGAATGAACTTTTCTGATGTTTCTAGTCTTATTTAACCAAACATATTCAGGTGATAGGTTACAGTTTATTGTCTTAATCTGTTTGAGATGCTTCAGAATTTCTTATCTTTTGACAAGTATATAAAGAAAAGATATTCAGAACATTCAGTTGCATCAATATGTTGGCTATATCCAGCTGTTTCTCAGCTAATGCTACATTCACAGTGGAAATATATACAAAGGCTGAATGCAGTGAGTAAAATAAATAACTCTTTGAATAAAATAACAGAGTGTCAGTCCACTCAAGATAGAATTCCACTTGAACAGTAAACAACTTAGAAGAGAGTGTGAAGCCTATATCTGGATATACCGGTAGTAGTGCTTCTCTTGATAAGTTCAGCTACAGTTGCAAGAAAAAGTATGTGAACCCCTTGGGATTACGTGGAGTTTTGCATGAATTGGTCATAAAATGTGCTCTGAACTTCATCTAAGTCACAATAGAAAATAGAACAATAGAAAAACACAGTCTGCTTAAAATAATACTACACAAACATTAGATGTTGCCATGGTTTAATTGAACATAACATGTAAACATTCACAGTGCAGGGAGGAAAAAGTATGTGAGCCCCTAGCCTAATGACTTCTCCAAGAGCTAATTGGAGCCAGGAGTGAGCCAACCTTGACTCCAATCAGTGCGATGATATTGGATGTGTTGCTGACAGCTGTCCTGCCCTTTAAAAACACACACCTGTTTTGGGTTTACTGGTTTCAAGAAGCACTGTCTGATGTGAACCATGCCTTGCAGAAAAGAGCTCTCAGAAGACCTACAATCAAGAATTGTTGACTTGCATGAAGCTGGAAAGGATTACAAAAGTATCTCCAAAAGCCTTGATGTTCATGTGTCTATGGTAAGACAGACTGTCTACAAATGGAGAAAGTTTAGCACGGTTGCTACTCTCCCTAGGTGTGGTCGTCCTGTAAAAATGACTGCAAGAGCACAGCGCAGAATGCTTCATGAGGTAAAGAAGAATCCTAGAGTGTCAGCTAAAGACCTACAGAAATCTCTGGCACATGCTAACATTTTTGTTGTTGACAATCTACAATAAAGAAAACATTAAACAAGAATGGAGTACATGGGAGGACACCATGGAGGAAGCCATTGCTGTCCAAAAAGAAATATTGCAGCACATTTGAAGTTTGCAAAAGAGCACCTGGATGTTCCACAGAACTACTGGCAAAATATACTGTAGACAGATGAAACCAAAATTGAGTTGTTTGGGAAGAACACACAACACTATGTGTGGAGAAAAAAAGGCACAGCACACCAATATCAAAACCTCATCCCCACTGTAAAACATGGCGGAGGGAGCATCGTGGTTTGGGGCTGCTTTGCTGCCTCAGGACCTGGACGGATTGTTGTCATTGATGGGAAAATGAATTCCAGAGTTTATCAAGACATTTTGCAGGAAAATGTACGACCATCTGTCCGCCAACTGAAGCTCCGCAGAGGATGGGTGATGCAACAGGACAATGACCCAAAGCATACAAGTAATTCAACAAACAAATGGCTTCAACAGCACATAATATGCCTTCTGGAGTGGCCCAGTCAGAGTCCTGACCTCAACCCGATTGAAATGCTGTGGCATGACCTTAGGAGAGTGATTCACACCAGACATCCCAAGAATATTGCTACACTGAAACAGTTTTGTGAAGAGGAGTGGTCCAAAATTACTCCAGATCGTTGTGCAGGTCTGATCTGCAACTACAGGAAATGTTTGGTTGAGGTTATTGCTGCCAAAGGAAGGTCAACCAGTTATTAAGTCCAAAGGTTCACATACTTTTTCCTCCCTGCACTGTGAATGTTTACATGTTATGTTCAATTAAACCATGGCAACATCTAATGTTTGTGTAGTATTATTTTAAGCAGACTGTGTTTTTCTATTGTTGTGACTTAGATGAAGTTCAGAGCACATTTTATGACCAATTCATGCAAAACTCCACGTAATCCCAAGGGGTTCACATACTTTTTCTTGCAACTGTAGATAGTTGGAAAGCATTCCTGTAAGTAGTACTACTTCAGAGGGGTATCTTGCAGGAGAATCAGTGATTCTATTGTTCAGCAATCTTGGACCTCATCTGTGAGTTTTGCAGTGGAAGGAGAATTTATCCAGCATAACCCAGATTTTTTCTAGGAGGTCATGGTAGCATCTCACTTTATTTTGTCCATAAAGAGCAACTTTGTGAATGATAAACTGGAGAAGGATACAGAGCAACTGGACTAATAATACTCTAAACATGAAACTGATTCCTGACCATTATTAGTTGTCATCAGTTAATAACAAGGGGGGAGGGGTTTGCGATGGCTCAGTGGTTAAAGACACTGAGCTTGTCAGCTGGAAAACTGACTGCCCAAGTTTGAGACCCAGCCACCATGTGATGGGGTGAGCTGCCATCACTTGCCCCAGCTCCTGCCCACCTATCAGTTCAAAAGCATGCAAATGCAAGTAGATAAATAGATACCATTTCAGTGGGAAGGTAAGAGCATTCCATGTGCCTCTGCATATAGTCATGCTGGCCACATGACCACGGAAATCTCTCTGGACAGTGCTGGCTCCCTCGGCTAAGAAATGGAGATGAGCACAGCCCCCTAAATTCGGACATGACTAGACAGGAAAAACTTTTACCTTTACCTTAATAACAAGGGTAGGAGAATGTAGGAAATTTCCTTGTTTATAATAAGTTTTAGCGTCATACAATAAAATACAAACTAATATAAAAGGGAAAAGGAATGACAAAACACTGAATGTGGGAAAACCCACGTAATTATACCCACAGTATAATTACAGCCAATTCCTTTGGTCTATAGAAATAAATTGAACAGACTGAATCACTAAATATTTTGGTCAGTTTGGGTTATCTTGTTTGTGATGCTGTTGCTGAAAGTAGAGTAACCTTATACAGCATCCCAGATGTAGACCATTGCAGCTTTATAGGCTATACTTCACCTTGAAGTATTGTAGAATGGAATCAACAACAGCACCAGGTGGTGACGTGAACAATTGCATTCTGCAGTATATTTGCAATACAGAAAAGCTATTGGTTCTAATCCACTTAGTTAATTTGTTCATAAATTTTATTGAACTTAATTGGATACATTAATCACACGATAGTATCTTAAGCCATCTTTATTTCAGTAGACTTAGGTAACGGCCATCGCTGTACAAGCCACTGTTGTATAATAATCCTTTTCTAATTAGAACATAGATTCTTTTTATTAATTCATAGAAAAATCGTTAGTACATACAGTAAAACTTTTTAAGAATTTACACAATGGATAATATAAAAGGAAGACAATGGATTTCTAAGTTCTTATAAACATTACAAAATAGACTGTAGGCTTAACTTCTATTTCTAGATTTTAAATAAAGTTAAAATGGGAAAGGTCAGAGGCAGGACTACAATTATGTAAAATTGAAGTGGATTTTATTTATGATCTTAACTGTATCAGATCTACCAACAGCCACATTTAGGATATATGATGAATATTAATGTTTTTATTGTTTGTATCTATATTTACTTTTCAGCACATTTTCCTCTATGCATCATGTATTTATATTAATTGATGATTAAGTTACTTGATGATAATGTTTGTTAATTACTATTCAACAAAAAGTAAAGAAAAAAATTATGATAGCAACTACTACTATTCTTACACCAGAAATTTTCACATTCATGAAAAATTTCACATTTTCACATTTATCTTTATCAGTAAGTATCAGTTAATTGCATGAGTCAACCACAGATATGATTAATATACTTTCTCAGTTGCTAGACAACTGTCTCTGTCCTGGAACCTTGATGATTACACTTCAATGTTCAGATTTTCTAGTTATTTTGATCCCAACTATCTGTAAATTATATATTCTCCAGCTTTGATACCTTACATTCTTTTCTTTGAAAGCAGACTCAGCAAAATCTCCTCTGGTAGTCGTTCTGCGTCATCAAAAAGTGAACATAAACAATAACGATTGCAATTATTGATGAAACACTCAAGAAACCAAGAAAAGTAAAATTGTTGCAGTGAATGGGGGACAGTTCATTCCTAGAGGTTCAAACACAGAAAGAGTCAAGCAAAAACTGGCTGAGTATTTAATCCTAGTTGTATATAGAGGCAATTGATGCTGAAGAAGATCAAATGCTAAGGAACCAACTAGGAATGAGTTTGGGAGTTTTTTTTTTAAAGAGCAAGGTATAATCTTTATTTTGTCTTAGACTAATCTCTGTTATGAAGAGTAAGGCTTCTCTTCCCTGTAGGCTAGCTGAAAGCCAGGTAAGAAAAGAAGCACCATTCCTTAAAAATCGTCCAACAGAGATGGAGTTTTTATACTACCCATTAGGATCAGTGAAACTAGACTCACGTTGGATGTTACTGTATTTTATAGCCAATGATCTGCGTTTTTGTGGCTTTGTTTTAATTTTTTTTATCTCAATTTCTTTGTGTGATGAGTGAGATCCTAGGCTAAAGAAACAATTGAATAGTCTTCCCAGAAGCAAGTATTCATCTCGTCTCCTTTTCCCTCTTTCTCTTTTAGTGCACTACAACTTGCTTCTAGTTTTTTTTTTACTCTTGATATATACAGTATGTTTGTAATAAAGACTTGAATTCTTAAGTGGTATTCATTCTGAAGAAAAGAATCAGCCTCTAGTGCGTAGTTTCACATTTAGGGAACTACTAAAGGGAGAAAAGCCACACTTGCCTCTTCCTGAATAAACTAGGACAGAGAACATTTATTTGGAGAAAAGCAGCTAAATACAGTGGAAGCATTTATGTAGTATTGTGGCTGGAGTGTTCTGATACATATCTCTAGTGCCCGGTGGAGTAAATTGAAATACTTATACATTCTGTGATTCTCATTACAGTTGCTTTAATTTATTTTAGCGCATTACAAATATAGGGTTTGGAAGAAATATTTATACAGGTGGTTCTCTTTTAACAACCATTCATTCAGCATGTTTGCTGTTTGAACTTGTGATAGCACTGAACTAGTGGTATTTATGATCAGTTCTTAAAGTTGTGGCCATTGCAGCACTCCCATGCTCCTGTGATCTGGCAACCAGCCAGATTTCCAGTCTTTGCAGCATAGTCATGTGATCATGATTTGCAATCTCCCCTGCATGTGTCTCACAAGCAAAGTCAGTGGGGAAGCCAGCAAGAGATCAGAAATTACAATTGCACGAGATCCTCATTTAATGACTTGCCCAGTCCTTTCTTAATGATGGTAACTGGGAGACTGCTAGAACAGCCATTGTTAAATAGCAGGGCCATGTGATTTACTGCTTTATACCGCATTGCTTAGTGATGGATATTCTGGTCCCAATTACTATTGTTAAGTGAGGGCTACTTGTAAAAATTTGTAACTATGTGCATAACTGTGCTGAGATTCTGTTAAGTGTTCCTGTTATCTCAGGTGATCTCTTTTTTGAGAAAGCTGAGGCATAACAGAGTTCCAGCCTCATCCAGTTTTCCCCACCCAAGTTCTTGACAGATGGTTTTTTACCAAAAATCTTTCTTTACTATGTGAACAAAATTAGAGCAGTCTGGAACTGGACAGTTGACTCAAGGGAAAGTTATAGTTTAAGTATGTGATTTTAAGATTCTTCAAAAAGCGTTCAGGAAGACTTACTCGCAGAGCCCTATGTTACTCATTCAAACTGCATAGTAACTGGAAAGTCCCTGTCATGTCCAATAATTCTTATTAATGGAACTACTCAACATTTTGGCTAATCAGTTTTGTCTGGAAATGTGAATATGGTCTCTCTAAAAACAGTGTAGGAGCTTCAATAGTTGCTTTAGTTATTTTCCCAAAGTGGTTAAGTTGTTATACCAAATAGAATAAATTAAACTATTTATCGATGCCATTCTTAGAAATGGTGTTAATTTATTTCCATGCAGTTGGAATGCCACATGCATTGCTGCCATAGTTTAGAAAATTAAAACTGGGTATTTAGTTTTAAAACAGATTATTTGAGAGGCAATGCTTCCAATGAAGAGAATGCTTAGATTAAAAAGGGCAGAAAAATAAAAATGTTAGCTGATGTGATAATATGTCAGGAATCATTCTTGGGTTTTTTAGTTTACTTTTGTTAATTTTAATATCATTGATTTTGTCTGTAAGAATGTAATTAGAGGTATGTAATTTTTTTTTATGCATAGAAATTCCCCATCTCTCCCCTCATCAATTTTTATAGCTGGAGAAATATAGTAGGACAGCTGATATTTGTAGGATAGTTGATAGTGAATAAACTGAATCTAATTTACTGAAAGGGAGAATCTGTGCATCGAAGTGAGATTTTTGGTGTTCAGTTTATTCCTCTTTAGTCAACCCAAATAATGTGTTATATTAAATGGTTGCTTTGCCTTAGTACAAAGCATGTTTGTTCACTTAAGCTGAAGCACTAATCAGCAGTTTTGCTAGAGGATTCAGGAGATTGGTAGCTAGGGGATTGGAGAAGATTAGGTGCCCCAACTTCTTTTTTAGTAAAATAGAATCATCATGGATTTTCCATTAATATCAAATAATTTAATATTTAAATATTCTTGGAGTTAAAAAATGTGACACAAACAAAATTATGAAATTGGATTAATCTTCAATCAAATTCTTTTTTTCTTTCTTTGAACCTTTTCAATGAATGCCCAATAATGCTTTTAGCATTCTAAAGACATTTTGCAGAAATATGAGTTTTATTTGCAAACTAGCTGGATACCCGTGCTCTGCTACGAAACTATGTGATCGGGCTTGATAAATCGACACAGCTTGAAAATTAATGAGTAATTATGATCGGCCTCTCCTCTCCCCTTCTCCCCCTCAGGCTTGCCCCACAGAGGCCTCTCCTATGTTATCCCCTTCTCTCCCTCAGTCTAACTCTTTAGCATCAGAGCGTTTTTCAGGTGGGGAGCGGGAGTTGAATGTCTAAACTCCCAGACCACAGGCCAGATGAGTCATGCGCTGCCACACCCACACCCAACTGGCAGTTGGAACAGAGTTCTTTTCAGACGGGGAGGGGGAGTAGAATGTCTAACGCCTTAGCATCAGAGCGTGTTAATAATAATATAAGAAATACTAATGATCTGATGGTCATTTTGAAAAATTCTTTCTTAGCGAGCACCTAGAAGCCAAGAGGAACATACGTGCCAAATTTTAAGTTTGTAGGCTTTACCGTTTTGGAGATTTCATGATGATGCATGAGTGGTTTTTGCTTTTAAATATATAGAGAGTATGTTTTTCAGAAAAACTATTTTTCTTTTATGATATCTAATGTCATACATGTGATGATTAAATAAACATGAAGAAAGCATGTATATATTCCAAACTATAATTTCTCTCAGCACCAACATTTATTTTGATGATGGTAGTTTTCTTGAATGCCTGAAGTCTACTTTAATTTTATGAGATCAAAGCTTGCTCCCTTTCAGAAAGTTAATTTATTGTGAGATAATTACTTGTAACATAAGATACTTTGTTCTGACTAGTTTTATTCTGATAAGCATGTCTTCTCCTGTTGAGTTTACCACTGAAATCAAGAGTGAACTTTCCATTGCTTTACAGTACATACTAAAAATTCTCACAATTTTAATATATAAAGAATGGAATAAAATCTAATTTAAATAAGGGATCCTTGATGCTCTCTGGGCTTGGTTGTTTTCTTGCAGAGGTTTCACTACCCAAACTAGGTAACATCATCAGTGCTAGTAAGGAATGGGGTTTGCTCTCACTTTATATTCTGGTGGCTTGCCCTGTCAGTATTGGTGAAAATGGTCTTGGAGAGCTATTTACTGTTAGCTTGTTTGGCAATTCTTCGATTGGGGTATTGTTTGCTTTTTGATTGTTAGTCTAATGTTAATCTTGATGTTAATCTCTGCTCATTTGGGTGTCTCTTTGTTCCCTTTTTGGCTTGTTGATTGTCTCTTTTGAATAAATAAGAATATTATTGAGATGAGCACAAATACATTGCAGCAACCTGAAACATCAGAAAAAGGAAACAGATCATCTGTACATCTTCCAACAAAACAAATATCCATGCAACTTTATCAAAAAAATGCCTGAGCACTCAACCCAATATAGAACAACAAATCAAGCTGTGGAAAGGGTAATGTTGCCATGCATCAAAAACATCTCAGAAATCACCAACAACATTTCACAACATGGACAGATTTAACCATAAGTTTTAACTGGGAACTATCCTTGACCAAGTCAAGTCTAAAAATGCTAAATAATTCCTGGACAAATCGGCCATCAACAGGCACATAGTCATAGACAACATCTACATGCTATCCAAAAGAGATCATCAACATGCCAAAAAGGGAATAAAGAGACTAAAACATTGCTTCATCAGCAATCCGCACTCAAATGAGTAGAGATTAACACCAAGATTAACTTTAGACCAGTGGTTCTTAAACTTCCTAATGCCACGACCCTTTAATACAATTCCTCATGTTGTGGTGACCCCCAACCATAAAATTATTCCTAAAACCATTGAAAATATGTGTTTTCCAATGGTCTTAGGTGACCCCTGTGAAAGGGTCGTTCGACCCCCAAAGGGGTCGCGACCCACAGGTTGAGAACCACTGCTTTAGACTAACTATCAAGAAGCAAACAATACTCCAAGGAACTACTAAACAAGCTAACCATAAACCAAAGAACCACCAAGACCACTTTCAACAATATTGATAGGCAAGCCACTAGAATGAGAGCAAATCCCACTTTCTACTAGCATTGATGATGTTATCTAGGTTGGGTAATGAAACATCTTCAAGAAAACACCAAGTTCAGAGGGCATCAAAGACCCCCTCATTTCAACCTTTAGCCACAAATATTCTCCTCTAGCTTAACTAGTGAAAAGATTGCAATGTATTTAGAAACTGACTGGAAATGTGTGCTATTGTTGAAAGACTATTGTATAGTCTGTTGAAAACTATATCATATGGTAAAGTTCAT
The DNA here is from genome assembly GCF_059756535.1 of Pantherophis guttatus. Classification (NCBI taxonomy): domain Eukaryota; kingdom Metazoa; phylum Chordata; class Lepidosauria; order Squamata; family Colubridae; genus Pantherophis; species Pantherophis guttatus. The sequence goes on from NC_142064.1 coordinate 210,043,380, forward strand.
TTATCATTGTTCAAGGATATATTGGGGAATACATGTTTACTTTGATATGTGAAGTAGACTTCAGAAATAAAATCCTCTGCTAAATAAAGTAATTATGCGCATATACTGTAGAGACATAATCATATATAAAGCAGCTTTCAAGTGTCTCTGATATAATGACAGGTAAATAGTGTATAGTACATCGTATATTTCAAAGTGCATTAAAATGATCATTTTTATATCTTCTGTTCTAAAAGTTTTACTGCTGATGGAGTAAATTCATTTATTTTAAAAGACTTTCAAGGGTGTTAATATTTTACTGATGGGGTAAGGCTTACAATGGAGGGCAAAGTCCACAGATTTTAAAATTTCATCTTATGGACACTATCCTGCCTATCTAAAATCATCTATCCAACTTCAATTTTTCCTCTTATAATTCACAGCTGGAAATATATCTGGTGTTCAAATACAATTCTGTTTTGCTACTTTCTGATGATAATATGGAAACCATTTGGTGAAATGAAATTGTTTTGCACTGGGCGGGGTATTATTTATTTGAGTGCTTGTAAACTGGTTTGTTCAAGAGGTCACTTGAATGGTTTCTTTGGTTATCCTTTTAAATGGTAGTGGTTGTCTTTCTCTTTGGTTGTCTTTTTAAAATGGTAGTTCTTGTTAAAGAACAATCATGTAAGTAAATGAATGCTAACTCATCAAAATTTCGTAACTAAAAATGCAGGAATTAGAAAAAAGGGGGAGGAAAGTACAGCATAATCATAATGCATCTTTGTAATACAAGCTGGGTTAGTGCTGCTCCCTTTCTGAGTCATTTCCAAACTGCCAACAATCTGAAACAAGTCTGTCTAGATTTATGACATAACAAAATCTCATTAAAGATTGCAATAGTATTTTACAGCTTGGAGGCAATTTTTAAAAGCATTGAGTTACATTTTGCTTGTTGATCTCGTATACAGTTGTGGTGGTTAGGGTTAGGGTCAGGGTTAGGGTTAGAGTTAATCTTAACTCTAATCCTATTTCTTGATACCCCTGTTAGATACTAGTTTAACAAAATTTTCCTAGATGTAAAGCCACCTAGGTTTTGTAAGGTGGTTTTGTTTGTTGTATTAACTGCAATTTCAGGTGGGGTTGCTAATTTGATTAGAAGTAAATCTGGAGCTGAGGTGGATCTGACACTTTCTTTATGCCATTTTATCCATGGGAAGAAATATATAAGCACCTGCAGTTTACCTATATTTTTCACACAGAGAATGATAGGTGAAAAGTACAAATTAGTTTAAGCTTATTGCTATACTTAGAAGTATAAAATACTGCAGATATTAGAGAATATAAAGCTTCCTTTCAAATGTAACATGAGATTTTGTGTACATTCCAAAAGGAAATTTATCAAAAAGAATTCAATAATATGTCTGTGAATAGTGTTTTTGCCATATGAACTTGCCTCAAACTTATTTAAATGGTATAAAAGCAACTGAGAATGCTTCCACATCTGTGAGTCATAATATATAAAAGGCTTTCAGCTCAGATACTGACTTGTTGAATATGCGCCATGACATTAAAGCAGCCTACTGTTTGGGTTATAAAATGTAGCAAATCAGACTTACATACATATATATGTTTATGTAGAATATGTTTGTGTTGTTTTTTGCACAAATTAATATTGTATGAAATAGTAAGCCCATACTACTAATTCTTCCTGATTCTAGAAACATCGTAAATGTTTCTAGCTTGGTAGATCCAGAATGGGCATAGAGTATCCAGTGAAGATTGAATAGGATGCAGCCTTTTTAGTAAGATGGAATATTGCAAGAACGTTTCCTCTTTTCCCAGTTTTCCTTTCTGTAAACTATAGATAACTGGGATTTGGTTGTCCTTCTAATTTCTTTCATACATGAGAAAGCTTTGCATCATCCTAAACAGTAAGACTATGCTGTAACTCTCTTGTATTTCAAATTGTATTATCAAAGTGTTGTAGTTCAGCATGCAAATTAGCTTGGCACAGCTAATATGCTTCTTCTCTCTGGCAGTATGTGCAGGCAAATTATTTTTATTGAATAATACTGAGAAGTGGGAAATATATTTTTAATAAAATGGTACAAAATGCTTACAAAACTATGTGAAAATAATAAAAGATCAGTGAGCAACAGTGAATGAAGCAGTTGAATAGCAGATTTCTCTTAAAAGATTTTTTTTAGTTTGCTGTATGCAAAGAAGTTATGACTACAATACAATACAATACAACGTTTAGTAGCGATGTAATAATTGGATTTGGAAAATTATAATCCTATTCTGTGTACAGTTACAGTGGTTTTTTTTCCCCTTGCAGTAAATATTTGTACAGAAGTAACAAATGTTGGTTTAAGTGTAAGGGTATCTTAAAATACCCTGAATAACATTTGCTCCCCACAACTCATTTCCACTCTACTATTGGCTTTCAGTGACCTTTCATTTTTGCATATTTGAGGAAATGTACATAATTATACACAATCAGATACTCTGACATATATCAGAAACAAAGAATAGTATCTAATTAAAGACAGTCTCATTTTTTCATCTCTAATTAATTCTTCTCATCTCTATAGATCTAGAAAAGTTTCTGTAGGAGATAACACTGAGAGCCAGTTTGTTGTAATGGTTAAAGTTCTGACTTTAACTAGAAGATTGTGAGGTCTAGGCCTGCTGTAAGTATGAAAGTCTGCTGGGTGACTTTGGGCCGGTCACTCTCTCTCAACCCAATCTACCTCACAGGGTTGTTGCTGTGAGGAAAATAGAAGGGGGAAGGAGAATTATGTGTGGGGTCCCTGGTGCTCTGTGAGCTTGGTTGTTGTTGTTTTTTTACAGATAATTTATTACCAAACTAGATAAAATCAGGAGAATTATGTATGTATGCCATCTTGAATTACATATGAAAGAAGGCTCAAATACTATAATGCTGAAATAAGTTTATAGGCATCCATTTAAAACATGGTTGATATATACACTTTCTCCCTAGAAATAGGATTCTTTCTGGAATTTAAATCTAAAATAAATAAACAAAGCAAAATTTAAACAGGATTTCATATTAGGATCATGCTTTGTGTATGTGTACATGTATGTGTAAAATATTTATGGGTTAAATATGCCATTCCTTTTCAGGTTAAACAGTGCTATGCAAAGCTTGGCAAAAGAAATAGTAATATAAAAATATAAACAATTTGGACAACAAAAAGGAAATATTGCTCAATTTATCCTATGTTAATACCATTCTTGTAGCTCTCTACACTTATATCCTGGCAAACCATCTTTGATTACACCACATCCGTACATTATTTCATTGATTCATACATTGTCTTTTGTTCTTCAAATAACCTCCTTTTGAGTTATTTCATCAATGCCAATAAATTCTTCTAAATTTATTCATTCTTCCTTCTCATATCTGTTTTGCAGTTTGATTCTGATTCTATTCCCTCTGTGCGATCAAACCATCTCAGTATAATTGTTTTATACTGATACATCCATTTTGCATTCAATCAGAATCCACCTATAGTCATTCAGAACCAGTTCATTCTTGACATTGTACCTTCCTGTTCTGCTACACACTGCATACTTCTTAACTAACCAGTTCCTGCTGCACTAAGCTTGCTTTTATGCTTCTCATGACCTGCCACTTTCTTTTTCTTTTTAAATTTAAATTTATATCCCATCTTTCATTCAGAAGCTCATGGCAATATTTTCTTTCCCTATTTGTCTCATTGTAACAACTCTGCCAGATAGGTTGGGCTGAGAGAGAATGATTGATCCAAAGTCACCAAAGTCAAAGGGAAGATTAGAATCCATATCTACCCCCTCATAATCCAACACTATAACAACAATATCATAAATAGGCAGCAGCATCCTTTAAAGCAAAGGCATTTTTACGTCTTTCAATAAGTTTCATTCCTAAAAAACAGTTTTTTTTATCAGCACTTGTATATCTTAAAACTTTGACATCCATTTTCCTGTAAACATTCTACTAAGATACACATCTTTATCTACCTACTCTACTTCCCCCCCCCCCCCCAATTTATGTATGTGGTATAAATAGCACTCCCCATATTTTTCCCCATAACAATAACTCTATAAGATAACTGGACTGAGAGTGACTAGCCCAATCCCAGAGAGGTTCTGTGGCTAATGGAGGAATTGAACCTGGGCCTCCAGATTTCTATTTTAGCATCTTGATAGCTTGAATAAATAGGCTAACAGGATGAAATCTATCAGTCTTCACAAAGACCAAGTTCCTCATTTAGGAATCAGAAATCAAATTTTGTAAGTAAAGATTTGGGCCACCTGGCTTGGTAAAAGTACTGTGAACAAATTTTGGAACAGTGATTGATTTTAAACTGAATGCAAAACAACAGTAAGATACAGATTCCGAAAAGGCAAGTGACATTTTAAACCAGGTTAAAAGGGGTTCAGTTGCCAAATCACCGGAAGTCATTTTCTGTTTTCTTCAACTTCTATCAAACCCCACTTGAAAATCTGGAAGAGATTTGGAGAAGGGTGTTAAGGATGATTAGGGACTAGAAATGGATGTTATGAATAGTGATTGAAATATCTGGGATTTTCTGATCTTGAGAAGACTGAAGGGGGATATTCTTCAAACACATGAAAGGAAGTTACAAGAAGGCAGAAAAATCTGGCTATTGTTATACCCAGAGTCTACCCAGAGTCATTAGAGGTGGGTGGCCTAGAATTTGAAATATAAATTACGTAATAAGTTACAGAAAAACCTCACAGAAAAGACACTTTGACTGTGGAACCAATGAGCCAGAGCACTTAATGGATAAATGAACAGTCTTCTATTGCAGGTGCTTAAACTGGGTTACTACACTGAGCAAGGCCCTGTCCAGACTTGGTTCTAAGATTCACATGCTTTCAAAATTTTAATCCTAATTTTCTTTTGAGACCCATTTTTCAGAAGGTTTTCAAAATTCCAGTTTCCCACATGTTGCTAACTTCTGATAGTTAGTGTGGCTTTCTAAAAAAGAATCTGGTTGCCACAGCAACTCATCTGTTAATACCAAAGATGTCATGGCTTGAAGGGGGTGGGTGGGTTTCTCTAGCTTCAGCAAAAGCTTCCGCTGCCTCCATGCTATATTACAAGGTACCCATGGACTGCGGCAAATAAAAGTCTTTATGGGTATTTCCCCTCCCTTCGCTTTAAATCCATTTATAATCTTGCTTGGAAGGAATCTGGAGGAGATACATCCTTTTTGACTCAGATGGAGTTAATGTGTAAAGCTCAGCATGCTAAAAGGTCTGGAGTTTTTCTTGGGCAGGTCAAATTCAAATGGCATTAGATATAATTGTATGCAACTGTCTCCCCTGCAAATATGTATGATTATTAAAGCAGGAATTTGGTTCAGAAGTGACCTGCCCATGAATTTAGATTGTGGCTATATTTTAGCTTTTCTGAAATACAGAACAATCTTCCTGGGCCTGGTAAGGGATTGTGCAGATTGATCTGGAGTATGCAGGTCAGGAAGGACTAATAACATTGGAAAAAATACTACTGGCCAGCCTTGTAATATTCACCTCTACCATACAAATAAATCCTCTTCAGGATCTAAATTCTGAGTTTTGGTGGTAACTATTTTATCCCTTCCCATTTATTTGGCTCATAGTGTTGTCTCCATGTATAAAATAAGTTTTTAAAAAAATCTTTCCTGGCACATCAGAAAAACATACACTGTCAGCTAAGGAACCTTGTTTCATAGCTCAACCGGTGGTTTGTAGTTTCTGCTGCAGAAATTCTTAGTTTAGGAATATAAAACATGCATTGTGCTAAATCAGGCTATTTATACATGTACCCCGTTAAAATACATGCTATTCTGTTTTCAAACTAATCTGTAGTGTTTCAGGCAGAAGCCTTTTCTGTCTTCTGTTACTTTATGGGTATACAATCTGCAACTGAAGAGCTGAAGCAGACTTCAGCAGCAAAAGCAGCAGCCTGTGGATAAAAATGCAAACACATTGTACACCTCTTACCTTCAGGAACTTTTTCCTTATGAAATGTTGATAGCTGCAACATATAGTTACTATCTCTGGTCCTAGTTTCTATAGCAATGAAAAACTGTTCTTGACTATCTTCACTGGCATCCTTTAAAATAGCTGAATACTGATAACACACTTTTTCTCAGTCTGTTTCCCCAGACTGAACTCCCTACTTACTTCCTGTATCATCTTTTTTGTTCGACAAATATATTCTGACCTGTCAATATTTTTTGGAAAAATGTGATTCCCAGAATGACACAGTACTCCAGGTGTGGTCTCACCAATGCACCATAAAAAGGAATAAGAACTTTACACATATTTGATACAATGCTTCTTCTAATACAGGGATTCCCAACCAGGGGTATGAGACGATATTCCAGGGGTTGCGAAAACTTGGGTTTAGAACTTTCAAAATTATAGTGTATATGCATAATTATATGCATATAATTATTTACTTTTGTAAGGGATGTGAGAATATATCAGAAGCATTATAGGGGTGCAGGGTATAGAAAAGGTTGGGAACCTCTGTTTTAATGCAACCCAGAATTATATTAGCTCTTCCAGTAGCTGTCTCAATACCCCTGTTCAGCTTGTTGTCAATGATGACACCTAAGCCCTGCTCCACTGTACTGCCTCCAACCCATGAATCAACCATCTTGTCTACAGTATATATTCTAATTTTGTTTCCTTTCCTAAACATAGTACTTTAGGTTCTGACAGTTGAAGGATATCTTGTTCCTACCAATCTATCCAATCTTGTTTTGTCAATTCTTGTGTCGACCAGAGCTCCCAATTTTGTGTCCTCCACAAAATTTTATAAGTAACCTATCAATACTCTTATCCAAATCATTAATAAAAATGTTGAATAATTGCAAAGTGCAATCCTTACTTAGCTTATACTGCAAAAATTTAAATGTATTCCTAAGAACAAACTTCAAAGAAAACCTAAATGTAGAGAGGAAGGTGAAATAAGCTTCTCTATTGTAGGAACTGGGGAAGAATAAAAAAATTAGATGAAAGCTACGTAGCATAACAAACTGCTGATCCAGATCACTTTCTTCTGTGCAGAAATAATGCTGCTAAAATGGGAGGCTATTTGAAAAATAAGTGAATTTATTAAAGCAAGATTTGGGGAACCAAAGGATTCCTGAAACAAGTATTATTGTTTCAATAAAAAAATAAAGGAAAATAGCACTGAAGAAGCAGAAAAGAGAAAAAGTGATACTGTTTATGCATTCCTTCTCCTTCAGTCTCTAAATCAATGTGTGAAACCTTCCAGATGTTTTGGTTTCTAATCCAAACATTTTCAACTAGCATGGGATACTTGGACATCAGCAAGCTGGGTAGATTTAGTTATAATGCTATTATAATGCTTAGTGGCCATGTAAAAATAGAGTTCTTGATTAAACATGCAAAAGGACAATATAGTGAAATAGATAAATGTTATAATGCACTTAATAGATAAAAATGGATCAGAATGCAAAAGTACTGGACAGCAAAGTGTACATTAAAAAACAAACATTAAAAGCATAATATTTTATGGTAATTCATATAATAGAAGTTAACCATTATAAAATATAAAGTCTGAAACCACTTTTATTATCCATTACAAATCCAATGAAAAGAAGTAAACAAAATAAAAAATGAAGTTTGAGGCTGTATTCCTGAATGCCCTCAGCAACAAATAGGTTCCATTGAATGTAACAACACGATTTCAACAAATATGAATATTATAAATTTACTTAAAATTACATATGCTAAATTTCATTTGGTTCAAGAGCTCAGGAATCATACTTCTACCTGTAAAGGAAAAGGAATTTATTGAGGAAAAGTAATTTATTAAATATATGACACAAAATATATAATTGGAGTAAAATTTAAAATATTACTGTATAGATGTTGGCGTAAAAAATGTTGATAAAAGTTTTTAAAAATGCAATACATGTGCTTTAGAAAGTGAAGTGCAACTTTTAAAAATACATGATTTATATATGCTGTGATTTTTATTTTTTCTGATGGCATTTTTCCCAGGGCTCATGTAAGCAATTTCGGTAAGCTGTAGGATATCACAGTAGATAAAATAAAATGATCGATTTCTAACTTTTTTGCAGAACATAAAGACAAACTGCTATGTAGATGAATTTCATAGAGGCATTTAAAGACTTAACTCTTAAACTTTATGTCACATAGTAAAATAAATGTGTAACAATTCTGTAGGTACTCATTCCTACTGGGTTAAGATGATAAAGCTCTAGCAAGAATTATTTTTATGACAATTACAATACATGGAAACAAATTCTGCTAGTTGGAAATTCTACTACTAGAAGTGATGTGCTGTTTTGATACTATGCAAATATTAACACTAATTTGGCAAATAATCTTTATTTAATCCTTCAGTGTCAGAGTTTATACTTTCCTGTCATCATAAAAGTGTTAGAGCAAGTAACCTGTGGAAGCATCTCTTCCCATATTTTAAAATCTAGATGAATAAGACTTTCATCAAAAACTCTTCTCCAGTTTTTCCCACACTATGGGGTATGGAGAGTGCCAACAAAAGAAATGTTTTTTTTCAGAAATGGTATCCTGTTTCTGAATCATCCTCTCCAAAAAAGCTTGTTTAGTACCTACATTTATGGTTCTTTTGGTTTCAGGCAAAGACTTTTGTACTTTCATAAATATTTAGTAACATCTTATCTACTAATCTACCACAACTGTTATTACTGTAGATCATACATTTTGTCAAAAATTTACATATTTTTGTTCTATATTCTATTTATATTTTATTTTTATTATGTATGAACACTGCCAAAAGTGTGATTGATGAGCAATTAAAATAAAACTCATAAAACAAAAAATATCTAAATGATTTTCCTTGATATGTATATGTATGTGTGTGTATGTGCATGCAGGCAAAGTTTATATTTACATCTGTAAGAAGAAACCTTTGGGATTTTATAAATTTATAGAGTACTCTGCTTTCATGTAGTTTTAAAGGATTGATGTAGAAATCTAAAAAACCCAAAGGAAAACATAAAACACTTGGGACCCTTTGCAAGTCATAAGGATTTACATAAAAACCCAACAAAAGAGTTTAAAAAATTGGAACTTGCACCAGTAGATAGACTCACAGAGTATAAGATATTCAGAGGTCATTTAGTTCAACCATCTTATTAGTGTAGGATGTACTTTTGGAGAGGTGTTTACCCAGCTTCTGTGGACTTTCAGTAAAAGAAAACTACTATCATATATTCCCTCAGACTTTTCTTCTATGGTCCATCCAATTCCTTATCTGTTCCTCATAGGACATGGTTTTTCAGTCCCGTCACAGTATTGAGGCCTTTTCTGAATGTCCTTCAGTTTATTTGTGTTCTTTTTAGACTTAGTTGCCCAGAATTATACACAAATATTCCCAATTGGGCATGGCCAAGGCAGACTAGAGTGGGACAATTACTTCACATAATCTGGACTCTATGTTCCTATTAGCACACCCTAAAATAGCATTTGCCTTTCAATATTTATATCACACAATTGGTTTGAGTTCTTCGAGAATCAGATCTTTTCATATATGCTCCTGCCAAGTCAGATTCCCCTGCCCTATACTTCTACCTTTCGTTTTTCCTTCCCAGATACATGACTACAGTTCTCTCTGTTAAAATTAATCTTGTTCATTTTGACTTGTTGTTCAAGCCTATTTATATTTTTTAAATCTTCTCATGTGCTGGCCACTCCTTGTTTTGATAGTCATCTCCTGAACCTTTTAATCCAAATCATTAATAGAAAAAACAGCACAGGACCCATGATTCAGCCCCGCAGCCTTCCACTCAAGGCAGTCTAATGTAAAACTATTTAGTATTTCTGGGTGTGGTTATTCAGCCAGTTATGAAGCCATTAAAAGTTCTGTTTTCTAACCCATATTTTAGGGTTAGACATTTTGAGAAACATTGAATGGGCTTTTATATTCATAGCATTCACACAATTTATTAAGTTAATCAGAAAAAGCAATAAGGCTAGTCTAGTGTGACTTATTTCTAAACCATCCTGGCTTTTAAAAATTATCACAATTTTAAGTGTTCACAGATAATATTTTCTAATTGTTTGAGGACATTGACATTTATAGGTGTCAAGATGACAGATCTATAATTTCTCATGTCCTCTTCTTTCCCCAATTTAAAGATAGGGACAACATTTAGTCCCCTCCAGTCTTCTGGAGTCTCACCAGTTCTCCAGGTCTCCAAGATTATAGTCAGTGATTCTCCATTAATTCCCTCATTACTTAGGGATGTCATTCACCTGGCCCTGGAAATTCAAATTCATTAAAATTCAGTATTTTACCACCTTGTCTATCCTGAACTGCACTTTCCTCTTTCCACCATTATTGGGAACCCTATTCTTGGTCTTAGTCTTAGTTACTTAGCTTTATTATTATTATTATCATTATCTCTCTTATTCATTAAACATGAAACTCGGTCAACTGAACTTTTAAAAATGTGTCACAAATACGAGTGACTGGTGCTTATGGTTGATACGGGTTGCTGCCAGTGTCCTAGGTATCAACCAAGTATCTTCTTAAAACTATCATCATCATCATCATCATCATCATCATCATCATCATCATGACACATTCTCTACATGGGGCTGCCCCTGAAAACAACTTGGAAGCTACAGCTGGCCCAGAAGGTAGTGGCATAAATAGTTATGAGATGCACTAGTTTGTGAGCTGGTTATTGGTGGACTTGAGGGTTCCATTAAAGGTGCTGCAAAATTCTTCATGACACAAGGCCTAGGTACCTGCAGGACTGTCTGTCTCCAGTTATCGCTATCTATTAGTTAAGCAGTATTGTCTGACAAGACCCAGAAAGCATGACCTATGAACAACATTCTATCCAAGATCCAAATGGCCCCAACCCAGCCTATCATGCAAAGGATGTTAAAGACTGTAGCACCTTCTCCCAGTCCCAAGTTGGGAGGTTGATATCCATGTTGATTGTTTTTAATTGTTCTGTTTGATTTGAAGTTGCCCAGCATAGCATGTTTTATTGCACGTTTATCATTTCAACATTCTTTTCCCCCCCTCTGGTTATTTTTTTTTTACCATCTAGGCATCCCTGAGTTGTGGGTAGTTATATAATTTATTAAATAAAACAAATCCTACCATAAAACCAAGAAACATAGGACCAAAAGCTGTACAATAATAGCATTAGTGCTTTTTATACCTGTTTGTAATGATCAAAATGCCTTATAAGTATTAAGCCAGTCTTTTGCAGAGGGTAACTTGCTTTTTTTTTTCTTTCAAAATTACAAATCTCTCAAAGACATTATATGGTAGCAATAGGAGATATACAGTGGGGCAAAAAAGTATTTAGTCAGCCACCAATTGTGCAAGTTCTCCCACTTAAAAAGATGAGAGAGGCCTGTAATTGTCATCATAGGTAGACCTCAACTATGAGAGACAAAATGAGAAAACAAATCCAGACAATCACAGTGTCTGATTTGGAAAGAATTTATTTGCAAATTATAGTGGAAAATAAGTATTTGGTCACCTACAAACAAGCAAGATTTCTGGCTCTCACAGACCTTCTTCTTTAAGAGGCTCCTAAATGTCCTTCACTCGTTACCTGTATTAATGGCACCTGTTTGAACTTGTTATCAGTATAAAAGACACCTGTCCACAACCTCAAACAGTCACACTCCAAACTCCACTATGGTGAAGACCAAAGAGCTGTTGAAGGACACCAGAAACAAAATTGTAGACCTGCACCAGGCTGGGAAGACTGACTCTGCAATAGGCAAACAGCTTGGTGTGAAGAAATCAACTGTGGGAGCAATAATTAGAAAATGGAAGACATACAAGACCACTGATAATCTCCCTCTATCTGGGGCTCCACGCAAGATCTCACCCGTGGGGTCAAAATGGTCACAAGAATGGTGAGCAAAAATCCCAGAACCACACGGGGGGACCTAGTGAATGACTTGCAGAGAGCTGGGACCAACGTAACAAAGGCTACCATCAGTAACACACTATGCAGCCAGGGACTCAGATCCTGCAGTGCCAGACGTGTCCTCCTGCTTAAGCCAGTACATGTCCGGGCCCGTCTGAAGTTTGCTGGAGAGCATTTGGATGATCCAGAAGAGGATTGGGAGAATGTCATATGGTCAGATGAAACCAAAGTAGAACTGTTTGGTAGAAACACAACTCGTCGTGTTTGGAGGAGAGAGAATGCTGAGTTGCATCCAAAGAACACCATACCTACTGTGAAGCATGGGGATGGCAACATCATGCTTTGGGGCTGTTTCTCTGCAAAGGGACCAGGATGACTGATCCATGTATAGGAAAGAATGAATGGGGCCATGTATCGGGAGATTTTGAGTGCAAACCTCCTTCCATCAGCAAGGGCATTGAAGATGAAACGTGGCTGAGTCTTTCAGCATAACAATGATCCCAAACACACTGCCCAGGCAACGAAGGGGTGGCTTTGTAAGAAGCATTTCAAGGTCCTGGAGTGGCCTAGCCAGTCTCCAGATCTCAACCCCATAGAAAACCTTTGGAGGGAGTTGAAAGTCCATGTTGCCCAGCGACAGCCCCAAAACATCACTGCTCTAGAGGAGATCTGCATGGAGGAATGGGCCAACATACCAGCAACAGTGTGTGCCAACCTTGTGAAGACTTACAGAAAACGTTTGACCTCTGTCATTGCCAACAAAGGATATATAACAAAGTATTGAGATGAACTTTTGATATTGACCAATACTTATTTTCCACCATAATTTGCAAATAAATTCTTTCCAAATCGGACAATGTGATTGTCTGGATTTGTTTTCTCATTTTGTCTCTCATAGTTGAGGTCTACCTATGATGTCAATTACAGGCCTCTCTCATCTTTTTAAGTGGGAGAACTTGCACAATTGGTGGCTGACTAAATACTTTTTTGCCCCACTGTATTCAGGTTTCCTAGAAATACCATAAATCACTGGGTGGCCATCAAAATCAAATATGTAACTGATTAATACTTATTATTCTTGTTAACTACCCTGTTTCCCCCAAAATAAGACATCCCCTGATAATAAGCCCAATCAGGCTTTTGAGCGCATAGCAATAAGGCCAAGCGCTTATTTCAGGGTTCAAAAAAAATATAAGACGGGGTCTTATTTTCGAGGAAATACAGTAGAAATGTTGATATTTTATCAATTGACTTCATTGTTATGAACTTTTATTTTGCATGTCTATGGAGATTCTTAACCATCGAGGTCATGGTTGTTCCAAAGGTGCTTTTTCAAAAATGCAACTGGACTTCTTTGATCTTTTTCCTTTGAAAAATTTTGCTTCTCATCCAAGAAGCTTCTTCAATTCAGTTTATTTTGCATGTAATAATGTAATATTCCTATTACATTTTTTCTAACACAATAATTCTGGTTTGAAATTGTGACCTACATAAACTGTTTGAACATTTTAATGTAAAATTTCAAATCCAAAAATCATCCTCAAATGTATATGTAATCAAATAATATAAAAAGCTATGGCTACATAATTCTCTGAAAATACTGGAAACTCCTAAAGTTGGATTTATTTCTGTATTATTAAACATTTTAGATAGGCATCATGAATTCCATCAGACCCTCCAATTGTTTGTGATAAATAAAAGTATAGCACAATGGAACATAACTTTTTGTCCTTCTAAAATTTATTGTACCAGGTAAGCTTGTTGAAAAGAGTAAATGGGTTGGATTTCACTGGAGGCTTACTAAATTTGGAAAATGACACAATGTCAGTCCACAGGATTTCCAAAAGCACTTTGAGAAAGGCAGACAGATAGGAAGGGACTGATGAGAAGGCCAATTCATTTATGATGGTTCAGTATGGAGTGGAAATTTCCTTCGCTGTCTGAGTACTATATTATCTTTTCTCTTGTTGCTAAGGTATTCAGTATTATACTGTGAAACATAGAATGAACAAGGAAATTACTTGGAGTAGCTGGAAAACATTCATTTTGTTTTATGAATTTAGCAGATGCACTTGAAGCCACATGGTTATTATTAAAGTACTTTTCTTTGTTAAAAGAGTATAACTATCTTGTCATATAGGTGAAGAACAATTATAATTTATTATTAATGGATTTTATTGATGAAAGATTACTAAATGAGTACATGCTCTTCCAATAGAAAAGACTACATACTCTAGAGTTCTTTCCAGCCCCTACATATCTTTAACTCTACATATCTTTTTGTAGCCAATGAAAACTGTAAGATACCAGAATTGGGCATTAAATCTACTGTACAGAATATGGATTCCTTCCCCACAAAATGGAAAATAGTGATAAAATCATACTCATCCAATCATTTGCCTGAAGGACTTAGTACTATTTCTCAAGCCATATATGAGTAAATAGAAAGAAATAAAAAAACAATGTCATGCTATTATGATGTATTTATAACATCTCCACCCCGGACATTTCCACCCCAGACCACCCCAACGATGCCCTTGAAGTGATGTCCCGGTGCCTGGAGGCCATACGGATCTGGATGGGGAGGAACAGGCTCAGGCTCAACCCATCCAAGACTGAGTGGCTGTGGTTTCCGACGTCCCGATATAGTCAGCTGGTGCCATCGCTGACTATTGGGGGTGAATCATTGGCCCCCATGGAAAGGGCTCGCAACTTGGCCGTCCTCCTGGATTCACGGCTGTCTTTAGAAGAGCACTTGACGGCCATGACCGGGAGGATTTTTCATCAGGTTCGCCAGTTGCGTCCCTTTCTAGATCAGGACTCCCTACACACAGTCACTCATGCCCTCGTCACCTCTCGTCTGGACTATTGTAACGCGCTCTACATGGGGCTCCCCTTGAGGTGCACTCGGAGGCTCCAACTGGCGCAGAGTGCGGCCGCGCAGATGGTGATGGGAGCAACGTGGAGCTCCCATGTAACACCTCTCCTGCGCGAGCTGCACTGGCTCCCAGTGGTCTTCCAAGTGCACTTCAAGGTTTTGGTTACCACCTTTAAAGCGCTCCATGGCTTAGGACCTGGTTATCTATGGGACCGCCTGCTACCACCAATAGCCTCCCACCGGCCAGTACGCTCCCATAGAGAGGGGCTCCTCCAGGTGCTGTCGGCCAAACAATGTCGACTGGCGGCCCCTAGGGGAAGAGCCTTCACTGTGGGGGCACCTACGATCTGGAACGAGCTCCCCCCGGAGATATGGAGGATCCCGGATCTTCGCATCTTCCGTCGCGCGCTTAAAACGTTTTTATTTCATCAAGCTGGCCTGGCCTAAATCATCTCCTTTTTTTTAATTTAAATTTTAAATTTTAAACACAAATTTTAATCTGTTTAATTATGGGGTATTTTAAAATTCAGCCTAAATTATTTAATTTGTTTTAATCTATTTTAAATTTTGTATCTCTGTGTTTTATCCTCTGGCTGTTCACCGCCCTGAGTCCTTCGGGAGAAGGGCGGTATAGAAATTTAATTTTAAAAAAAATGTACAAGAGTACAAGAGATGTACAAGAATAAGCCAACCCTCTATTTTAACTCTTCAAATCTGTTAGAGGAGAATATCTGTAGCTCAGGATAACTGTGGGATCCTTGGTGCTCTCTTGGTAGTTTTCTTATAAACATTTGATTACCAAACTAGGTAACATTATCAGTGCAACAAGGGAATGGGGTTTACTCTTATTTTTATATACTCCTGGGTTATCCTGCCAGTGTAGTTCCTTGATTAGGCTGTTGTTTACTATTGTTAACTGTTAGGTTGTTTTCCTGCATTGGTACTTCCTTGATTGGAGTATTGTTTACTTCTGATTGTTGATCTAGTATTAATCAATGGATGTTGATTGCTGTGGTGAGGTGTTTTGATCTTGTTTCTTTTTTGGTTTTTGATTGTCATTTTTGAGTGGTATGTAGATGTTGTTTATCTCTATGTGCCTGTTGATTTCTCTGTGTGCCAGACTTCCAGGAATTCTCTGTAACTTTGGGACTTGGCTTAATCTAACATCTCACAGTTTCCCAGTTGAAGCAACAGTTATGTCTGTCCATGTGCTGTGAAATGAAGGAGTTTTCATCATGTCTTCTGACTTCTAGTTGGTGTTCATGGATGCTCTCAGCTAGACTTCTGCCTGTTTTGTTCTACATAGCAGCTGTGTTTTAGATGACTCCTGTTTTGTCTTTTGGTTTTCTTAGAATGCTTTGGAGGGCTTTAGTTGGTTTGTGTGCTATGCTGATTGTAATAGTCTGTTGGTAGTTTCTGAGATGTTTTTGATATATGACGTTACCCTTTTCACAGCTTGGGTTGATTGTGCTATATAGTAGGTTGAGTGATGAAACACTGTGTGATAAAGTTCCATGGATATTCCTGAGTCCTTCGGGAGAAGGGCGGTATAGAAATAAAATTATTATTATTATTATTATTATTATTATTATTATTATTATTATTATTATTATTATTATTCACTTTGTTGGAAGATACTGTATAGATGATCTGTTTCCTTTTTCTGATTGGGTTGTTGCAATATATTTGTGCTCGTGTAAATAGTGTTCTTACACAGCTTCTTTTGTGGGAGGTGTGGTTGTTATTTGGTAGTGGAGCACTTGTTTGGCATGGGCGGTTTTTCAGCAGTCTTATATTTCTAATTTGCCATAAGAACAGGTAGTCCTCCACTTACAAAGTTCATTTAATAACTGTTCAAAGTTACAATGGCACTAAAAAAGGTGATTTATGACCATTTTTCATACTTACTATCTTTTCAGCATCCCCATTAATATGTGATGGTGTTGGCAACTGGTTCATATTTATGACTGTTGCTGTGTCCTGAGATCATGTGAATTTTGGCAAGCAAATTCAATGGGAAAACTAGATTCACTTAACAACCAGGTTACTAAGTTATCAGCTGCAGTGATTCACTTAACAACTGAGGCAAGAAAGATAGTAAAATGGGGCACAATTCACTTAACAAATGTCTCACTTAACAACAGGTATTTTGGGCTCAATTGTGGTCATAAGTTGAGGACTACCTGTATTATTGTTTTCTTTTTCCCTTGAGAATTTTGAAGATGTTGTTGATAGTTTTATGTGTTTTTTCTAGTAGGTCTTTTTTCATTAAGACATAGATGTCATTTACATAAAATCTATTTTTTTTCATCAGGTGGATTACGTGTTAAAAGTTGAGTTGAGAACAGACTGTGTAGTTGTTGAATTATTTTGTATCACCCAAAGGTGAGATATTTGGACCATATAGATCAGAGGTGATATTCACTTACCTTCGCTATCGGTTTGCAAATATGAGTGCGTGCACATTCGCAGGACTTTCCGCACATGGCAGAGCATTAAAAACGGGGTGTGATGACTTCCGGGCAAGTGGGTGGAGCCTCCGGCAGCCACCGCTACCGGTTCGCCCAAACCGGATAGAACCAGCTGAATACTACCACTGATATAGATAATTTACATTTTCCAATTTTTAAGTGAATAATAGCAAATGTGGTTGAAATGTTGAATTTTTATGTGAAGTTTTTAATAAAATTTGCTATTATGCTTTATTTTATTATTTCTCTGTTCCCAAGTAATCTTATTGAAACATTAATTGAATCTGATAGGGAATTGCAGCTGCATATCTTAGACAAAAACTCTTTGTGCAAGTTAAGATGGAGTCATGTTTATCAATTCCATAGAACATCATGTTCTGGATAATGACACCAGATGGCTTAATATGGCTTTTACAGTAGAAGGCTGTACATTCAGAAAGTTATTATTTATGTAAGTGGTAGCTATTTGTTTGACAATGCCAGCTGAATGCTCAATAATGTTTCTACCTTAATTCACATTTACAGAAGTCTTTATTTCAAACTATATTTTAAAAAGTAAAATATATGTGATCATATATATAAACTACTTATTGCAACTGACTTTGAGCAGCATACACAGTACATGTGAAAAAGTAAGTATACCCCCATGTAAAAAAATGTCTAACATAGGTAGAAATTTTATGTTCATTCAAACAAAATATAAAGATAGCCCTTTTTTTTTCCAGCCATTCTTTGGCAGATTTATTGGAATGTTTAATGCCATTGTCATGTTGCAAGCTCCATTTTTAGTTGAACTTCAGTATTATACTATCCCCAGGCACCCTCTGGTACAATGAAAAATTCATAGTAGATTCTGTGCCCAGGCTCTAGAGTGGCAAAGCAGCCTCAAACATAACATTCCCACCACCCTGCTTTATAATTAGTATCAGGTTCTTCTGGTGAAATATTGTCTTTAGTTTTTGCCGAACGTACTGCAGCCAAATAATTCTTTGCTTCTTTTGTCCAGATCATATTGTTTCAGAAGTCCTGTCTTTGCTTAGGTGTTCATGAACAAATGTTAATCTTGTCCTGATGTTCTTTTTGGACAGTTCCTCTTAGCGTATCTCCCTTGTAGATCTAATTTGTGTAACCTCTTTTTAATGGTAGACTCATGCACTCTGGTATCAGTAGTGGCAAGAACTATCTATTTGTCATGTGACATAATTCTGGGATTCTGTGAGACCTCTTTCAGCATCTCACATCCTGCTTTTGAACTGAACTTGCTGTGATGACTTAGCCTGTGCAAAGTGGAAATTGTTGAAAAACTTCTCCCTCTGTACATATATCTTCCAGACAGTGAAATGATTGATGTCCAACTATTTGGCAATCTTTTAAAATCCCTTCCAGTTATAGATGCTCTTCATAGGGATATATAAGCCTTCCTTCCAAAAACCTGAGTTTAATCTAGGCATACTGATAACACACACTTCAACAACAAAGAACAAATCTAACTATAATGGCTGAGGTTTAAATAAGATGGGTTTCTTCCAGGTCCCCTTTAACAATGTTCTTATCATTCACACCTGATTCTGGGGTGGTGCACATGATTCTGATTTTAGCTATTTGAGATAAGGATAAATGTAGGGTTGTGCTTACTTTTCCCACATGAGAAATTTGCATTTATGTTTATTTAAATTACAGAGTGGTTTACAAAGTGTAAATAATGCATGATATTTGTTGAAAGGAAGATCAAATATTTGTATGTTGAAATATGCTGAAAAAGTAAGAGAAAATCAAAGGGTATACTTTTTCACATGACTATACTCCAATCATAATTGGATTTATATATACTACAGCAATACAGATAGTCCTTGACTTACAGCTACAATTGAGCAGGGGTGAAATGCTACTGGTTTGGGCCGGTTCGCCCGAACTGATAGTAAAAAATGCTACTGGTTCGCTGAACTGGTAGTGAAAAAATGTAAAAAAAAGTTCTGATGATCAGCTAAGCGATGCACGATCGTTGGAACTTGTTTTTTTTACTTTTTAAATGTTTTTTTACTACTGGTTCTCCGGAACCAGTAGTTAAAAATGCTTTAAAAAGTAAAAAAAAAATTCCAACGACCTTTTTAAAAACTGTTTTAAAGCATTTTTTACTACCGGTTCGGGCAAATAGGTAGTAAAAAAATGCTTTAAAAAAGTTTTTAAAAAAGGTTCCGACAATCGCACGGCACAGCTGTGATCATTGGAACCTTTTTTTTTTTTACTTTTTTAAAGCATTTTTTACTACCTATTCGCCCGAACCGGTAGTAAAAAATGCTTTAAAACAGTTTTTAAAAAGGTTCCCAAGATTGCGTGCCACAGCTGATTGCCCCCCTCGCCGTTCTACTTATCTTCCCAAGCCTCCTTTTGGTGTGTATCGTGCATGCGCACGCAGCACATGTTTGGTGCGAACCAGTAGCAAGCCAGCGAACCAGTAGCAAACCGGTTCAGATTTCACCACTGTAATTGAGCCCATAATTTCTGTTGCTGAGTGAGACATTTGTTAAATGAATTTTCTCCATGTTACGACTTCTCTTGCCACAGTTGTTAAGTGAATTGTTGCAGTTGTTAAGTTAGTAATATGGTTGTTAAGTCTGATGAATCTGGCTTCCCCATTGACTTTGCATGTCAGAAAGTCACAAAAGGTGATCACAGGACACTGCAACTGTCATAAAAATGAACCAGTTACCAAGCGTCTGAATTTTGATCATGTGACTATGGGGATACTGTAACGGTAGTGTGAAAAATGGTCACAAGTCTCTTTTTTTGTGCCGTTGTAACTTTGAATGATCACTAAATGAACTGTTGTAAATCAAGGACTACATGTACTCAATCATCATTAACTTTATCGCACTGACAAAAGACTCTCCAGTATAGATCACAACTTCCAGAGGGCCATATGGATTGTAGTCTTCCAAGGCTTTCTGGACCAACCAAAGGCTATTCATAGTATAATAGTACACTGATGATGTTACCTGTTGGGTAATGAAATGTCTGCAAGCAAATACCCAAGGTCAGAGAAGCTGCTTGAATCCTGGATGGGAATACCATTCCATAGGAAGGGGATTGCAACAGGGGAGGACTACTTTGGGGCCCCTAGTGGTAATAGGAAAATTAAAAGACCCCCCCCCTTCCTGATCATGTAGAGTGTGCAGATATTACTGGAAGCAGTCAGTCCTGAAGATAACCGAGGACTTAAACTATATAGGACTTTAAAGGTGACAACCAGAACCTTGAATCATACTTGGAAACCATCTGGCAGTAAGTACAGCAGTGGTTCTTTTTTTTTAATGAACAGTAATCTACACAACAGTAATCTACACAAAAATAAAAGTATTGAGTGAAAAGCCCAAAAAGGAAAGGACACATTTAAGAGGGCTGAGCAGTAAGATTGGAGAAATGTTAATGTTTTGATGCACTGATTGCTACTGGTAGGCTCAGACCTTAAGTGTTACTCATGCTTAGCCAGGGTTGTTCTTTATTTTCTACCAGCATTGTTTTGGGCATACTTAGTTCTTAGTATTTGAGTCTGTTCATTATTATTTTAATGATTGTTATCCACCCAGAATTGCAGAAATGAGATGGCCAGACTTATAAATCATATACATCAATAGATAAATATTAAAGAAGAGCTGGATTTTAGTGTGCTATCTTATGAAGAAGAATGAACATTCGGCTTGCATCAGTTTGTTTGCTTTTCTTTCTTCCCGTATGATTAACTGCCCTTCTGTACTCCTGTAATCCAGAAGGCATGGTGAAGTAAGCAGATTGTTTTGTCACTAATGCTTGGAAAATTGGATTCATCTGAAGGAAGAAAAAAAGCCTTTCATCCTCCACTTAATGAAAAACTTTAGAATGGAATGGGAAATAGAGTGGATATTTTAGCAAGGTTGCAGAAATTATAGACTTCAATTCTGACAGGAGAAATTGCACAGAAAAAAATAGAACATGGCAGTTAAATGCCTACTGTTCTTGTTTATGAAGAATACCAGACATAGCTTCCTGGAGGATGGGTAGTGGAGGTATTCAACATCTATCTTTTCTTCCAGCTAAATATTTTTTATGTTAAGTCAATTTGACAATATTCAGGTAAGAAGTTTAAACAATGAAAAATATTGGGATATTCTCTGGTTCTGGAGTATTTTTTTTTTCATCTCAGTTTTTTTTTTTTAACAATTTCTTCTTATTTTTAAATGGTTTTTGATATTCCTAAATTACCAAGAACAGCTGTAGCTGAAGGTTCTTTCACTTTTGATTTGCAGCTTTTTGTCATTGAAGAAAAGGAATTCCCTACTGTTCTGAGTGGTATTTGCACTGATCAGGAATCCAGCAAAGGTTACTCATGCAATAAGCAGAGTGGCCTGTCTTAATTTTCTTTGTTCTTTATACTGGCAATGTTTTTTTTATGACAATGTTGATTGATTGATTGATTGATTGATTGATTATGGGCTATGAAGTTAATGTTAATTCGTAACAACCACATAGACCATTTCTGTAAACTTTTATCTCCAATCTAGCTCTCCAGGTTTTTCAAAGATGCACACTTTGTTTAATCCATTGTCTTTGCTGCTGATTGTCACTTTCACTTTCCCCCTACTTTTCAGACAGGTCTTTGCATTATGAATCCAAAGTAGGATAATTTGAGCCTGGTCTTTGTCCCTCAAGTGAAAACTCTAACTTGACTTGTTCAGTGATTGGTTTTTTCCTTTTGTTTTCTTGACTAACTGTGGCATTCTCAAGAGTATTCTCTAACATCAAAATTCAAAAGCATCAATTCTAATTCTATTCTACTTCTTCAAAATCTAACTTTTACTTCCATAGACTGAGGAAAATCATTACCTATATACTTCTGATCTCTGTACTTGTGTGGTGAGTGCTACATGAATTGATAAACTATTGTTAGATTTGTTATAGCTACCTGACACCAAAAGAAAATGATCTGTCACTTTAATATTTTCACTGTCAAATTTTAAGGGTGGCTGCTTTATCTGTTGTCTTTAGTTTGGTTGTTATATTAATATTAGTCCCATTTTTTTCATGGTGCTCCCTGATTTTCATTATTTGGCCTTCCAAATGATTTGCATTTTCAGCTATTAGAGAAAAAGATATATTTGGGAGGTATTGTTTCATCAAGCAATAAAGATGCAAGTCTGATTCATGTGCCAATCAATTAAGAGAATAGTGCTGAGGGCAGATTCTATTAGCTTTGTTGCAGTTGTATTTGTGTTTAATTGAGAAAAGAGGGTAAATGATTGTACTATTCACAAATAGTGTAAAATAAGTAGATGAATTTATATCTTTGTTGACTGTTTACTAAAGGAAAATGGAATGGGGAAATTCAAGACATGCAGATGCTGTTAGAAAGGTATGTAGTCAAAAAGTGTTTGTCAAAAGCAAAAAATGGTTGTGCATAAGAGTATGCTTTGTTATGTGAAGAGTTAATATGTAATGCGAATGGGATACTTAAGTATGTGATAAAATGAAGGGGCTAGAATAAATAGATGCTAAATAAATGCGATCAGTACAAAATCAGTAGTCTGAAGTAGTTTGGACATAAATAGAGAATGAATGAAAATACAGCTGCAAAGTAGTGAATGGGTTATTAAGAATGGGAAGACTGAGGAAGTTGGATGAAGTTGATGAGATCCAAAAGACAAGAAAAATAAGAAAATTAAAGAGCAAAAGGTGGTGTATTAGGTGGCCTCTGGATGTGATGAATGTTTGGAATTCAGCACTTAAGGATTTTTTGGGCTTACTATTTCTTACTCCCTTTGTGTACTTTGCATAATAGCGCATAACGCACAAAAAATATGAGAGAAATTTCTCCTGAAAGCTAAGATTGTATGTCCTTTAATAAAATGTTCAGGCTGTCTGTATCATCAATCAGATAGAAACTGATTTGGAGAGAAAATGTAATTTTTAAAAGGAGGGAATCTACCTTGCCACCCTGTGTAATTCTGTACATGTACTTATAGCAAAATAAGCTTAGACTTGGAAGTGAAATTTGGTGGAACGTTCTAGAAAAACAACCTGATAACCGGATCCTTCTGCCCACAAGTCAGTAATAATTTGCCTCTTTTCTACCTTGTGATAGATCCCATTGTGGTAATAGAGTGCAATAGCAGCATCTCCCTTTTAAACATGACCCCACATTCAGATTTATACATTTGTTGCTTTAGTAGGCTTGGGAAGCACCAAGTGGTTCTGGTACATATTATGGATATGTATTTAAATAAAGATATACACTCTAGATTGGAATAAGATTCATATTCAGGTCTGTATCTACATTTACCTTGTTGTACAATTTGTTGCGCACTAATACATGTATGCATATCTACAGCAGATTTAAAGCCAATGCAGTATAAGAAATCAAACCGTATGCTCTCTTTCAATCTCTATTTTCTCCCAAAGCTCTCCTTAAAATTATGTCCTTACTTTGTTTCCCCTAAAGTGCTGTCTAAATATTCCAAAACATCTGAGTATGCTACTTCATGTTTCTACCCTTCTCACATCCTCATTCTTCAGATGTCTCTTTTTAACTTTGGAGCAACTGCATCTATTCAGCATTTTCATAGAGTTCAAATTACGCAGTTTACAACAGCCCTGGGAATTATGGCAAACTGAGTTATTTTTAGGATTGATCTGATTACCAACCTGAGGAGAACTTCCTTTATCACGAGATGTTCGTCTCTGTACTGTAACCTCCTTGTAGACTGTACATCAGAAAGGAAGCAAAAAAAAAACAACCCCCCCCCAAAACTGTTGGAGAACATGTGTGCAAGCTACGGTAATTGCATCTTTTAATCACTACTTGAGATCTCATTTAATGAACATTCTAAGTGCCTTCAGGGTAGTAACGTCAGAGCCCCAGATTAAGTTGCCTGCTTTCAATATTGGGTTGTGATATTTCACCAGAGTCATTTTTAAAGAGCACTGAGATGTATGATATGTATAGTACAGGTAGTCCTTCACTTACAACAGTTTGTTTAGTGACTGTTCAAAGTTAATGCCACTGAAAAAAGTGACTTCTGTTTTTCACTCTTATGACCATTGCAGCATCCTCATGATCATGTGATCTAAAATTAGATGCTTGGTAACTGATTCATATTTATGACGGTTGCAATGTCCTGGGGTCATGGGAACTTTTGCAGACTTCTGACAAGCAAATTCAATGGGAAAGCCAGATTTACTTAAAACCGGGTCACTAACTTAATAACTCTCATTTAGCAACAGAAATTTTGGGCTCAGTTGTGGTCATAAGTAGAAGACCACCTGTACTAGAATATGCAAAGTGATAATGTTGAGATTGATGAGCCATCAATATACCCTGTTTCCCCCAAAATAAGACATCCCCTGATAATAAGCCCAATCGGGCTTTTGAGCGCATGGCAATAAGGCCAAGCACTTATTTCAGAGTTCAAAAAAATATAAGACAGGGTCTTATTTTCAGGGAAACACAGTATGTGTCTTTGATCTGTGTAAACAAATGTTTTTTCCCCCAGTCCCTTGCCCAATTCATTTTTTCCCCTTGTAAGGTAGTTCATTTCTGGCAATTTGAAAATGAAATAAAGAATATTTTGGAAAAGTATTCCTTTTTTAAATAAGTCTCTGTAGAAAGATAAAATGTGAGAAAGATGTTAAAATAAGTCCTGCTCATGAACCTAGACCAGGTGGTTAATATATTTTGATCCAGGTTTCTGTTTCCCAAAAACAGATGGTGCAGAAATAACTCAAACCAAAATTACATAATATAAACTACAGCGCAATATATATTTTTACATCTGAATACTTAAGGAGGGATGGGGTTTAGTCATGGATGTAAGCTGGCATTTCTAGGCCATTTACTATTTTAAAAGGCCAATATTTTTAAACTAATTTATTTATTATTAAATTTATTCACCACCCATCTTGTTTCAAAGCAACTCTTCTTTCAACGGTACTTTATGTAAATTTGTGGTCATTAGTAAATATTGTATCCAGCCAACAGGGAAAATGTAAAAGTGCTGGACTTGTTGCTACAATGCCTCTCTGAGCTTTTTCACTCCTCGTTACCCCACTGTTTATAACTTATATTTTAAAAATTGAACTTTGCTCTTCGATAGCTTGCCTGCTCTTTGAAATCTCTTAAAGACTCTCATAATGAATTTGTATTTTTCTTCGATTTGTGTTCACCCCTTTCAGGTTTTTGACATAGCTTCTTCTCATAAGACCTTTGGATGAAACCAATTGCCTGTTTAGTCCAGCATCCTCTTACCAGAATGGCCAGCCAATTGCCACTGGAAAGATCACAAGTAAGCCATAAAGGCAGTAGATCTCTACTGCTGTTCCCCAGTAACTGGCATTCAGAGTTTTCCTGGGGGAGCAGATAGTCATCATAAATAGTATGCATTACAAATTTATATCCATAAGTATGTCTACATTTGTTTAAAACAATCCACTTGATGGGTAATCTCACATCTTTTCATAGCATGCGGCATTTAACTGTGCATTTTGTAAAGTAGTACAGTTGTTTGTCCATTTCTTGTCCAAGCAGGCTAGTAAACACTTTCAGTCCCAATGTCTGGAAGAATTATGCTGAATCTTATCTACAGTAATAGGTCTGCATTTCTTCTGTCCTGTGGGCCAAAACTCTCAGAGTATTCCTTACGTTTTCTTTGCAGTACGAGAGATATATTGTCCCTCATGTATTTAAATCCCTGGCATGTGCAAAATGGTGAGGGAATGGCAGTTTCTTATTGGATTTTTATTGATTTAATTTATATGCTGCTCATCTTGCTATCCTTGCTATCTAGGCAGCTTAGAATACAATAAAAATATAGGAAACTTTAATATATATTCTTAAAGAACTTTGGCAACAACAACAGAAATAGAAGCTTTACATGTACAAACTATGTATGATCTCCCTTGAGAGCACTGAGAATTTTGGCAGAGATAGGGAAGATATGCTGTTCAGTCAAAGTCCTTAGGCTGTTTTCCTTGGCAAGGTGATTTGTTTTACTTTTCATAACTCAATAAAAATTGATTTACTTATTTCATAACTCAATAATAATTAAGACTGTCATGCTAACAGCACATGGGGGAATTCTTTGCTAAATTTTATATTGCCCTCTTTGCCTTTATTATGTTGTGAGTTGACTTACCCTTCCCCTGGGCTCACATTTTATAGAAGTAGGATACTAGATGGTAATTTAATTTTATTTTCACATTACATCAATATTTGAATTAGTAAATTGATGTATTTAGACTTAATAATTAATATAGTCTTTGAAAATCCACTTGGTAGCTTAAGGTGGCCAAGCAAGTGGGTTTTTTTTTTTTACATTTTTGTCCCTAATTATAGGAAGGCCTTTTGACCTGCCTAGTTTAATGTCTTCCCATCAACTTTAGTTGAAAGCAGATTGTTTGTTTGCTTGTGTCCCTGTGCACTTGATATGCATATGACCATAGGGTACCAGAGAAATAGAGATTGTGCATTATTTTATTTTTGCTACAGTGTTATACTGTTTTATATCAAAAGTCTTTCTTTCTTTTCTAGCTAATGTTCCTGGAGGCTAGAAGAATTTGATATAGGCTCTTTTTATCCTTTCTGTTTTATGTTTACTGTTTTGAAGCATCGGTAGCAAAGTTTTTGCTAGGATCTATCACATATGTCAGAATACAAACTTCATCAAATAAAGTTTACATCACAGGAATTAGGTTACTCGTTTTAGACATGTCAGCATCACTGGGGATGCATTCTACAGGTTTTGCTGTTTTTGTTTATAACCAATGGTTTTATTAAAATTTTTGTTGCAGAGGTTACTAATCTTATTCAAACATACAGGTCAGTGATGGCTAAGCATTTCCAGACCGAGTGCCCAAAGTGTGTGTGTGTGCACACATGCGAACACATGTGCGCGCGGCCGAACCCCTAAAATGTAATGCGCGTGTGGCCCATGCATGCGCCCCCCCTACATGCACGGCAGAGACCCGAAGACCAGCTGGCCAGCAGGAGCACACATGTATGTGCAGCAGAGCTGAACTGGGGCGATGGCTTGCATGCCATCAGGGAGGGCACTGCGTGCCACCTCTGACACATGTGTTATAAGTTCACCATCATGGATATAGGTGAACTGAAGTGTCCATGAAATGCAAGAGATAGGAAGACTTTTTTGTTACTATGTTGTACAGAACAGTTTTAGGATGTTGTTTTAGGATCTTGGTATTGTTATGCCTACTAGGAAACATAAATTAGTTTCAATCTCTCTTTTCCTACAAATTCAAGTCAGTACTTATTAAAGGGGCTGTTATATATATAAAAAAAATCTCCACTAAAAAAGTAATGCACCAATTTCTTTTCTGCTAATATGAACAAAAACATTCTGGGGTCCAACTAACCTTCATTAAATATGAATTGGAAACCTGGGAATAAAAGCTTGCAGCTTTTATAAAGCCTACTTAAAATTATTTTTTTTAATACTCCTGGTTTGAGTAATACTGGTTTGAGTATACTACATCTTTTGCTTCATTGCGGGAGCTGATTTCATGACTGACATTATCCTTCCGCTTGAAACTTTGCACAGTCACCAAGAATAATTTATCTGCTTTTTAGATGGCCCATATGCACATGCATGCCCACATGCCCACTCCTGCTTCAGTGGTGATCAACAAAAATGTTTAGGCTTCACTCTTAAGCATAACAAGCGCTCCCAAACTCATGCAAATAAACATGTTTAGAATTGGGCAGTTAATCATAAATTCATTTGGAATGTTTAACTGATTACTCATCTATGTGGGAATGAATTAATCAGCATCAGGAGATATTTTAGAAGGGAAAAAACATGTTTAAAATATCCAGCAATAGTGGACTTTGGGTCATCTATCTTGTTTTTCCCAAATCATCTTGATTTCTTCCTTCCTAGTATTTTTCCATATTTTTCCCATATCCTCAAGAAGAAAATAGAAGACGGATGAGGTTTTATCCCCACAGCTTATGTTCTGATATTCTCCTCTTCTCCCATCTGAAAAGTGTCCCAAGAATAGAATGATTGAAATATCATATATCTGATACCTGAGCTTCCCAACAGATTATCTTATATTAAGGGTCAGAAAAGTTATCATGTTCAAAATAAGCAGTAATGTTAAATAGGATCCTCTCTTAGAGAATAAATCAATCAGCTCTTCCTCTATTTCGAAAGTTGCGTTACTGAATCCAAGAGATTTCACTGCACAGTCATTGCAAGGACTGTATAAATCAGAGTCTCTGTAGGAAGCAAAGTTTCATGCAACTTTATTAAAGAGAATACAACAATACATGCAGTAGATACTTCTCTTGTTAATCACCTTATATATTTTTATGTTTATATGATATACTAATAGTTTTTGTCATCTTGTATTTGTTGGTTATGTTAGTTTTTGCAGCTTTACAGAGGTCATTTGGAACTTAAAAGAAAAAAATAGAAAAGCTATTATTTGTTCCAAATAGGTTCTGTAAAGTCTTCACCTATGACTCTATTATCAAGCACATGAGAGATTGTACATTAGAGGACATGCTATGAGTGCTCACCCAGTCAGGTTTCTTGAGCCAGATGCTAGTTTAGATATATGTATTTGATGATGGTGTGAATATATATCACAATGATGTATATAAATGAAATGTAATCAGTGGTGGGTTTCAATTTTTTTAGTACCGGTTTTCTGGGTGTGGCTTGATGGGCGTAGCATGGCTTGGTGGGCGTGGCAGGGGAAGGTTACTGCAAAATCCCCACTCCTCCCAATCAGCTGGGACTCAGGAGGCAGAGAATAGATGGGGTGGAGCCAGTCAAAAAGAAGATTTCTCTCCCCCTTCCCCCCAGTAAACAGACTTTTCTCTTCCCCCACTCCTTTTTGTAACTCCCTTTCCAAAATGATAGAGAACAGGCCATATCCTTCTGTGAGATATATTTTAGGTATTTGAAGAGCACTTTCAGTTCCCAGGATTTTCCAGTCAGATTGCTGAACCCCCCCCCCCAATAATCTTTTTTCAAAATTAAATATTTTTAAGTCTTTCAGTCTTTCTTCATAGGACATAATTTCTCTTCTCACTTCTGGATCCTCATTAGAGCATCACCCAGAACTAACAATACACAAGATGGGATCTGATCAAACCAGCAAGAAGTAGAGCAATTACTTCTAGTGAATTGGAAACTGTGTTTTGTGTTGTAGCCTAAATTGTCATTTGTTTGTTTTTTTATAGTTACATTACACTACTGACCGATCTAGTTTCTAATCCAAGATCTTTTTAATAAATACTAGTACCCTCTAGTACTAGTAGTACTAGTAGGGTACTAGTACCCTACTAGTATGTCGCATATTTGATTTGCTTTTCTTAAAAGGTAATAATCTTGCATTTGTTTTTATTAAATTTTATTCAATTACTTTCAGCCCATTTCTCTAACCTAATTTTTCCCAACCTTATAGCTAGTATGTAATTGTCATGCTGTTTGGAGAATTCTGAGTACTAAAGCCCATGCATCTTGAAATTACATGTTGGGAAACAGTGTTCTAACCTACCAGTATTGTTTTGAAAGTTAGTTCCATTTTTAGGTTATAGGTTTATCGTGCTACTGACAGTAGTTTTAGGGTATGATTTTACAGCTATGTATCCAGCTAAGTACTGTATTTTATAGTCAGCTGTTAAGCATAGTGCTAATCGGATCATTAGAAGGTATTTTATCAAATCATGTTGAAATCAAGATGCATTGTGTCTCCATTATTTTGACAATCCAGTAAATCACTTACCCAGTCAAAAAATGAGATTAGTGGCTAGACTTATTTTTGATAAATCCACACTGATTGTGTAAAAGACTGTGAGTCAATCTTTTGACTATGGTAATATATAAAAAAATACCGCACTTTTGCAATATGTTTATGAATCAGTCTCTTTATGATCTATTTATGAATCTTCTCAGACATCTATGTGACACTGTCTGTGTTTTTACGGCTTTTCCTCCCCATGCCCTCTTTTATTTTTTGAAGACAGAGACTTGACAGATCATCATTTAATTCCTTCCATAGGCTAGAATGCAATCCATCTGGTCTTGAATAGAGCTAAATTGGTTCAAAGTAAACATGCCTTTCTTGGATATGACATGTCAATCTCAAGTTTCAATTGTGCCCTTTCACTCTTCGCAGTTTCCTATTATACAGACTTTTTTTTAATTAGAAAAGACTGGATTAAAATATGAGTTGAATAGCTTTGACTTTTTAAAAATTATTCCACAGTATCAAATAAATGACCCAGGAAATGATTCTATAAGGATAGATACCTGCTTGTTTTTCTCTTCATATATACAATATTGGGTGATCAACGGACCTTTTCATAAAAATATTATTGACTTGAAAATTGCAGGAGTTGACCATTCCTATGACCATATACTATATATTTTAATGTAAAAGAAAAATAAGCCCTATTTGGTCACCTTGTGACTTAGAAAGAGCATAGCTTTGCTTATCCCTGCATCATGAATTTTTAAAGAACCTATCAATCTCCTGTATATAAGAACTGCGCCCATCTTTCCTTCCCCCAAAACACAAAAACCACAACTAACAGTGGGTAGTGAGGAAACAAGTCTTGGGTTAATGGGAAATAATTCAATGAAGGTGTCAACACAGTGTAAAAAGGCCAAAAGTACATTCAAAATAAGAAACAATACTGAAAATAGACACAACCTGTGCTGCTCTCTGTCAGTTTGTCTGGCTTCAAAAAAGGGTTGGACAAATTCATGGAGGCCATGGAGGGTCAGCAGCTATAGTTTCAAGGGCAGTGATTGCCTCCAAAGCCATCTGCTAAGAGATTAGTGGCTTCCTTGTACAGTTTGTTAGCCATTGTGACCAGTATGGCAGTGCTTATTTCGTTATGTTCTTAAAGCAAAATTTATTCATTTATTCATTCATTCAGTTATTTATTTATTTATTTTATTAGTTTGTAATATAAAATGCAAAAATACAAAAGAAAATAATAGGAAAAATGGGGGAGGGAGAAGGGGAAGGAAAACTGTAGGGAAAAGGGGAAAAAGAAAGAAAAGGCATTGACTTCCGACTCCCTCTGGTGCAGTAGAATAAGATAATAACATCAAACCTTGTCTTTTTACTTTTACATAATAGTTTAAATGAACCATTTTTATAACAACAAACCTATCTAATCAGTAAAATCCAAAATTAAAGTTTCATTTTTTTCCATCTCAAGTACAAAGTCCAGAAGCTGTTTCCAAGTAGAAAACAAATGTAATTGTGTTTTTTTCTTTTACCAAAGCAGTCAATTTAGCAGTCAATGATGGTGTTAGCTCCATCATCATTGTGGGAATCAAAGCATCCTTCCATTTTTTGTGCATAAAGTAAACTTGCTGCCCTCAACATACATAACATCAAAGTTCCAATTTTTTCCCCCAAGTCTTTTTCAATTAAACTCAAAATAAAAGTTTCTGGCTTTATCTTTATATTCACTTTTCACACAGGCAGAATGTAATAAAACCATATTTCCCAACAAACTGAAACTAAGGATTCTCAATACTTCTTTAATATTTGTTGGCTTTTATATTTTATATAATTTCCACAATATGTTATTAGTAATTAATTTGTAATCAGCAACATGATTTCATTGAAATCAAAGTCTTTCTAGAAAATGTAATCATCTCTCAGGCTCTTTAGTTTCTTTTCTTAGGTAGCTATCACTGTCCTGAAACATCAAACAAACAACTCCTAAATCCACATAATTGTCAGTGAAGACTGTCAGCTCCCAGTGTTGAACTGAATCTAAATATATGCCTCCAAATTTATTTATTTATTCAACTTACATGGCCATCCATCTCAACAAGGTACTCTGGTGATTTTCTATTACTATAAAAATCCAGGCCTTTCAGAAAGCAATGTGAGAAAAGCAAAAGAGAATAGTTTGACTTTTTTCCAGTGATGCTGCTTCTGATTCCTACTAGGCCATTAAAGTATAATTCAAAGTATCTTTCTTTTCTGAACATTTAATTGATGCTTCTAAGCCAGAGATGGATAGAATTATTAAAAGGGAATCAGTGGAGGGGAAGGATCAAGAACACTTGATCACTCCCTCTCTTCACCTCTACATTAGCTTTCTTAAGCTTCACTGCAAATTGTCCAAGTCCTACAGCTTTCTAAAAGTACAGAAAAGAACTTGCTTGAATAAGTTATTTTTTCAATAATTAATGAAGAGAAGATTTAATATAATGCCTCAGATTATTAAAAATTTTAAATTTATGCTTAAAAAACTTATCCTCTGCTAATTCCCAATAAAAACGGCCTTTATTTGCACATTCCAAAGTACCATGTGGAGTGGAAAATTATTAGCCTTAGGATATTGCAGTTCCCTAGATGTTGCAGTTCTTAGCACTAATAATATTTTAAAATATATTTCAGAGTAAAAATGCTTTATGCTGCTGCCTCTCATATTCCACCTACTTATTCAACACAGTATATATTTTCATTTTAGTTCAAGATGAATTTATTTAGACTAACTTTGAAAATGTTAGCACTGCCACTCAATCTAGCATATCCCAGATAATCAGTAGCATTATCTACTATCTAGAATTATGCAATTCTAGATTGAGTTCTGTGGACCCTTAATATTAATATTCTGCCTAACAGTAAAGGTAAAGGATTTTATTCTGCTAGTCGTAGCCAATTTTAGGGGTAATGTTCATCTCTGCTTCTTTAAGCCATTGAGCCAGCACTATCTGAAGACATTTCCATGGTCATATAGCTACCATGAAATAATGCACATTTAGGGTGTGTCAAATTTTTCAACTTTCAATTTCCAAACATTAGGGGTGCTTAAAATTTTTGATATGCGTTGGAGATTGTAAAGGTACTTTGTTTACTTTAATATAATTTAGATGTGCTTGGTAAGTAACTACATAAATATCATAATTTTTTAACATTTTATTTGTTTCATTGCACAAAGCATACAGTGAAACACGGAACATTTGTTACCTTCCCACTGAAGTGTGGTACTTCTTTATCTACTTGCATTTACATGCTTTTGAACTGCTATGTTGGTAGGAGCTGAGGCAAGTGATGGGAGCTGACCCCATCGCGCAGCAGTAGGTCTCGAACTGCTGGAGTACAGAGCTTTTCCAGTATCTTTTAAGCCACTGAGCCCTCCACCTCTCTGCCTAACAGTAATGGAAATATATTTACGCCTATAAGAGAGTTGCCTGAATATTATAGTAGATACATCTAATTATAAAAGGATGCTTATCTACTTACAATACATGCCAAATGTAAGAATTAAGATTTTGTAGATTATAATTAGGTTCACAGTGGCTTTGAAAATGCAAATTTTACAATGCCAGAATTCTATAGCACTTATATGATCCTCCAGCTCCATGGAAATGCAACTAAATTGATTGATACTTGTAAAAGTGCTTCATAAAGCACTTCTAAAAATCTATATGGAATCATGTCTCGTCTTTCTTGTAGGAAAGGTTATAAGAAGCACTTTTCTTCTTTGGCCAATAAAAGCAGAAATACTAGACACTTATCCATGCAATAACATAGCATTAGAACAAAATGTAACAAAAAAAAAAATTAAGCAACTTAAATCTTTGAACTGTACCAGAAATCATCTTTCTCAGAAAAAGTCTGCTCTTTTGAAAGATGAAGGGAATACCAACTGCTTCATATTTATTAAGAATAGGGTCACTTTCCTTGTTTGCTTTTACCAAAGATGTTTTTTTCTTTACTCTGTGCTCCCTTTCTTTAAGTATCATAAAACTATGATACCTCTAATGGGAATAAGGCTACAAACGTATATGTAGTTACTGTAGAATGAACTGATTGGCTACTTTAGAAAATTCTTCCAAATAAACATGCATAGAAAAATGCATGTTAATATTGTAAAGAGAGAGAGAGAGAGAGAATGAAAAACAATTACTACTATTTATAGTATATCTGTTATGTGGTGGATTAAAGTTGGTGTTACATCTCTGGGCATACAGATGAAGCAGAACTATCATTTATTTTTCTATGATATAAAAGGTAAAGGTTCCCCTCGCACATATGTGCTAGTCATTCCCGACTCTAAGGGGTGGTGCTCATCTCCGTTTCAAAGCCGAAGAGCCAGCGCTGTCCAATGACATCTCCGTGGTCATGTGGCCGGCTAAATGCCAAAGGCGCACAGAATGCTGTTACCTTCCCACCAAAAGTGGTCCCTATTTTTCTACCTGCATTTTTTGCGTGCTTTCGAACGGCTAGGTTGGCAGAAGCTGGGACAAGTAATGGGAGCTCACCCCGTTACATGGCACTAGGGATTCGAACCTCTGAACTGCCGACCTTTCGATCGACAAGCTCAGCGTCTTAGCCATTGAGCCACCGCGTCCCTCTTTTCTACGATATACTTGACTACTATTTGAAAAACTCCCTGTGCTCTGGATTTCATGCTTACTAAATGACAAACAAGGAATTTGCCTATTCTATTTTTTCTTTAGTTTTTGTTAGAGGGTAGCCATCTACAGCTACACACACAGCTACATTAAAATCCTAGAATGTTTTACAGGTACTTCTATCATTTTCTATTAGGGCTTTCCCCTCTAATTAAAAGTCATTTTCTTTAAAATACTGAGAATTCAGAACAGGCATTTTTTGCATATAAAAAAGAAAATTAATAACTGTATATCTTATATCTTGATTTGTAGAAAGGTTAGAACCACCTTCATGTTTTAAAGCTCCAAATCTAAAGATTATTTATGGTCAGTCTGAGTCAGTGGGGAGAAATTATGGTCTCCCAGAGCTTTGGGGTTTTTTTCCCTTTCCTTTCCATTTAGGGCACAGTAAGACATATTTATTTATTGCCATTCTATGCCACTATAATCAGAAATCTCTTCTGTGATTTTCTTTGTCTCTTTCTCATTACATCTCCCCCCCCCCCCAATCAATGAACTGTATCTTGTGATGATGGATATATATGATGGATATAAATAATTATTCTGATAGCAAATTTATGGATGCTTCAAAATGAGGTTTGGGAGCATACATTAGGGACTAAAGTATCAGAATGAAGGCAGTGATCCTTGGGAAATATGAGGTTAAATTACTATTTAGGAAGCATAGTCATACAGTCAGCACGTATTTAACAACCCTTATTTACTTAAAGATCCTGAAATGCACTTCACAACTGCCAAGTATTGTATTGAGTAAGATAAAGAGGAAAGGAGTAAATCTTTTTTAACATTGTCAGACAGGTTAAACTCCAAGCTATAAACTGCTTTAAACAAAAGTAAATCCTGTTACAGGTAGTCCTTTAGTTATGACCATATTTGAGCTTGCAATTTACCGTATGTGGTCATAAAGCAGATCATCATGTGACCATGTCCAATTGTACAACTTTTTTTTTGCAGTCATTATAAGAGTCCAGGAAGCAAACACCATGGTTGTTAAGTGAATCTATTGCTCACTATGGGGTGTTTTTTTGCCAGAAATTGGAAGCATATACCAGTTTCTTTAAAAAAATCAAACCCATAAATTGCGTCACTGCAAACATAAATGTGGACCAGTTGCTAAGCACCCAGAATGCAGTTACATGACTTGGGATACGGGGGGTGGGGAGCAGACATTGAAACTTAGAATCTAGGTTGTAAGTCTTCTTTTTTGGGGTCTAAGGACTATCTGTATTCTCTTTGGCTTCACCATTGCTATTACATATAAACCTATTTTGGGGCTAGAATATATACATAATTGACAAAGGTTATTTTTGTGTAAAGAAAATAAATCCTATAGTTCTGCCACCACTTTTAATATTACAAGCATGATTTGTAAATATTTTTCTCCCCAAATATCTATTAAATATATACTGGCTATCAACTCAACCCTTTCAATACATACTTCAAATTGGAAAAGGATACATGATCTCAAAATACATTTAATTTCCATTTGGAAGAGCAGCAGATTAAGGACAACAGGTTAAGATTACAGGAAGTCCTCGATTTACAATACTTCTTTTAGTGACCATTCAAAGTTACAATGGCACTGGAAAAAGTGAGTTATGACAGTTTTTCACACTTATGACCATTGCCGCAGCCCCATGGTCACGTGATCAACATTCAGACATTTGGAAACTGGCATGTATTTCTTACTGTTGCTGTGTCCCAAGGTCATGTAATCCCCTTTTGCAACCTTCTGACCAGCAAAGTTAATGGGGAATCCAGATTCACTTAACCACGTTACTAATTTAACAAATGCAACAATTCACTTAATAACTGTGGCAAAAAAAGTCATAAAATGGGGCAAACGCACTTCACAAATGTTTCACTTAGCAACATAAATTTTGGGCTCATTGTGGTTGTAATTCGAGGATTACCTATATTTCATTCTAGTGCACTAAGGGCAGTGCTTTAAAAACTCTTTTGTTTCTAAACATAGAGCAGCTGCCTAATCTGGTATCCATAATTTTGGGAGAAAAATTAGGGGTAATGAAGGAGTCCAACTGAATGAGCTTGACAGTTTTCATTCCCGTTAAGAGTTTTCAGGGCAGCAAATTTAGATGGTAAGTAAAAAAAGTTAGCTTAATTGTTACTCCTTCCTGTCTCTTTACAGCTCTTGTATGACAGCCCAAAAGCACGACAGGAAGTGGATCATCACTGGCGAGCTTCAGGCTGTCCCCATATTGTCCATATCTTGGAAGTTTACGAGAATATACACCATGGGAAGAGATGCCTTCTAATCATCATGGAGTGGTAAGCATCACCCTCACTAGTTTTATATTTGGATTCTTCAAGATGATGATTAGATCTCAGTCATACAATCTCTTTGGTATAGAAAACAATGGTGAGTTGTCCATAATTCCCAAGAGTGTTCAAAACTATTTTGGAATTTTTAATTTTTTTTTAAAAAAATCTGAAAATCTTGGGGAAGGAGTTGGGTTCCTACTGTACAGGTAGTCCTTGAGTTACAACACTTAGAATTTAGAATAATTTTATTGTCACTTTGAATGTATACTGATCGGCATACATTAAAATGAAATTTCATTGCATACAGCTCTCAGAGGGTCTCCACCTCTAATATACACTACATAAATACATAAATATTCATAAATAACTGAATAAATAATACATACATACATACATACATACATACATACATACATACATACATACATACATACATACAAAAGTATTCATATACCCACATATATTATATGGCATGGAGAAACAACAGTCTAGTTCAGATGTATACATGTACATGGCGAGAGAAATGAATCTTGCAATTTGCCAGATTGATGGTATAGAGAACAAAGCTTGTTACAGAATCTGGTAGTCCTGCTAGAAGTATTTCCAAACCTCCTCCCGTTACAACATCACTGGAAAAAGTGATTTATGATCATTGCAGCATCCCCATGACCAGGTGATTTACATTTGAATGCTTGACAACTGCTTCATATTTATGACGGTTGCAGTGTCCCAGGGTCATGTGATCATCTTTTGCGAACTTCCGACAAGCAAAGTCAGTGGAGAAGCCAGATTCACTTAGCAACCGTGTTACTAATTTAACAACTGCAGTTAACAAACTTAACAAATGAGGCAAGAAAAGTCGTAAAATAGAGCAAAACTAACTTAAACAAATTTCTCACTGAGCAACATAACTTCTGGGCTCAATTGTGGACGTAAGTCGGGGACTACCTGTATATTATTTTTTTTTCTTTTACCATTGTCTCTGTGAGTGACTATTGGGTCATTGGAAAGTAATAATCTAAATCAGTCCAAATAATTTACTACAATTAAATTCCACTCTCCCCACCTCATGCTCTCATTGATCAAAGCTAGTGTGTAGTTGCAGTGGCAGTAGAAACATCTATATGAAGAGTTCCCTGTTTATTTTTCCATAGTTCAGCCATACTTATGTAGTAAGAGATGGAATGGCATCAGAATTGCTTTGAGGGTTTATCAAGTTTATCATCCCATTTTCCTCAGTAACCAGTTTTATGATTTGAGAATAGCGCTTTATAAGAGATGAGGATAATGACATCTTCTGGAAAGCTTCTCTATAGATAGTGATGGTATCTGATCTGTTTAAAGTATAATCAATGTATTTATTATCCTTAACTAATACTAGGATAGCTGATTAGGGTTGTCTCCATGGCTAGAGAGAATGGGATGTGTTGCCCTGAGGAATAACACAGATTGCTGTAAGACTTTTGAGAAAGGGGTTATTTTCCTTAGCTTGGGTGAAGACATAAGGAAAGGTGTTTGAAATTTCTTTACAGAACTGTAAAAGCCACAAGCATTATAAATGTTTTATTCAAGATGATGATATATACATTAGAACAGATGCTCTTAGAAACAGATTCTGTATTCTTATTCTTGCATCGTGAATATGAATATAGTACAGTGGTACCTCAGTACTCAATTGGTTCTAGGAGACACGACGAGTACTACAAACAACAAGTACCAAACAAACCACATGACTAATGCCTGACCCTTTTGTTTTCTCTGGAAAGGGTTGCAAGTCATAAGGTAGCCAACACCAACAAGTTCTAGCTTGTACCTCAAGAACCAAACAAACAATGAGTACCAAGACAAGATTTTTGTTAAAATCCGTTGAGTAACAAATTTGATGAGCTTCAAAGCAGTCGAGTACAGAGGTACCTCTGTATGTTTCTGTGGGATTTTCTCTTAAAGTACGGTAACATTCATCTGTTTAAAACATAAATGACATTGACTTAAATGTAAAATATACTGCAGTTGATACTTTTTGCATGGTATGGAGAGAAATCTTGCCAAGTATTTTCTGAAAAGTCTTGTACGGATATGAAGAGAGATGGTGAATAAATTAATGTAGTTGATACTATTAGCTGGCTATCCTGGCAGACTTCCGTCCAGAAGTCGAAAAAGTTGCAGAAGACGGGAGTATATTCAAAGGAATTTATAGCTATTGTCATTTAGGCTTAGAGAGGACTGTAAAGCACTGTGAAGCGGTATATAAGTCTAAGTGCTATTGCTATTGCTATTGCTATGTATGAAAAGAACTGGTGTGGAGGGAAAGATCAGGGTCAAGTCAGAATCAGAATCCTCTCAACCTCATTCTAAGACTTATGTATCTTTTTTGGAACTCTATATGCATCTGCTCAAATTATGCTTTTTCTCCATAAGAGTTTTTTTTTAAGAATCTATATTGGACCAATTTTATATTTCTCTTCAAATACTGTCCAACTTTTCAGTTTCTGTTGCTGTTTTATTTTCTGTTTCCAGAATTCTGATAGCATCAAAACTAGAGAAATTACTTTTAGCCATCCTGCGGTATTGCCTGTTATGCTCATTTCCAGTAGGTCAAATAATAATAGTAGTGATTCAGCTTTCTCTGAAAAGCTCACATGTATATTAAACATCAAGCTTTAAAACTCATTGTGTGTTCATTTGGTTTCTTTGTTATCAAATATATCAGGGAGGCACAGCGATGAGCAGCAATTTACAGTCATCCAGTCACAAGTGGGTGATTTATTGCAGCAATGGTCTTGCTGCTAAACATTTAAAATCCTATTAAAGACAGCAGGATTTAAGTAGTCTGCATGCACGACAAATAACATATTTTAATATATTTACGAGATATACTCCAGACAACTGTGTGACTCTAGATACTGAACGTTATTTCCTAGCACTTTTATGATTCCTAGCCCATGAAAATACATTCTGGGAATTATGGTTAGCCATTACTGGAGAGTGTAAGTTGCTACTTGTAAAATGTAATTAGTGGATAAATAAACATAATATTACAGTAGTCTAGATTAAGGTCTTCCAGCCATTTCTAAAGGTGAAAAGCCATGAAAAAGATTTTTTCTCCCTGCCACTTTCTTGACTATATATATTTCATCTCCTCCCATTGTAGAGAGATTTCCTTTGTGGATTGTTGTACATTGGATAGGAAATTGTATAAAGGACATGGCAGTAGGCCAGGGATTGGCAGTACCACCCTCTCCTGCAGTATTTTTAAAGAACGGGCAGGTACAGACAAGGTGTAGTTTGATGTACAGAGTTTGAGAAGAATGACCTTTGTTTTATGCTTCAGGGGAAGAAAGTTGTAGAGCAGCCCCAACTGCTCTTCAACTTTTCCAACTGCTTTTGCATCTAAACATAGTTCCTGGATGATATCATGAGAATATTCTTAGTAATTTGACATGCCTGTAGAAGGCTAGCGTGGAAGACATACTTTCCAGATATCCAGCCACCTTCTTTGTAAGCAGGAAAACTGGATGAATCAGAAGCAGGTGATCCAGAGGCTGCAAAAGCAGACAAGCATAGCAAATCCTTTAGAAACCTTTAAGCAAGGTTTAAACATGTGGCAACATGATTTGAGATCTTTATGTATGCTATAAGGTTAAAGCAGCAGCTTTGGGCTTCTATGTCAGATTGGTTCGAGAAACACACCGCAGAGAAGATGAAATGGAGAAATAGTATTACCCATAAGAACTGAAATTAGGCGCCCCTCCTGTGCTTGCATTTTGAATAATCTGTATCTTGTCCACAACAGCATGGAGGGAGGGGAACTCTTCACTCGAATCCAGGAGCGAGGAGACCAAGCTTTCACGGAAAAAGGTAGAACATCAAAGGTTTTTATGAACACATTTTTGGAAGTTAGTACAGGTAATCCTCGACTTACAACAGTTCATTTAGTGACTGTTCAAAGTTACAGTGGCACTGAAAAAACTGGCTTATGACTGTTTTTCACAGTTACAACCTTTGAAGCATCCCCATGATCATGTGATCAAAATTAAGATGCTTGGGAACTGGTTCATACTTATGTCCGTTGCTGTTTCCCAAGGTCACGCAATCACTTTTTGCAACCTCCTGACCAGCAAAGTTAATGGGGAAGCCAGATTCACAACCATGTTACTAATTTACCAAATGATTCCCTTAACAACTGTGGCAAGCAAGGTTGTAAAATGGGGCAAAACTCACTTAACAAATGTTTCACTTAACAACATAAATTTTGGGCTCAATTGTGGTCATAAGTCGAGGGCTACCTGTATTTAGATAAACTCTTTATTTATTACTATTTTAAAGGAATTCTAATCAAATCAAAATTGGTAACTCTTTTAAAACTTATGTAGAGCTTCTGATTATTTTTATTTCTAAATGCCTGAAAACTCACAGAAATATAAATTTCATTGGGGGTTGTGTTCATTGTTTTTAATGAAAAACTATCCAAGTTTAAATAATGAGGCTTTCCCATTATGGATTGAAACTTCACCAAATACTGCAGTGTTTATTTCAAAATATATATACACAAAAGGTGTTTGTTAAGTCATTTAAAAAATTGTTCAGTGTATTGCAGGTATGTAATGTACAAGATTTCATGTCAGTGGTATTACCTTTTAACCAAAGGACTGAGGAGCAGAAATGTCATTGATTAATTAATTATTTAATTAATAGTCATTCTCAAAGCAAAGCATGAGTCTTAGGGCTAATTTTATGTTTTTCGCCCTGACATAAACAAGCTGGTTGCTAGTTAGAAACACTGTATATCTCTGAGATACAGCAAGAATGCTAATGTGACCTTTCTGTAAAATAACATTTCTAGAAGCCTCCGAAATAGTGAGAGACATTGGAACAGCCATCCAACATCTTCATGGGATGAACATAGCTCACAGAGATGTCAAGGTAAGAACTACTATAAATGTGTTCTAACTATGTGAAAAAATTAATGCATCTAAGCAGTTGATTTGCATAGGCCTGTTTCAACACTGAGACAAACAGCTTGAATCAAACATTTAAGTCACACTCTTGGGCAGGAATCCAAGTATCTTTTAAAAGTCAGTCCATTTAAAATAAGGTGCAAAGAAGGCCTAATGTTAGTTTAAAACTGACCCACAAGATTAAAACGTACTGATATTTAAAAGTAAATTTGGCTCTAGCTACAAACCAAACAGGATTAAAAATTCAGAAGAGATTAGTAACAAAAATTATCCTGTTCATTTTTATTTGTGTTCTTTTTTTATATACAATTCCAGCCAGAAAACCTTCTTTATACATCCAAAGAGAAAGAGTCAGTGCTTAAGCTCACAGATTTTGGGTTTGCTAAAGAGACAACCATACAGAATGCACTGCAGACTCCTTGTTACACTCCTTACTATGTGGGTAAGTTTGGCTTTTTCCTATCTTCTGATTTATTCATTCTGGAAATCATGAAATTATTACATTTTCATAAATGCACTCAACCCTTGCTGTCAGAAGTAAAAAGTCAATTACCAGACAGTTGAGTTCTAACCTATGGATACATACAATTATGTTAAAGAATACTATAGTATATATATCAAATCCAAAGTTACCAATCCAGGATTAGAGGAAAAAGCTCCCTGTGCATAGTCACAACAGGCTAGGAGTTAATTTCCACTGTAAGTATTGGGCTTCAGCAAGCAATGTAGTGTGAAAATTAGAGTTTTATGTAACAACTGACAAATTATAGTGGAAGGATGGTATGAGCTGAGATCACGCAAGCAAAGCAAAATTGCTCAGTGTTCTAGATTTATTATGGATAATCACTTTGCCATTGTTGGTGGCATTGGAAATAAAACTTGGGATGTCTGTTTTTGACATTCCCCACATATGTACACCCTCATGTACACTAGTTTACATTAGTAAACTATATAAAGTATTTGTTACTGCTGATTAGATTAAAGTACCTACATTCAGTTCTATACTAACCACTCATTTAATAATAAGGAAAGAATAAATATTAGTTAGCATATAACCAACATTTGAAAAACTAACATTCACAATTCTTTTGTTCTCTTCTTCAGCCCCAGAAGTACTTGGTCCTGAGAAATATGACAAATCCTGTGATATGTGGTCTCTTGGTGTCATCATGTATATTCTGTA
Organism: Pantherophis guttatus; assembly: GCF_059756535.1. Taxonomy (NCBI): domain Eukaryota; kingdom Metazoa; phylum Chordata; class Lepidosauria; order Squamata; family Colubridae; genus Pantherophis; species Pantherophis guttatus. The sequence goes on from NC_142064.1 coordinate 210,086,551, forward strand.
AGTGTAAAATTTAGATAATAGCAAAACAGAATTCTGATATGTCACACATTAGCTCCTTGTTACCGTAATGCCACTAGTAAATCAGAAAAATTAGTCACTAGATCATTACTCATTCTGTCAGAAGAATCAGCAGCCATCTGTGACTCTACATGGGACCCGGGAGGGAATATATAGTGGTTTTCTAGTTACCAGAAGCTCATCTATATATGTCCTTCTTTTGCAGTTTGTGTGGGTTCCCTCCATTCTATTCCAATACTGGCCAAGCCATTTCCCCAGGAATGAAAAGAAGAATTCGGATGGGGCAATATGGATTTCCAAATCCTGAATGGTCAGAAGTATCTGACGAAGGTAAATGAGTGCTGCATATGTGTCAATAAAAGTGCATCATTGCTGGGTTTTAAAAATTGCAACTTTTACTTGGGTAATCTATGTGCTCATAGAGACCTTCAAGATATAAGATTGCCTAGTGGTTAAAGCATCAGGCTAGAATGCCGGAGACTGTGAGTCCTGTTTTAGGCATGAAAGACAGACTGGGGACCTTGGCCTAGTCCAGTGATGGCTAACCTTTTTGCCATCATGTGCCAAAAGTGGTGGGGGGATCATGTGTGTGCGTGCCCATACCCATAATTCTATGCCCCCTGCCCCCCATGCATGTGCGTGTGACCCACCCATTTTTTGCCCTCCCCAGGCTCCAGAACCTTTCTAGGAGCCCACCCCCCCGGAGGCCTTCTGGAGGCTAGAAATGGCCCATTTGCTGACTTCCAGTGGGACAGAAGGCCCATTTTTGGCTCTCCCCAGGTTCTAGAGTCTTTCTAGGAGCCTGGGGAGGGTGAAAATGGCCTTCCCCTCCGCCCCGGAGGCCCTCTGAAGGCCAGAAACAGCCTATTTCTCTACTTCCGGTGGGCCCAGAAGGCCCGAAAATTGGCTGAGCTCGCGTGCCCACTGATATGACTCCATGTGCCACCTGTGGCATGCGTGCCATAGGTTCACCATCTTGGGCCTAGTCACTCACTCTCAGCCCAACTCACCTCTCGGGGTTGTTGTTGTGGAGAAAATAGAAAACAAATGTGTGTTGGAACTTGGATATGTTTACCACTTAGAGTTATTTGTAAAAATAATAAAGGAGGGATAGAAACAAATAAAATTTGGCAGACTTCATGAATGCACACACCTAATTCATAAACATTGTAAAAAGAATGGTCAGAAACCAAAAAATTAGACAAATTGTATTAAATGCCATTTCTTCAAATATTATTTTAATATTAGAGAGAAATTTAGATGTACTGGGCCAGTAGAAAATAAACAAAAATGTATTCCAGGAATCAAATATCATATTGCTCCACCAGTATGCCTCTTAATATCTGGTTTTCTTTGTAATTAGCTACAGTATGTTTGTCTAGAGCAGGAATAGGCAACATATGGCATTCTGGAAATTGCTGCCTGACCACTACCAGCAACTGTCACTATTTCCCATGCTTTCTAAGAATTAAGAACTCAGTAACACCTGGGATACTACAGCTTGCTTACCTCTAGATTAGTACTAGAATATCGGCAGTTGCTGCTCCCAGATATGAGAATTCCATATAACCAATAATATTATATACACATGTTCAACATTTGTAAATTGCTCAAAAATGCATCATCCTAAAATCATTTTTTCCTGCTTAGAGCCAAGTTTGCCTCATCTGGGCTAGCAAATATAGTCATCTTATGGGGGCCAAACTTATTTGTCAAATTTATATGCCCTTCACACAAACAAATAACTGTAGGAGGTGTATCACAAAGCTAAAAACAGTTAAATCAATAATTAGTAAAACAATTATCATTATTATATTATTAAAAACATTTAGAAACCATAATAAGCCATGAAGATTCATTTGGTAATATATCTTTCGTGGCTGCTAACTTTAGAGAGGAAATCACTATGCATGGTCTTGTGCTTCTGGGTGAAAGGCAGGATATAAATGGGAAAAGATAAGTAGTTCTTAAATATAAGAACATGAATATGACATATTCATTCTGCAGATAGTTATAGGTGCCATTTTTTCCTAATTGGACAGAAGAGGAAAACTGACCAGGGTGCATGGATATTCTACAATATTTTTCTTGTATAATTTTACAAGCCCTTATTGCCTAAGTTATGTTTCCATGTGTATTTTTTTCTAGCCAAGCAGCTCATTCGTCTATTGCTGAAAACTGACCCAACAGAGAGGATGACCATTTCTCAATTTATGAATCATCCCTGGATTAACGTGAGTCCTGCACAATGGTCTGCCTGTGTCTTGATGTGGGTACTAGGCAGCCTGCTGAGACGATTTAGCATCTAATTGAACTAAGGCTCTATCTGTAAAAACGAATATAGTTTCTCCCTCACAGTATGAGGGAAATCTTGGAGGGGAGAGAGAAAAAAACTCTCTGTGAGTGGCAGTCAAGGACATTACACCCCCAACCCAACTGCTCTCAGCTAGATTTAGCTTTCATTGCGGTGCACACATTCTCTTTCTCTTATTTATAAAAAGCCACATTACCTCATCAACGTAGGACTTATTATTAGACCTCCAAGGCACCATCGTGCTACACAGTGTTGATATGAATAGAGACCTCCTGCTTTGGGGGCGTTCTCAGTTTTTGGCAGAGGACTGGGAAAACTCAAAATAGGGAAGGGGGAGGCTTAAGCACAGCTCTCTCAGAAAATCACGCCAGAGTTGTTTCTGATGGAGATGCCAACTAACTAAAAGGTTCTGGGAGTGTTGAAGTAGACTCCCCTCTGGAGTGGAAGAGAGAGAGAGCAAGCTGCTGCTGAAGCTATGCGTTTCACATCTGCATACTGCCAGGCAAAAGACACCAACCTTTTCTGTACCAGATTCTCACATCTATCAACGCACTTCAAATAGCTGCTTTAAAAATGGATTGATATAGTTGCCAAGAAAAATCAATTTAAAGAGATTAAATGCCTTGTGAACTCTTTCTCTTAAAAGAGACAAAGTCCAAGAGAGCAATTTGAGCGCTCCATAGAGCAAATGGTTAAATAGGGAACTGTCAGCCCAAAGGAAATGTAGGCTGAAAAGGGATCTCAGTCTCAATAAGAAAGGCTCAGAGTTAAGCAGACAAATGAGTTGAACATGTCTGTGAGGAGAAAGTCCTGCTTTCTTTCCAGTCACCAGAATTGAAACTGATGTATCAAGTTTTAAAATTTAAATTTCTAATATAAACAATTCTGGAGAGACTTGGAATCCGTATCTCTATTACAGAAACTCTGTTCTAGCACCTGCCATCCCTTTGAGCCAGAAACCTAGATTGAACCACAGTGCAGAACTGATTAATTTGGACATAGGGATGTCAGTTGATCAAGAACAAGTGTAAGCTTAGCCTTTGATTCAAATGTTGTGTCAACTTCATTGTGGGCTTTAAGCGGAATTTACAAACTAAAATGTAAGAGGAGCTGTGTTAAGAGCTTTTATTTTTACAATTTATCTTCCTGACAGTCTGTTCTATTTCTCATTCAGCTATGTGGCCTATAACTAAAAATATTTTAAAAGGAGAATGGGACCTTGATGTTAAGAGCTGCAGAATTTCATACCAAGATAGAGGGATAAACTAATTAATTTATGAAGAATATGGCTTTGAGGTTTGAGATTTACTATGGGGGGAAAGGTCTATCTGGAAGCTGAGAAGCAGAAGGGGAAATGATGTGCTTTTTCCTGCTACTGCAAGCTTTATCCTCCTTTGACAAGTGTTTGCTGGGGGAAGCGGGAGGAGCTCAAATGTGATTTTCTCCTCTAGTTTTTACCAAGTTAATTGCCAGAGTCTTATGGAAGTTATGCAATTTTGTGATTATGAAAAATACGACTGTCTCCCAAAATGCAGCCGCCTACACTCTTTCTCACATAGCTTAGGAGACAAGTTTCTACATTTTGAATACAACTTCTTTTTTTAAGAGCAGTTAATGGTTAGTGTGTCAGCAGTCTTTCACAAGAAATCATCTCTATTGATTACCTCTCTTAGCAATCCATGGTGGTGCCACCGACCCCTCTTCACACTACTCGAGTCCTGCAAGAAGATAAAGACCACTGGGACGAAGTGAAGGTAATCTTTGGACATGTGCAGAGTTGGATGGAGAGCTTCCTTTTTATAGATGGTTGGAAAACAATGTTCTCTCTATTTATTTATAACCCCAAGTAATGTGAAATAGCACAGTAGTTGCTAAAACATATGCAGATAATAGATTGAGAAAATTAGTACAGTTAGGCCTAGAAAGACAAGCAGGGTTTTAATGGCAGGGTAGGTGTTTATTTTTTTAAATAGACTTTAGCAAAAAAATGTATGCAATGGAAAAAGCCAGGATTTTTACTTCAATCTTTCTTTAGTATGCCTTTTGGAGTAGGTGGTTTGGAGTTTTTTTGGTTTTTTTTAAATAAACGTGCTAGATCTGTCCAAATACTTATATTCTTTTTTTTAAAAAAAATCATATTTTCTTTGAAAAACAATGGAAAATTGTACCTTTGATGTTTTTCCAAAAGTTCTGGGGCTACAAGAAAAGCATATATAATCAGTGGTGGTTTCAAATTTTTTTACTACCGGTTCTGTAGGCGCGGCTTGGAGGGCATGGCATGGCTTGGTGGGCATGGCAGGGGAAGAATACTGTAAAATCTCCATTCCCATCCCACTCCAGGGGAAGGTTACTGCAAAATCCCTATTTCCTCCCAATCAGCTGGAACTCGGGAGGCAGAGAATAGATGGGGGCAGGGCCAGTCAGAATTTTTACTACCGGTTCTCCGAACTACTCAAAATTTCCACTACTGGTTCTCCAGAACTGGTCAGAACCTGCTGAAACCCACCTCTGTATATAATGTGCTTTGTGAGGTGTCCATCCTGATTGAGGCAGATCCAACAAGAATAGGCAGTTTGGGCTTTCAGATGTTTTGGACTTTGAATACCCACTTCACTTTGCCACTAGTGTTTTCTAGAAGTTTTCCTAATGCCAAGTTGCCTTTGACATAGGAAAATATTAAATTCCGTATACACATAGGCAGCATTAAAGATATACTACTTCGCTGAATGTTCCTTACAGAATTAATTTGGTTCTCAGGGTTTTTTTTGTCCCTAATACGTAATGTTTAATCCTACATATGAATTGTTTTATTCATTACAGCCTACTACATCTGGTATATAACTTTTGTGGGGGGACTCTACAGTTACTCTTGCCTGAGATCCTTCCTTCTGTAGACATAACAAGAGACGGACTATTTTTCCTTTAAATTTCACTGTTACTTCTTGTGTATTTTAGGAGGAAATGACTAGTGCTTTGGCGACCATGAGAGTAGACTATGATCAGGTAAAAATTAAAGATTTGAAAATATCCAACAATCGACTCCTCAACAAACGACGTAAGAAACAAAAACAAGGAGGCACCTCAACTGCATCAGCTGGCTGTAACAACCAATAAAGACGAGAGAAATAAAATGAAATAATTAGTTGAACTGAAATCATCACACAAAGGATACATAACTGAAACACGAATGTGGGTGATGAGAACTTTTTATTTCAACGCAACTGGGCCTTTTTCTACAAAGAATTTTGTTAACCATTCTATTACATTTTAGTATACTTTACATAAGGAGCTGCAACAAACCTTAGAATATCAGTGAAATTGGATAAATAAATATTTCTTGTGGTAATGCGGGTTCAGTGCTTATAAAAGCACAATCACAACAAGCAATTCTAAATCCCTTTTTTCATATAAAGCAATTAAGAGCATCCATCTGCTTAACTCTCAGATGAATTCATAAGGACATAAATGTGCTTAATTTAGACTGGATTATGCTGAATCCATTCAAGAGAAATAGATTAAACCATGCATAAAGCAAAAAAATCAGGTTATTACAAGAAGCAATCAGAAAGTTATGAAAAAGTAAGTTTTTCATATATTTTTGTTTGATTTTCATTGTTCATTTCTATTGTATTTAATGTTCTTATCAGTTTAATGCTCTTATTTTATACACCATCCATCTGCATAAGGAAGCATCGCTTTTTAGTCTTTTACAATTTAAGGTTTAAGGGATTATTACAAGCTTGCTTCCATTCTTACGTTCAGATCATGTAGATAAGAACAGTGTAGTCAGTCATATGTGAAGTGGGCACACATTTTTTTCAACCACAGGAAACTTCCGCTGGCTACCTTGTAGGATCCACATAGCAAAAAAACAAACAGGTATGAATACAGTTGCTACATTTTACGATTTAGATGTACCATTTCCTTGTTTACATATAGGCCGTAGTTTATTTTTATCACATATTTTTTCAACCGTTTACTTTTTTAAATTAAGTATCAGAGATTAATATATAGCATTAATCAACCAAAATATCATTGTTTATGTCAGCATCCACAATTTTGCACAAAGATTTTAGCTGAAATTTTATACAGTTCAGAAGGAAATGATTCCCAGATGCACTATGATTTTTTTACTAAAAGAACCACAATATAGCTATCAGGGTATAGCTAGAGGGCACACTTTTTACATTCTTTTCCAGCAGTAGAGAGTTTCCAGTGGTCTGGGGTTGACATGGTGGCATCATCAGAGAGGACAGAGGTAGAATCACCCCTTCCCTTCTTGTGATGTTGTTTTTAAAAACGTATTAAACCAATTGGCCCTACTTCACCTATTTTATTTATATTCCTTTTATTTAGCTATTGATTAATTTCCATGAGAAATCTTGGGAAACTACTACCAGAAAATAAATGGTTACAATTGCAGTTTCCTGAGATAAGGTATTATTTTGGCTATTCTGTGAACTGGGAGATATAGTACTTTCATGTACTGTCCACATGTAAAAAGTTTAAAACATGGGCACATGCCATGAGTACTTCTAAATTCCAAGAGGAAATTTGCAAATTTCACACACACACACACACACATTACTACAGTTGTTTTTATGTATCATATATTATTTCTTAATACCCTGTAGATTAGGGTGGATAGGATAACAAAAATTGAAATCACTCAAGTAATTCTTGTGGATATTTTTTTAGAGAGTTTAGATATTCCAGTATGGCGATATATGCAACAAGAAAAGCAACTGTGCCAAACACTAAACGTCTCAAACGGGGGTGTATTTTCACACAATATCTCTTAATAACCTTGTCCTGAGAAACCTGCATTACATACCAATTATCTTTATTCAAATCATTTCATTGTCCAAACATTTTCTTTGAAAAGGGATATTCCTATTCCTATGACAATTTCCCACACATGCAAGTGTCCCTGGCCCTCTAGGAAGAAGGTGAGAACTAATCCAGCCCTCTCTCTCAGCTTTCATTTGTGCTCCAGTTTTTGAGATGCTAACGAACAGCAGGTGCTTGTTTATGTTATTTCTCATTTCTAACACTCACTACAGGAAAGAGAAACCCTTTGATGGCCTCCGTGTTTGTCAGAGGGCTCAAGGGGGAGATGAAGTCTTCTCCTAATGGTACTTGTAAAATGGCGAGATGATAAATAATTGCAGATGAATTGTTGTATTCTTTACATTCTCCAAACTAAGTCTGCTGCACAAGCCTGGAGACCAGAGATGGAGGAAGAAAATTTGTGGCTGTTAAACCAAAAAATATTGATGACTTTCTATTATATCCTTATTCTAGAATTATAAGGATTAATCTGCAATGAAGTAAATTTCTATTAATTACATAGGTGCCTCTCTTTGATTTGCAAGCATATTAAATTGATGTTAAAAGCACTTCAGACTGTTTGGGAAATTCTAACATTTTGCAGATATTAATAAAATGGTGCTTTACCAATTTTTTTTCTTAAATTGGACCTCACTCTTTTAATCAATTTTCTTTTGTGATATTTTACTTTCAGTTCTAGGATGACAGACTTTCTCTCGTCTCCCCTTCAAAGAATGTGAAGCGAACTTAATTTGAAGGCATCATTTTTGTCCATACAAAACCAATATTATTTGTTTTAATATTCAATTTAACTAAATTTAGAGCAACTGTAAGTTAGCAGTAGTCACTAGGTGGCAGCACTTAGCCAACCTTGGCTGCTCTTAAAAAAATTAACATGGTTGGATCTGGTTAGTACTTGAATCACCAGGGCTAGAGGATAGATTTGGAAATTGAAGAAGAAGGCAGTGCCAAACATTTCTGAAATGATGGCTCTCCAAAGCTATTGCCCATAGAATTATTTGCTGAATCAGTCTTGCTTCCAAGTGGAATTATTGATCCTTTTTTTATTTCTGGCTAATGTTATTGTTGTTTTTGGCCAACTAAAGAAAACTATATAATTTTTGGCAGCCTCCCCTTTGCTTGCTTTTTCTTTCATTTGAATGTCAGATTAAACCTTGATGTGTACCAGTTCAGTCCTAAGTGAAGTTACATGTCACTACATCTGACATTTTGAATAACAGAGGAATTGATAAAGAGGAAGGTATTATAAATCTCACAATCGCAAGAGAAAAGTATGTGAACAAATCTACCAAACTTTTGCTAGGCCTCAAGGAAGAGGCTTTCTCTAATTCCTTATCGGGAATAATATACGATACAAAAAATGATGCTGTGGTCCTAGAAAGAGTGCAGAGAAGAGCAACAAAGATGATAAGAGATGAGGAGGTCGATGTATTCTCCAAAGCATCTGAAGGACATGAAGCAACAGGTGGAAGCTCAATAAAGATAGATCCAACTTGGAACTAAGGAAGCATTTCCTGACAGAGCAATTAATTAGTAGAACAGTTTGCCTCCAGGAGTTGTGGGCGCCCATCACAGGAGGTTTTCAAGAAAAGATTGGACAACCATTTATCTGGGATGGAATAAGGACTCCTGTCTTGGCCAGGGAGCTGGACTAAAAGATCTCCAAGGTCTCTTCCAGCCCCACGATTCTATGAATATAGGGAAAATTGCCTGTGAACACAGTAAATATTATAAGACAAAGTATGGGAAAATCCGTTGTTAATGCTCTTTGTTTCAATTCGAAATCTTAAAACTATCAGAAAATATTGTGTTGGTCAAGAGTGGCAAAAAATGTGATAAACATAATAGGTATTCCCACTACCAAGTAGTGAAGGCACAAGATTTCTTAGAAATACACAAACAACTCATCATGCGACCATTATTTTCTGATAAAGAATATAATCTCAGAGGAAATTAAAGTCTCTAAGCAACCTACATATTTATGAAATAGGCCAGGTTTTCTTTCATTTTGTTTCTGGAAAGATACATGGCCATGGGATTATCTGTTCTCCGACTTTAAGCTTCTCTAAAAGGTGCCATATCTCTTCTGCCTTTCTTCAAGTATACATGTTGCTTTTACTATTGATTAGTAACACTTCCTTCTGAAACACATTTTCTTTTACTGTATGCAAACCTCCTTCTATGTTCTGGGTATATGTTGAACACCTTTCTGTTTAGACTATGAAGCAAGATAGCACTGAGTTGAATTTAACTCCTGGCAACTGGATGAACAAATGCTTGCCATTTTTACTATAAAATTATAGCTTTCTGAGAGCATTTTAGTTTTTTTAAATCTCAGCCTCCCACCTCCATTGTCTTCCTCTTTTATAGCCTTCTAGTGTAATAATTTCTAATTCACCATGCTTTCACACCAGATGCCAAAAGTATATGCTTCTTCATGTTATTGTTCCAGTGGAACAATCTTTATTTGGACCATGATTGAGTGGCTGATCAAGAATTCAGTGGACAGCAATAGCAATAGCACTTGGACTTATATACCGCTTCATAGTGCTTTTACAGACCTCTCTAAGCGGTTTATAGAGTCAGCATATTGCCCTCAACAATCTGGGTCCTCATTTTACCCACCTCAGAAGGGTGGAAGGCTGAGTCAGCCTTGAGCCTGGTGAGATTTGAACTGCCAAACTGCAGTCAGCCAGCAGTCAGCAGAAGTAGCTTACAGTACTGCACTCCACTGCGCCACCATGGCTCAATTTATTTGTGCCTGGTCCCTTTCTATTTGATAGGTGATAGATTGTTTGTTCTTTATTTTCTACTGTAATCACTCTTTGAATATGTAATTTTTCTACAAATGTTTTCCATTGTCTGTAAAGGGTTTCAATAGTCTAACTATCTTCTATTAATCTTATTTGCCTCTATTAGAGTCATTCTGTGACTATTAATATTCTTACCTTACCCGTACATTTTCTGTGATTTCTGTGATGTCCTTGAAAGCAGCTCTTATTTTCCTTTTTATTATTGTTATATTTCTTGATCCTATATCTTTCCCTGTTCTTTTTGCTTGATGTTGCATTGTGTCCCTGCTGTACAAGCCTTTCATCCTTTCCTGATTATGATAGCTTATTCTGAAAGCTACTTATATACGTATAAGCCCATCTCAATATTTCATCACACATGAACGCATCACAATATTTCTTTTCAGAGTAAGTAATGTTATAAAAAATGCAGAAAAAGTAAAAAGTATTAAACAAAATAAAGAAAAGGAGATAAAATGAAAGGAAATCTAACCAAGTCTAGTTCACATCAGATCATTTGCTATACCTCTCCAGACCATTCTGTCCTTGAAGATCATTCTTGCTTTCACCAGATCCATACACTGATTCATGCACTGCATTTTATTCTTTAAGCTCATCTTTCTGAGAATCTCATAAAGTCCATCGAATGCTGGAACTGAAGATGACATGGGAATGGGGTTTTTAAAAACAAAACAGAAAGATCCTCAATGTCTGCATGAAATTAATTTGAGTATGGATTTTAAATTGGCCGTATATAAGAATGACATGGAATATAATAATAAAATAATCAAATTATACAAAAACAAACTGGAAGAATGACTTGGATAACTTTTCTATATTGATTTACAAAAGAGACTTGTTAATGTTTGAAGGAATTTGTGAGAAGGGACAGAAAAAGGAAGAGAAATAAAGTTGTAGGACATTATTTGAAGGGATTAAAGACCAAGATAGTTAAAAGTAGAGGGAAAGAATATAAGGTTGGCTTATTTGATCAAGGTTAAAGAAGATATATTGCTCTCTAGTAACCTTTAACAAACTTTTGCTGACCAGGACTGAATGATGAGGCTTTAAAGTTTTGATTATAAATATGAGGCGAGATGTGGAAAGATCCTTTGTTATATTTTAAGAAAAGGTTATCACTAATCTTTTTTATACTTGGTGATGAAGAAGGAAGTTATTTCTTTATATATTCTTTTTTTTTCTTTTCTGCACTTTCTATTTTTTTAGTTGATATTAGCTTTTATCTTTTTAATTATTCAATAAAATTATTGCAAAAAATAGAATTAACTTAAACTGATTTCTTTTTCTTACGTTTTACACTTTCATTTTTAACAGCTGTTTAAAAAAACACTTCTTATTGTTTTATTATTTTTGACTTTCTAATGTTCTTTTATCTGGCAGCCATACGCTAAGCTTTTTGGCTTGTCTGCATTTGGCAACAGCTGGCACTAATAGGAGGCAATAGTTTTCATAATATAGCAGAGAGGAAAGGAAAAAGAGGAGGCAGTATATAAATCATCTTTAATAGAACTAAACAAAAAAATAAAAAACAAACAGGAATATTTATAATACAAGGAGGCACCAATGGTAAGTAGCAAAACTCCTATAGTTATCTCAGATTGAACCTTTGGAATGAGATTTGTAAGAAGAAAGTGAGAGCTAATCATTTCTATGGTTATCCTATATGCTACGAAGTGTATGGCTCAGTGGTGGGATTCAATTTTTTTTACTACCGATTCTGTGGGTGTGGCTTGGTGGGTGTGGCTTGGTGGGCATGGGAGGGGAAGGATACTGTAAAATCTCCATTCCCACCCCAGTCCAGGGAAAGGTTACTGCAAAATCCCCATTTACTCCCGATCAGCTGGGACTCGGGATGCAGAGAATAGATGGGGGTGGGGCCAGTCAGAGGTGGTATTTACCGGTTCTCCGAACTACTTAAAATTTCTGCTACCGGTTCTCCAGAACTGGTCAGAACCTGCTGAAACCCACCTCTGGTATGGCTCCGAGAAGGAGTCTGCTGCTTTAACATTTTCCCTATGCAGACGTATCAAATTAGTTTTGTAGCTGCCCTTTCTTTAAAAGAACACGAGAACATAGATTTTAAAGACAACTAACATGAAATCCTCACAACATCTATTGACTACAAAGTTATTTCTATTCCAGTTATCAGAAATAAGACCTCTGAAGGAAAAGGCTGTGAACAGGAAGACTGGATTCCTACAGACCAGTCTGATTGCCTCAAGGTACATTTAATAGCATACCAGAAAACTATGACCTGTTGGGTCATTGTTGCAGAGATATTTTCTTGCCACATTCTCGATGCATTCAATAATGGCAAAGCTTCTAATGGACAGCCTTCACTGGAAAAGTAAAAGTTAAAAATTCAGGGAGCTATTCAGAAATGATGTACCTGCCTTGAAAATAGCTTGCGTTCAAAACCTAACACACAGTCAAACATCAGGAGTTGTTCACAGGAAATGTTTTGTGGCATTTTGTATTATGTCATAAAATGTTTTATAAAATTTGCCAAATTTCAATTCCGCAAGGCTCCTGGGTTCTGGGTTTTGCACACATTCTGTAAGTTAGCTGATTTGAGGTACATTAGTTCAAAAATTGTAGCCCTATGTTGTGCCATTTTGCCCAATTAAAGGTTACACACAAACAGGACAGTTTTAGTAATACAATAGACAATCCATTACCTGTTTGGTCTTTGATTCAGAGATATTTCATTACCAGATTCCTTAATGATAGTAACCATAGCAGAACTTCGAATGTATTGCCTTCACTGGAAAACTTCTTAAAAATTCAGAGAAATATTCAGATATGTATCTGCCTTGGGACTAAAACCATGTTGAACTGTATCGTTCAGTCAAACATCAGCACAGGAAATGTTTTATGGCATTTGTAAGCCACCTGGAGTCACCATGAGTTGGGCAGCTATATAAATTTTCTAAATAAACAAAAACACTTCATATTGTGAAATAAACTATTTTGTAATTTTTTTAATGTCATATTTTATCAAATTTGCCAAACTTCAATTCCATGGGAGTCATGGGTTCTGGATTTTGGACACATTCTGTAAATTACCCCACTTGAAGTTCCTTGGTTCAAAAATTGTTGCCCTATGATGTAGCATTTTACCCAGTTAAAGATTATAGGAACAAGAGTTTTAATAGTATATAACTAGATAAGAGTATAGGCAACAGGCATTTTGGGAGATCAAAAAAGTCCATCACCCTCTCTTTGAGTCAGCTCTTTTGCTGTGAACTGTATTTTGTTGATCTTTTCGAAGCTGAAAGACTGCCAAGCAAATTGGGCCACAAAGTATGTAATCTTTCAGTCCTAATGTACTATTTATGATAAAATCCTTCGTTCATAGTTTCCCCAGTTTCCCAACCTAGTCATGATGAAAGACTAGGTATTTTGCTGGATTTATTTCTCTAGGATGGTGCTGCCTCTTTAAACCAAGATATGCCAGCGACAGTCTCCCACCAGGGGATTGAGCTTCTAAAGTCCTTGAGAGGAAACTGCTTAAATAAACACTGGAGCATAAAGACATATAAGATGCCTTGAGAAGAAGAAGAAGAAGCAAGGTTAACTGAGACATTTGGAGTCTTGCCAAAAGATGAGCAGGTGGATGTAATTAAAAGTCTAGACGAGGTTAGGCAGGCATTGCTAGCGCTTTCTGCCACAGCAGAACTAGAAGTCAAGCTACGGTTTGAATAGGAACTTGACTTAAGAAGGATATCTTTGACACAACTAGTAGCAATTAAAAATCCTGAGCAAGAAAAAACACAAAACGCTGATCCATTCAACACTGAATCTTCTATAGGAGAAGATTCTTACCAGTATTATCAATGTCGCCAATCCCCATGTTGAGATCTTAAAGAATCAGAGAGAGTTCAGACCTTTAATGACGTGTCCACTGCAGTGGTGAATTGCTCCCGGTTCTGTCCAGTTCTTTAGAACCGGTAGTAAAAGCGGCAGGAGGCTCCACCCACCTGCCCGGATGCCATAATTGACGATCTGCGCATGCGCTCCTGTTGCAAACCGGTAGTAAAGATAACTAGAACCCACCCGTGGTCCATTGGCAGAGATTTGACTATGTCTATCCCAGTAGATGTGTCAGTCAGAACCCAGATTCAAGGGCCTGAAGTTTTGGTAATAGACGCTTGCAAAACTATCACAATAAATCAGATGATTTTTAGAATTAAAAAAAAAAGAGTTTTGGTCTGACAAGCATTTTGGAAAATGTTCTATGAGTTAATTACAATAATTTTATTTTTGTTCTGTTTTACTATTATTGTTTTTCCTGTTAACTACTTTGTCACTAAAATAACATATAGAAGGCAGGTCAAGAAATTGTTAATAGATTTAGAAGTTTAAAAATTTTGGGAGGACCTGTTTCCCAAGCGGTGGGAACTAATGTAGTAATATATTAATCAGTAGTCAGCTAGAGGGGACAATCTGTGTATAATATTGTTGTTTTTGATGTACCTTTTTTTTTTAGAGTTGCATATAAAATATTTTTATTTGGCAGTATATAATATACATAACAAAAGTAAACACAGAAAATAGTACATTTGATGCACCTTTTTAATGTTCTGATTGCTTTGTGTTTTGTGTTTTTTTTTCTTTTATGTCTTCTTGGATTTTTATTTAGTTTTGTATTTTGTATTTTAACTTTGCTCTGAATATGTGTGTGTATATATGTATATATATATATATATATATATATATATATATATATATATATATATATATATATATATATATATATATATATATATATATATATATATATATATATATATATATATATATATCATACCCTTACTACTTTATCATGAAACATTGCAGAGTGATGGTCAAAATCAAAAGACTTTTTAAAATATTGAAGTCATTTTTAAAATATATGCCTGTCTGATCTCTAGAGGAATCACTTTACCAAGGATCAGCAAAGGACCAAGGTGCAACTTGGTGACAGTGTATTTGATATAGCTGACTCCGTCTCTTTGCCTTTTGAATGGTGCACTATTTGGAGATTGCTCAATGGAATATATTTTTAGATGAGTGGGCAGAAGGTTAACAGATTTCCTAAAATCTTTTACCTTATCTTCTAAATTTGGAGGTGGAACCACATCTGGAGAGTGACTATCATCCCCTGGTATTAAGCACACTATTACAAAGTGAGTTAGTGAAAACAAAGGCAAAGTATACCCAGAATTTGGAGGTTGTTAACACTGCTGCAATCTGGGTGAAATAAAAGGTCAATGTTCTAACTGAATGATGAAAGTCTCAAGATCTTTCAGAAATGTTCTCAGGATGAACTGCAAACGAACTGCAGAAATGCTAGATAAAACTGTACAATCGGCTGATCAGAAAATTCAAGCCAATCTTTCCCACAGTGAAGAAGAAATATTCCCTTAGTCCAAATAGTAAAGATCAGCAGCGATTTGACTGCGAATGTCAGCAGCTTAAGGTGAAAATTTAGGGCAGCTTATGTTGTTTATACATTTCACTCATCTAAAGCCTATTATCAAATCCTATTTGGCCCTAAATCACAATGTAAATCAATTCTCGGGAAACGAAACAAGGCTTTGCATATTGACTTCAGTTATAATTCTGATGATGCATACTTTGATTTCAGCACTGTAGATAAATGGTCTCTGGTTACTTTAGCAGATGTGATCAAATTGATAAGAGTATTTTAAGTCTGGAGTGGCCTTGTGTAATGATCTTATGTTTTCTGAAGTGATCAAATTGGCAGATGCTCTTGCTGGCATCTATTTACATTTATTGATCAAAAAGGCAAATAACTAAGAATGAGGTTTTAGCAATAGCCCCCCTTTACAAGAAAAACAACAAGGAAGATCCAGTTAAGTACAGACTTATCAGTCTGTTAAGCGTTCCAAGTAAACACTATGCAAGCATCTAAATAAAATTTTAGGCCTGAATGGAACGAGAAGAAATTTGAGGAGATGAACAAGCCAGCTTTAGAAAATGTCAATCAACTATATATGATACCTTGCTACTGTACAAGATTCAGAAGTATGTGCACAATTTAAAATCCCCTTTATATGTGGCATTCCTGTACTTCAAAATTGCCTTTATTTTATAGATGGAAATATTCTGTGAGATAACATGATAAATAGCACTGTAGATCAGAATCGTCTTTATTTGTTCTAGAATCTATATGCCATCTGGCCCTTGAGAAGCAACAGTCAAGGGCCACTTTTTGATTTGATAACCCCTATGTAGAGGGATATGGCAGTGGTGTATTCTAGCTGCTGCCCTGTTTGTTTATTAATTCTATGATCAAACCAATGAACAGCTCCAACTGTCATGCCCCCAATTTAGCAGGCCTCAAGGTCCATACAAGTTATTGGTGTAGATTTTCATACAGGGGTGGGTTCTAAATTTTTTTACTACCGGTTCTGTGGGTGTGGCTTAATTTGTGGGCGTGGCTTGATGGTCATGTGACAATTATTTAGGATTTAGCAGAGGTACTGGTCTACCAGGCTTTTAACTGCTTGCAGAGCTGTACCAATCTACCCATTTATTTTTGCAGGCACTGATCTACTCATGTATTTTGGCAGGCACTGGTCTACTCATGTATTTTTGCAGGCACTGATCTACTCATGTATTTTGGCAGGCACTGGTCTACTCATGGATTTTTGCAGGCACCGGTCTACCTATTTATTTTGGCAGGCACTGATCTACTCATGTATTTTGGCAGGCACTGGTCTACCCATTTATTTTGGCAGGCACTGATCTACTCATGTATTTTGGCAGGCACCGGTCTATTCATTTGTTTTCTTTTAACACTGATCAGCTGTAGGGCGACCCTTTGAAGCCCCGCGGCAAGAGTTTAAACAGTTTTTTTCCCTCTAGCCATCAGCTGGGACTCAGGAGGCAGCAATAGATTGGGGGTGGGGCCAAATAAAAGGTAAGAATAACGTGGGGGGTGGGGGGATGCAGAATCTGTTCGGTGATGTCATATCATCACCACTATTGGCTCGGGGGAACCGGGCCGAACTGGGAGGAACCCACCACTGCTTTCATAGCTGATATCTGTTGGGGAATTTCAGCTTTAGGGTTTAGTGACCTTGGTCCTAGACAACCATGAGCTGGATGACTAAGAATCTCCATAGACTTTTAGATATGCACTTTGGGATGAACACCCTTCGAATGGTATGGGGAGTATGAACGGATTTCCAGAAAAACTGCAGATTACAGGAACTATTTGCACTTCAATTTGAGATGCAGATAACACAGACTCATCCCTAACAGCATGCGCCTGTCTTCAACTGTAAAGGTACACAGGGCAGAAAACATCCTGCAGCCACGAAGGCTCCTCACCCATTTGCACTACTCAGGTGACATATTCTATTCTATTCTATTCTATTCTATTCTATTCTATTCTATTCTATTCTATTCTATTCTATTCTATTCTATTCTATTCTATTCTATTCTATTCTCTATATTCATCTCCAAGTGGTCTCAACAACTCTCTGCAAGGAATATAAATCCTTCCATTCCCCACCATCCTGTCAGAGCTGAAGAAGCTTCTTGGATGAGAAGTGAAACATCTTCAAAGAAAAAACAAGGAAGTCCAGTTGCCTCCTGAAAAAGCACCTTTGGGACAACCATGACCTGGATGACTGAGAATCTCTACTGACTTTTGGTCCTAGATAGCAGATTTTTCTGATGTTTCACTTACAACTGTGCATGGCTTCTTCAAAGTGGTTGACTACACACAGCCTACCCTATACATTTCATATATGCCCATGTGAAATGGGGTAATGAAACAGCCCAACATGTATTCTATTACTATAGTATCTATAGGGACATTCTTAACACCTACTCCAGCTTCATCAATGCACTGGAAGAACAGACAACTTTTATATGATTTTACTTGATCTGGACTTCAAATTTCTACAATTCAACCTCTAGCAACATACTGTGCAGCAGGAGTGAAAATGTACCAATGCAAGGTTTCCCATTGTTATTACTCAATTTACTTCTGAGTGTTTTGATGTTATTTGATGTTTTGTTTTATCATCTTTTGTAGAATCAAAAGTGGTTATTTTTGAAAAGGCAACTGGACTGATTTTTTTGAGGAGGAGGAAGATGTCCCACTTCCTATCCTGGAAGCTTCATCAGTTGTAGTGGATGGTATGGGAGATGAGTTTCTTGATCATCTTTTTCCTCTCATTCTTACACTCATTATTCACCTGTTTATTCTTTATCCTATCTTTTCATGTTTTACTGCACAAGCTTCTTACAGAACATATTTCCCTTTCATTCAACTACTAGGTTTTTCTCGACCTACCTAAATTTCCCTTCTGTTCTAACGAAGGAGGCAGATGAACTATTTCATAAACATCTATTTTTGCTTCTTTTGCCAAACATTAATATCTTGCAATAAATCACATTCTGCCCATTGCCTTCTACTAGGATTTACATATCTTAAAATATCTCCATCCATTTCACTTAACTTTCTATCCAGGTTGTGATTTATCTGACTTTCCGTTTACGCTAACCTGCAAATTCTATTTTCTTTGAAATGTTGGGGCTTCTCTCCATTTGGGTTTTCTTATCCCATTTCTTATCTCTTCCCCTAGATTATCAGGTTTTTTTCTTCTGAGTGTACATTTCTTCCTCAATCCTATAGAGGTAGTCCTCGACTTACAATCACAATTGGGACCAGAATTTTCATTGCTAAGCAAGATGGTTGTTACATGAGTTGCAATTTGATGACCTTTTTTGCATCACACGCTTAAGTGTATTCAGTGTCCCAAAATGACCTTACTTAGCAGGAACCACCTGGGAAGGTTGCAAATGATGATCAATGACCCCAGGACACTGCAACTTTTGTAAATATGTGCTGGTTGCCAAGCACCCGAATTTTGAGCACGTAGGGATGCTGCAATGTAAGACATGTTTTTCAGTGTGTCTGTAACTTCAAATAATCATTAAATAATTATTTTAAGTTGAGGAATGTCAGGGTTCCAAGTAATAGATCCATATCTGTAGTCTGACTATACATTTTCCAGCTCAACTATATTCACTCTGCATTTTTAATTCAATTTTCTAATTGATTTCTAACACTAATAATCCAGGGAATGTTCCACAAACTAGACCTGAACTTCCCGACCTAACACTTCCAAAACATCTGGAAGGTCCCACATTGGGCAAGGCTATCTTAAAGGGAATTTATGTTTCCTGTGCTTCTCTGTCTTATTTCCTTCATCTTGATCTACTTGCAAAATCACCACTTCCCCAATGTTCCTTTGCAGCTCACTTCTCCAAAAACATTATATAGAAAACTTACATTCAGTACAGTGTACACATTTTCTTGACATGCTATTACTAATGTCTAATATTAATTATAAACCACTGTCTTGCTTCTTCATCTCTTAATTGAGGAAACCCAGCAGGCAATCCTGGGATTGGATTTCTCTTAATTCCTTATTGCCCCAGGGTTGGCTCTCTAATTAAAAAGCAGCTCCTAACTTGTCCAGAGACTGAAATAACAAGATAATCACACTGCCTGGTCTCTGTTAGTTTAAAATCCTGTCCCCATTTCAGAACAAATTATTTTTTCCTCTTTTAATCCAGTGTTACAACTGAATTTTGATTGGATGCATAAACACAATATGGCTTGTTATCTTCAGGTGTGATAGAAAGACTTTTGGAATATGCTGATTTTCAGATACCATCTACTTCCTATTTACCATTGAGTTAGGTTTTTAAGATGCCTTTTGAACATCTGGAAGAAACATGTCCTCTGTAACCTCAGATTTTTAAATAGCTTCTTGAGAACAAAAACCTTCAACATGCTGTGACAGAAATCCCTGCCTCCCCACTCCACCTTTGAGACGTAGGTCTCTATAAATTAAAAATAAGACCTGACATTTCCATGCGAGCAGGTGGTAGAGTTGCCTTCTAGGAAACACTGAGGCTGAACTAACTCATCATCTTTGATCTTTCAGTCATAATACAGATCTCCAGTAAGTGAACTGACTAATTAGTGATCTTAGAGAAAGAACAGATTTCTGGTAGGATGGATGGATGGATATTTTATCTTCTATTTCTTCATATCAGTAGTGCCATGTTTGAGGAATCTCTGTGCAACATTTTGAAGGGCTACTTTGAAGGGCTTCCAGGAATCAAACTACTGTGTTCCCCCTACTGCTTTTGCTCTCTCCCTCCAGTTCCTCATCCTTTTCCCTATTGCTGCTGTGTTTTCTCTGTAAGCATCCATTCAATAGCCTCCCTCTCAGGCTACTGCCACCTACCTTACTTTCTCTGTTCATCCACCGGTGATTAAGAAATGCTGCACTAGCCAACTTGTTACTGTCCTAAATGCACAGCTTTCAGCTAACTGCAACTTTCAGTTAGCCAGTACAGGGATTTGTTTGAGGGGTGGGGGGGCATTTAAGGGACACCCTAACCTAGTCCTTAGATCCTTAATCTAACCATATAGCTCATCCCTAACAGTGTCACTCTTTGTTTTAATAACTGACCCAATATATGAAATGTCAGTTTCAAAGTAAACCTTTTATTGACTAGTTGTGACTATTGAAAGATGTAAGTCATGGCTCCCATATAATCTTGACTAAATTTCCTTAAATTCATCTCCAGAATTTTGTGAAAACAAAAACATTCCAATACGAGGGGAGAAGGGTCAAAAATTACCCTATCCTTATAAGAGCTTACTCTTTACTCTGTCTTAGTGCTTTCATGACACGCTGAATGCATCCTCTTTTGTTAGCACCCAGCTACCCTGCAAATCGTGATGCAGCTTGGACTGTAGGAAGAAAGTTATCCCAAGAGCAGCAGGCAATGCAGGTAGCAAAACAATGGGCCTGCAGGTTGGATACACTGGTCACAGCAGTATCTTTCGGTTTTTTGTTTTTTAAAAAAAATACATTGGAAGGGTTGAATATGTACATTCAGGTAGTTCTCAATTTACAACAGTTCATTTAGTGACCGTTCAAAGTTACAGTGGCACTGAAAAAAGTGACATGACCGTTATTCACACTTACAACCTTTGTAGCACTCCCATGATCATGTGATTGAAGTTCAGGTACTTGGCAACTGGTTCATACTTATAACCGTTGCCGTGTCCCAAAGTCACCTTTTGTGACCTTCTCACAAGCAAAGTCAATGGGGGAGCCAGATTCACTTAACAACCGGGTTACTAGCTTATCAATTGCAGTGATTCATTCAACCACTGTGGCAAGAAAGGTCGTAAAATGGGGCAAAACTCACCTAACAAATGTCTCACTTAACAACATAAATTTTGGGGTCAATTGTGGTCGTACATCGAGGACTACCTGTACCTACAAATGCCAAAGACTCTCTTCTCTAAATTGGAACTGTCAGGGGGAGAGAAACAAACTATATTTGGATTAAAAGCTTATCAGAAGTATTGTTAACTGATGGAGAGGCTCAAGGTCAGAGGAAAAAAAGCTGGCTAGACAGCTGGCAGGTTAATCAATGAGGCTACAGTTTGAAATCACTCCAGTGCTTGATGAGTGATGCTGCCCTGTCATAGCTCAACCTACTTTACACAAATGCTCTGGGATTAAAAGAAAGAAAAGGCATATCAACTCCTGCATAAAAGGCAAAAGAATGTTACCAATCAATAATAGCAACACAATCTGAATAATATTAATTGAGAAGGTAAGACAACTGGCTTTGGACAGCAGACATATCATTGGCTAAGGATGGGCAATATAGGGCCTTGCAGGTTGCTCCGTTCCAATACCCGTCAACCCTTGGAAGCATGCTAAAAGATTTCCAGGAACTACAACCCAATATTTGAAGCTTCCAAAACTGCACAGAATGTGCATCTGTGTTGATTACAACTCTGTCCTGCCCTAGATTTCCTTGATTGCTTATGTAATAGCCTAACCTGGTGGACTTCAGGTATATTAGGACTATAACTGTTAGACAGATTATCAGTAAGAATTGACCTCACACAAGAGAAAGCTGGGTTAAATGATACAGAAAATAATCAAACATTTGATTTCCATTGAAATTTTAACCAGTAATTATGCAAAGTAACCTGGAGGAATATTAGCTTTTCAGCAAGCATGACAGAATTGATCAAAATTGGCTGAAATGGGGGGGGGGAAACAATCTGAACATTCACATAGATGCCTTATATCTTAATCTGCATGAGTGGCACAAAGAAACTGTGAAACCAGCAGCTTGCTCTGATTTTACCACTTTACAAGAAAGTCAAGGAAATGGTTGGACCACTAATGGGAGAAAATGGTAAGAAGGTGAGAGGGAGAAAGGAGAACTACTTAATTTCTTATTTGCATCTGTCTTTATGCAAAAGGAAAAAATAGTCCAACCTGTCAAAAGCAGCACCATGTCAGGTAGAACAGGAATGCACATCAAAATAGGCAAGGAATTGGTAAGTGAATACTGTATCTATCTACTTCGGATGAGTTCAAATCTCTGGAACCAGTATACAACCCTGGGTACTGAAGGACTGGCAGATATTATCTTGGAACCATTTAATCAAATCTTTCTGAGCTTCTGGGGCATGGGGGAACTGCAGAGGACTGGAAAAGAGAGAGAGAAAAAGAAAAGTGGTTCCAATCTTCAAAAAGGGGAAAAAGTGAATCCAGGAAACTACAGACCAATCAGCTTGACATCAATACCCAGGGAAATTCTGGTAGTATAAGATAATGAAGCAACAGATTTGTGAGCAACTAAAAATTAACAAGGTGATTACTAGAAACTAGCATGAGTTTGTTAAAAGCAGGTCATGCCATGCAAACCCTATCTCCTTCTTTGATAAAGTGACTAAATTAGTGGATATAATATATTTAGAACTCAGTAAGGCATCTGATAAAATAGACCACAGCCTACTTCTTGGTAAGATAAAACAATGTGAGAATAGACTGCACTCCACCAGATGGATTTGCAGTTGGCTGACCAACCACACTTAATGGAACTACATCTACATAGAGGGAAGCCTGCAATGGGAATACCTCAAGGTTCTGTCTTGGGCCAAGTGCTCTTCAACATCTTCATAAATGACCTAGAATTCTTCATCTAGGCCCTAGATGAAGAGATTGAAGGGCAGAACTCATCAACTTTGCAGATGGCACCAAGCTGGAAGGAATTGCTAACACTTTGGAAAATAAACTCAAAATTCAGAAGATCTTAACAGAGCATTAGGCCTTATCCAAAAAGATGCAGTTCAGTGATGAGAAAAGTAAGCTCCTGCACATAGGCAGGAAAAACCAAATGCATAGGTGCAGAACAGGCAGTACCTGGTTCAAAGGTAGTGATTGTGAGAGGAATCTAGCTGTCCTGGTGGACCACTGCTTAACTATGAGTCAGCAGTGTGCTGCAGCTGCCAAAAAAGCCCTGGCTGCATCGACAGAGGGAGAGCAGCAAGACCAAAGGAAGTAATAGTACTGCTCTTTACTGCGCTAACAAGACCACATTTGGAACACTGTGTCTGGTTCTGGTCATCACAATACAAAAAAGATGTTGAGGCCCTAGAAGGAGTGCAGAGAAAACAACAAAGATGATAAAGTGTCTGGAGGCTAAATCGTACAATGAACAGCTAAGGGAACGAGGTATGTTTAGCCTAATAAAAGCTTAGCGGGTGACATGATAGCTGTCTTCCAATACTTGAAGAGGGGAGAGGGGGTCAATTTATTCTCCACAACACCTGGGGACAGAACCAGAAGCAATGGATGCAAGCCCATCAGAAGGAGATTCCACCTGGAATTAAGAGGAATTTCTAAATTTGTGGATGTGAAGAGGGGACAACCAAGAGTAAATTGTATAAGGACTCCTTGGGCAGGGCATTGGACTAAAAGACCTCCAAGGTCCCTTCCAGCCCTATAATTTTGTTTCCCCATTTATAGTGGCAGAACCTCTGCCTGGCATAGGGATTGCATTGGGGCACATGTCCTCTTGTGCTCCTTATCCAAGGACTCTGCTACTGATATCTAAGAAGTCCATTCTCCTAGATAGCTATACTTGAACCACCAATGTGAAACAATGCTAACAGCATTTTGAACCCCAAGCCCTGTGAATAACTTACCTTAGGCAGGGTAGAAAAAGATAGCAACTGCTGATGCCTTTTTCTCTCCAGGCAGGCTGCCAAGCCCAGCTGAATATTACTTAAGATTGTTTAGTCAAGGATTTGGAGTAGCTGAGGAATCCCCCTGTTGCTAGTCTGTTATGGAGATTGTCTGTAGCCTCATGATGGTCACAGGAGGCTAAGCGGTCAAAGGAATAAATCAATCAAAGCTTTCTTGTTCCCCGAGTGGCTATGAAATGGATTTTTTACTCAATTCCAGCTGTGTTCAGATTAATGAGAAACATTCTCTTTCAGTTACATTAATTGCCAACATAAATAGTCTATATGAAAAGTTCTATATTTTAATAAAGGATGTTGCTGCATCCAATTGTTGCTCCAGCTAGGTAGGACATTTTAATGTTGAGTTCACTGTGTTTCTTCCAAAAGGTCTTTTCCGATGCCACCAAGACTACTGATCTTAGAGCCCCTTCTAAGATTGCTTTTTATCGGTTGGTGACCAAAGGGTAAGCAATCTGAAAGCCAGACACATCATTGAAACATGAAAAGAGTGAATAAATCTGAAAAAAAAAAAGAAGCTTCTTCAAAAGGTAAAATTAGACTAGAATGCATCAGCAGAAAAACAGATCTGGCAAATATCTTGACTTTCTCAAACTAAGATTAACATAACCTTAAGGTTATGTATTTGTAAATAAATACATTCTGCAAAACCAAACTATGCTAATAAAAAATAAAGATAAATTATAGGAAGTGGCATGTGGCATGTGGCGAAGCTCATTACAGTTAGGCATTTTAATTTTTTTTTTTAAAAAAAAAATCCTACATAGAGCACTGTCACAATATGTCTCAAAAATTGTTTTGGGTGAAATTTGATTTTAACTGATTGTAACGGAAGGAGAGGACACTATATATGGATAACATCAGCCCTGGTGAGTTTGGGGTTTGCTGCCTGTTTATAGTAGTTTGCCCTGTCAGTACTGATGGAGGTGTGATTTTTGCCTTGGAGAAAACCAAGAGATGAAACCAAGGAACTGAAAACCAAGCTATAAGGTATCATTTTCTTCCTTAAAAATGGAGGGGGGAGGGGGTTTATGGAAACTTTATGGTAGGTGTTTTTGCATCTACCCAGAAATGGATCCTGGCCTCAATCAATTTTGGAGTGTAGCTTCAATATGCTACGCGGTCCCTGAACAAAAGGCAAATCGTTAGTATGGCCTCAATATGCTATGAAGACTTTGAACCAAAGGCAAAATATTGGGGAATACCATTGCACAACTACTTTCACAATCATTGCAAATTTATTGCACCAAATATTCTTGCACTTATTATGCTAATGCCCTTGCAGCTTCTAGTTGACCACTTTACTCTTTTCATAGGCAATGTTATGGATAAACATGTATATTCTGTAAACATAATAATGCTTTTTCCACTAACTGTACAACAATTTCTTAAATGAAGATGAATCTATTTTATAAAATTACAGTAAACACATTAAAAAAAAAACTCCACAATGTTTTTATAAACTGCTAATAGTTCCATTTTTAGCTTATTTCTAACAAGATATAATTTTACAAGCAATGTTTTACAGTTGGTTGCTGGACATATTTATTGCAAGCTGCCAATTGCAAGCCAAGCACAAAGCTACAAAGCGATGGAAGATGCAGCCTTGAAGGAACAAGGAGAGTCTTCAAAGAGAAGCAAGAGCACAGGGCCACAATAGTCTTCTATCTTGTTACCCGTTATTCTCCTGTGGCTACATGAAAAGGATGTCATAGGCAAGGCAAATCCAAGATGACACTGCACCATTTACTACTCTGTGCTCTTGCTGAGAGAGAAAATTTTGGCAGTTAAATCTGATACTTTTAAGCCATCTTCTTCAGCAGAAATATTTGTTAAATTAAAAATTAAGTAACTTCTTTAACAGCACAACTGATTAACAGGTAGGTTATATACCAAAATAGGCATTTGTAAAACCAAAAGAACTGTGCATTGTTTATTTCAGGAGAAAGATTTACTCTAAAGTTTACTGTGTGCCATACTACTCACAATGGACTACCATTTGTGTGGATTTATCTGTGTGTGTCTAATTTTTGTTAAGAATTTATAGCAGTAAAATATGTAGCAGTATGTGTACAGTAGTACAGAAGTAAAAACTAATACAAACTAAACTTAAAGCAAGAAAAGAGATTAGAGTAGTAAAAAGTGCAAAGAAAAATTATAGAATAAGAATAAAGAGAAAATAAATATATAAAGAAGTGGCCTCCAAACTTCACCACAACTATATATACAAATTTAATAACTCTTCACCCTCTCTAAAGTTATAAACATTTCTTCATTCCACGTTCCATCTCTTATTGATAAACAAATCTATAAAACAACATTTTCAGTCCAGGTGACAACAGAAAGTCCATAAAGGATAGCCAGAATTAACAATGTACCTCATTTTAATCAAATACACCAGCTTTGTTGTTTCTATATTGGAAAATTATTTTATTTGAAATCTGGGCTTTTCTGAAAAAATGAACAACTGTTATGGAAAGCTGAGTCCCTGAATTATTGCAATATGTTTTCTTCTATATATGTATATATCAAGATGCTTGATAGTTGTTTTGATGATAAATTTATAGAAAGCTGAGACAGGCAGCTATCACCAAATATGCAAGATGATCTCCCCACGAACTGATAGGCTGCTGGTTCTGCATGGCTGCTCGTGTTGTATTTCACCGAAGATGTGCTTTGAATAAATTCTGTTATGGAAATGATAAGTGAACTAATGGTAAGATTTTCACTTTAAACAAGGATTAACCACTTCTTATAACTCATATGTGTCTGCTATTAAGGCCTGAAGTGTTTAGTCTGTGTGCAGTACAACATTTAAAACTAAATCTTTTAACAGCGTTGTAAGAGGGGAAAAAAAGTTTAAAACATAAATCCTCCTTATGTCATTTAGTATCTAATCTTTTATTTTTCTTTCAAATCCCTCTGGCAAAAAAAATCCTAATTCTTCAAAAATAGACACCAGCAGATTCCAAAGCTGAAACGATACTTTAAATCTCATTGCATAGCATATAATTATTGATGGATTTTTATTAAACAGTTTAAGATGATTACATTTTTCCTTAGCACTTTTCCGACAATTCTATTTATTATGAAATTCAACTAATATAAGAAAGCACTATGATCAGTGATGGGTTGCCCCCGGTTCGGACCAGTTCTATAGAACCAGTAGTAAAACCGGTGGGAGGCCCCATCCACCGACCCCGACGTCATCAGGAACCTTTTGCGCATGCTACCAGTTCGCGCGGCCCTGTTGCAAACCGGTAGTAAAGGTAAGTAGAACCCACCCCGACTATGATGACAGAAGAATGACTATAGCTTTCTTTTATGAAATTACAGAGCTGTAGCCCATATTTTATCAGAGCAAGGCCATTGTGCAGTAACTAAGAGACTGAACTACAAGAAATATTTCAGTCTTTTTCCTGCAATCTGCAACACTGTAATAATATAGTCTCAGTCTAAATAATGCATATGAATTTCTCTGAATGCTGGAAAATGCCATAGAGTGTTTGATGTATTATTTACTATTATAATTAGCAATAGCAACTAATGGTATTGAAAACTCATACCTATGTCACCATTCAAAGTGCTCCCTTGTCTCTGTTTGCTAAGCGATTAAAAGCATTCTGAAAAGATATTTTCAGCTATGGGAGTGACTTAGAGGCGTGCTCCTGTGTCTTCAACTGTAGTGTAAATAATAGTGCTTTCTATGCAAAAGACTAGGTGACTTGCAATCATGTCCAGCCCTGTAGTTATTATTGCAAGAAGAGTTTGCAAGAAGCCTACATGCCAAGTTCCATATATGGTTCTTTCAGCTAGGACTTTGTCCCTTTCAGACTTTTACCTTTCTGTGGTTTGGATATACTGCGTTTGTTATCTTAGCTATACCGGTAATATTTCAATGTTTTATAAAACATGCTTAGCAAGCAGAAGTGGTATTCAGCAGGTTCTGACCAGTTCTGGAGAACCGGGAGCAGAAATTTTGAGTAGTTCGGAGAACCAATAAATACCACCCATGACTGGCCCTGCCCCCATCTATTCTCTGCCTCCCGAGTCCCAACTGATCAGGAGGAAATGGGGAGTTTGCAGTAACCTTCCCTTGGAGTGGGGAGGGAATGGAGATTTTACAGTATCCTTCCCCTGGAGTGGGGTAGGAATGGAGATTTTACAGTATCCTTCCCCTGCCACACCCACCAAGCCATGCCCAATAAGCCACGCCCACAGAACCGGTAGTAAAAAAATTTGAATCCCACCACTGTTAGCAAGTCCATTATCTTACTAAGATACTTCTCATTCTAGGGGCCTGGAAATCCACCTAGAGACTGTGGGGTAAAGCAGTAGCACAGTCAACTCAATTATTTGGAACTTGTTGTTGAAATCATGATATCAAGAGAGAGAGCAACAGAGAGGACCAGTCTTAAGAAGAACAGATTGTGATGAACTTTGAGGGAAGCTAGATCAGATCCAACAGTTCAAGTCCTTAAGGAAAAAGGTGTGATGGAAGGATGGGCATTTTTACAAAGAGATTTTGGAGGTGCAGACACAAAGAACACAAGGTTCCGCTGAAGAAGGAACATGGGAAAAAAATCAAAGCAGGCCTGGTCAATGCATGGACTTCTCTAAAATACTGAAGAGAAAAGGGGACATGGAAGGAGGGGCATATAATCAAACAACAATACAAAGCTAACTGAATTAGGCAGTAGTTTTGTAAAGGTTCCTTGAATATTTTAGCAATGAAAGAAAAGCCAAACAGTGTGTAAGCTTCAATGTGATATGGTGACAGTGAGAAGGCAGAAATACTTAACCTCAGGGTCCATGGCCAGGTGGATTACGTACTACAATACTGAAGGAATTAGCAGAGGGGATTGCAGAACCATGATTAGAATTCATGAGGTATTGATGAAGTCTCAGAACAACGAAGGAGAGCAAATGTCACCACACTTTCATGAAAGGGAAGGAGGACCAAAGAATCTACAGACGTAACACTTTGGTATTTATTCTGGACAAGATCTTCAGATTGTTATGCAGCATATTGGTAGGCATGACTATATTATTTATTGCTCTAGAGCTGCAGAAATAGGATGAATACATTAAAACTATAAGGCGGGAGATCAGAAGGAACTTCCTGACAGTACAAGCCAATGTAACAAGCTGCCCCAGGCTGTGGTGTGCTCTTCACTAGAGGTTTTCAAACAGGCCTGATGGTCATCTGCACACTGAGTGGGGGAGAGGGTGTTGGACTAAGCAACCTCTATGGTCTTTTCCAACTCTTTGATTCTATAAACAGATAACAAATTCCACCCTTTCCTATTTTTGTTGCTTTCTCACCCTCATTTCTGTCTGCACCCACCCATTTTAAAACTGTCTTAAACCTGATGCACTGTGCTGGCTGACTCATAACTCCTGTCAAATAGTTTATAATGCAAATTTATATATGTCTTTTAAAAAAAATTTTCACTATTGAGACATAGTCTGCGATCTATTGCAACTAATTTCAAACAGGAATTTATATCCAAGTACATCTTTCCCAAGAGTCCTTGATAATTGTGTTGCCTGAATACTATTACAAATATGCACAATGATTCTGACACTATTTCTGTATGGTTGACTGAGGGAACCATCTATTTGGAACAACTAATTCTTGAGTGGGGCGGGGGGTTGATGTAAAGAGTAGGCAGATGGAGGGCAGCAAGGTTGGCAATTCTTGAATGAGAAAAGAGAGAGAGGAACACCTGCTGGAGCCTTCATATCTAGGGATATGAAGTGACTGATTTTCTATCTAATAAGTAGGATGATCACTATGTATTGCCCAAAAAATAGAAAGGAAAAGCATAGTTCAGAAAAAAAAAGAAGTAGAAAGCAGGGAGGTATTTGCATAAAATGTGCATGTGGAATGTGCAGAAATTCAATTTATTATATTTATATATATTGATGTCTTCAAGTCAGTGCTAATTTCTTTTTTTTTTTTGAAAACTATATTTTTATTTTTATTTTTTAAAAACATAAACATAAAATACATCTTAGTCTTGATCCAGTCATGAATAGGTACATTCGCTTAAAGCTCTTTAACAATTCTTTCCCGAATTTCATCTTATAACATAAAAATCAAAACACAAATTTTTAACAAATATTCTAACATCTTAATCTAAGTATTTACGTTATTATTTTATCACCACAAATCTTAATTTTCAAATAAATACAACTCTATTTTTATTTCCATTTATAAATCAAATTTCTAACTATACTCCTTCATCCCTAGACCCATTTCATCAAATCTTTAAATCTTAAGCTCTATTAACTTACATCTAATTTTCTTAAACTTATTATCAATTACCCTTTTCATTTTACACAGAATCATTTCATACTCATCTCGCTTCATTTTAATTATCTTCCAACATATTCTTCTTCAACCCATATCTATTGTTTCATCTATTATTTTGGCTGATTTACAGCATATTTTATTTTAGCTGTTTTCCAGCATACTCTTCTCCATACCTCTAACTATTGTTTGGCTGATTCCCAGCGTATTTTGTTTTGGCTGTTTTCCAGCATATTCTCCTCCATACCTCCAACTATTGTTTGGCTGATTCCCAGAATATTTTGTTTTGGCTATTTTCCAGCATATTCTCCTCCATACCTCCAACTATTATTTGGCTGATTCCCAGCATATTTTGTTTGGCTGTTTTCCAGCATATTCTCCTCCACACCTACTTCTATAGCTGCTTTTCAGCATATTCTCCTCCATATCTCCAACTAATGTTTAGCTAATTTTCAACAATGTTTATCTGTTATTTCACTGTTTCCCAACATATTCTTCCTGGGTGATTCCCAGCATATTTCTAAATGTTAACTATTTCCAACATACATTAAGCTCAATCTTAATTTACTACTTAAATTGTGTATCTTATTTTACCATCCAACAATACATTAAACATTCATATTTAATCATATTTACCATTCTCTATTTTACAATTTAACATTGAGACATATTGCATCAAACATATTTATATATATTCTCCACATATTCTCCTATAAACTAATAAATTTTCTTAGGTTTATTTTATATTCGTGTATGCTCTTATTCTTCTATAAAAATATCATTTTTATCCACCTTTGCATTAATTTTCTATTTTAATTACCTTATTTTATTTTCCATCTTTGTTATTCTATAAGCACCTCCTGTTGAAATTCAGAATTCATTTAAATATAACATTTTCATTTTAAATCAAACTATTTTATATTCTTATTTCAAAACCAAGTATATTTTATTTCTTCTTTTCCTTATCTGTCCATAGATATTCCATTTCAAATTTAGTGTTGCCAAATTTAAAACTCTATATGTCATTTTAATTCTTTAGTTGCTTCTATTCCATGCAAAATCCATCAGCTTTCCTTCTTTTGTTCCCGCGCCATTTGTCTTCTTTTGTTCCTGCGCCAATGCTTCAATTTTAATAGTTCCGCTATAATTCTTCTTTCTTTCTACCAATAAAACTACCCGTAGACAGAATAGGAATCTCCAAAACAAAAAACCCTTGGTTATTTTCAAAGTAATCCAGAGTAAACAATAAATCACGTTGTTTCTTTTTCGAACAGAAGGTGACTCTCTGCAATCAACACTTTCCCTTAGTCACAGCAATCTCCATTTTGTTTCAATTATGTAGCCATCCGTTTGTCTCTCCTCTTTTAAATTTTAAAGGTGTTGAATCCCTATTTGTCCCCTTTTCCCCCTTCTCTTTTCCCCCTTCTCCAAACATCAAGTTAGTTCCAATTTAAAAAATTTCCCCCAATATTCAATGTTTAGGATAAATTCCTTAATGGGTCTTTACCTCCTGTAATTGCTTTATTAACTCTTCTTGCCCCACAAATCCACAGCCGCTGTTTAAGGCTAGGAGTCTTACTTATAAAAATCCATACTTTAACGTTGTTTCTCGCCTGGGTTGGTGTTACTCACCCGGCTTCAAAGCACATCATTTTTTTCTTCTTTCCTCCTGCACATTTCTTTTTTCGGTTTGTCTCAGCTTCGTGGCAGCTGCCATGGCTGCCACCTTCCACCGCCGACTCACAGAGGGTTCCCTCCGACCTCCGAGGAACTTGCCTGTTCCTCTCGGTCGTCCAAGGTGCCCCTCTTCTCCCCCCGTCCCTGCAAGACGGGTTCGGTCCGAAGACCCATAGACGGTGGTTTGGCAGCTGGGATTTTCACAGGACTCATCAGAGCCTGCTACTTCCCCGACTGTCTTGCCATAATGCCAAATCAGAAGTCAAGTCAGTGCTAATTTCTGATAACTGTCTGGACAGGTTCCCCCAGTCTTCTTGGAAAGATTTTTGAAAGTGATTTGCCACTGCCTGCTTCCTTGGGCTGAAAGAGAGTGACTGGCCCAAGATCACCCAGCTGGCTTTGTGCCCAAGGCAGCACTAGAACTTACTGTCTCCCAGCTTCTAGCCTGGTGCTTAACCACTAAACTAAACTGGGTCTCTTTTGGCTGAAGAATTCTTAGAGTTGAAGTCCACTCCTCTTTAATTGTTGAGGTTGAGAAACACCAGTGTAGAGCATTTGGAAGAGGTGCATCACAACAAATGTTTGTGTGAGCAAAATTACTCTTGCTAAAGGACTAAAGTAGCTGTGTTTACTGGACAGCTCATGCAGTGTTTTCCAAGCTGTCCTTGGTTGTGGGCTTCACAAGACAATTCTTGCATTGTTGCTGGTGAAGTGGCTGTGCATGCATACACACCAACAGATGTTTTGAACCTTTCAAAGGGCATGACTATTTTAATTATTTGAGGCGGGCTGTGTTGCATTAGTTAACACACATGGCAGAACACCTCTTTGTAATGTTTTGTACTGTATTAATCAATTTACAAGATAACTCACTGCATCACGTGCTCAGATGACCTCTGTGTCTATTTGATTTGCTAGGGAAGGTCAGATAATCTTTCAGGTAGAGCAGTGTTTCTCAATCTTGGCAACTTTAAGATGGGTGGACTTCAACACTCCAAATTCCCCTGCCCAAATGCTGGCTAAGGAATTATGGAAGTTAAGGCCCACCCATCTGAAAGTTGCCAAGATTGAGAAACACTGAGTTAGAAGAGGATGCCTTCAGATAAAGGACTGTACTTTTAATTCGGACAGACACAAAAACCTCCCAACCAGGGGTGAAATCCAGCAGGTTCTGACAGGTTTTGGAGAACCGGTAGCAGGAAGTTTGAGTAGTTCGGAGAACTGGTAGCAAAAATTTTAAGTAGTTCAGAGAACTGGGCAAATACCACCTCTGGCTGGCCCCAGAGTGGGGTGGGAATGGAGATTTTGCAATATCCTTCCCCCAGGAATGGAGAGGGAATGGGGATTTTGCAGTATCCTTCCCCTGGAGTGGGGTGGGAATGGAGATGTTGCAGTATCCTTCCCCTGCCACGCCCACAGAACTGGTAGTAAAAAAAATTTGGATTTCACCACTGCTCCCAACATACCCATTGGCATAATAACAGGTTATCCTGCATGACTACTATAATTCTATTTCTCAGCAGGTATGCAACAACAATGAATGAGCTTTTATCTATATGCACTGACAGGATCTCAGAAAATTATTAATTTCAAATATTAATTTTCTGTTACAAAAAGCTATCTTACATTTACTTTTGCTTTTTTGCATAGTCAGATTGCTGCCCAATTTTACCATAAAAAGGAGCAGAAAAACAACTACCATTCTTCACATAGGCTCCCTTTTTCACATAGGCTCTCTTTTTAATTAAACCTGGAAATCTGGAATTATTTTTTATCTATGCACAGAAGCTGCCTCCTTCTGTACGTTCTTCCCAAGCCCAAGGAAGGCAAAAGGAGACGTACTACCTGGAGGAATTATTTGTGTGAAGCAGAATCACAAAAACAATAATAAAGGGACAAAACTTAATAAATGTCTTTAAGGTGAGAAATAAGGGAGAAAAGGGAGAGCAGACAACATTAATTTACCACCATTACCACCATTTACCATTGATTTTAAAGCTGGCTTTTTATATTGCAAATATTAACCCTAACTAATCTAATTTTAAAGGAAATCTAATAAGTCCTCTATAAATGTTAACATCCTATACTGCAGTTTTTTCCATTTAATTGGTCAAAGTACTTGGAATACTAACAGCAAAACTCTTATGTTTACAATCTTTTCATTTCTCTGTTTTAAGCTGTCTGAAGGAGCCCCATGGCGAAATAGATGGCAAATAAATTTAACAAACCAATAAATAAATATTGAAAATTGGTGTCTTCCAAAGATTATAGATATAGAATAACTATCTGACAATTGAGCCTGGGGCCTTGCAATAATTCTTTCTCTGGCATTCGGCATTCTTATAAAAAGTCAAGAATCCCACTTACAAGCCCTTGTATTTGCAGTAAACTAATACTTCTAAAAAGGTTCTATAAAGACAAATAGTAGCTTCTACAAAGGAAAAGAGAGGGAGGGAGAGGGAGAGATCCTAGATTGATTTATTCCACTATTTTGAAAACAACTGCTTGCAGTCAATTTCTCATGTGGCTTGGTAGGCTGCATTTGGCCAATGTTTAGAAGCCATTTGGTCTGAACCCAAGTTCCTTGTTTCTTTCCTTGCCTGTTCCAATCTTAAAAATAATATCCTCAATGACTTACCTTCTATATAAAGGCTCAGCTACAATGTTTAGTGGCTAACAGCTTTCTGTACCTTATGAATCTCTCAGCCCCACCTCAAAGAGGATAAGTATGTCTTGCATTGAGAAAAGGTGATGGAAATGTATGACAGCACACTTCAAATATTTTACATTAAAGAAGTATCAATGTTTGTTTTCTGTTCTGTTCTGTTCTGAAATACAGGTCACAGAATAATAGATTTAAGATATAAAAAGTGAGATCCCAACTCATTAATTGCCAAAGCTTTATAATAGAAAGAACGTGGAATGAAGACAGTGGAATGAATTACTCAGAATGGTGAGGGGACCCCTTTCATTACATGTATTCAGAGATTAGGCAACCTTTTCTCTGGGAAAAAGCACAAGCTTGGTTAGGTTAATAATTTTAAACTGCTATCCTATCCTTATTTGGAAGGAAGCTTCACTGAACCCAATGGAACATTTCTGGGAAAAGATAACATTTGCAGGCTATAATCTTTCAAGAATGTCATGTTTCATATATTTGTATAATACAGCATATACCTCTTTTATTTCTACCACAATCCATAAGTCTCTTCCAGAAAATCAGATCCTCTGTTTTATACCAGATAGTTTTTTATCACAAATGAACAAAAGCTTATTTCTTTGCATTTTCTTGACATTATGTTATTTTAACTACAAGATATATTTTTATTAGATGATAGAGAAAAACTACAAGAAAAACAATTAGTGCATACAAAACTAAGAACCAAGTCACTCTTCACTGAAACCTTGCAACCAACCTGGTTCTTGCTAGGAGCTTACCACAATCTCGCTGAGTAAGGCCCACCTGATTCCACACAGAATTCTGTCATACTTTCTGGTCTAGAATTTGGAGCCGGAGGGCTGGGTTGGGTGGGGAGAAGTATTGGGCATTCTAAAATTCATCATTCTTGCAAGTATCGGTGATAAAGTTATTATTCATTTTAAATCATTTTTAAATGAGCAAATTTCCTATTTAGTTTAATACACTGCATAAACTATACAGCTTCTGCAAACTGATGCTTCGTAAATGTGTAAAATTTCCATTTCCATAATCTTGCACAATGACCATGTTAAGCATGGGTTTGTGGAGCCCAACAGATCTGGAAGATCATTAGACAGGAGACAGCTGAGCTCAGGTATGAATGCCAACCTCTGCAAAAACCTTAATGGATTGCCTATAATTATCTGTATTTTAAATATGAATGGAAATAAAAATCTTTTTTTCCATAAATAGTACATAAATAAAAGTTATCTAGCCTAAATGTATGTATATTCTATGATATTAAGATTGTGATTCAGTTCCACAAGATGGAGGGGAAAACATAAATTACCTTGATTCTGGTGTTTATCACAGTGGGTCTAGTAATCAGAAGTAAATTGCTCACAGTACTTGGTGTTTCTTCTGCCTCCCAAATTGCTAATGTCATGAACCTGTTACAGATTTATTTTTAGAAGTTATATTTACAAGATACAAAATATTTTTATAACTCAGTGTTTTTTTTAAAACTGTAAATCTTTAGATTAGATTAATTTTCTGAAATTATTTTATTAATTACTGTAATTCTTTAAAGATATATGTTAACATGCATACTGTATATATTTTTGACTATTTTAGAACTCTTGCTTAATTAACTTAAAAGATATAAAATAGCCATGAAATAGATAACATAAAATTTACAGTAATTCACTTCTAAGAAAGGTGATGCTGATTCATTGACATACATACATTTTTTTTCTCCTATATTTCAATGATTGTTTTAAGTGCTTAAATAGAAATAGCTCTAGTCTAGTCTGTTGAGTCTCAACTGTACCACAAGAGTTGTAATCAAAATTAATGGTTTTTGGATAATAATTATTAATCTCCTTGGACTTGCTATTGCCTTAAGTGGGCTATTTTAAATGATATTAGTTTTATTTTTCTATGAAACATATGTATTAACCTCCACTTATGAATAAATAGGCACAAATGTATCAACAGAAATTCTAAGATAAAGGTGTATAACCTTCAATGCATTTATCTACCATAATCTAAAGGTAATCATTTGTATTATTAGAGAATTTAGCACCAGGTGATAGTAGAATAGAAAACAAAGAATTGGAGAAAATTTCAAAGTATCA
The DNA here is from genome assembly GCF_059756535.1 of Pantherophis guttatus. Lineage (NCBI taxonomy): Eukaryota > Metazoa > Chordata > Lepidosauria > Squamata > Colubridae > Pantherophis > Pantherophis guttatus. The sequence continues at coordinate 210,123,441 of NC_142064.1, forward strand.
AGATCTAAAAATCAAAATGGGAAGATTATGGTACCAATGGTTATCGGCATACTGGGTGCCATAAAACAAAAATATATTATTAAAACTCTTGGATGGTAGATTGTGCATTGATAAATGTTCCATCTGCCAATTACAGAAACCAATGCTTGGATTTACACATATACTATGCCAATATATTATGACATCTTAGGTTCTTGGCAAGAACCTGATGCATATTAAGCCAACACCAACTAAAGAGAATTGGAAACTGTGACTTCACATTGCTGTGAGTTTACATTCTTCTGAATAGTTAATAATAATAATCCCCCAGTGAGCCACTACCTTGATATGGCTGTGAGCCTTGAATTCTCTGAGGAAGATGAGAGCTATGCCAGAGGTTCAACCATGCTGGACAGGTTTCAACAGAGTAAAACAAAGACTGTCTCTCCCATAAACAATACGGTGAGACGTAATTCAAAGAAACCTATACTGGATAGGTCATTTCCTGAGTCAGCAAGGACCACAATAGGTTTCTGCAGTTCCTGGACATCTGATGACAATTGAGTTATAGGACTTAGGATTGTTGTAACCAGGGCTGGGAGCTGTGGAATACTGGGAGAAAAGATTTCTACCTGTTGCAAATATACTAACATTGAAAACAAAAAAATAATTATTATCTGTTATTACAAATCAGGTCCAACAAGAATAGGATAGCTGAAAAGAATGCACCAGTTCTAGAAAAAGCAACATCTAGAATAAAAAATAACAGAGATTAGAAAATCCAAGGTTATTGAAAAATGCACATTGGAAGAATATCTGAAGAACAATGAAGATAATATACTGAAGCGAGTACACCATGAAGGATTAGTGAGTTCTGGAAAGACCAAATTGGCCTCAAGAAAGATCAAAGGAAGAAAAGAGACATGGTGAGGATAATACATAAAACAATAGAAGGCAAAACAAATAACAAGACTGACAATGGCTAAGAGCAGGAAAGTTGAAGGAGGAATCAGAGGGGCTAATTTTGGCTATAGAAGACCAAGTCTTAAAAACAAATGCATACAAAGCCAGAATTGAGAGGACAGCATCAGACAGCAAATGCTGCCTTTGCAAAGAAGCTAAAGAAAGTGGACCGCCTGGTTAACTGCTGCAAGAAGATTTCATAGACTGACTGCATCGTAAAGTAGCAACAAGGGTTCACTGGAATAGCTGCAAGAAATACCATTTTGCCTGCCAACAAAAACTAGTGGAACCACAAGATACAGAAAGTAATAGAAAATGAAGAGGCTAAAGTGCTCTGGGACTTTAAAATTCAAACAGACAGGCACCTGTCACATAACACCTCAGACTTATCAACTGTCAATAAGAAAGGGGGAAAAGGCTGAATAGTGGACGTGGCAGTACCTAGTGACAGCAGAATACAAGAGAAAGAACTGGAGAAAATCACAAAGTACACAGACCTACAGACAGAAGTAGAAACATCATTAAAGCAATTAATACCTGAGCAGTTTCTGTTATTCAATATGCAGCAGGAACAGTTGACTGGACCCAGGTGGAACTTGTTAACTTGGATCAGAAGACAACAAAATTAATGACAATGCACCATGCTTTGCACCCAAAATGTGGTATTGATTGGGTGTATTTGCCATGAACTGAAGATGGTAGATGACTCCTTCAGGTGAAACAAACTGTGGAAGAAGGAAAACATGGCTTGAGTTATTACATTAAGAAAAGTCAAGAATCCTTGCTAAAGGAAGTCAATCATGGAAAGCTCTTGAAAACAATGAAGGTGAAGTCTGAATATAGAAAAGAAACCATTGAGAACTGATTTGTTAATTGGAAGAACAAACTGATGCATGGTCAATAAAAGGAAAAGCTGATTAAACACCCACATGATATTGGTTAAAATCAGGAGGGTTAAAGAAAAAAATTGAAGGCTTTATTGTAATGGCTCAAGAACACGTTTTGCCAATTAATTGTGTGAAGGTAACAACAGCAAATGTGGAAAGGATGAAATAATTGACCATTTAATTGGTAGCTGAAGCAAAATTTCATTTCATAAACTGATTGCAAGCAGCATCACAACTACGTTTCCACAATTATTCATTGGAAACTTTGTCAGAGGTTTGGATTTGAATGTAGTAAAAACTACTGGGACCATCAAGTTGAGAAGGTTTTGGAAAATTAGCAAATTAAGCTCTTATGGGACTTTAAAATCAGAAGACAGGCATTTTGTTCACAGCATGCCCGATCCAACAGTTATGGGGGGGGGGGGAGTCTAGCTTCATTTATGGTCCTATATCAGGTAATGCTGGGATTGAGGAAAAAGAATTTTAAAAAATTACAAAATATCGGGACTTGCAGATCACAATTGAATGCTTATCAATTCTATTGATATATCTATTGTCATAGAGAAATCTATTGTTATAAAGAAATCTATTGTTATATCAATTGTAATTAGAGCCTTCAGACCGATCTCTAAAGGACTTCCTTGATGTCTGAAAATGCTGATTGATTAGACCTGAACATCTTAATGGTATTTTTTTAAAAATGACCTTGGTTGGATCTCTCTATATTCTTAGACACTATTTTAATAATTCTTAAGAATTAGGAGGTCCTAGGTTAGGATTTAAATAGATAAGTTTCCATCAGTCTTACATTGTGAATCTAATTGTAGATTACCCAGATATAATTTATTAAACTAATCTTAGGAAGCCTTCTATAAATCACGGCTTTCATTTATGTGTTGGATATCCCTCCTTCTTTTGAAGATGATGAGGATTATAATTCATCTAGAAGGCAATCACCATAGGGAAAGCTTATTTAACTATCTTATAAAGGCTGCACTGAGCTTCTTGAATGCTGTAAAACACAAACAAAGTATACCTTTTAATGTCTATTTATATATTTCAGTTTCTCATTTTACTTACAAAGTTATAATATTTAATAATTCTTATATAGAGCAATTGATCAAATATATCATAATAAATAACATTCAAATTCCTCAATGTCTTCAAAAATAATTGCTACATCTTTCAGGAAAGTGTTCATCAAAGGAATAAAAATAAATACATCTGTAGGCTTATAGTCTGAATCCACTAAATCACTTCTGAAACTAAAATAGGTCAGTATCATTAGTTAACCCACAGAGAAAGGGTTTATTATTCTTCTGAAATCAGGAGCTACATTTTGAATCAGAAAAATACTAGATATAAGGTCCCTTGTGGAAACCACCAATAATGATGAGGCAGAAAAAAATAAAATTATTTGACCTGTGCTTTTTGGAGGTATGGGTTATGGGTGGGAAAGGCATTTCAAGAATCATACTAAAATAATTGTAATACACAGGAAGACAGTTAAGTCTATGGAGTTTTCTTACTCAGTTGTGTTTTATTGAAAATACCCGAACAATACAAGAAAGTGTTTTGTATTAAAAATTAATGTAAATTATTTTACCCATCTGTGCTGAAGCAAATGTTTCATCAGTTCTGAAGTATCCCATTACTGATTTAAGGCAAACATGGAATCTAAGAGCTGCTGGGAAATAGTTGAACATGAATACTTTTTGGTTTTTTTTTTTTTAAAAAAACATTGCATTGAGAACACAGCCTATTTGAAAGAGATCCGCATAATGTGTGGAGAATTTTGTCTCTTTCAGGAAGTTGGAAAACGGAAATCTTAAGAGAGAGGAAGTATGGTACAATTACTATTTGTTGGATATTACTGTCCAATGGATGAGGGAATTCCAGATAAGATTAACATTATCACTCAGTCATAAAGCTCACTATGTCAGCCTTGATCTCTCAATCTACTTACCTTACAAAATTGTAAGATGGAAACTGAATAAGGAATGAAGAGCCAAGAACACAGATGTTAAAAGTTGCCGTGGCAAAACTGAATGAGACTGAAGAGCTTTGAAATTCCACAAGAAATGCTATTTAAATATGCCTTGAGATGTTTTAAGCAGATATTATCCAGCTGAGTGTCCAGCAAATTTGGATTATATAAAACCAGCAAGCCAGCAAATCTTCTGAAGGAAGATTTATTTATTTCTTCAGTTAGCATGAATGCCCACTCACCAACATCTCCTCAGTATGAAGAACCTTTTATCAGAAGAAAAAAGAAAACATAAAGAGCCACTTTTGAATTTTTAAATTGCAATGTACCAGGGGTGAAATCTAAATTTTTTTGCTACCGGTTCTGTGGGCGTGGCTTGGTGGCATGGCTTGGTGGTCATGTGACTGGGTGGGCGTGGCCAGTTTGACGTCATTCACATCACTCTGCTGTGCATGGGGCGCTTGGAGAGAGAGAGAGCAAGACAGCTGTCCAACCTCTGTTTTTGTGTGTGTGTGTGTGTGTGTGTGTGTGTGTGTGTGAGGGAGGGGGTGATCTGAAGCCGAGGCATCTAAACTTCTGGCAGTGGCAGGGCAGCTTCTGAGCAGCCAGCTCCACCTGACCTACTCCCTGAGTCTCGCCGTTCTCCTGCCCCCACCCCCCAGTTCAAGCAGCACCTTCCCTGCTCAGCCCCAACAAGCTATGCATCCATGGTGTCCGCACCAGCATCCCGAGAGAAGCAGAGAAGATCATCGCTTGCAAGCAGACAAGCAGAGGTAGCAAGCATACGCCGTGCTGTGGGAAAAATGAGAGGTCCTGTTGTCCTGCAGAGCCTGCCGCTGCTTGAGCTGGGGGGGGTCAGGAGAACGGCGAGACTCAGTGAGTAGGTCAGGTGGAGCTGGCTGCTCAGAAGCTGCCCCGCCGCTGCCAGAAGTTTGGGTGCCTCATCTTCAGATCGCTCCCTCCCTCACACACACACACACACACACACACACACACACACACACACACACAAACAGAGGTTGGAGAGCTCTCTTGCTCGCTCGCTCTCCAAGCGCCCCAATGCACAGCCCATTTGAGGAAAGGGCATGGATGGCTGGGTGCATTTGGCTGCAGAAGGAGGCGCAGCGCAATGGGGTTGTTTTGTTCACCGAGGTGGTACTTTGGGAAGGCAGGCGGATGTCTGCAGCTAACAACTATAATGAATATGTCCACCTGCCCTCCCGAAGCATCACCACGACGAACAAAACAACCCCATTGCTATGGATGCATAGCTCGTCGGGGCTGAGCAGGGAAGCCCTGCTTGAGTGGACTTCTGCTTGCCTGCCTTCGCAAGCTGGCCACCGGGACGCCAGGAAGGCAGGCAAGCAAGGCAGGCAAGCAAGGCAGGACTGCGGGCCGTGGATCGGTTCAGGGGCATGGCCGGCCAGCCAGCCATTGCTCCCGGTTTGGCGAACTAGCCTCAATCTCTGCTACCTACTTGCCCGAGCCGGTCTGAACCGGGAGCATTTCACCCCTGCAATGTACCAACAAAGGAGGCATGCAAGATCAGTGAAATAGGTTTTTTGCCTACCAAATCTAGCAAGTAATCTTCTGACATATAAAAAAAAATGTGATAAAATAATGGAAAAGAAATTATTGTGAAAGATTTGTATATGTTTTCTCCTATACAAGATAGATTACTGTTACGTGATTTAAGAGGAATTTTTTAATTTGAAATATTTTCATCAGTTGTGATATTAACTGAATACAATAAAAGAGTAAAACAGGGTCAGAGATATTGAGTCATATCAGGGAATAGATATAATCTACCAGTTTGACATGATGGATACTATGAGTATAGTTTGTAAATATATTAAGATATAGTTTGATGATTGAAAAATTAAAAATGACATATTTGTATCAGACAGGTAATACTAACAATTTTTCTGGCAGTTATTTCATTCTGGTCCTTCAATAGTTGAAAATGGAAGGAAGGAATTTTAAATCCTTAGAAAATATTGACTGATTAGAAATTGTAGGTGAGTGGTGAGTATACACTATAATTTGTGAACATGTATGTGTAGAAATAGTTTGGCGTAGTGGTTAAGGCATCAGTTCTAGTTCTGCTTTAGGTGCAAAGATAGTTGAACAATTTGGGGCCCGTCATTTTTTCTCAGCCCTAGGAAGAAGGCAATGGCAAGTCACTTCTGAAAAATGCTGCCAAGAAAACTGCAAGGAGTGATTACCTGGAGAAAAAGTAACTTAAAGGTACACATTTCACGGATGTCTGTGATATACAATTATATTTTCTACTACTATACTTTAACTAAAAAAACATAAATATTTTAATATGTTGTTTTTACATGTACTTGCATTTTACTTGCATGGATACTTGTTTCTGGTCACAAATTAGAGGAACATTGTTGGCTACTATAATATTTCTTCTGCCTAGAATATGTAGCAGCAAACATTATTTGTCTAGATATAACTTTAAAAATATGGTGCCATCAGCTGAATAGACTACCTGTAGTCATTCAGTCTGTTATGATTGCAGTTAATGATATATTTTAACACAAATAATTTTCTTGCAGTTCTAGACAATTTAGGATAATTATACAGTGTATGTGTGATAGACACTGTAGAATATATAATTTTTAAAAAATCAAATAATTGATTTATATTTTTTAAAATTATCATTTGTTGCAGTGTTTTTTAATAAATTGTAACATATTGACCTTGAGTGTATTCATCTGTTAATACATTAATGTATTTCTTACATATTAGAGAAGAATGTCAGGATGGTAGCATAGTTTAATTCTGAACATTGATAGGATATGGCTTACAAGCATTACACCTTACATGGTGCAATTTCTAATATTTTTAATGTAAAATAATATTGTGGTTTTACTATTTAGTATTCTAGCAAATAAGAGGATAATGCATCCCATTAAGTACAATGCCATCTGCTGTGACTGGGTTAATCTGACAAAAATGCTGAGATGGGTAAGAGGTACACCACTGTAAATGGTTAGAATTGGAGTGTGAAAATGTCAATTTTTCATTCATTGATTCAATTTACAAATTAAGAAATAAAAGTGTTTCATCACATAAATAAATTAGCCTAAGTTACATCAAAATAAGTCTGTTTCAATAAGTATCGGAAGGAATTAACAATATGAACAAGTGCATGGTATATTTTTAGGTGGCTCTGAATTTAAAGGCTTTTACCATGGCATTCCTGGAATTATATTATACAGTATATAAATAACTGAAATTGAGTCATACATTTCCTGTAGGTAACCAAACCAATGTATTTCTATCAGTTTCTTGACAGTTACAATGGGCTTTTATAATAAAATGAAACTTGTTGCGTTAGTTAAGCTTGTGTGAATTTGCATGTGTAGTTTTATATTTATTAACTTCCATTAATATTAATTTTATTTATTTATTTATTTATTTTCAATTTATATACCGCCCTTCTCCCTGAGGACTCAGGGCGGTGCACAGCCAGAATTAAAAACATGAAATACAAATATTAAAAACAATTAAAATCTATATAAATTTGGCCCAAAATTTAAAAAACCACAAACCAATTAAACATTTAAAAATTTTAAAAAATTTCTTCCTAAGCCAGCCCAGCTTGCTGGAAAAAGTGGGTTTTAAGGGCACGGCGGAAGGCACTGAGGTCTTGGATTTTCCTTATCTCTTGGGGCAGCTGATTCCAGAGGGTAGGTGCCCCCACAGAGAAGGCTCTCCCCCTGGGGGTCACCAGCCTACATTGTTTGGCTGATGGCACCCTGAGGAGGCCCTCTCTGTGGGAGCGCACGGGTCGCTGGGAGGTCGTCGGTAGCAGCAGGCGGTCTCGAAGATAGCTAGGCCCTATGCCATGGAGCGCTTTAAAGGTGATAACCAACACCTTGAAGTGCACCTGGAAGACCACCGGGAGCCAGTGCAGCTCGGGCAGGAGCGGTGTTACATGGGAGCGCCATGCTGCTCCCATCACTACCCGCGCTGCTGCGTTCTGGACCAGCTGGAGCCTCCGGGTGCCCCTCAAGGGGAGCCCCATGTAGAGAGCATTGCAGTAGTCAAGGCGAGAGGTGACGCGGGCGTGAGTGACTGTGCACAGGGAATCCCGATCAAGAAAGGGCCGCAACTGGCGAATCAGGCGAACCTGATAAAAGGTCCCCCTGGTTACAGCTGTCAGATGTTCCTCCAAGGACAGCTGCATATCCAGGAGGACTCCCAGATTGCGAGCCCTTTCTGTGGGGGCCAAGGACTCGCCCCCAATAGTCAGTGATGGAGTCAACTGACTATATCGGGATGCCGGGAGCCACAGCCACTCAGTCTTGGAAGGGTTGAGCTTGAGCCTGTTCCTCCCCATCCAGATCCGCACAGCCTCCAGGCACTGAGACATCACTTCAAGGGCATCGTTAAATTACATTTATTGTTCCCAAATAAGACTCCTTTTTAAAAAAAAGTTTTGAGAATCTGTAAGAAAATAAAATAAAAACAATAAACTTGAAATGTTTCACTACATTCTAAGAATATTTTATAAAATTTTGCTCAATAATTTTCAAAATAGTCCTAACAAGTGTAACTAATAAGTAAGTATGAATCAAAACTACAAAGTTACATATTAATTTACTGGACAGTACACTCTAGTTCTATATATAAAGTTAAGTAAAATAATCAGCATTAAACATTTAGTACCAGACGCAACCGAATACTATAGTGTCACTTACATATTTATTTTTGGTCTTAAGCATCATTGATTCTGTTAGTCTAAATCTTAAAGTGCCTTTTCTTTCATTTGTCCAATCCATATCCTGTTGGCTGGGCTTTTATGTCATCATTGTAATTGTCAAATAGTACTCAGATTTGTAAAACTTAATAATGGAATAACTATACAAATATAACTACATAATCAATGATGTTTTTCAGCTGTTTGCCATCATTCTCAAATTATACATCAGTTCTGATATGTATCAATTGACCTTAGCAATAGAGTATTTTCATATGATGAGTCTTGATGACGGCTATGGCCTATATTTTTATACCACTTCTTCTATTTCATTTTTCCTCATTTTCAAATAGCACTCATGTAATCATATTTGAAATATTATTTAAAATGCAAAGCTCATGCTTTCTGTTCACATTAACTTACACTTAATTAACCTTAAGTTCTATAATCAAACATATATGTATTTAAATTGTGTTCTAATTTTGTTGTTCAGAAACTCTGAATTTATTTAATCCTGTCCCATTTTAAACCCCTTTCCCACCAATTCTTTTTGGGTTTGCCATCAAACCCAAACCATTTTTGCTCTTCATCTTCTTATCTGTACTTTCTGAAAGTATGAAATGGTTAGTTCTGCTACTTCCAAAGAGGTGCTATGCAACACAATGATAATTTTCACAATATGAATGTTTCCACATATTAGTCCAGCTACGCTAATGGGCTTGTTGATATAATGCATTTAGTAATATATTGATGAGCAGTAAATATATTAGCAAGACAAAAATGTAGATGGCAATACATCCATATGCCAGTCGCAAGCCTGAGTAAATAGGGAAGGCTGGGGAAAGACTAATGATGTACTTCAATATTAGCATCAAATCTTTATTGGAAAAGTTCCAATAAATATGCTACCTGAAAGTGTAACATCTCCCCACCACCCCACTCCTGGGTTAGAAGGTATCAAATATATTACTAGGAAAGAGCTAAAATGAGTTATGAGTAGTCTAGGAAATTATGATGAAGAAAAGGAACTGGAATGCTGAAATGTTGATAAAGTTATGACGAAAGAAACACTCATGGGCTTCATCAGCATTTTCCAAGGTCATGAATACAAAAGGCCATTTCAAAATATCAATAGCTTTGTCCACATTAAAATCAATATCAGTGGCACTCAGAATATATTTGATACTTCCCCTTGTATATATCTTTGGGACAAATCTTGTCAATCAGGGTGTGTTATGTCATCTGAAAGAATATTAAATCACTTTACAAGAATTGTTATAAAAAACTTAGGTATGTTTAATAAGCAAATAGGCCTACAGGACCTGAGTTGGGTCATTCCCTTACTAATAGTAAAAAGTTTTACCTTTTTAAAACATATCTTCTCAGCAAAAGCTTCTTGTAATTCACCTTCTTCAAAGCCTCAAGTCTAGTTAATTATGAATCACCTTAAAAGTTTGTTCTATGTTCAACAGCGGATTCTGCTTGTTTCTCGATTCCAGTTGCTTCAAGCCATTCAACAATATGTATTTCAATTTTTGAATGACTTTCTTTTTATTCAGTGCCAGGAAAAAAAACTTCATAAAAGCTTTACTGGATTCTCATGTGATGAATAAAGAAACATAGGGAACTGAACTACTTTGAAAGAAGCTCTAATTTAAATTGGCATATCAGTCTTATATCTTCTTTTAATAAAAATAAGCCATTCAATTTCCATCATTTCAAGACAATGATTCTTCTTGCAATTTCAAGATCACTGTTTATAGTCTGCATAAATGAGCGTTGTAAATTCCACAATTGTAAGTTTATTTAAGAGTGGTTTAAACATCCAGCATTTATCTCTTGAATAATTTTTTTGAAAAGAAGAAAAATAAATGTATTTTTTCTCTACAGGGTATTTATTCCTCCATGCATCTGAAAAAGAAAGCATAATAAGTAATCTACTACATTTTGGGCAGTATGCCAGAGCTCTTTATATGAATCAGGATTTACTAAGATTTTGTGAAAGAACCCCATTCATGTCTCTATGAATCATGTTTTTCATAATATTTTCTTTTTATTTGGAACATAAAATGAAACAAATGTAATTTTTCTCATTTCATTTGAAATTGTAGTAATAAAAAATTCTGTTTCCGAATGTTTTTTCCAACTTCCAGAAGCCAGTTTGTTTTACCTAAATGCCTTTATTATAACAAATTAACATTGTTTATAAATATAAGCTCTTAAAAATGCATTTTCTTCTTTAGTTTCAAAAATATTGTTAATTCCCTTTTAAATGAGTTATTCGGTTTATTAATATTATCAGTAACATGCATTAAGCTAACTGCCATGAACTTTTCTTTAGCTTGTTAAAACCTGACATTATATTGGACATTTTCCAGTCCCTTCATATAAAGAGTGATCTTAGGGTATCTAACCTATTTTTATTTGAAGATTTAAAACATTTCATATTGAAGAATTCTTGGATAAATATGTGAATATTGTGATTTGTTTATCTCAAGTTTATCAATAAGCCCTAGAAATTCATTTCTTTTCACCTGTTCAGTTCCGCATGCTTCTTCCTCAAAATTCATTTTATTTACTCACTTTCTTTATACGCTTCTTTGTATAAATGTTCAAGTGTCAGTTTAGGTATGAGACCTAATACGAACTCTCACAAGGGAAAGGAAGAATTCTTATGGGTGCCCTTCAGTGATATTTATTCTTCCACAGGACTGTGTGGACCGATGATAATACACTACAGCTAAACTTCTATAATTATGGTTCTGACTACAGTGATCTTTAAGAGTTCTCATTTTCATTATTAGGGACATTTTTAGTAATTAGCTTTTACATTTTAGTAATTAGCAGCTTTCTTCATCAATGACAAACATTGTGCTGAGTTTCCTTGGCAATTTCCTACAAAAGTCTGATTTTAAAAACTGGTCACAATTCCAATACTTTAGCAACTTAGGTGAATTATCACTGAATATAGCAGTTGCATCGTATTGCATTTATATTCTATTTGCATGTTTTTACAAGGGATTATTAGTTATATATATATTATATATACACACAATAAAATATGGATTATAATTAATATAGATGATAAAAAGACGTGGAAGGAGGGAACAGGATGTGCGGGGGAAGGTGGATTTGCTATTGATTCATCAACCACCTTCAGCATGATACTCCCCCAGTGGGGCCCTCAAGCCAACTAGCAAAGCCATGTCTTCAGCAGATCTCACCTCAGGGGGCAAGATGTTCCAAAGGGCAGAGGCCACGGCAGAGAAGGCTCTTTTCCTGGACCCCAGGAGCCGAAATTCCTTGACGGACAGGATCTGCAGTATGCTTCCTCTCCTGGTGTGGGTGAGACAACCCATTCCATTCGGATGAGATGGTTCCTCAGGTAAGCTTGACACATACCATTCCTCCATGAACCATGGGGAGAGTTGGGAGAGATGGGTCAAGAAAGGCCACACAGGTGCTATCCTGTCCATTGCTTCCAGATTGTTACTAAAGCTTTGGCAGGACCATGCAGCAAAATCTCTCCATCAGTTGTCAAGGGTGGTCTGTTTGAATATGTCTGTCCTCCCTATGGTGGGGAATGGCATAAGAGAATCTTGGGAACACCAGAACATGATCTGACCATGAGGGGGGGAGGAAATGTTAAATCCCCCAACAGTCTGTGTTGCATTACTGAGTGCATCACAGTAGCATAGATAACACAACTGCTGTGTGAACTGCATTGACTCATAGTAGGCTTCTGGGGCAATTCAAGATGGTGATTGTCATCTGTACAGTCTTATATGGCATGGATCAGTTTAATTGCAGAACAATCCTTCCCCAACAGTTTCTGCCCATTCCACCACATCAGACACCGTAGGTTTGCTCCCAAGTCCCATCCATAAGGCTTTGATACTTGGTGGATTCTAGAAAGCATGGCTTCCCTATCATGGAACATGTCTTGTGGACAGCCTTCCCATAAAATACAAAAAAACCCCTGACTCCTGCTAACTTTCTGTGAAGCCCTGACCATCTGGTTAGTCCTCCGGGCACAGGGGCTAAAGTGTTAATAAATCTCTGATGGGGGTGCAGGTATATTGCTATATTGCTTATGAAATTTCTTAGGGGCCTTGACATACTCTTATGTAAGAGATTATGAATTTGTCACATTTTTGTTTACCATACACTCTGTCTTGGTTGATGGGTGGCCATATGCTAAATAAATATGAGCAAATTTCCCCTGCTTCAGCTTTTGGAGTAACATAGTTCTGACATAAGGATATACAACTTGAAACACTCTGGAACTGATACATGAGACATTTATTTTATGTAGAAAAGTGGAATAGAAAAAGAAAAATACCTTTTAGTTTCCAATGGGCAAAAGACATGAAAAATACTAATTATCCTTATGAGAAATGCATATTTCAAGAGGCAGCATGTACTACATTTTAAAATCATTTTTACAAGGTGTCAGCAATTGAAATAAACCTATATGGCACAAGCAGCATTCCCTTGTGAGGCTTTATAAAACATGCTAATCTACCACATTGAAGCTGCAGCAGACATTTATGCTCAATGAGTACAGGGCGTTTTGTGGTCTCCGGGCTATTTACAAAGATTACCCCCATTTCTACTGAAGCTTCAATTATATTAAATTAGGTCACCAAAAGGCCACTAGAGCACATTTTCGTTTTGGAGCACATAGTGATCCCCTTTCATCCCATCAATTTGAAGCCAAAATAACAGAAAATTCAAGAGAGTAATTTGTCAAGGTTTACATGTGCCTAGTATAAAAGAAACTTCTGTATGGAACTATTAAAGAAATTATAACAGAAGATCCTGAGGCGTAATCATATATGGTTAGTTATAAATATTTGACTCTTATTACAACTAGGTTGCACTGAGAAGTAAAATTTATAATTGCATTTTCATCTTTTTGATGCTGAGATTTTGCATGAGGGAATATCAGAATTCTATAAATAATATAAATTTTATTTTGGAAAAGAGGCCAATCCACAGCTGTTATAACATTAGATCATAATTAACAAAAATATGCAATATGGGTACAATTTCAGCATAGCACTCCTTCACAGCATAGGATTAAGCAATTAATTTATCAATTCATAAAAAAATCCCTTTATTGGAAATCTGTTTATAGTTTCTATTATAAGTATTTGATTTGCCAGTAAATATGCAAATGACAAATATAAGCATTATATCAAGTCATTTTTACTTTTAATGATTACACATTTATAACTGCCTCCTCAGTTGCCACCCACAGCTGACCTTTGTCATCTTCTTTGCCTGCCTCTCTGGGCTCTCTGATGCCAGCTGGGCTCAAACCCTATGATACGGGGACTGGGTCAGCCATGCTGGGTAGGGCACCTCCTCCTCTAGGCATCTTGCAGTGTGGGAGACACTCAGCCAAATAGCCTCCAGGAATTGTCAACAGATGTCCTGGCCATGCATGGGAAAAACATAAATGAAATGTCCCTACCTCATCAGGAGTTTTGCCCTGGCTGGCAATGGCATGCAGCTGAGTGAATTTGCAATCCTGGCCCTTATCTTTCCCAACAGGATGGCAGAATCCAACTGCCTGCATTACCCAGTACTTGCCTCTGGTACTGACTCACCCACCCCCAGCTCACCCACTGGCATATTTGTCTGAGACTCCTGCCTCTTCCCACATTGTGGTCACATGAAGTCCTCATTTAACAAGCTGCATGGTCCTGAGTTTCTAATGGCAACCGGGGCTACTAAGTGTAGCTGCTAAGTGGTGTAGTGATATGACATTGCATTTTACAACCACATCGCTTAGGACAGATATTTTGGTTCCAATTGCTATCATAATCTGAGAATTACCAATAGCCTAGTTGTGAGGTGACCAGGCCATAGGTAATTCTCCAAAGGGCTTCCCAGTTGAGGAAGGGACACAAATAGTATTTGTTTTGCTCCCGATTGCTAATGCAAAGCAAGAGAGTGCTGATGAACATGATTGTTATTTTTATTTTTATAACAATGTTTATACATCATTTCTGTTTTAAGATACAGAACTTAAGTATATTTTGAGTGCAATTCATCAAATATTACTTCTGTGAAACCCAAATTTAAGATGAGCCACAATTAGACAAGGATGTTTGGGTAAAGTATCACAGGTTCTTTTGATATACCCAGGTCAGCAGGCTCCAAAACCCCAGAAAGCTAACATAACCCCACGCTCTAGGCAACCCACAAGTATTCACTGTCTACTATACCACTCTTCCCCAATTCTTCTACAATTTCTGTTCCTCTACTACTTCTTTTTGTTAGTCCTACTTCTGGAGAACAGTAACTTTTCTATTTGCCTTAGGTTGCTTCAGGCTGTTTTAGTTTCCCACAATAAGAAAAACCCACCATCCCTCTCACTCCAACATCACCACCTCACGTGTCTCTCTGCTTAGGTTTCACAGCCACCAGTTGCTGGGCTGGCTAGGGAGAGAGGTCTTAAAGGGACAGGGCACCAGCAACCCATGGGCTGCTCATTTTTGTGATAGGCAGCCTGTCCTATCACAAATAGCTGCCAAATACTGTATTTCAGAGTCATACTGATCCCTAAGAGTAACATGCTAAGTATGGGAAATTGTTATACAGTATTTAGTTAATGTGGCTATAAAAATTGTCTTTAGTTTAAATTATAACATACTTATTAGGATTCTAGTTTTTTTGAAAGGCATCCCCCCTTTCAAAATTACTAGAAAAACAAATAGCATTTTTGTATAAAATCATGGTTAAAAAATACTACTGAAACTTGGCTTGGTTAATTTGCTAACACCAAATGACAAGTCCAAGTTTTTAAAATGAGTGGCCAGAGGTATTTGCTTGAAATTTTAAAAAAGTAATATGCATAGTTAACAGCAATCTATCAACATAATAGAAATAATTTCAAATATGCAAAATCAACCAATGATGAAATGCGAGCACAGTTCAGGTTAGATGTTAAAGCACATAATTATTCAACTATGTTTATCCACATCTTGATGTAAAAAAAAGTGTAATGCAACTTTACTTATCTTATTTTCTTCAATCTTCAGACCTTAGCACAAAGCTGAGAGTTCTGAAAATTATTTTACAAAAACCCATTCTTAACATTGCTTAACAAAATCAACCACTTATTAGTCAAAAAGACAATTCTTACAATACATTGTAACAAAAGACAGATTACTCTCTTGACTGATCCTTTTGCATCTTCTATTCTTTTTGTACCAAGATTCCTTAGTGCTACATTTCATATAAATGACTTTTTCATTGTAATATTGCACAACCGTAGGAACCCAGTTCTTTAGGTATCCTACAGGGCCTTTTCCCCCTCTATACAGTTCAGCAAACCAATTAGTATGATATTTTTATCTCTAACCTGATTTGGAACTAATTACAAATCAGTACAGTTGATTTGTGTGCTAAATACTCCAATCAATTTATATTAGGCTAGTATATCTCACAAATAAATGGGAGCTCTTAACTAGAGACACAGTCATGCATTTTAAAAATAACATTTATTCACATAATTGGTTATGTTTATTTAAACTTAATTATAGTCATAGACCAGCATAAAGGGTGGGATTATAAAGTATGTGAAGTAAAAGAATACACTCACATGCATGGACACACACATTACAGAGAAGATAGATGCATAAGCAATATAGAAGGTATAAAAGTTATAAAAATGAGAATCTAAAAGGAATTATAGATGTATATGTATGTATGAAAGAATTCCTAGAATATAGAATATACATGCAATATAGAAGGTATAAATTACAAAAATTAGAATCTGAAAGGAGTATATGTATGTACATACGTATGTATGCATGAATGATATAAAAAGTATACACTACGTAATGGGTTCACGGGAAAGAATTTTGGGTCCTGTTAAGGCCAATTGGTGCTTTATATTGGCTATGTCTGTTTGATGAATGTTTTGGCCTGTTTGTATCCCATTCCAAGTAGAAGATCTGAAAAAAGGCCCATGGAGGAGATTTTGATTGCCACTGACAGTTTCCATGAATATTAGAATTCACTGCTCATACTGAGGCAAGGCCAAGGGGAAAGACAAGAAGTCTAACACAATAGTTGAATGTGACTTCTCACACTCTAGCCTTCACCTTCATAAAACCTATCTCTAGGTTGCAAGGGGTCATTAGAAACACAAATTAGAGACTTGAAAGGGTGTTCTTAGGAACTTGCATTATATGTATGGCAGTAAGAAAATGAGAAAGGGCTTAACTGGGTACCATAGAGAAACTGGGTTAATTAGCTTCAAATAATTTAAAGAGTTGCAGATATATAATAGTCACTTGTTAACCTTTAGGTAGTTAAGAATGGCAGATGACTGCTCTGTGCATTTTCAGCAATGTAGCAGAGTGAATGATTACCCCCAAGCCTTGAAATAGAAAACCTGCTCTATCCTGTAGCCATCTTGTTCCAGAAATAGTTCTTGGGCCTTTGGGCAAATGATTTTAGTTTGAGTTAGAGACAGTCCTTTTTGCAATATTCTGGTATGATTGTCAGTTTTAAGGCCAACAGGCATTACTGAAAATGTTGATGCATTATCTGCATGGAGTAGAACAGAAATGTGTCTTACAGCAAGTTTCGGGAAGTGAAAGTCCAGGTTGTAGAGATGGCCCTCCATGGAGTTAATATAAAGGTTAAATAGAAGTGGGCACCTTTCTCAATTTCAACAGCCTAGTGGGATGGCTCAGTACACACAGCGTAGTTGATATGTTCTATCTTGGTTTTCCAAGTTTAACTCAAGACAAAAATAAGTAAAATATATTGGAGGAGGGCAAAGAGATCAGCTCAGTATTAGTGAGAACTACTGAAAAACAAACTATGCTCAATCCATAAATTAATAAGGCAGTGCTAAAGTGAACATTTTTGTTTCTTTGACAAAATTGGTAATCTGTCCAATTCTGACTGAACAGTGTAAAATATAAGAAAAACACACAATAAAATGCAAAATAAACTAACCCAGTCCAATTATTTTTGAGGACTTTCCTATTACGATGTCTGTAATCAGTTTACATGAAACACACAATGGAACACAAATTGAGCCTGGAAATCTACTGATAGTCATTACAGTACTTTAAAACAGGTGTTATCCTGTCCTCTGCCAACTTCACCTTCTAGGTCAGTGATGGCTAATCTTTTTGCTGTTGCATGCCAAAAGTGTGGGAGGGTCACCTGCATGCATAATTCAATGCCCCCTGTGACCCGCCCCCCCGCGCATGACCCCCCCATGCTCTCTGTGCATGACGCCCTGTGCCCCACAACAGTATAGATCCATTTAAAATATAAAATCAGACATTAATCACCATGATTTCTATGAAAATTAGTATGCTTTCTCTCTTAATAATCTTGTTTCTTGGAAATGTTAACATTTAAAATATATTTATAGTAACACAGCTTAAACTCCCCTGCCACAATTTGGCACCAATATTATTAATATTTTCTAGGTACTGAATGGAAAGAAAATGCAAACATTCTCATTGCTATGTATCATACTAATAGGCTAAAAAACAAGGATACATCAAAATGTATTTAAGTACTTATATTAAATGAGTAAAATGGTATCTTTGACTTTTTATTTTTTAAAATAAATTTAAATGACTTTAAATTTTTAAATTGAAAATTATTTTATTAATCAATGTATTTAAAAAAAGAATTTTGCTAATATAATGGTAAATTTCTTTTTATTTTTAATTCATCACACATAATATTAAAGTATAATTTTCAAGTTATAATAGTGTGACTTTTATGTAGGAGAAAAATGTTTTACATACTTAAAAATTCTTACTATTATAGCAAATTGAAAAGATAAGCAGCTGATTCCAAAATAGATATGGATTTGTTACCTGGTTCTGTTTAATAACATAATAGATTATTTAAATGAACTCACTTTTTATTCTAGTGATAGAATTATAAAATACAGCATTGGTTTGTAACATAGCTAAAAATGTTAGCTGGCTTTGTATATGTCAGTACCATGGACAGCTCCTCTGTATTTCTCTTCCTGCTTTAAAAAGCATCATTTGAAGATAGTTCTGTACCAATATTTTTATTTCATTGTTTGTACCACAAAAGATTTACTCCCCTTACTTTTTTATGTGTAATCTAGTGCTATAGAGAATGGTTACATCTTTACAGTCACTGCATCCCCCAGAATAATGAACTCTTTTCTAAAAATAAGTACCATGGAATATTTAATTTTATAGCAAGAGCTCTGACTAACATGCGAAGCAGGCCTTGTGATAAGTGACAGAATAATGAGAAAGTATTATTATCTGACCTTTTCAGACACTGAAAAATAAAATGCACCTGAGAAATCTTTACAGTAGAACTCAACACTGTCTTTCTAAGTAATATAATTCTGCATTATGCTGATACTTGTCCTTTGAGATGGTCTGATTCCGTGCAGAAAATCAAATTAATTTTCTGTATTCTCTGCTGTGATTTACATACATGGTGCTATATTGAATCAGTATGGTATAAATTGAGCAGCGCTGAATATCATGAGCTTTTTGAATTCATGAAATAGCAATAAACTCTGGAGTTTTCAACCATAAGCAGTGATAGGCAACAATTTAAGCAAAACAGAAAAAGTGATCAGAAAAATTGATGGATAAATTTCTCAAGGGCAAGTATTAATGATGCCTAATTGTAACTTCCAAAATCAGTGAGAAAACTATTATTCTATCAGCTTCCCAAAGGCATTATTTAACAATTGTGCAAATATAATGCTAGGTAGATTTGGGCCAGCATGATTCATATGTTCTTATGAATGCTACCATTGGGCAAAAACTAATATTTCAATGTTAGAAAACAGAACCTAATACTTATTTCAAAAGACTTTCTGGAATGGAGACTTATTTCTCTTCTTTGAAACATAAATACTGGTTAGTATTAGAAGGCTTACTTCAAATTAAAGAAGTGTTGCTGCATTGCTATGTTTGGGATAAATATAGAGTATATGTTTAGTTAAGCACAAGCACAACCAATATATCACTATCACTATCACCATTCCATAACCACTACTACTTGTGATGAAGAGATATAATATTAACAGGTAGCGAGTCTGCAAAACTGCCAACACTATAACATAAAGACATTCATATTAAAAAAGAAATAAATTCTATTGTATTGGAAACAATACAAAATGTACTATAACTTCCCAAGTTATTGAAAATTTAGGTTCAGTCATAGCAGGAACATATTTAAGTAAAGAGAAACGCTGTAGAAATATTGCACTCTGCATTTTTGTACTGAACTCAACTGGACTGTATTCCAAATATAAATTATGCTAGGACATCATAGACTACGGAACTTCAGTGCATAAAGATTCAGAACAGGTTTCCACAGCAACCTCACTGAGCTCTGCACTCTTCATTCTGCTGCATTACATAAATACAGAACATATATGCTGAAGAGAATAAATCAATACATGTATATATCTAACAGACTTATGAAACAACTACTGGATAAGTATTACAGCATTCAGAATGGAAAAACAACTAAAGTATTTAATAACAATAAAATCATATTTTGTACAATCCATATGTTGTATCCATATGTTCTAAGGAATATATTTAATGAACATTCAATATGTTAAAATACAATATGCAATATTAAAACAGGACATGCTAAAGTGCATTGTAGATTTCAGCAATGGGTTAGGGAATAAGTATAAACTCATGTCCATGCATTTTCATGTCTAATGCTGTTATGAGACTTACTATTTTTAAAATGTAAACATCACAGAGAACTAACACTTTGAGATACAATTTTTATACTATGGTTGCAGTTATTTAATGTTGGGTTTATCTAAAATGGAAAAAAATAAAAAACAAGACTGACAAAAGTATTAGTGTGAATATTATTATATTTATAAGTCATCTGGAGTAACAGGATTCAGCTCAACAAGTTGAAATATCTTGTCATGCATAGGTTTAATTCCATGCAAACAGCAAGCCAAGAAAGCTCATTGTGATGAAAGGAATCATGTTTTTGAATAAAATCACTTTGATCATTTAATGCTCAAATAATCTAGAAAAGTAAGAGCAACAAAAAAACATAGGGAATAATGTCTGGGTACAATTACTCATTTTATATTTAGTAAAACCTCTCAGTTCTTTATTCTTTTATTTTTAGGGCCTGGGAAATTCAAGATTATCCTATTTCAGATTTCACTATCATGTAAAGGAGCTTGGTGGACAGTAAGATATCAGGTAATTCAATAATAGCTATGTACTTTTACACAATCTTAAAAATATACTACAATGAATCCCATTAAACTCAGAAAAGGTTGCTTCTAATAAATATACAAATGCTAAGGCTATAATGATGCTGCTTTATAGTGAACATTCTTACTGTTTCATTAAATTGTATATAGTTCTTTTTTACCTATAGTAAATAAGCTCAGAAGCTATCTGCAAATATCTGCTGACTGTTGCTATCCAACCAACAGGAACAGGTTTGAATGATGTCCTGATTTTTTTTCCTACTGAAAGACCATTGTATTGTTGTTATATTGTGCTAAATTGGAGATAACGAACCAGTAATTGGCTGTAGAGATGAAGGCCCAGGAAAAAGCTGCAAAGATATTATACCACTTAAATCTGACACCCATACCAAGTTTTTAAACCAAGATGGATAATAGTCTTTCATGCACAGTCTAGGAAAAGTATAATCTCTCCTAATGAAAAAAAATATACTATTTGACACTTCAATAAATTCATTTACATTACATTAACATTGAGAAGCATTTTACAATCTGTTATGTAGTGGGAGGAAAGCTTCCACACCTACTCTTTATGAGATCAGAACCATCCTCAAGAGCAAATGCTTCTAGTATCACCAATATACATTATTCCTAATGTTTACATAAGCCCTAATGTTATGTCCTTCTCATTTTTGGCTTTTCAACCTCATATTTTCCCCATTTATTAGAATTCTTTATATGTCTTCTTCATTGTGAAAGATTTTATTGTTGAAAAACAGGAAAGATGAAATATTATTGCTGAGCTAGTAGAAACATGATCCAATACTGCAAGTGAGCTGCTTGATGCAAGAGCAAGCCAATGATACTGGCAATAGTGATTTGGTACCAATGTTTAATATCTATTTGGGACAAATTATCAGCAGTGTTAGCTCTGGCTCTGTTACTATCTATTTGGGGTTGGGAAGATTAAATCCAGGCTGTTTCCAACAACTGTTCAATTCTAGAGAATCTCTGTATAAGAATCAGTGTTTGTAAGGATATCAAGCCAAATAATCATCTAATTATTGCTGCTCAAAATACAAAGAGTCTAAAAGGGATCTGGACATATGACTGTCTATTTATATTTTGTTATTAGAAGGCTACAGGATTATGATTATGATTTGGCAAAACATGAAGACTGCTTATTAAAGCAGTATTAAAGATGGCTGCATATTATTTCCCATAGTTTAGATACTGCATCAAAGACACTTGTCATTTATAACTTTGCCCAACCTGACAATCTCCAATAGTAATGGATATAATTCATGCCAGCAAGTTTGAGGAGCATATTAGATATTAGTTACATTTTTAGGATTTTGTAATAATTTTTATGGTTTTAAGATTTTGTAGCTTTATTGCTGTTATGAGTCACCCAGCGGTCTATGATAGGTGGTCATATAATTTTTTAAATAAATAAACAAAGAGCAAGTTTACATTAATGGTGTTATCACAATTATTAATTTTACAATTATTACTAATGAAACATCCTATCCGACAACCGATTGCTATTAAAGATCTTTTGGCCTCTACCTTTATATTAAAATACTCCATTCCTATTAAATGTCTCTGAGATATATGGATCAATAGGTGTAAATAATTTTGATGCATGTGGAATTACATTTAGAAATAATAACTGAATAGGCAGAACTTTTAGAATTTCAAGGCTGAAAGAATACTTACTTATTTTACCTTCCTACTAAATTCAATGAGAATTGTTCAAGTAAACATACATAGAATCAAATTTTGTGGAAGACATATTTCAACATAAAAATCCTTCAACTGTTATTCTGTTTTGGATTTTTATTTTATTCCCCTCAAGGTCTAATGCTACCACTACCAGCCGTCACTATTATGCCAGCAGACAGCAGTGATCTACTTCATTATAAGGAATTTACAGTGTATTAAGAGTTTTGTGAAGTGAAAGTGAGCTGCCTGATGCAAGAGCAAGCCAATGATACTGACAATTGTAGTACTTTCCCATACCTTTGCCTTTCTTGCATTATTTTTGTTAACAAGATTGAAGTTTATGGAATATGGAAAAAGTATTATGAGAAATAATTACTTATGGAATGGTTGGAGGAAGCAATTGGGGAAAAATCAAGATTTCTGATCTTTGCTAACTCTAAAATCTCTTCCAATAGAAAAGGGGGACATCGCAAGTGATGTGATTATTACTGAATTGTTTTTTCCACATGAGAACATAAAAGCAGAACATTCATTGAAAACAGGGATTAAAAGACAGCCCCCACCCCCGTTTATCTTACATGAAACAAAAACAAGATTGTTAGACCATAAGACTATATTTCTAGGTGCCATAGCCTTTATAATTCATCAATATTTGAAATGTATTCCTACATAAAAGAAATTATATGCTGCACCTAACAGAAATCACATTGTTATTCTTCTACTTGTTTTGTTTACTCTACATCTGGGTACATCACTGTCATTTCAATTTAGCACTATCATTCTCGTCACCTTTTTTCTGCATTATAAAATTTCACATATCATTATGGTTCAGATACGATTATTTTACTCATTTATTCCAAAGCCATTATATTTCAAATGTTAAACTCTATTATCAAGTCATGCTCATATTATCAATCAAAAGGTATTCCACTATTTACCAGCTATTTCATTAGGATACCACTTTAGAACTCCCATTGCATAACACTTTTTATATAGCATCATTATTTCAAGTTATATCTTGACATAATTTCAAGCCTATCTTTCAGTTTGTATGTGTACAGGTATATGTATTGTGATTCCATATGCAAGCTACCCTTGCACTGATTTGCCACTGTAGAGTTGATCACACTATTTAATTACATTCAGATATACAAGATCAGTCACCCTAATTCTGTTCTGCTGCAATCATTCTTCTGTCATCCTTTAGTTCAAGACCTATTTTAACCAATGATTATGAATTTTTGATTATATTTAATATTGTTCTATCAATATATTCACCTGCCTGGTAGTCCAGTTCATAAAAATACACTGTTGTTTATTCTCACATTTACAGACGTTCTGTTCAGACTCACTTTATTCTAAATGCCATAATTCATTCTAGAACTTTGGTTGAATAGTTTCAAAACGATTGTTTCCACTGCTATGATAGTCTAATCAGCAAGAAAAAAAGAATCATGAAATCCAACTCTGCACAACAGAGAAATTGAAATTAAAACAATCTCTCATTCAACCTGTTTTAATGCAAACAATAAAAGGAAACTCACCACGATCTTTGTAACTGATTATACTATTAAACTGTTCTTACTATTAAGAATGTTTTTGAAATATTCAATAACAAACTAGTTTTCAAAAACAAGACCATTATTCAATGTGTTCAACTCTGTGATGATTGTGAACTTGACTGATCTTCTATGTAACACCCTATTGGCTATCTAAAAATGTTAAATATGTGCCTACTTGTCTTTTATTAGGCCTATGTATATCTAATTCTCTCATCACTTCTTCTAGGAAATCCTTAGTGCTTTTTTTGGATAGTTTTTTCATCCCGCCTTTATTGTTTTTATAAATAATTCAAGGCAGAGAACATATTTAATATTCCTTCCTCCTATTTTCCCCACAAAACCTGTGAGGTCAGTAGAACTGAAAGTGACTGGACCAAAGTCACCGAGCTGAGTCATGCACAAGGGAGAACTGGACCTCTCAATCTCCTGGTTTCTAGTTTAGTGGCTTAACTATTAGACCAAACTTGTTTTTCTCCCTCTGTTCCAATTTCTCTGAATCTTTTATATTTCCTGGATGTGTGGTATATGTTTCTGTGTTATTGGCTGAATTTACCATTTAATTTTGTTTTCTGTTCTGAGTCATGCAGCATCTAAATCAAATAAAAAAGCAAGCAAGCAAGCACACAAGCAAGCAAATAAATATGGTGCCCCAGAACTGGTGACAGTATTCAAGATAGGACAGAATATAGTGGAATTATTATTTTGTATGTATTGGAAATTGTTCTATTGATGCAACCTAAAACTGAATACAGATAGTCCTTAACTTAGGACTACAGTTGAGCCCAAAATTCCCATTGCAAAGCGAGACAGTTAAGTGAGCTTTGCTACATTTTATGATCTTTCTTGCCACAATTAAGTGAATCATTGCAGTTGTTAACTTAGTAACACGGTTGTAAAGTGAATCTTTCTTCTCCATTGACTTTGCTTGTCAAACAGTTGCACAAGGTTACCATATGATCCTGGGACACTGCAACCATCACAAATATGAGCCAGTTGCCAAGCATCCAAATTTTGATCACATGACCAAGGGATGCAGCAACTGTTGTATGAAAAATGGTCATAAGTCACTTTTTTCAGGGTCGTTGAAACTTTGAATGATCACTAAATGGATGGTTGTAAGTTGAGGACTATGCCTTTTCAGAAGGACACGCTCCATGGCCAATTCCAATATTCTTTTCTCAAATACTATTACAAAACCAGGTATCTTCCATCACATACCACTGCATTCCACTTATTTTTCTAAGTACCGGTATTACTTAGCTCCTTACAGTTAAAGCCTTCCTATTCATGGTCCAGGTGTACCATGTGTACCTTAAATTTGGGGATGGGGAATATGGGAATTGTGGCATTTTCTTCTGATGTTTTCCAATGTATCCTTTTAGGGTGGGATAGAACATTTTTACGAAGTGTACTTTCAAGCCAATTTTTTTTTTTATGGCAGTAATCACCTTGTCCCAAGTGTGCTTTTTCAAGAGCCAACTGGACTTTTCAAATTGCCTCTTGAAAAAGCATCTTTGGGACAACCATGACCTGGATGACTGAGAATCTCCATAGACATTCAGTAATCATCTTGAAATCAAGATTCTTGATTTCACAGAGGCCATTTCTTTTCAGTTCTCTCATTTTATCGGCATACGTTCTCAAAACCCTATCGATTTCCGAAGGATTTTGGATTTAGCGGACCCCGCGCGCTCCAGTTTACCCGCTACCGTCGTTTGGGTAGGCAAAAGGAATGAACATCCGAAGAAAAATTCCCGCAAAGGGAGATCGCCTCCTCCCCCCCCCCCCGCCAACCGTCCGCAACTCCCGCTCCTCGCCCACCTCAGCAGCAGGACGCAACCCAAACGCCGACCGAGATCGCGCGGGAAGGCCGGCAGCGGGAGCTTCCACGCATGCGCCTGGTTGCCAAGTGGGTGGGCGCGGGAGTCCTTCGGCAGGAGCGAGCGGGGGAGACAACAACAGTCGTTGTCGCGCCGCCACCGCCGCCGCCGAGGAAGCGTTTGAGGGCTGCCGTCCGTTCCTTCATCTCCCGTCACCACCGGCGAAGGAAGAGAGTCAGGCCGAGAAGCGGCGAGAGCGGGGCTGTCGTGGCTAGTGGATTAAAGGCGAGGAGCCGTCCTTTCCTCGGAGCCGTCCAGCCTCAGAGCCGTCCTGGGGGAGCGAGCGCTGCTGTGCTCTTCCTTCACCAGAGCAGCGGAATCCGCCGAGTCTCTCCGGGGACAAGGCTCGGCCGCTTCTGCGCCCGCCGTCGCCCTCTCTCACCCGCGCACTTGCTGGCCCGCGGAGACGGAGAAGACGTCGCCGCCGCCGATACAGCCGCGCTGCCCTGGGGGCTGTACGGAGCAGCGGCCCCGGGCTCGTCAGGAAAAGCCGCCTCCTCTGCTCGTCAATGAGCATCGCGGCTCAGGAGCTCCACTCCGGCAGGGGGGAGCCGGCTTCAGGAGCAGCCCCGGCGGCGGGGGGAGCAGCATGTGGATCCCAACGGAGGAGGAAAAATACGGCGTGGGTAGGTCCAGAGCCTCCTCCTGTCCTGAAGGACTGTGTGTGTGGGGGGGGGGAGGCGGCTTCGCCCCCACCTTTCTCCCCCTCCCCCCAGCAAAACGGCTGGCTCGCGGGCAGAGCGGCGGTTAGCGATCCCTGTTGCGCGCGCGCCCTCGCTCGCGCTCTGCCTCTGTCTTGCACGTCCGTGGCTCTCCCACGGACTTTTGTCAGAAAATGGCGTTTGGGGGTTGGGGGGGGGAGGATGCCGTTTTTGGAAAGGGGTGGTGGTGATGGAGATTTGAGGGATGCGGGGCCGCTGCTGCTTTAGTGGCGGCAGCGAGCGGCCTCCGCTTCCTTTTTTTTTTCGGAGAGGGGGTGGCAGGTGCAACGCTATGCCTCCCTCATCCCGCTGCAGCCCAAGAGCTTTCTCTCCCGTCTCCTCCCGATTGGGCTCCCTTGCTTTCTCATTGCAAGATGGCCTGCGAGAAGAGAATTCTCTTCAAAATTCTGCACCGATCGTGTAGGCAGTGCCCTCGAAGTGGAAGATGGACGGTGTTCGCTCGTGCAGAAATCCAGTTAGCCTCTCTCATCTAGGGCTAGGGAGTTATAAAGGATTAGTGTTGCGTTTAAAGAAAGTGTCCTTGTTGAGGTGATCAAAAATGGGTTCCCGAAGTCCGCGTGTAAAACTAACCCGATGAGATCAATAGAAAACCCGGTCTCATCTTTTAACCTACTTATTTATGGTGCGCCTTTCTTTTTGATCAGCCTCCACGACGATCTTGTTGTGATTAAAAATAAGGAATTGTGGTTGAAGCGTCGTTAGGGGGCGCCAGTTATGTATCTGCTCAGTTAATTATTCCAAGAGTGGTAACCAAAAGCAAACTTCATTAACTGGCAGTTTTTGTACTCTGAGCAAGGATGCTAATGATTTGTCCCCTCCATATGAACATATCTATATGACATAGAAAATATAATGAATATTGTGGGCATGTCTTGTCTTCTACCTATTTTGACCAATTTAAAATATTTTTAAATGTATTGCTATTTTTGTTTATTTTTTAAAATAACGTCAGTATATTTTAGGCTTGCATGCTTTTTTTTAATGTAAAATTTTGAAAGGAGATAATGTTACTATCATAAAAGTAATTTTACAAAAATGGGATTGCATCATAGCTTTGCTATAATGAAGCTGATGATTTTATAAATAAGAAACTGAAACGAAATAGCGTATGTAATCTTAGAATTACATACACTACAGTTCTAACATACTTAGAATGTTGAACTTTCCTCTATTTTTCATTTGTTTCTTAATATTTAACGAACTGCCTGTGATAAAATTTTCTATATTGATATTTTCATAATGATCAATCACTCATTCTGTTTTAACCAATGAATATTTGTTCATGTGTAATACAGTTTTTATATTTAACCTTCATTTAAAATAAGAATTTTTATAAAGGAATAACATGAAGGAGAAAGCAGTGTTTTTAAGTCAACTATTCAACTTTAAAAAGAGGCATCCAAATATTTCTGGAAAACATAATCATAGCACAAATATGTAATACGGCAATATGAAATAAATTATGTAATAACCTGTTCGTAAAAATAGTTATTGGCAGGGTTAACATTAACCCACCCACCCCAGCAATACTAATAGTCAGAGAGCTTTAAATTTGCATTGTTGCATAAGATATTTAAAAACTATTTAAGAGTCCATTTCCAATGCTACAAGCAGTCCCCCCCAAAAATCAGACTAATCATGATATTGGTTGTTTGGCTATACAAGCCTTTTTAAATAATTGAATAATTAATTATCAAAACCTTTGATAATCCCAAAGGTGCTTTTTCAAGAGAGCTGAAGAAGCTTCTTGAATGAAAAGCGAAACGTCTTCAAAGAAAAACCAGAAAGTCCAGTTGCTGTGTTCAAAAGTTCTAGGAACATATATATGAATTCCAATGACTCTCTGTCTACTCAGATTCCTCTAACTAATTGGTTCAGATTGAAGGAGCTGCTTGGATGAGCAGCTAAATGTCTCAAACCAACAACAAAGTTCAGTTTCCATGACTCAACTTCCAGACTACTAGAAACTTTCTCAGATATTGGCCACTATGGCAAAACTAACAAAATGCTCTGGCTGAACAGAATCGTAACAAAGTATACTAATGTTTATTTAAAATCTCCTATCATTCTCAAATAATCATTAGAAATAATTGATTTGGAAATTATTAGAGGTTGTTAGAGGCAGTCTCCAGAATTCTAATCACAAAAGAATTGCTTTTGCTGACAAATTTTATACCTTGTAAGCAATCCCCACTGCTGCCTCCAGAGATGCTTAGTGTAGGTATGGGTTGGAAGATTCCTATTAATGAGGATTAAGTGCCTAGCAGGTATTGAGTGCCTAACTAAGACAAAAAAGATAAATCATTTAATTAAAGTTAGAACAGAAAGTTTGTTATTTTACAACTTGCAAAAGTGAATAGGATGCGCTAGCTTCTCTAAGCAGCCTGTCTTTCAGGTGTTAATTAAAAAATAGGGGTCAATAACAGAACACTCAGTTACACAGTAGGTCGAGTCACATACGTTTGCAAGTCTGTTATTGCTTAAGAATTAAAGTGTAGAAGCAGCATATGTTTAATCTTTAAAATATTGTCCACAGTATTAAAATATTATGCATAGTTAACATAATATTTTAAATATGTTAAATTAACTTAGTAAGCATATTAATTATTTAACAGCTTTCTCCTAAAATTGTCAAAGGATTATGTACAGTTAATAAACAACAAAGCAACAAAAATATAACAATAATCCTATTCTAAAAATTACATCAGAATTTTTAATAGAAATCCTATTTCTATTAAACTAACCACAGTAATTAAAATAAATATAATTTAAATATATTAAATAAAATGTGCCTTTAACACATTATAGCTAAACTAAAAAAAAATGGGAACCCCATCTGAAGAGAGTGCATTTCAGAATTTGGGTTTGATGAAAGAAAGTCCTTTCTGATATGCTAATTAATTGGCCATTGGCAATGGAAGTATCTTTAAGAATGTCTTTCTTGCAAATCCTAATAGCCTGGCAAGTTTAGAATGAAAGAGATAGATTTTTAGATTCTAGTGCACTTAGAGCTTTCAAGATTAACATATTTCTCCAGGCATGTTGCTTTACTGTGAAATACCGGTAATTCAGAATCTACACTTGATCTGAGAGCCAAGTTATGTTCATGCAAAGTTTAGCCCAGAAATGTTTACTGTTTTTGCTGTCAATCTCTATTTCACATATATTTGCCACTTGCCTAAACTGATTTCTTTGTCGTATACAATAGATGCCTTAGGTTAGGTACATCTTTCCTGATCTTTAGATTGGTGTAACATACATAAAAAAATGAAAAACAAAAATAATACATCCTGTTCAATTCAAATGGAACTTGACTTGTCCAGAATTGGTAAAGACATTCTAGATGCCAAAATACATTTAAGCATAAGGGCTACTTGAAAGTTTACTTGTTCAATATTATATATTTAATATACTTATACCCTCCCAAATTATCTCAAATCCAAACAGCAATACATTATATTAAAATGAAATTAGTAATATAGGTGTCATTGCTTAATAACCTTGTTCAGAAACATTCAAAATTATGACAGCACTTTATGAATGGTACTTACAATGAGTCCTCAAATTTCTGGTCATCGTCCCACAGTCATTTGATCACAATTTGGGAATTTGGCAACTAGCTTGCAATTACAATGTCATAACATCCCCATGGTCATGTGATTACTACTTGTAACATTCCCTTCCAGCTTCTGACAAGCAAAGTCAGTGGGGACCTGGCAGGAGGTTGCAAATGATGACCATGTAAAATTGTTGATCTGATGTTATTCCACAATGTCATGGGATTTGCTTAATGATGGCAACCAGAAGTGCTGTTGCTAAGTGGCATAGTCGTGTGAAGTCTACATGACTTTATAACTACATCACTTAGCAACGGAAATTCTAGTCCCAATTACTGTTATTAACTGAGGACTATTTATACTAAATGCAGATAGTTTTTGGTTAGATTAATTATTTTTATTTATTTAATAAAATAAAAATAGATTAATTAAAATGGTGGGGGACAGTCTTCTAATATTCATATTGGAAGGCCTATGTGAACAGTAAGCTTTCAAAAGAAGCTCAGACGAGGTTATAGCAGATGTTCCCAAATTTAATGGGGAAAGAATGCCAGAACATTTGAAATAATCATGGGGAAAGTTCATCTTCAAGCAGCTGCAAGATGATACTAGCTATTCCCAGTATACATAGCAGGACCTCTCCTAATAAACACTGTGATTAGATCTGTAATAGAGAAGACATTCTGAAGGTATCATTGTCCCAAATTGTTTGAGGCCTTTCTAATTGTAAAATATGTTTTTATAAAGAACGAGGGAAAACCCACATATGAATGCAAACTTAAATAGCAAAAACGAAAGGCTCTTTCCTTACAAAAGAATAGATCACAGAAATGTTACAACTAAGTGACAATTACTACAAAGTAAACTTCAGCCAGATGATGTGTTCTTTAGTCTTTTCTTTACACCAATAAAAAACCAATCAAAGTTGACACACCTTATGAAGCCAGCTTTTGATACTTGATACATGAATATCTTTCTAGGAATGCATGATAGTCGTTTTAGAAATAATTGAGGCATGGTAGATGAATTTTTTTCCTTAGATACATTTTAAATATTTGGAATATAGTTGCCCAACACATTAACATATTTAAATCTTAACTTCATTTTAAGAACCTCATTTGTATAACTAGAATACTTATCCAATAGACACCAAAAGGCATGATCAAACACGTTGACCAGCATACCAAATTTATTTTATATGCAAAAGAAAATTCTTTTTAACTCTGTTGATGTGTTTATTAAACCTATTTTAAAAATAAGTTCAGTCTCATTGTAAGTTCACAATAAATTTATTTATCATTTGTTAAAAAGACAGGGACTTTGATCTGGCAAAATAGGCAAACCCAATTACTTGTTCTGATTAATTGAAAATGAATTTATTTTATTAAAATTCTTTCATTGTTGATGAAACTGAACCAGTTGGATTAATCTCTAAAAAAAGTGAAAAAGTGACATTGTAAAACTAGGATTTTCAATGCAACTGATTCGAATCCAAGATAATAAAAATTTAAATAGATATTCTTTTGTAAATCACACAAATTAATGCTTTATTAAAGCCTACTATCTAATTTTCAGGCCATGCTTGGGTGGGTGGGGGGGTTGCCATTTAAAATACAGATTCCCAAGGAACAGTTTTCTGAAAACCGGGATCAAATTTTAATTTCTTCAATATTGTCTAAACATATCTGACTGCTTTCAGGGCTGAAAATACAACAGTGTTTTGACTATACTCAAAGCAAGAACTGGCCAAGATTTTAAGATGCCAAATTATAGCTCTCCAGATGGGCTTCTAGTGGTACATGTTCAACATAATTTTCATTTGAAAAAAAACCCAAGAAGGTCATAAATGTGCCTGAAAATGTAACTGAGAATCAGCAAAAGTAAACCCCCACATTCTGAAAGAGAGAGCCTTGGCATTTATCCATTCCATTAAAACTTAATATCTGGCATCAATTTGATTAAAATATTTTTAAAAATTCATTTGTTCTACATCAATGGCTTTTGGTTTAATCAAGTGTAAATTCAATCTGATATAAGCATGGATGATTTTCCATCTCTGTAAACACTTTTTCTTTGAAACTTAATTTCAGTTGGTTGACAAATTTATTTTTTAGCTAAAATCTCCAACCTGTAAGGTCTGTCTAAAAAGATTAGCAATAAACAAACAAACAAAATGTGTGGTTTATCTTTGGTTCAGTTATCCAAGTATTACCATTTATAACATCCAACATTTTATTTATTTTTACTTATTTATTAAATTTTTATGCTGAACATACCAATGATACAGTAACTCTGGGTGGCTTACAATATATTGAAATCAGGATTTTTGCAGAAAATCTATTTCAGGCTTCAGCATTTTCAATTTGTAAAAAAATGTCCCTTATGCAAAGTTTTGTCTTTATCTAAACCTGTTCAGTCTTATGACATTCTATGATACAAATAATGATCAGTTGGAGTCAGCAAACCACGGGAAAGCATTTGCACTTGCACAGTGCCATGCGCTTCCATCGGCCATCCTGTATGGCAAGTATAAAAGAATACCATCCACGGAAAGACTCTGTCCCTGTGGCTCAGGAGAGGTGGAGACTGTGGGTCACATGCTCCTTAGATGTTCCTTTTATATAGAGGTTAGGAAAAAACATTCTGCCAATAACTGCTAGGTAACCTGGCTGTTCCGACACTACCTATCTTCAGTGGCTACTTATTTATTTATTTATTATTTATTTATTAATTTAATTTGTATACCACCCTTCTCCCAGAAGGGACTCAGGGCGGTGAACAGCCAAAATTAAAAAACATACAAATACAAAAGTTAAGATAATTAAAAAGAATTAAATCATTGCCTTGCCAATTTAAAACCCCCAAGTCCATAAAATTTAAAATCCCAATTAAGAGCCATTTAGGCTAGGCCTTAAGGATGAACAGTCCATAACTACAGCACAGATGGCCAGATTCTGCACAGCAGCACTGGGGATTCGTCGCAAACACGTGTCTTCTCCACCATAGCGATGTTATATAACAGTGATGGCTAATCTTTTTGGCACCGAGTGCCCAAACTGGAATGCGCACATGCCAGAGTGCCAGAAACGGGAAGGCCAGCTGGCTGGTGTGCATGCACACGCCGGAAACCAGAAGAGTTCGTGACGGTGCGCGTGCCCACAGAGAGGGCTCTGCGTGCCACCGGTTCGCAATCACAGTTATATAACAATTGTGGCAAGCCCTTTGCACTGCTTAGTCATTTCCCTTTTAGCGTTGAACCTACAATGGACCACATAGTTTAGGGATTGCAACTATCATATAGTCAGACCATGTATAATTGATACTGGATTTTATTATAGATTTTAGTTATTATTTATTACTTTATACTAGAAGTTTTAAGTGTATATATACTGAGTGCTTTTATTTGCTCTGGTCTAAGACTAATAATAAATTATTGTTGTTGATACAAATAATGATTGAACAAAAACATTAAATAATACAGTTTTATACCAGAAGGCCTTAACATGAATCTAGAACAAGGCTCCAACAAAATAATATTCAAATATACTTATTCTTTTTTTCATATAATAATTTTATTAAAGATTATAATTTTAACAGTCAAATCTAATACAAAGTAAAAAATAAAAAATAAAAAGAGAAGATGCAACAAGGAAAGAAAAAAGGAAAAATTAGAGAAATACAAAATAAAGAAAATAATATAATAAAGAAAAAATAAATGTACAAAGAAGTGATTTCCCACAAGTATAAACAGTTTTAGTAAATTATCACTTCCTGTTAAAATACAACATTTTTTTCCTATTTTCCATTTCTTATCTATAGATAAATACATATAGAATTGCCATTTCAATCCTGATGTCAAGAAAAGTCAATTTAGGTTATCAGAAATAACAACTATTTCAACATTGATCAAATAAACCAACTTTATATTCTTTCCCTTTATATTTAATAATTTTAATCTTTAGTCCATTCAAATAATTTCATAACTTAGTTTTTCTTTTTCTTTGCCCCTTCTCACAAGTTTTTTCAAAATTTTAATATGTTTCTTTTGTAAATGTAATATAAGAAAACTATCCAGGCTACTCTCTTGGTTTTTTATTTGTATACCCCTTTAATTATTAAAACACCACCTGGTTTCTTTTTATGTCTAGTGTAAGATGTTTTTCTATGTCCTTCTGGTAGCCAGTCATTTGTAAATGCACTTCATCTCAGATTTGAACTTGTCAGGTAAAACTTATTCCTCTTTTATAACTTCTTTTAGATACAGTCTCACCATAGACATAGATGTCTCTTTTGATACTATTAATTTCTAAGCTCATTTTAAAAAAATATTCGTCAATATGTCCAATTTTAGAATATTTTGCTTCATTCTGCAACTGTAAATTGAATTTATGAGTTCTTCTTCCTTTATAATTAACTAGCTGGACGCCTGTGCTTCGCTACAAAACTATGTGATCGGGCATGATAAATTGACACTTAAAGCCTGAAACTTAATGTAGAATGTGTAACTCCGTAGCATCGGGGCATGTTAATATAAAGCAACTGGCAGTTGGAACAGAGGGTGAGGGGGAGTAAAATGTCCCAGCCCACAGGCTGGATGAGTTCTGCGCCAGCCACGCCAACACCTGTTTTAGTGAAGGGGTACCAGCAGAGCGTATTAATATAAAGCAACTGGCAGTTGGAACAGAGTTCTTTTCAGGTGGGGAGGGGGAGTATAATGTCTAGCTCTTTAGCATCAGAGAGTGTTAATATAAGGCAACTGGCAGTTGGGACAGAGTTCCTTTCAGGTGGGAGGGAGAGTAGAATGTCTTAACTCCTTAGCATCAGAGCATGTGAATATAATACTGTATATGAAATATTAATGATCTGATGGTCATTTTGAAAAATTCTTTCTTAGCGAGCACCTAGAAGCCAAGAGGAACATACATGCCAAATTTCAAGTTTGTAGGCTTTACTGTTCTGGAGATTTCGTGATGAGTGAGTGGTATTTGGTTTATATAGAGATAGATTCCAAAATCTCATTTCAAATTTATCTGGACCCTTATTCGATTTGTAACTTTCCACAGTCAAAAGGTTTTTTTGCTATTTGCGCGTATGTGTGTGTGTGTTATGTTCTTAAACTATTAGTTTAAACTTCCTTTGCTAAGGATTGAGGGAAATTCACTCAGTGCTGTGAAACATGTTGATCCAAAAGTATCTAACAAGTGAAAAGCAATTAACAAGCAACTTCTGAAAGTGATTAGAAAAAGAAGCAAACTTAGTGTCCTTTTAAAATGCTGACTGCAATTTGAGCAAAATAGATATTCCCTTGTCTCCCAGAGTTCTAAACCAGAAGCTGCTATCTTATGGTCTTTTTGTGAGGAACAACTATCTGGAGCATTTGTGGGCAATCTCAAGTTCTCTCTTTGCCCATAGAGGTTTCAAAGAGCTCATCCACTTTCTGCCTTTTCATTCTTCTGTACTTGTCGGATTAGCTTTCTGCTAATGCAACTTTTCCTTCAAAAGTCAAAATGAATATAAATTTATCCTCATATAGTATATCAAAATTACAAGCTTAGATAAAACACCCCAATTGGCCTAAAGCAGGAGTCTGCAACTTTAAACACTCAAAGAGCCATTTGGACCCGTTTCCCAAGAAAAGAAAACACCAGGAGCCACAAAACTTGGGTGGGTGTGGCCAACTCTACGTCACTCATTCCCACCCAGTCATATGACCCCCCCAGCCACGCCTACCCAGCCAGTCATTAGGGCAGAGAACTGGTTGTTAAAAAACACCGGAAACCACAAAACCCTTTTGACATCTCTCTCACGCTCTCCCCCCCCTCTGTATTTCTCTATGTCTCTCTCCCCCCCTCCCTTTCTCTCCCCACTCTCTCGGTCTCTCTCTCCCTCTCTATTTCCCCCCTACCCTCTCTCTCTGTATCTCTCTCCCTCTCTCTATTCCCCCCTCTCTCCCCTTTCTGTATCTCTCTTTCTGTGTCTCTGTCTCTCACTCCTCCTCTTTCTGTATCTCCCTCTCTCCCTTTCTATCTCCCCCTCTCTGTCTCTCTATGTGTCTCTCCCCCCTTCTATCTCCTCCCCTCTCTCTATGTCTCTCCCCCCCCCTCTTATGCATAAAGCAAATTGGATGACCTTTAGTCAGTTTGTTTTTTCTTAACCCAAGGAAGCAGGCAATGACAAACTTCGTCCAAAATTTTGCCAAGAAAACTGCAAGGACTTGTCTATCCAGTCACCATGAGCCAATACCGATTTGAAGGTAGACCCCCTCAGAAAAATCAAGATTGTGAAATTTTCTCATCTCACCTTCCAAAGATTGCAGCATAAAGAAAAAAAATCTTATCCCTTGACTTTATTTCTCATGATTGAGATTAAATTCTTTGTTTATTAACAATTGTAGAAGACAAATCAAGAAATAGTTCTATTTCCTTCCCCCGCACAGCATATTCCAGGGATGTTATTTGCCTGGAAAGTATGCAAGTTTCTATCACATGTAGTTCTTGAAAGAAAATGACAGGAATCAGTCTGTTTGAAATTCTATATTTTTTATTCAGTAATTCTATATTAGCATCAGAAAATCTTCTAATTTGACCAACTCTTGGAAATATTTTTCCATAACAGCCACTAAAGATCACCATTAATTAATTTCACTAATTTTTCTCTAAAGCAACTCAACTTTTAATGCCTATTTTGTAAGAATTATTAATTACATCATGATTATGTGTTCAAAAGCAGTACAGTACATTAATTCCTCCTATAAAGAGTAGATTATATTAAGCATATCTTTGTGGAAGTATGGTAATTCCTGCTTGTCATTGCAGACAATATATTGCCTATTCCGACTTTAGAGTGCATGAGCTTGATTGTAGTGCAGTATCAGGCAAAAATATTTATGTGGGGGGGGAGGAATGCCAGGTTTTGTATGCTTTTCCTCCAATGTTTGAGTCTAAAGAGGAGACTGGCAAAAACTACTTATTCTGGGAGCACTTATCCTGTTGTAAACCTTATATGAATTTCTACACTATGCTTTTAATTTGTTTTCAGTATAAATCCTGCACAATATGTTTGTATTTTTTTCTTCTGGAAAGAGAAATAACAGATTATTTCTCATTAAATGAATCAGTACAACTAGCAATTACATTGCATTATGCAAGTAAATTAAAAGCACATTTAAAATGAATCTAATTCATCTACATAGAACGTTTGTTTATTTATTTATTTATTTATTTTCATTCAGCTCTTCTAAAGATAAGCCATTGGAGACGTGATATTTCATAGTATTGTATGCCATGAAACGGAACTGGGAGGATATAGTTAAATTATCTATTTTGTTTAGCAATTTTATAAATGCCTGTAATTATATCTGGGGATGAAATAATAATTATGGCATCCTGTGAGGGCATTGAGAGAATATTTGTTTAAGATTGAATCACGATATGAGGTGAGGGGGGCAATAATTCACAATATACTTTATTGATTAGTCAATTGGCCATATTAAATATAAGCATCAATAATAGTAAAATACAGTAATATGAGATAAGATACAGCAAAATGAGATAAATAGCTATTGTGAGATAAAATAAAATACAGTAGATAGGTAAGATAAAACAGTATAAGGCAAAATAGAAGAAAACTTTATTAATTAAATCAATTGATTATCATATATAGACAATTGATACAAAAATGCAAATAGATAAAAAGAAAACAAAACTTCATAATAGATGGTTATCCCTATATTTATCTCCAATCTGATCAAGATTGTCCTCTTTTTGTCCTCTTTGAGATGGCCTTTGAAATCACGTGCAGTCTTATTGATGATATTTAGGTTTGTTCCCTGCAATAAATAAGGCTGTTGGGTGCTCCCATATTTTTTAGTTTTTAAATAAGGCCCTTACTGGAGAGTACAATTTCAAGTAAACAAGAATGTGTCCAGTGTCTTCAAAGGCTGCTGTTCCCTAAATGCACAATCTTGGGACTCTAGTTGGGAGTCTATGAAACCTCCCATGTCTTACCATTGAGTCCAGTTGTTTGAATCAAGATCTAGAAAAAGGTCTTCTGAAATGTTGATGTATGTAAATTTTTAAATATTTTTCTAACTGGAAGACTGATTTTTTGAGCCAGCCACGTCAGAGAGTTGACGCATTTAAGTACTGCAATATCATCTTGGGCAGTTGCATCAATAAATCTTTGTTTGAAAGCTTTCTTGGCCTTTAGATCTAATTGGACTGCGAAATGGTTGGAAAATCCATATTGAGACATGATATTTGAAAGTTGGGTGGCCTAAGCACAAGGTTGCTTGTTATGTAGTTGCTTTTTGAAGCCCAGCTTGAGTAGTTTGTTTAGGTCCATGAATAGGATGTTCAGCCAGTAATTAAAAACTTTAATTACTAAATGGCTTTGTGTAGGGGGTTATGCCCAACTCTCCTTATTGCTGGGGCTGGTGTAAACTTTGCTTGTCAAAAGGTCACAAAAGGAGATCACATGACTCTGGAACACTGCAACTGTCATAAATATGGGTCAGTTGCCAAGTTTCTGAATTTTGATCATGTGACCATGGGGATGTTGCATTGGTCGTGAATGTGAAAAGCAGTCATTAGTCACCTTTTTCACTGCTGTTGTAAACAACACTAGTGGTTGTTAAACAAATGGTTGTAAATTGAGAAGTACCTGAATTTTAAAGATTATTTTCAGGTAGATCTGCATATGATAATGTTGTTATCTGGATTGGAGCTGTTTAGACCAACTTCTTCCATGTAAAATGAAGTGGAAACTAGGGATTGGAATATTGAGGAGACTTGGCAGAAAATCAGAAATGTGCTTCTTAGAGGCAGCACCCACCCTTAGGAATAGCTATTAGACATTTGGACAGCATCTATGTTCCTAAATTTTAGAAAGGTTATGGAAATAGATTTGTTCAGAAAGGAGATTTGAAGTTGACAGGATATTGGGATTTAAGATCTAAATATAGGTGTCTGTTGTAATAAATATTTGTAACCATCATGTAGGTGATTTTTGGTTTACATATTTACATCTTCTTACAACATAACTATAAGGTATAGATCATAATAGAATTTTTCTATAGAAAATATTTATATTTTCTATTGCCATCGTGATATAAATACTGTTTGATCCTGCCATGTTTGAACAAAGTAAAGTTTGAACTAACCAAATTTATCCCAGTTTGATGAAATACACTACTTGCAAATAAAGGAGCTATGCTACAGGACGAATAATTAGGCTACTATTATACTATTGTATATGTGTGTGTGTTAATTCCTGTTAACTATTTTGTTATTGATAACATAACATTATTTTGGTCTGTTTTGTAAGGGGTGGGAGATTAACATGATTGTATTATATTAATCAGCATTGAATTAGGGAGGATGCTATGTCTATCTGTGTTAATCTTTTTTTAAGATTCTTTTTTAATGTGTTTTTTTTGTTTTCTTTTTTAATATTTTGGCATTTTTATTAACTTTTTTGAATAAACTAAATATTATAAAATATTTTAATATGAATATTGTTTCTGTTTTATGAAATCAAATATTAATGTACTGTATAATCTAATCTTTTAACATATTGTGTGTCCCTAGTTATATGCAGCTTCCAAGGACATGTGCAGCAAGGCTTAGTTCTAGAACTAGGAGAAACTGTTCAGATCTTGGAAAAATGTGAAGGTATGATATATTGAAAATACTTTTTCTGGGGTTTATTAACTGCCCCATCTACTTACTTTGCTTTTTCTCTTTATTCAGATAGTAATAATAATCTGATCATAATGGTATCTTGTGGGTGTACTTCTGTAGCCAATGCTACACTAAAAACACTGGAATATAAATTTTATATCCCCTTCCCCTGTTTCCATTCACTTGCCATCTTTTGTCTTGTAAAGAGGAGATGAATAAAATGGGAGAAATAAATTTCTGTAATCACTGAGTTCATTGTTTTTTATTAGGCATTGGGAAGCCAACCATGTTGAAACTGTCTATGTATTCCCCAAAAGGAGTGCATTTTATATTTTGCAGACCTATGTTTCAATAAATCATTTGAGAACCATGATTATTCAAATGCTTTGTAAATCTAATCTGACCCACTTTCTATAAGAAAGATTGAAGCATTATTAATAATCCTGTCAGAAAGGGGTCAGCATATTTATTAACCATCTGTCTAGAAATATTGGAACTTCGTTTCTGGGAGGATAAGGGTGGCTTGTGATGATTTTACAACAATAAGGAATATAATTAGATTCTAATACGTAGTCCATATTATTTAATACCAGTGGCTAATTTCAAACTTTCTTGAAAATATTGTAACTACAGTAAAATTTATAGTAAATAAAATTGTCAACATATAACACTACAGGTTGTCCTCAAGATATGACCACTATTGACACTTCCCATTATGGTCACATGACTCAGCAGTCATTAGATGAAACATGTCATCTAATGAACCTCCATCCCTGCTTTCCCCAATGAAATGTAAAACAAACATACGGGTTGTTAAGTGGAAGGTGGAGCGCTTCCTGGGTGGGGGAGACCATTGGAAGCCTAGTATGGGCACAGATCCATCTACCCTGGCCCTCCCAAGGCCTTCCCAACTGTCCCCTGCTCTACTTCTCTCACTGTGGGTCCCAATAAATCTTTCCCCCCTCTCACCGGCTCCTCCAGTCCTTAGGCTTAATTCCCACCTACCAGGCCAAGCATCCTTCTCCTCACTTACCTTTTAAAGGTCTTCCAGTCAGGTTTCAGGCCTGGGCACAGCACGGAAACGGCATTGGTCGTGTTGGTGGATGATCTCTGGAGGGCTCGGGACAGGGGTTGTTCCTCTGTCCTGGTCCTATTAGATCTCTCGGCGGCTTTTGATACTATCGATCATGGTATCATGCTGCGCCGACTGGAGGGGTTGGGGATAGGGGGCACCGTGTTGCGATGGTTCTCCTCCTTCCTCTCTGACCAGTCACAGTTCGTGTTGACAGGGGGGCAGAGATCGACCTCGAGGCGCCTTGTGTGGGGGGTGCCGCAAGGGTCAGTTCTCTCGCCCCTTCTGTTCAACATTTATGTGAAGCCGCTGGGTGAGATCATCCGTGGTTTCGGGGTGAAGTGTCATCTGTACGCTGATGATACTCAGCTGTACATCTCCACCCCGGACCACCCCAACGATGCCCTTGATGTGATGTCCCGGTGCCTGGAGGCCGTGCGGATCTGAATGGGGAGAAACAGTCTCAGGCTCAACCCATCCAAGACTGAGTGGCTGTGGCTTCCGGCATCCCGATATAGTCAGTTGGTACCATCGCTGACTTTTGGGGGCGAGTCGCTGGCCCCCACAGAGAGGGCTCG
Source organism: Pantherophis guttatus (assembly GCF_059756535.1). Lineage (NCBI taxonomy): Eukaryota > Metazoa > Chordata > Lepidosauria > Squamata > Colubridae > Pantherophis > Pantherophis guttatus. Next base: position 210,164,985 of record NC_142064.1, read on the forward strand.
CAACTTGGGTGTCCTCCTGGATACACGGCTATCTTTGGAAGAGCATATGACGGCTGTGGCCAGGGGGGCTTTTTATCAGGTTCGCCTGATCCACCAGTTGCGTCCCTTTCTGGATCGGGATGCCTTACTCACGGTCACTCATGCCCTCGTTACGTCCCGCTTGGACTACTGTAATGCTCTCTACATGGGGCTCCCCTTGAGGAACACCCGGAGGCTCCAACTGGTCCAGAATGTGGCCGCGCGGGTGGTGATGGGGGCGACTCGACGCTCCCATGTAACACCTCTCCTGTGCGATCTGCACTGGCTCCCAGTGGTCTTCCGGGTGCGCTTCAAGGTATTGGTTACCACCTTTAGAGCGCTCCATGGCTTAGGGCCCGGGTATTTACGAGACCACCTTCTGCCGCCAGTAGCCTCCCACCAACCAGTACGCTCCCACAGAGAGGGGCTCCTCAGGGTTCCGTCGGCCAAACAATGTCGACTGGTGGCCCCCAGGGGGAGAGCCTTCTCTGTGGGGGCACCAACCCTCTGGAACGACGTATCCCGGATCTGCGCACTTTCCGCCGTGCCTTAAAGACGTTTTTGTTTCATCAAGCTGGGCTGGCCTGACCATATTTTTAAAGTTGTTTTAATTTTAAATTGCTAAATTATGGGGTTTTTTTAATATGGGGGTGTTTTAACTGTGGGCCAAATTAATTTAATTGGTTTTTAATATTGTTTTAATTTTTGTATTTTCTGTATATTATATTGTGTGGCCACCATTTTATCTTATCACAAAATGGTGGTTGTATCTGGGTCGCTGCAATGGGGCCCAAGGATAAACTGCTTCCTTTTGCTACCTTAACAAGGCCTGCAGCATCTTCTATAATACTGTGCAGACCTCTGTAAGGCAGCAAAAGCAGTTTGTCTAATGGCTACCATTTTGTTCACAAATGGTTGGGACAAAATGGTGGCCACATTTAGGTTGCTGCTGCACAGCCCTGGGACAAACTGCTTCATTTTGCTGTCTTACAGAGGTCTGCATAGTGCTGCAGAAGCTTTCTGCAGCAGTCAGAATCTTCTGCATCACTGTGTAGACTTTCTATTGTAAGGAAGCAAAATGAAGTAATTTTTCAGGCAACCGTCAAATGGATAGACAAAATGGAGGTTGCATTGCTGGAAACATACTGCCTGCTCTTCTTCCACATGAGGTCTGGAGAGTTCCAGAAAGTAAGTGGGAGGTGATGAGTGTGTGAGGAGGAAACCCAAGCACTGCAGAGTTCTGGCAGAGTGGGATGGGGTGAGAGGCAGGAGTGTGCTGCAGCGACCCTATGGTGGGTCGTAACAGCGAACGATCACAGGCCTATTGCAGCTATCGTAACTTTGAAATGAGGTTATATGTGGCTTTTGGGAGGTCTGCCATAATTTTGAACGTTCATTGAATGGCTTGTCATACTTTGAGGATTACCTCTATAATGAAAGGGTTATAATTGTATATTACATTATAAGTAAAGAGTTAAATGTCTATATTGTATATGACAAACCAAGAACATTAAGGTGGCTTTTTATCTCAAGTATTTCAAAGTCTACTATTTTCTTTGCAGGTAGATTAGTAGCTTTAATATTCCATGTAGTAACTGAGCACTTGTGCATTTATCCTATGAAGTGATTATGTGCCATCAAATTGCTTTTGACTCTTAGCAACTACATAGATCAGTCTGAAATGTACTTGAGAAAAAATTGTGGCTGTGAATTCAGAGTATGACTTTCAAATTAGGTTAGGATTTGGTTTTAATGGTGTTTATGCTGTGGCTAGATCAAAATCTTTGGGATGACTAGTTGCTGATATTGCCATATAGGAAATGCAAGTTTACAATGCTTGTGATTGGAGACTGAAATGCCAAAGTTGGAAAATTACAAGAAGAAAACATAGTTGGATTGTATGGCTTAAGAAACTGAAATGAAGCAGGAGACTGATTTAATTTTTACTACTACAATGATTTCTTGATATTCAAATAAAATATTTTTTATCAGTGACTTGGAGTTAATGAATATTTACCAAGTTTGCAAATGATACAGAACTCAGAAGGATAACAAATGGTTTAAAATGGAAATTGAAGATTAAAAACATATAGACAGACTTGAGCAATGGCCCAAAATGAATAGGATGAATTTAATAGAGAAAATTTCTTATTTGAATTTGGATAAGAAAAACAAAAGAGAAAATGATTTTGTAGTATAATAACAATAGTATAGATCATGGAAAGAAATTGTTTTAATCTACTCTCTCCTGATCAAACTCCAGTTTGAATGCTGTGTTCACTTCTGGGCTTCATAAATCAGTAAAGAAATTGGAGCAAGGCAGGACTATAAGAAAGGTGAGAGTTCTGGAAACTAAATCTTATCAGAAAAACAAAGAAAACGTGTTAAGTTTGCAAAAGACATAGCTATGTGGAATAAAATAACAGTCTTCAAATTGCCATACAGGATTGTCATGCAGGAAAGAGAATGCAGAGGGTAGAACCAAAAACACTGAGCTAAAACTATAAGGAAGTATGTTTGGGCCAAATGTCAGAACAAACTTCCTGAGAATACAAATTGTCAGCCAGTGGTTCTGGCTATTTTTATTGCTGAAGATTTTCAAATTGAGGCTAGATATCATTTGTTTACAGGTACTGTAAGAGATCCTTCAGTGAGCAGAACGTGCCCTAACTCTGTGATTCTATAAAATATAGGTGGAAGATGTTCCTATTAACATTTGTATTTCATTAAAAAGATAAATTCAGACAACAACACTATGTAGTAATTGATTTTTTAAATTTCCATTTGACTATTCTGAGAACAGAATCATTAGACGATCACTTATCAACATAAAAACTGGAACTCAGAGCTCTAATTAGGCATATTGCCAGAATATCATATGAACCTCTCACAATTAATGAAAATAACATAATTTGTAAATGTTAACATGTTTTAATAATATATTTTAATATAATTGAATTTATTTTATTTTAGGTTGGTACAGAGGAATTTCAATAAAGAGACCTAACATAAAGGTATGTTTCGATGCTGCTTTTAACAAAAACAGTATTGAGTTTAATGCATCCTTTCAAATAATCTTACAAAGCCACTGGTAAATGTTGGCTTGAACTAATGAAACAGTCTTCTGTATTGTCAATAATTGAGTTATAATAATAATCTCTCATAAAAGGGCAGTCAGTCATGAAAATTGAAATAGTCAATAAAGTTGACTAGGAGCCTTAGTCCTAATGTGTGGCATATGCAACATTCATTGCTAATGGTAAATATATTACTAGTCAGTTTTGGTATGCTTTTACTAGCATGACAAAGCACAACGAAATGCTGGTTTTACCCAAAGTGCTTTACTTTAGTAACTATTTTGTGAGCCAAAATATGAGAAATATGTACACCATACAGTAGTCCTTGACTTATGACTGTTTAACAACAGTTCTAAAATTTCAGTGGCCTCAGAAAAATTGACTTACAACCCAACCTCAAAGTTAGGACTATTGCACTACCTCCATAATCACATGATCACAATTAGGGTGCTTGGCAATTGTTTTCAATTTACAGTGGTTGTAAAGTGTCTTCTGATCTCGTGATCGCAATTTGCGACTTTCCAGGGTCCCAATTTCTGACAAGCTAGATTCACTTAACGGCCACTTGATTCACCTAATAATCAGGGTAAAAATGGTTGTAAAATTAGGTCTTGTCACATAATGATTAATTTACGTCTGTATTGCTTAGTGACTGAAATTTTGGTCCCAATTATGATTGTAAATCAAGGATTACTTATAATTGTAAAGTTCTGGATTCAGAAAACTGATAAGACTTGCATGTAATTGAGAAAAAATCCATTTCAATCAATCAGATATTCTAATTTATCAGCACTTACCAAACTATTTACTTAAGTAGGATTGTTAAACTGAATTTATAAAAACCTTACAAATGTATCACATTTCATTTTGGGGAAATGCAAAATACAGGAAAACAGAAAGAAGTAATGAGACCTCAAAACTTAGACACAATAGATTTTAAAAAAAGAAAAGAGATTATAAAACTAGTTTCACCAAATGGGCTGATAAATACTGAATTCTGCTGCCCATCAATTGAAGCGTTCATTTAATACTTACTTACTTAACTTTATTGTCATTGCATCTCGTATAATGAAATTAAATGCTATCTTCTTGTTAAAATAAATATAATTTATGCATTTTTCTTGCAGGGAATCTTTCCTGCAAATTACATTCATTTGAAAAAGGCACTTGTCAGTAACAGAGGGTGAGTATGCATTTCAATTATTAAGAAATTGATATATCTGACAAATAGTTAGGAATTCATTAACATTATTTAATATACTTAATTTAAACTACTTTTGCATGTAATGTTTAATACAGATGTCTAAAACGCAAACATTCTATAACATTATATGTATACTAGCAAATAATCCCCCCCCCAAAATACATTCAATTTCTTTCCTAATTTTTTTGCTAAACATGAGGAACATAGTTTTAAAAAAACTTTGTTAAGGATCACTGATTAGTCCTTATTCATAAGAATGATACCTTGTCAGGAAATTTGACAGGCTGTTTTTCTTTGCAGCTATGTGATACCTATGAGACTAAGATAACCCATGCCTTATTGGGTCATTGTTTTAGAGATATTTCCTTATCAAATATCTCAATCCCTTCAACAATGACAGAGCTTCTAATGTATTGTCTTCACAGTAAAAGCTGGAAATACATTCAGAGATTACCTGCCTTGAAAATAGCCCATCTTAGCCCAGTCAAATATCAGCACAGGATGAGTTTTAAGACATTTTGTATTATGTGACAAATTGCTTTATGATAATGCTAATGTCATTAGACATTTTATAAAACTAATCAAATTTCAATTCTGTGAGTGTCATGGCTCCTGAATTTTGGATGCATTGTGTAAATTAGACCATTTGAGGTATTTTGGTTCAAAAGATTTTGTCATATTTTGTACCATTTTGGCTTATTCTGAATTTTGTACCATTTTGGCTTATTCCATTTAGGAATAAGAGTTTTAGTAATATATAGATTAACCAGAGTATCAATTAATGTTTGTCAGCCCCACTGGGTAGAACAAACCAGAAAATCAACTTCAAGAGAGAAGTGAAATTACTTTTTTGAGATTTATTGAGATTTACACAATCCTGCAAATCTGTTATTTGGACTGTAGCAAGATGCTCTACGTGGAGCTACTCTTGAATATTTGGAAGCTACATCTGGCACAGAACGCAGCCGCGTAGGTCTTGGGACCCTAGGATGGCCCATGTCACACTGCAGTTCGGCAAGTTGCACTGGTTGCCAGTTTGCTTCCAGATCCAATTCAAGGTGTTGGTTATCATCTTTAAAGTCTTTCATGGCATGGGTCCAGCTTATCTGAGAAACCACTTCACCCCATGGAATTGGCAGACTTCTGCAAGTCTGAAAGTGCCTCCTCTTCCACCTTTATCTGCAAGATAACTAGAAAGAGTCGAGCATGAAACGTTTTCTCAAATTACATTTCTGTTTTGGATTCAGATTTCATTTATCTCATTGTAGCCTTGATTGTTGCTCTTTTTTCTCAAGGTTATTCTTACATCCCATTACACAATTCCAGTAAAAAGATAGAACTAAAATTGTCATAAAATAAAATTTTGTACAACAAAATTATACATATAAGGCAGAAGATTATTTGAGAATGGAACATTTCATTATATGAAGCAGATGTTATATATTGGGGGATGTTTGTTATATATCAATGAATACATAGTCTCAAGGGAAGATGGAAGTAAATGATTCTGCAGTCCTTCTTTTTATGACATTTTCACTGGTGTTTATACATTTTACAGGCAGTATGAAACAGTTGTTCCGCTTGAAGATTCTGTTATTACTGAAGTTACAGCAACTCTCCAGGAATGGGCTATCCTCTGGAAGCAGTTATATGTGGTATGTAAACAAAAGCATGAAGCTCACAGAAGTATAATAGTTAATATAGTGTGACTGAAGAATGGGGATAATAAGTATGGTACTTAGAGACCATCTGACACATTTCAAAGACTAATTCCTGAGAATCCAACTTGAATAGATCCAGGATTATGTTTGATTCCCTGACTGGTTTAAGAAAACAAAACAGGATTCTTGCATAAATACATGACTCTGTGATGATTTTTTTTTATACTGAAAAGGTAATTATTATTTAAATGATTAGTAATACAGTAAGGTATTAACAATCAATAGTCCATTGTAACTTTCTATTGTGCTTTATTTTATAATTATAGCTAAGATAGGTCAATGAGTCTCAACTTTTTACTTAAGGATGAACATTGTCTAGCACACTGTTATTAGAGTAGATTATTTCCAGATTACAGGTAGTCCTCAATTTACAACCACAATTGAGCCCAAAATTTCTGTTCCTAACTCAGACATTTGTTAAATGAGTTTTCCCCCATTTTACAATGTAGTTAAGTGAATCACTATAGTTGTTAAGTTAGTAACACCTTGTTAAGTGAATCTGGCTTCCCTATTGACTTTGCTTGTTAGAAGGTTGCAAAAGGTGATCACATGACCTTGGGACACTGCCGCCATCATAAATATGAGTCAGTGCCAAGCATCTGAATTTTGATCATGTGTTCATGGGAATGCTGCAACATTCATAAGTGTGGTCGGTCATAAGTCACTTTTTTCAATGCTGTTGTAATTTCGAATGGTCACTCAATGAACTGTTGTAAGTCGAGGACTGCCTGTATAAAAATGTAAACAAAATGTAGGAGCAGGTAAAAGATGTGCTGAACTTATATTTTCTCAGGCTATAGAAGGCAAAAGGTCTTATAATATGTCAGCCAAGCCGGGGTATAGAAAAATCCAAATCAAACTTTCCAAATCAAACTAGCCCAAATGTACAATATATGCTATATTAATAAATACTTGTTTATGGACACAAATGAAAAGAGAGACAAAACCAAAAGTAAATAATTAACATAGGTAATCCTTATTTAGCAACCACAATTGAGACCAGCAATTCATTCACTTAATGATATGGTCACTAATTGGAAAATCATGTGACCACAACTTGCTTATGATTTTACTTCAGCTTCCCTTTTTATCCATTTCTCTGGAATGCTCACCCTAGTACAGGGATAATTTGAAAGAAGGGAATTAATATTTGTATTTACATTCAACGGAGAGGAAGGGTTTACAAGATAGTAACAGGCACACAATGGAGAATACACATTGAAAGGAGTGTGTGAGCAGCAGCTGTTTTCCTAGTCCAGTCACCACCACTCCAAGCCCCAGCTGCTTGGAGGCAAACAAAAGCTGAAGGTGTGAAAATGATTAAAGTCTTGTCAGTTACAGCGGCAGCTGCAAGCTGGTTAATGAAAGTCACAGAGCTGCGCTTATTAACTTGCAGTTAGTATCTTCTGTAGAAGCACTACGCTGTGGAGAAAAGCAGCACAGAAAGAAAATACTTGTTTAAATAATCTCTTCACTCTGCAAGGGGGGCAGAGTTGGAAAAATTGGTCAAGCACAATACAGTTATTAATTTCTGTTTTGTGGTTTGATACACATCATTTTCAATCAATCAATCAGAATAGAGCTTGAAGGGACCTTGGAGGGTTTCTACTCCAACCACTTGCTGAAGCAGGAGACCCTATATCCGTGATGGCGAACCTATGGCATGCGTGCCGGAAGTGGCACACAGAGCCGTGTCGCCTGGTACGCACTGCATTGCCCATTCCTCTTCCGGGTTTCCAGGACACACATGCACACCGACCAGCTAGTCTGCTGGTTACTGGTGTACATGCGTGCGTGACAATCAGCTGGCCTTCACGTGTGCAGCAGCGGCCAGCTGAAGTTCATTTTCCGGTGCTCTTAGCTCGGGTGCGCACCCGCATGCAGCCCTGGGACATCCACATCTTGCCAGCCAAGAGCGCTGCCGCTAGTCGTTCCCTTGTGCCCGCCCGCCTGCTTGCCTCGTCACTGCCGCTGCAAGGAAAGGTCCTGAAGGTGCGCTGCCTGGGATCCACATGGGCTGCTGCAGGGGGACAACAGGTATGGCTGGCTGGATGCTGCCCAGAGTGCGAGGCTAGGAGGAGCCGCCGCTGTCTCTTAGCCGGAGTGAATGGCCTGCCGTCGCAGCCTACAGAAGCCCTCTCTGTCCTGCTGGCTGCTCCTGCCACTGAGAGAGAAGCAGCAGTGTGAGAACCACCGCCGGCGAGGGGGTGGCGGCGGCAAGAATGAGTGAGCCGGGGCTTTCCTGTCTGCCCGCACAAGCAGGCTTCTGCCCTGCTTGTGCGGGCAGACAGGGATTGAAGGGAGGGATTGAAGCCTGCCGCCACCCCCCCTGATGGCTCCTGTCACTGAGAGGGAAGCAGCAGCATGAGAACCGTTGCTGGCAGGGGCAAGGGGGTGGCGGCGGCAAGGATAAGCGTGCCACCTCATCCCAGCGATTCTTCCACTGCTAACTCCCCAGCTGTGGCAGGAGCAGCCGGCTAAGGCTTTCCTCCCTCCCAGCTGGAGACTTTGGGCTGTGCAAGAAGCCCACTCAGGGAGGATGGGAGGGAAGTGTGTCGCCTTGCCCCAACGATTCTTCTGCTGCTTCCCCAGCTGTGGCAGGAGCAGCGGGCTGAGGCTTTCCTCCCTCCCAGCTGGAGACTTTGGGCTGCGCAAGAAGCCTACTCAGGCAGGGTGGGAGGGAAGTGTGTCACCTTGCCCCAGCGATTCTTCTACTGCTGCTTCCCAGCCGTGGCAGGAGCAGCGGGCTGAGGCTTTCCTCCCTCCCAGCTGGAGGCTTTGGGCCGGCAAAGTTTGGTGCAGGAGGCTTTCCAGGCCCAAAACAGGGTGGGGGGCACATATGCGGTGGGCGCATGCACGGGGAGATGCGCATGCACAGGGAAGCATGGGATGGGGTTGCACACTCATGTGCAAGTGGGGCGCACATTGCATTATGGGTGCTGGCACGCACGTGCGATAGCGTGCGTGCACACACACACTTTTGGCTCGCAAGGACAAAAAGGTTAGCCAACACTGCCCTATACTATTTCAGATAGGTGGTTGTTCAGTCTTTTCCTAAAACCTCCAGTGATGAAGCATCTACACCTTCTGAAGGCAAGCTGTTCCACTGGTTAATTGTCCTCACAGTTAAGAAGTTTCTCTAATTCAGTGAGTTATTTTTGATTTTTATTATTATAATAGCAAAGAAGAAAAAATATATTAAATAGTGAAAATACAGTGAAAAAGTTGAATATATATTATAAAAATCAAATGAACTACTATAACATAAAAATGAACAAAAATTATAAATGTAACTAATTAATTTAAACATATAGCAACACAATGCTTCATATTCTCATAGTGCATAGAATTTTTCAAGAACAATGATCAAATATGTTCTAGATCTATTCCTTAAAAACAGGAGAGCAACTTTCTTTCCAATCTTGTAAAATTATTCTCGTTCTAGCCCAAGGTGGATAAAGCCAGAGTTCTTTTTAAGATACCAAATTTTAGGAATATAATTCAGCAGCCTGTTGAGATCCTTAATAATACTTTCCAAAATCACATTATCATAGGTATTGATCTGAAAGCAAAAGTAAGCTGTAACAGAACAAGATCAAATCATGTTGTCAAGCTTCCAAGTAACATGTCTCATGAAATAAAATCCAAGGCATCCATTTTGCATTAGAATCTATTAATTAGGAACATAGCAAATTGGCAAGGACTTGGTGTAATTCCGATTCTGACCTGGATCCGGAATTGTGAGTAGTGCCCAGCATACTGCATACACTTCCTTTTCCCACCTTCACGGCCCATCTTCTTGAGTTTTTTGGAAGTGTAAGCACATGGCTGCAGAATTTCAGTGGCATTTTTCTGCAATAGGACTGCTGCCACTGCTACGTCGCGGCGTCAGCTTGGACCACAAAAGGTTGTTCTGGATCCTGATGCTTTAGCACTGGTTCTTCTGTGAAGTGCTTTTTTAACAGTTCAAATGCTCGTTGGCATTCTAAAGTCCAGTTTAGAGGTTGCCCTAGCCGCGGCTTGGTAGGGCCACCCCCTGTTTTCAGCAACTCCGTAATGAGTAGGGCAGTCTCTGCAAATGAGAGGATAAACTGGCGATAAAAATTTGCAAACCCCAGAAAACTTTGCAATTGTTTTATGGTTGCGTGAGGGTTGCCAATCTAAGACTCCTTTTACTTTCCCTGGGTCCATTTCCACTCCCTGGTTTGATATGTGGTAGCCAAGATAGTCTAAAGCATTTTTGTGAAACTTGCATTTTGACAATTTTACATAGAGCTTGGCTGCCAATAGTTTCTTGAACACTTGCCGAACCAGTTTCACATGTTCTTCTAGGGTTTCCGTGTAGATGAGGATGTCATCTTAGTAAACAAGAACCCCTTTATATAGGTGCTCATGCAGAACCTCTTTTATCAATTACATGAAAACTCCAGGGGCTCCCTGTAGTCCAAATGGCATCACCCTGAATTGGAAACTTCCTAAGGGGCAGTTAAAAGTGGTTTTTCATTTATCTCCTTCTTTTATTTGTACTCGGTATACGCCTCTCGGAGATCAACTTTAATGAATACTTTTCCTTTTGCCAGATGCCCCAACATATCTTTCATGAGGGATAAGGGGTAGTTGTTATGTATGCAGATAGCGTTTATGTCTTTAAAATCAACTCATAGCCTCATCCCCCCATCTTTTCTTTGAATAACATGGGGGCAACTACTCTGGACTTAGTTGGCTGTATAAAACCTCTAGCCAGGTTAAAATCAATGTACTCCCTTAGCTCTTTCATCTCTCTGGGAGTCATGGAATTCCTTTTTGGTTTTGGTAACTTTGCCCCTTCCACAAATTCTACTGCGCAGTCCGTGGGTTGATGGGGGGTAATATATTGCATTCTTCTTCACTAAAGACTTTTGCCAAGTCTGTATTCCCTAGGAATCAGAGGAGTTCCAGGGGCTTGTTCTAATAATGCTGCTGTCACTTCACTTCGATCAGCAGGGGTTTGCTGCCTGTTAGCCTTTCATCTGATGGGTTTGGAGGCGGTTTGGGGCCGAGCGCTAGTTTGGGTTTCCGATAGCTGCCTTCCCAAGTAATTGTGGGACACCATTTGTCTAACCAGATGAGGCCCAATATGGTTGTCTCAGTCATTCTTGGCACTACTATGAAGCAAATTAACTCCTAGTGCTTTTCCATCTCTAGGTTTAGCTCTTCGGTAACAAGCGTGGCAGGTTGGCCTCCTATTAGTGACCCATCTACTTGTTCAAATCGGATGGGATTTCTCAGGGGTTTTGTATTTGTCCCCAATTTTTCTACTGTGGCCGGACTGATGAGACAGTGGGTGCAGCCCGTATCTATGATGGTCTCTGTGTCCCCATGCGTCCCTGTTCTGGGCATGGCTAATCTCGCTTTTATTAGAAAGGGGTGGATGGTTTCACTTATCATTGGGTCATCTTCTTCACTGTCTGCACTTTGTATTCTATGTACAAGAGAGGAAGGAACTCTGCCCCTTCCTCTTTTGTAGCGTCAGAGAGGGGGACCTCCACAGCTTGGCAGACAAAGTTTCCTTTCTCGGATGGTTTTCTTGGGGGCCCTTTTTGGTTTGGCTGGAATGGGTGCTCTCACTTGTGGCACAGGGATCGGCACCAAACACTCCAAGGCTCGATGGCCCTGTTGTCCACATCGGAAGCATTTGGGGTTGGTTGCAGTCGACCTGGGGCGTTCTATTTGACGAGGGGTGGTGCAAAAACTGAGTTGTCTCCAGGGCTGCTTCTCTGGCGCAGCTCTGCGATGCTATCTTATTTCATTATCCATGACAATGGCCACCTGGTACCATTCTTTGATTCGTTTTCCCACTGCTCTGCATAAACATATTTTTAATAATTCCTCGTTCGGACATTCTTTGAAGTAATGCACAAGAATTCGTTCGGGCCAATTTCTTAACCTCCCTGCCAGGTGGTGGAACTCTTGCACAATTTCTTTTGCAGGCCTTTGCTTCCTCATTTTAATGCTTGCATCTGCTTCTTGGGTATGAGAGGAATCCTTGAATTGAGCTCGGAGCTCTTGCAGGAAGTCATCCATAATATCCAACTCCATGGCACTTTCTTCATGGAGTTGGGTAAACCACTCGGATGCTTCATCTTCTAAGTTGTTGCCCAGGATGGAGACAATATCACTGTCATTATGGAACTCATCCCCATAATGATCGATGTAAGACCAGTCCTGATTTAGGAAGAAAGCAAGCTTGTTAGCGGTCCCATCGAAAACCCGCTTAAAGGGTGGGGGTGCATTCGGTCTGGCAGAAAGAGGTTGTGGCTGTGGTGCCGTTGCCTGGGCTGCAATCCTTTGGTTCTGGTCTCACACCTATCCTTGGCCAGAGTAAAACGCCCATCCGGTGGGTATTTGGTCAGCTGGTGGGAACCGTGGCTGTGGAGAAGGCTGGTTCCTCGGTGGTGTCTCTGCTGGGTTCGCTGTCTGGTACGAGACAAACCTGGTGCCAGAGAGATGGCTGCTTAAGCTTCAGCAGCAGTAGGCCGGGCTCTCCTGGGAGGGCTTCTTTCACCGATCAGTTTTGTCAAACTCATGGTTGATGGGCTTGAAACTCGGGTAGGTCGGTCCGTCTGGGAAGGTATTTGCAGCGCTGGTTGATCTCGGGCTTCCCATCCAATATTCAGCTGCTCAGATTGGTCGGGTAGTCTGTCGAACGTCTGGCTGTGCATCACAGTTTGATGCTGCCACTCTCCGGTCACACTTAGATCGATTGTTCCAGTTGACCTCCTGTTGTGGTCCGCCAGCAGTCTGCAGAGCTGGCAGCAGATCGGACAGCAATGAGGCTGAGGAAGAACATGGGCCAGTCCTGGAGGCTGGGGAAGGCCCGGATGAGGACTCTGCATCGGAGGCAGAGATAGGGCCAGGGCCATCGAGGAGTGATGTGCAGACTTCGGAGCCTCCAGAGGCTGACAGTAGAGAGGCAGAACAACAGGAGGAGCCTGTTCCTAATGCACGTATGAGAAGAGCTGCCAGAAGGCAGGAGCAATAAAGCAGAGAAGATGACTCAGGAGTAGGGCCAAGAGATGATTGGCCCCTCCCATAAGGCTTAAAAGATCAGCAACGGCTCTTGGCCTCTTTGCCAGAAAACAACATTGAGAGAATTGCTTCTTGTTTCACTGTATTCATTTCTTGTTGGCGTCTTCTGCTTCTGAACTTTTGCCAAGAAAAGCCTTTGGCAGTTTGTCTAATTATCTCAAGGTCGGTGATAAACTGAGGAATGGTGTTTTGAAGAATTTGCTTTAATTTAGTTTGGACTATGCTGAGAATGAGTTAATTCTCAGCTGTTCTAAGTCTGTTTGTTTTTGAACTGTTTGTATTTAATATTAACTACTTGGGCCTGGGTCACAACACCTCCATTCCAGGATAGTAGCTCTTGATTCTTGGGAAGTGGTGAGGGAGTGATACATCAACGGGTCTGGAAGTGTTGCTTGTCCCAGCAGGTCCCTCTCCATTAGCTGGATCTCACCTCCGGGTCTCCATTTGACTTGGGTCTTGGGATGGATGTCCACCTGATGTTCGATGTCCTCTACCACAGCCGCTATTTGCAGAGTCTCTATGGGGATCGGCAGCCTCACACAGGGTCCTCCAGAAAGTTTACATTCTCGGGCATCTTCCTCAGGCTTCTGTCTCTTCTCCATCTTCCCTGAGTCTCTTCTTCTGCTTGACTGGATAGATCGGGTAAGCAACCAGGGCTCAGGATCCTGGATAGCGATCTTCAGTGAGGAATCGAAGGAAAAACTTTTCTTTTAAAAGAGTCAAAATAATGACAAGCTTCCAAGTAACATGTCTCATGAAATAAAATCCATTTTCCATTAGAGTATTTATTAGGAACATATCAAATTGGCAAGGATTTGGTGTAATTCCGACTCTGACCTGGATCTGGAATTATACCCAATAAAAAGCAAAAGACAGAAACATCCCCCCCTGAGTCACAATCTCCAATCAATTCTCAGGCCATCAGTCCGGTGACTCCAAACTCTACCTTCCTCCAACTGCAGGCATCTTCTCTATTCCCACAGGAAGGAATGTCACCTAGACATAACATTATCCCTTTAACTCTATAACCCCCTTCTCAACAGTTAGAGAGTGGCGAGCCTGAAGTAATACTAAATTCCTTTACCTAAAAGCTAAGAAATAATAGACAATAAAAAATAGCTACACATATGTCATCTTCAGGTGAGAGTTAAAAAATCTTCAAATCAACACTCTTAGTCTTAAAACCTAATTACAGAGAAGATCACGCAATAGATGGCTTATATGACTAGATCTAACACAATAGCCACTTCTTGTTTAGTGATTACCTCACTTAGCAACCACTTACAAATAAAGTGGCAATAAAGGGTAATAAACAAGAAGAAACATGACAGTTTAACATGAAGCTTGTGAAAAAGGCAATTGAAGAAAACAAAGGAATTAATAGAGTAAAATGCAAGCTTATAAATACAGTTTTTCAAAAAAGACGACCCATCTTGAAAAGAAGCCCTATCACGTTTTTGGGTGCATGCGATCAAATTAAGCCCCACCTACAAAATTAGCCCTAATTAAGACCCCACCCACCCCAGGGTGTAGGGAGTGGGGCGAGGCACACAGATAAAAAATAAACTAGGGTGGGGATGGTGGTGGTGGAGCTGCCCTACTTACCAGGTCTCGCACACCCCTAACCCGACACATACCTCACCTCCTGCAGCCACTTGCCGCCACTTGCACACATCGCCCTGGCCTCCTTTTCGCCCTCAGATGCCTGCTGGCATCTATTATTTGCAGCCAATAACAGAGCTCCGGATCAGTCCGGAGCTATATTATCAGATGCAGAGGGCTTTCCAGAAGGCATCTGCAGCCGATAACAAAACTCCGGATTGATCTGGAGCTCTGTTATTGGCTACAGATGCCTTCTGGCAGGCATCTAAAGGCGAAATGGAGGCTGGGGCAATGCGTGCGAGTGGCGGCAAGCAGCCGCAGAAGAAGTGGGCCAGCAGCGGGCTCCTGCTGGGCGGAGCAGTCGGTGTCACCACCGCGAGGTGACAATAATTAGAAACCTCCAAAAAGAAGGTTTCTTCTTAGCCATTTTTTCAGGGGTCAAAAGAAAATAAGACCCGGCCTTCTTTTTGGAGAAACACGGTACAAGAAAGAAGGGTTTTGCACTAAAATGTGAAGATGGCTTTGTGTGTAGAACAAGACAGGAAATGTTAGAAATAATTGGAAAATTTTATTCAGAGCTATACAAAGATCAAGATTACTCAAAAGTAACAACATCCACGAAAGGGGAAATGCCAGGTATCTACTCTAGTGGAAGAGGTATCAAGTGCCATAAAGACAATGAAAAATGGCAAAGTTTCAGGAAATGACTGTTACGGTTGAAATGCTGAAAGCTGGTGGTCACAATTTACACAATACTAGCAAAACTATAGTATCGAGATGCTTAAGAGAAGAAAAAATACCTGATGCAAGGAAAAATGTGAAAGTGATTCTTATACATAAGAAAGGACCCAAGATGATTTAAAGAACTATCGTCCAAAAAAACCTCTTTCAGTCATCTACAAGGTTTTCACCAAGATAATAACAAAAAGAATATTGAGAAGTTTAAATGATGCACAGCCAAAGGAGCAGGCAGGGTTCAGAAGTGGTTACAGCACAATGGATCACATCCAGTTTGTTCAGCAAGTCATTGAAAGGCACGAGTACAACATGCCTCTGTTCATGACTTTTATTGACTACAAAAAGGCATTTGACTCAGTATTCCAACAAGCAATAATTAAGGCATTGCTCAACCAAAGCATAGACACTGCTTACATAAACTTATTATAATCAATTTATGAAAAAAACAAGGGCAACAATTAGCCTTAATGATCTTAAAGTGGAAATCAACATAGAATGATGTGTATGACAAGGTGATACAATATCACCTATCCTTTTCTCAGCCTGCCTTGAAGAAGTATTTCACAAACTAGACTGGGCAAAAGATGGGAATAAAAATCAGTGACACTATTTAAATCACTTGAGATTTCAGATGATGTTGTTCTCTTCTCACAAGATTCAGAAGAACTACAAATATAGATACAAGAGCTGCACAAAGCTGGATAACCATTTGGCTTAAAAATAAACCTGAAAATGTTGTAAATGTGAGCTTGTTGCCAACATAGTCAGATGATGAGGGGGGAGGAGGATGCTTAATATTTTAAAGCAGCTGAAAGCTGCTTTATGGAGCTGTAAAGCATCCTTTCTGCGGCCATCTTAACTTTTAATTGTTTTTAAACAACCAGTCATAACTTGAGGATTTATGTAGTTGTTGAAAATAAGTCACTGATCAGTGGTGAAAGGCAACATAATGAAAGAAGCATAAGCACTGGATCAGACCTTGAAACACACACATATTACAAACTTAATTTTTCTCTCACATACTTCTGCAGTGCAGTTATAGTCAGTTATGCAGATATCTCAAACGTTACAGCCAGGAGCCACTGAAATAATTTCCATGGCCACTCATTCAGTTGTTGTCACAGTCATATGAAGTTCTCACTTATCGACCTGCATGGTCCTGGGGTTATAGTGGCAGCCAGCACTGCTGGGTTTGCCATTGCTAAATGACATCACACTTTGCAACCACAGTTCTTTTGGAGTGTAGAAAAGCTCTGCTCAGTAAATAAAGTTATATTAATCGCCTCTGCAGTCAATATTTTATTGAAATTGGTTTGAAGTACTGCCATACTTCTAAAACTAATTATTTCATGATACATATGCATTCTACATATTCCTTGTTGAGCAACTGTTTCAGGCAGTGACTGACTAGTTACAATGGTAATAAAAAGTGAATAAACTGTGACCAGTCATTGCATTAATGACCTTCACAAATCTGTAAAGCAAAGGAAAGCTGAAGTAATAGAAGCACAGTTGTAGTTTTATTTAGTGACTGCTTTTCTTAATGGCTGAGATGCAAGTCTCAGTTGTGATAAATGAGGACTACTTGTGCTTTCAAATACACATTCTGAAATTTAAAATGTAGAGTAAACTATGCCATTCCTGGTTTCATTAGGAAATTTTCAGGGTTCTCAATCTTTTTTTCTCCCTTTCTGCTTTTGAAAAAATAAAATGTTTACAGAAACATAAGATAGATCTGTTCTACAAGCTACGCCATGTGATGAATGAACTGATTGATCTTCGCAGACAATTACTTTCTGGTCATTTGACCCAGGATCAAATTCGAGAAGTCAAGAGACATCTCACTGTACGATTGGACTGGGGAAATGAGTAAGTATGGTTCTAGTTTTGTTTAAATAAAGGTAATTGTGGTGAAATAACAGAATTTGAAAATAGTCAGAAGCTTTATATATAGCCCACATATTGCTATGCTATGCTCTTTTGGGATAAACAGTATTATTCAAACCACAGAAAAATAATGAGAAGAAGTGAACAAAAGAAAAGGCAGGAGTTAAGGCAGTAGAAAAAAATTCTTAGTAAATCTAGTTTACACTGACATCATTCAACACATATCTCCATGCTTCCTTTTCTCATTTTTGGCTCTTCCATCTCTATACATCATACTATTTGCTCTTTAAACTTCCTACTTTTTCTGGATTCAACGCATTCATCTGTTACTTTTTCAAACTTCCCTTTTCTCTCAGTTTTTTTATTATCTCTCAATAGTTTGGTGATTCAGGCCTCATTCATATTCTTTATATGACCAAACTATATACAGTCCTTGATTTATTACCATTTTATTACAGCTATTCAAAGTTATGATGACACTAAAAAGGTGACTTATGATTAGTCCTCATAACATCACAAAATTGTGTTTCCCATTTGGTTTACCTGTGAAATTTCATTTCCTC
This sequence comes from Pantherophis guttatus, assembly GCF_059756535.1. NCBI lineage: Eukaryota > Metazoa > Chordata > Lepidosauria > Squamata > Colubridae > Pantherophis > Pantherophis guttatus. The sequence goes on from NC_142064.1 coordinate 210,182,863, forward strand.
ACTTTATTTAGCACTCCTCTATATGAATATTCCTGAATATTAAAAAGAAAATTTGCTTCTTCAAATCCCAACAGCAAGGCAGTAGGAAACAGCAGTTAACTATAGATAAGGCTTAGGTGAGCAAGGTGAATTTCCAAGTCCAGGAGTCCAAAGTCAAGCCAAAGTTTTACGACACCGAATCAAGGGAGAGAGATCATGGTTAATCAACAAGCCAGGATTGTAAATAACTAGATTCCAAGTGTCAAGATAGGCAAGCCAAATGCTGTAGTTGTTTCTAGCAAGAGACCATTGTTCCTATGGAAATGTAAATACTCTGTGCTGAGTATGCACAGCTGTGATCAGACAGTGGCAGTGAGTTCAGCTTCTTGCTGCTTGCTCATGAATTGCACACGTTAGCAAGTTGCAGAGATCCCACCTTCCCAGAAGGAATTGCAAGCCACTCATTCTTGCCCCATCTCTTGTTTTACCATACATATTTTTTAAATAATAAATTTCCACTATATTCAATTTACTTTTATGTTTCTCCTGTCATATCTTAATCCAATTTGCATAAAAGCACACTCTTCTAATCAGCCACTTTCACTTCTTCCAATAAATATTTGTTCCTTATAATAGACCACATACTAGCCCCATGTTTCTGTCAGCATTTGTATCTGTTTCTCCATCACTTTAACCATATTTGGTAGGCTTTCTACAAGATAACACAAATTCATTTGCCCTGATTTTTCTCTATTTATATACAGTACAACTTACAATTGTTTCCTCCATTTTCCTTGTAGTACAAACCTTGGTCTTTAATATATTAAGTTTCAGATCTGTATACCTCATTGTGCCATATAGTTTATTTAATATTTGATGTAAATGTTCAAATTCTCAGAAATTTGGCATCATTCACATAAAATGTACAAACATGTTTATGGATCTGCAATTTTGCCTCGTTACAGCAAACAGCCTGCTTTACTTTCATTTTCGTTTTCAGCATAGCTTGATTAGCACAAGGAAAAAAAAATCTGCTCCAGCAATTTACCTCTTTGGAGCAAGCAGCTGAGCCTGTGCAAAACAGCTGAGAGCAAATCATTGAGAGTCGGGAGGCCGATCCAATCAACTTGTGCTAATTAGGCTGTGCTGAAGCTGAAAGGAGTTGTTTTTTCTTGTTGTTTGCTTGCATGGAGGTAACTGCTGTGAGGCAGAGGCAAAAGGGTGGGGGCCAGTAGGTGGGCGGGGCTACATTCGGTGTATAAGATGCACCTAAATTTTCACCCCCTTTTAGGAGGGAAAAAGGTGCATCTTATACTCCGAAAAATACGGTAGTTATTACCAATAAAACCAGTGGTGAAATACACATTTTTTTGCTACCAGTTCTGTGGGTGTGGCTTGGTGGGCATGGCTTGTGGGGGGGGTCATGTGACTGGGTGGGCATGGCCAATTTTTTTTTTTTACTTATTAAAGCATTTTTTACTACCTATTCGAACCAGTAGTAAAAAAATGCTTTAAAAAAGAGAAAAAAAAAGTTCTGACAATTGCGTGGCACAGCTGATCGACAATCAGTTGTGCCACACAATCGTCGGAACCTTTTTTTACTTTTTTAAAGCATTGTTTTTATTATCTATTTGCCCGAACCGGTAATAAAAAAAATGCTTTAAAAAAGTAATAAAAAGATTCTGACGATCACGCGGTACAGCTGTGATTGTTGAAACCTTTTTTTTACTTTTTAAAGCATTTTTTTAAAAGCAGTTTTTATCACTACCGGTTTGTCCGAACCGGAATGAACCAATAGCATTTCATCCCTGAATAAAACCGTACACGGCATCCCATAATTGTATAATATATGTATACAATCTATCTATCTATATATGGTATATTTATATCTATCTATCTATGGCAGTGATGGCAAATCTTTTCGGCACCAAATGCTGAAAAGGGAGGGTGCGCGCTCGTGTACTTGTCAAAGCCGCAACCTAAAGAGCTGCTCAGGGCGCATGCGCGCACCCGAAAATGAACTTCCGGTTTTAGCTACTGAACTTCTGGTTTCATTCAGCTACTGAACATTTGGTTTCAGCCAGCTACTCTTCCAGGTTTCTGGCACGCATGCACACGCGACGATCAGCTGGCCGGCACGCATGCTTACGAAAGAAAACAGAAGACCAGCTCTTCTAGTTTCAGGTACTGCTGCATACAAAAAGGCCAGCTGATTGTCGCACGTGCATGTGCACCAGAAACCAGGAGGAGGAATGGGCAACGCTGCACGTGCCTGTTGACATGCCACTTCGGGCACACGTGCAACAGGTTTGCCATCACGGATCTATGGTATATATGTGCATATATTTGTGTCTGTGTGTACATATATATGATAACTGATCACTTGTTTACAGGGGAAAGTTCTACATTCAGACTGCCATTATGATCAAACAATTTGACCATGTCAGCTAATTGTCTGGGGATTTATATTTTATATTTTAACTCCTAATCTGTCATGGTATACAAGTGTGCAAGACTTATTCCACTTCTACACCAAGAAGTCTTGACTAGAAAAAATAAATGGAATTTCTAAAAGTGTAGATATTTTTAAATTTTATTCAAATTTAAGGCTTTTTATTACTTGGATAGTTGGACTATCCTTGCCCATGGAAAGGGAATCAGTGAATACTTCCTTTCTCCCCAATCTCTGTAAATGTTTATTCAGCAGTTTAGTGAACTCACCAAATAGGCAGCTAAAAATAAAAAATTACATCTGCACAATCAAATTTGAATTTTGTTTGTTGGACACGGGGGTGCATCTTACCCTATATCAGGCTGTGTTCAAGGCTTATTACTCCTTCAAAGGTAGGCCAGGTCAAGAAACTGGCACGGTACTTTATTGTACTAAAGTAGAATAATAAAATCTGAAAAACTTGTCTTAAGTTTTTATTCTACTGGTACTAAATACAATCAAGAGATGGATATTTTGAGGGGGGTTTTCAGGATTCTTTCTTAAGATTGTGTAATCTTTTTTCAATCTTCCTTCTTAATAGCTCATATCTTTCCCTACTGGTTCTTTCATATCCCAGCATCAGTTCTAAATTCCTTCATACTATCTTGTTTGCCAAAATCATGCAGGCAGCAGGAGGTGCATTGCCCCTCCCTCCCCCAGCACTCTTGCCTGGATTTCTCACCTCTGGCTGCTTAACAATCCACATGGTCCTGGGATTTAAAACAAAAAGTGGGACTCCTGGAATTGCTGTCACTAAGTGGCCACGTGACATTTTATGAACATGCGTTGAACATGCTTTATGCTTTATGAACATGCTTAATGAACATGCTTGGTAATGGCAATTCCAGTCCCAATTGCTGTTGTAACTTGAGGACTAGCAGTGTAATAAGTGAAAATTTTCTAAGTTAAGATCACTTTCCTAATAACTATTCCTTACACTTTATCAGATGGATGTATTCATAAGAAAGCCCTCACATAAAGATTCTAAAACCCAAATAACCAATCAAGAAAGGATTATTTTTAATTTCATATTTTACATTTTATATAACATGAATATACTTTATCCACAATATCTTTCAATATTGGGAAAGCTGCTTTACCTTATAAACTGTCACGTTCCATGTAGCTGACAACTCCTAAGAAGTGAAAATCACACTGATTTCAGAAAAGTATGTTTCATGATAATCCAGGATTAAAACATAATCTACAAATTTTAGAAATAAATTCATGGGAAGATTTATAAAAAGTCAATTAAGGGGGAGTTTCTTTGAAACATTTTCTTCCCACTCCATAATTTAGACTCCATATCTGAACTATGTGTCTTTCCTCACTCTATCTGAACCCTTCTCTTGTTTGTTCATTATCCTTTTCCAGAATAGCGTTGAATGATCACAGTTGAGCTATAGATATTCTGATATTGTTGCTTCAACTCAACTTCTGAGTACTACTGCATTGCATTCATTCGTTTGTTTGTTTGTTTGATTAGATTTTAATGCTGCTCCTCCCAAAATGACTCTGGTCAGTGCCAAAATCTGTGTAGTGTCACATATTGTACTGTTGTTAGAATCTTCAGCATTCATTAGATAGGTATGCTTTGGATTTTCAAGCTTGTGCAGTGCCATGTTTGAAGTATTCTGTCTCTTTATTATCAGTGCTATATGTATACGAGGGTCCAGTGCAAATCAAAATAATTAATGGACTTGCTAGTACCTCATACATGTGCCTGCATAGACTTATAAAAAGTGCTTCCTGAATGAAACCTTTTTACTATAACACCTCGTAGTAAAGGTTGAACTATTATACTTGCTGTGATGTTTTTGATACAAGTTATCACTGGGTAGTGATAACAGCCAGCTACTAAATAATCCTAACATTAACAATATGAGGTTAAGTACAGATTCCCATATGTATGGCAGGATGAATAAACACTACAAGCATAATAATTGATTTGAGGATATATGGTAGCATAATTATAACGTGAAGGCTGCATTGCTATATATACTTTTAATAAAGTAAATAGAAAGCCAGTTTGCTATAGAAGTTAAAGTGCTGCAAGCCAAGAGACTAGGTTCTAATCTCTAATTTTGTCAGATAAACGACCTTGGGCCAGTGACTTCCTCTAAGCCAGGGGTGTCAAACTCAAGGCCTGGGGGCCGGATCTGGCCTGTGGGGTACTTATATCTGGCCTACGGGGCTGCCCTGGAAACAGCGAAGGACCAGCCCACAGTGCTGCTGTCAGTGAAAACTAGCTCCCAAGCTCCGTTTTCACTGGCAGAGGATTGCAGGAAGCTGTGGCAGCTGAAAACAGAGCTTGGGAGCCCGTTTTCACTGGCAGAAGCACTGCGGGCTGGTCTAACAACCCTGATGCTGCCCACAATGAAATTGAGTTTGACACCCCTGCTCTAAACCATAGTAAAAGTTGGCAATGGCAAACCAATTTGGAAAATACTACCATACAGAAATCTTGTCCATTTAATTGTCAGGAATCAAGACTGACTTGAAGACATCAAAAATAAACCAACAGTTACAGGAGGAGAGTTTAATGGCTAAATAGAAATTTAAGCTCAGGGTTCTCTAATCCAAGTCTAAGTGATATTTCCTCATTATTGTGTTAATTATGAAATAGAGCAATTGACCTCTTATTAGAATGTACAGTATTTTAAGCAAAGAATAGGAAAATGGGAAGCATCTTTGCTATGCTTTAATATGAAAGCTGTTCTCAAATCTGAATCCTCATATCTGAAAAGATCTAATATGCATCTTGGAGATATTTTTAAAAATTAATTCTGGGTTTGTTGGTTTGTTTCTTCATAGGCATTTGGGCTTGGATCTTGTCCCACGGAAGGAGTTTGAGATTGTCGATTCTGATCAGATCAGTGTGTCTGATCTATACAAAATGGTAAGACTGTTCACGGGGAAGAAGGGTTTATGGAAGAACAGTTTGTGTAACCAGAAAATATTTATGTAACTGTGACAAGTGTGGTATATTTAGGACTGGAAAGATTCAGAATCAAATCCCCATTCAAATGGGTGATTTTGGCCAATCAATCTCTTTGACTAACTTAAATTAAAGGATTGTGGTGAGGATAAAATTACAGTAGGAATACGTAACACCCTATTTCAGATTTTTCTGTATCTCATATTCGAATGTGCTTGCAACGAATGCATTAGTTTAAACTATAATGATGAGGATTACAACAATAATAAATAAATACATATTTTAATTTTCCAAGGTGACTAATTATCACCTTTACTCTTTCCCAGAATGCTGGTTGGGAAATTCTGGCAGTTGAAGTCCACACATGTTGAAATTGCTAAGGTTGAGAAACACTGATTTATACTATGAGTGGCACCATTAGCAACAATTCTGAACAAGACAAATCGTGCATATAAATTGGCATAAAACAAATAAAAAGTTTGCATTTACTTTATATGAATGATTTAAAGTTACTTGGAAAAATAAAGGCTGTACTAGTTTCCATATTAATAAGCACAAAATAATTCAGTAAAGATATTGGAAATTTGGCATTGACATGTGTAACCATATTAATAAGGCTAGACAGAAGTGTTTAATGTGATATAATACAGCTTAATGAAGATTTCATAAGGCTATAGCACCAGAAGAAGACTAGAAATAATTGGGAGTTTGGAAGCTTCCAATTCATTACAGAATCAAGTCAAAACATTTCTACCAAATACCAAATGAGTTCAGAAAATTTTGAAATCAAAGCTAAATAGTGGAAACATTATTAAAGTAATTAATATCTGTGCACTCCCTATTATTCGATATGTAGCAGCAATAGTTGACTGGACCCATATGGAATTTGAGAACTTGGATTGGAAGATAAGAAATGACAGTATACCCAATAAATATTTGCACCCAAAAAGTGATATTGATTGTATTTGCTGTGGACAGAAGATTCCTATAGGTGAAACAAACTGTGAAGGGAAAAAAACATTGCCTGAATGACTATATTCAGCAGTATGTTCCATTTGTGGATGAAACTCACAAATGGAACATACAGCTAGAGGGATATAAATTATTTAAAAGAAATAGACCAAATAAAAGAGGAGGTGGAGTTGCACTATATATAAGAAATAACTACATCTCTACAGAAATAGAGCACAACAATGATGAAAATTATCTTGAATGCATTTGGGTCAATATTAAAGGGGGGGGGGAATGACATTGCCATAGGTCTATACTATAGGCCACCCAACCAAACAGAGGAAGTAGATGAACTTTTTGCTAGTCAGCTAACTAAGGTATGTAGGAAGTACATCACAATAGTAATGGGAAATAGTAACGAGAAAGTGGCAAGAAGGTTATTGCTTAGCATATTGTAAGCCGCTCTGAGTCTCCAGAGAAGGGCAGCATATAAATCAAATAAAAAAAAAAAAGGTGACAAGCAACAGGGAGAAAGCAGAGCTACTTAACTCATTTTTTGCATCTGTCTTTACACAAAAGGAAAAAACGGTCTAATTTATCAAAAACAGTACCACAAAAAACAGATTAGGAACACAAGTTAAAATAGGGAAGAAAATGATAAGTGAACACCTGTCTACCCTAGACGAGTTCAAATCACCAGGAGCAGATGGATTACACCCCAAGGTTCTGAAGGAACTGGCAGATGAGATCTCAGAACCACTGAACTATCTTTCAAAGATACTGGACCACGGGGGAACTGCCAGAGGACTGTAAAGAGCTTATGTAGTTCCCATCTTCAAAAAAGGAAAAAAAACAGATCCAGGAAACTACAGACCTATCAGTCTGACCTCAATACCAGGAAAGATTCTGGAAAAGATAATCAAGCAACGAATCACTGAACACCTAGAAGTAAAAAAAGTAATAACCAAAAGCCAACATGGTTTGAGAAAAACAGATCATGCCAGATTAATCTTATTGCATTCTTTGACAAAGTGACAAAATTAGTGGACCAGAGGAATGCTGTCGATATAGTTTACTTGGACTTCAGTAAAGCATTTGATAAAGCAGACCATAACCTACTACTAGATAAAGTAGAAAAATGTGGGTTAGACAGCATCACCACCAGATGGATTCGTAATTGGCTGATCAACCGCACTCAATGTGTAGTCCTCAATGGAACTGCATCTACATGGAGGGAAGTATGCAGTGGAGTACCCCAGGGCTCTGTTTTAGGCCCAGTGCTCTTCAACATCTTCATCAATGATTTGGACGAGGGGATAGATGGGGTATTCATCAAATTTGCAGATGACACCAAGCTGGCAGGAATAGCCAACACTCCAGAAGATAGGCTCAAGTTACAGAAGGATCTTGATAGACTTTAACATTGGGCGCTATCTAACAAAATGAAATTCAACAGTGAAAAAAGTAAGAGTCCACATTTAGGGAAGAAAAACAAAATGCACAGGTACCATATATGTGGTACCTTGCTCAATAGTAGTAACTGTGAGAGGGATCTTGGAGTCCTAGTGGACAACCATTTAAATATGAGCCAGCAGTGTGCAGCAGCTGCCAAAAAAGGCAACACAGTTCTTGGCTGCATAAATAGAGGGATAAAATCAAGATCACGTGAAGTGTTAATACCACTTTATAATGCCTTGGTAAGGCCACACTTAGAATATTGCATTCAGTTTTGGTCGCCACAATGTAAAAAAAGGTATGGAGACTCTAGAAAGAGTGCAGAGAAGAGCAACAGAGATGATTAGGGGACTGGAGGCTAAAATATATGAAGAACGATTGCAGGAACTGGGTATGTCTAGTTTAATGAAAAGAAGGGCTAAGGGAGACATGATAGCAGTGTTCCAATATCTCAGGTTGCCACGAAGAAGAGGGAGTCAAACTATTTTTCAAAGCACCTGAGGTTAGAACAAGAAGCAATGGCTGGAAACTAATCAAGGAGAGAAGCAACTTAGAACTAAGGAGAAATTTCCTGACAGTTAGAACAATTAATCAGTGGAACAACTTGCCTGCAGAAGTTGTGAATGCTCCAACACTGGAAATTTTAAAGAAGAGATTGGATAACCATTTCTCTGAAGTGGTGTAGGGTTTCCTGCCTAAGCAGGGGATTGGATTAGAAGACCTCCAAGGTCCCTTCCAACTCTGTTATTCTATTTCTATTTCTACATTAAGAAAAGAACCTTGATCAAGGAATCAGTCATGAAAAGTTCTTGAAAACAAGAAAACTGAAGGCTGAAATAGACAAGAAATAATTGAAAACCAATTTGTTAATTGGAAGAACAAGCCAATGCATGATTCATTGGAAATTTTGCTAAAGGTTTAGATTGAGTGTAGTAAAAAAATACTGGGACCATGAAATTGAGAAAGTTTTGGAAAATGAACACATTAAGATCTTATGGGACTTTAAGATCCAAACAGGCAGGCGTTTTATTCATAACATGCCTGATATAACAGTTATTGAAAAGAAGAAAACCTGTTTCATTGATGTTGTTATAATGGGTGAGACTAGAATTGAAGAAAAACAATGGAAAAAAATTACAAAATATTGGGACTTGGAAATCAAAGTTGATCACTTATGGAAAAAGAAACCCATTGTTATACCAATAGTGATTGGAGCCTGTGGAGCATTACTTTAAAAACTCCTTCAATATCTGGAAATATTGAATTGATCCAACCTGAATACCTACAAAAAGCACACAGTCTGTTAGAAACTACCTATATTTTTAGATGCTAGCTTAATAATATTTAGATCCTTAGTTAGGACTTGAATTATTAAATTTCCAGCATTCTTAGATGGACTTAGGTTAACTATAAATTTGCCAATTATGCACTCAAACTAGTATACCATGAAGACTTGTTGAATACTAGAGCCTACAAGAAAGACCAAATAAAGAATAGAAAAGAGATGTCAAGGCAAAGTATTACATGACCAGCACATTTAAAAAAAATAGCAGGGAAAACAGTATAGTATAGGACCTTCCAATGGCTAAGACTAAGAAAGTTGAAGAAAGAAACAGAGGGTCTAATTTTGGCTACATAAGACCAAGTATTAAGAACAAACGCATAAAAAGCCAGAATTGAGAGGACAGCAACAGACAGCAAATGCTCTCTGCAAAGAAGCTGAAGGAACAGTGAATCACCTAGTTATCTGCTACAAGAAGATTGCATAGAAAGAATGACTACAAACAATCGTATGACAAAGTGGCAACATTATTGCAAGAAATTTCATTTCCTTGTGAGCAAGTACCAGTGGAAATAGACAAAGTAGTAATAGAAAATGAAAACTGGCATTTCAGATTCAAATAAACAAGCACCTGCCACATAACTCCCCTGATATAACAATTGTTGATGAGAAAAACAAAAAGTCTGGACAGTATCTGGAGTCAGCAGAACAGATGAGAAAGAAATGGAGAAAATCACAAAATACAAAGACTTGGCAAATACAAGTCAAATGACTGTGGTAAAAGAAAACAAAAATAGTAGCAATAATAATAGTTCTGGGTGCAATCCCAAAACATCAGGAGCATCACTTGAACACCAACGACATTAACAAAATCTCCATTGGTCAATTACAAAAGGCCACTATTTAGAGCAGCTTACATCTTGTAATGATCTCTTTAACATCAGATAACAACATCTGCCTGTCCCAGGTCTTTGGGAAGAACTTGATAGGTGGATAAAAATGCCTAATCCATCTGACTCTGCGACCAGCCATAATATGTATTTACTTAATATAACAGGATGATTGCTAATTAAAGAAAGAAAGAACTTTAAATGACGCTGAAAATTACAAGGTTTGTTTCAGTTGAGAAATCTACTGTGAAAAATATCCAACTGACCCCTTGGGAATGTAGTTGCAGATAAATTGGTACTACAATTCCCAATGCTTTAGTTTGATTTGAGTGGAAAAGATTCCCTTTGAGTAAATATTATCTCTTGGAAACTGCCTTGACAAGCCCCTGCAATGTTTTTGGTAAGATTTTAGAGGTGGTTTGCCAATGCCTACACGCTGTTTACGAGCAGTTGCGCACTCCGGCTCCCAATGTGCGACTCATGTCCTGGGTTGCGCAGAGTCTCAGGCCCAGGGTCCGCGGCTGATGTTGTGTAACGCCAGGTCGGTTGTTAATAAAGCCCCCCTCTTATTATGGAGGGGGTTGCGGACCTGGCAGGTATTACGGAGACCTGGTTGGGCCAAGAGGGGGGGTCCCCCTCGTTGAAATGTGCCCACCAGGTTTCCGTGCATTTCATCAGCCAAGGGCCCAGGGGAGGGGTGGGGGAGTGGTGGCGATTATTAAGGAAAGTCTTTGTCCGAGGGAGACCACTGTTCCTCAGATAGCCGGATGTGAGTCCCTTTTTGTGAAGTGGGGCCGTGGGGTGCAGGTGGGTCTGCTGACTACGTACCTGGCTCCCTGCCACGTGGCGGCGACCTTACCCGAGCTGCTTGAAGTTATTGCCGGGGTGGCGGTTGATACCCCCAGACTTATTGTCATGGGGGATTTCAATCTACCATCCGCAGGTGAGGCGTCAGAGGCGGCTTGGGAGTTCATGGCTTCCATGGCGGCCATGGACCTGACCCAGTTAGTTCAAGGCCCCACTCACATAGGGGGACACACTCTGGACTTGATTTTTGTCTCTGGTCAGTGGTTGAATGATCTTGGTAGAGGGGACCTAGATATCAAACCCTTGTCATGGACAGATCATTCGCTCCTTCACTTGGACTTTCCAGGGAGACGGAACTGACCAGATGGTTCCGTCCCAGGCGCCTGATGGATCCCGAAAGGTTCCTGATGGAGCTTGGGCCGTTTCCTGAGACCCTGGCACATGACTCGATGAAGAGCTGGTGGCCGCCTGGGAGAGTGTGGCCGCCGGAGCTTTGGATCGTGTTGTGCCTTTGCGGCCTCTGACCTGATGCCGATCTCAATTGGCTCCTTGGTTCTCTGAGGAGCTGAGAGAGATGAAGCATCGGAAAAGACGCCTAGAGAGCATTTGGAGGACTAGTCAATCCGATTCCGACCGGACACTGGTGAGGTCTTATATCAAGACCTATCTAGTGGCGATAAAAGCGGCGAAATCTAACTATTATCACATCTGCAGAGAACCGCCCAGCCGCTCTGTTTAGGGTGACCCACTCCCTTCTTTGGGGGGGAGTGCGGGAAGACCCCTTACAGGGTCGAGCTGAGGATTTTGTGCAATTCCTGCATGATAAAGTCGCTTGGATTCGGGAAGGCTTGGACTCCGATTGGATGAGTCCAGGAGAGGAGACGAGGGTAGGTCTTGAGAATATTATCTGGGAGGAGTTTGATCCTGTGGCTCCCGAGGATGTGGACAGGGTTCTGGGTAAGATTAGTGCCGCCACGTGTTTATTGGACCCGTGTCCTTCCTGGTTGGTACTGGCCTCTCGGGAGGTTACACGAGGTGGCTCCAGGGGATTATAAGTGCTTCTCTGAGTGAGGATGCCTTTCCCGCCGCCTTGAAAGAGGCAATGGTGAGGCCCCTCCTCACGAAGCCTTCCCTGGACCCGGCTGAATTAGCTAACTACCGTCCGGTCTCCAACCTTCGTTTTGTGGCGAAGGTTGTTGAGAGCGTGGTGGCACGACAGCTTCCCCGGCACCTGGATGAAGCTATCTATCTGGACCCGTACCAGTCGGGCTTCAGGCAGGGGTACAGCACAGAAATGGCATTGGTCGCGTTGGTGGATGATCTCTGGAGGGCTCAGGACAGGGGTTGCTCCTCTGTCCTGGTCCTATTAGATCTCTCAGCGGCTTTTGATACCATTGACCATGGTATCATGCTGCAGCGGTTGAGGGGGTTAGGAATAGGGGGCACCGTTTTGCGGTGGTTCTCCTCCTTCCTCTCCGACTGCTCGCAGTTTGTGTTGGCAGGGTGTTAGAAATCGACCTCGAGGTGCCTCGCATGGGGAATGCCGCAGGGGTCGGTCCTCTCGCCCCTTCTGTTCAACATTTATGTGGAGCCGCTGGGCGAGATCATCCGTGGTTTTGTTGTGAGAGTCCATCAGTACGCTGATGACACTCAGCTGTACATCTCCACCCCAGACTACCCCAACGAGACCCTTGATGTGATGTCTCGCTGCCTGGAGGCTGTGCGGGTCTGGATGGGGAGAAATAGGCTCAGACTCAACCCTTCCAAGACCGAGTGGCTGTGGCTTCCGGCGTCCCGATATAGTCGGGGTGAATTGCTGCCCCCCACAGAGAGGGCTTGCAATCTGGGTATCCTCCTGGACGCACGGCTGTCTTTTGAAGAGCATATGACGACCGTGGCCAGGGGGGCTTTTTATCAGGTTCGCCTGATTCGCCAGTTGCAGCCCTTTCTGGACCGGGACGTCTTGCGCATGGTCACTCATGCCCTTGTCACCTCCCGGTTGGACTATCCCGGCTCTCTACATGGGGCTCCTCTTGAAGAGCACTCAGAGGCTCCAACTGGTCCAGAATGCAGCCGCGCGGATGGTTATGGGAGCAACCCATTGTGCCCATGTGACACCCCTCCTGCGCGAGCTGCACTGGCTCCCAGTGGTCTTCCGGGTGCGATTCAAGGTGTTGGTTACCACCTTTAAAGCGCTCCATGGCATAGGACCCGGGTACCTTCGAGACCAACTTCTGCCACCAGTAGCCTCCCACCGGCCAGTTTGCTCCCACAGAGAGGGTCTCGTCAGGGTGCCATCGGCCAAGTTATGTTGGCTGGCGACACTCAGGGGGAGGGCCTTCTCTGTGGGAGCCCCAGCCCTGTGGAATGAACTGCCCCCGGAAATGCGTAAGATCTCCGACCTCAGGGTATTTCGCTGTGCCCTTAAGACCCTGCTGTTCCACCAGGCCGGGCTATCCATTTAATGATTTTAAATGGGATGTTTTAAATTTTGGGGGGTTTTAATATTGAGCCGAAATTATTTAATAATTTTAAATTATTTTAATTGTTGTTTGTCTTTGTGCTTTTAATAGGCTGTACACCGCCCTGAGTCCTTTGGGAGAAGGGCGGTATAGAAATAAAATTATTATTATTATTATTATTATTATTATTATTATTATTATTATTATTATTATTATTATTATCATCATCATCATCATCATCATCATCATCATCATCATCATCATCATCATCATCATCATCATCCTAGGACTGAGAGAGAATGAGCCAGGTGGCTTTATGCCTAAGGCAGGATAGATCTCCCATCATCATCATCATCATCATCATCATCATCATCATCATCATCATCATCATAGGATTGAGAGAGAATGAGCCAGGTGGCTTTATGCCTAAGGCAGGATAGATCTCCCATCATCATCATCATCATCATCATCATCCTAGGACTGAGAGAGAATGAGCCAGGTGGCTTTATGCCTAAGGCAGGATAGATCTCCCAGTTTCTAGCTTGTTACTTTAACCCAGTGCTTCCTAATTTTTTTCCTTCATTACATCTAGTCCTCAACTTATGACCATAATTGAGACCGGAACTTCCATCGCTAAGTGATGTGGTTATTAAATGAGTTGTACCTGATTTTACCATCTTTTTTTTTTTTGCCTCATTCGTTAAGCAAATGATCACAGTCATTAAGCAAATCCAGCCTCCTACATTGACTTTGGTTGTCAGAAGCCCCCTGAGAAGGTTGCAAATGTGTTTATTTACTTTGTTTATTTATTATATTTGTTTGCCGCCATCTCGCTGCAAGGCAGCTTTGTGTAGCTTACAACATCAACCCTCCTCTCTCTCTCTCTCTGTCTGTATATATGTATGTGTATATGTATATATAAAATTGCAATAAAATACAGATTATAACTAAAATATGGGGAGGAAGGGAGCACAATGTATGGGGGAGAGTGGGAGCTGCTATTAGTCGATTACACCTCCAGTGTGATACTCTCTCATTGGGAGTTCCAAGCCAGGTCTTCAAGCTCTTGTGGAAGGTCAGGAAAGTGGGAACCAATCTCTCTTCAGAGAACAAGATGTTTCAAAGGGCCCTGACAGAGAAGGCTCTTTCTCCTGGACCCTGCCAGCCAGAATTCCTTGACAGATGGGATCTGCAGCATGCCTCCTCCACCAGTGTGGGGTGGGGTAGACCTATCCCATAGAATGGTTCCTCAAGTAATCTGGACCCATGCCATACAGGACTTTATAGGTAATGAGCAACACCTTGAATTGTACCCAGAAGCAAACCTCAGGTCTTGCAGCTAATGGAACAGTGGTGTAACATGGACCACCTTAGGGGCCCCTAAGACTGCCCATACTACTTCACTTTGCATCCGAATGCTCTTCAGGGGTAGTCCCCTGTAGAGTGCATTGCAGTAGTCCAAGTGTGAGATGACCAGAGCTTGAATGACTTGAATACAGGGACTCCTGAACCAGGCCACAACTGGCTCATAACTGAAGTTCTGCAAAGGTTCGCCTAGCTGCAAATGTCACCTACTCTTTGAGCAAGACTCACAAGTCCAGGACAACTTTCAAGTTGTGGACCGAGGTAGTGCCACCCATTCAGGGCTAAAGATGTCAAAGTCCCAGATCTTAAAACTCCATGTACCCATTTGGTCTTGCCAGGGTTCAGCCAAACCAAATAGCAATAGCATTTAGACTTATATACTGCTTCATAGTGCTTTACAGCCCTCTAAGCGGTTTACAGAGTCAGCATATTGCCCCCAACAATCTGGGTCCTCATTTTACCGACTTCGGAAGGATAGAAGGCGGAGTCAACCAGGAGCCTGGTGAGATTCAAACTGCCAAAGTTCAGGCAGCTGGCAGTCAGCAGAAGTAGCCTGCAGTACTGCATTCTAACCACTGCGCCACCACAGTGATCACATGAGCCTGGGAAACTGCAGTTGTCATAAATATACACCATTTGCAAAGAACCTAAATTTTGTCATGTGACTGTAGGAATGCTGCAGTGATCATAAGTGTGAGGACTGGTTGTGATGTTTTACAATGCTGACATGACTTTGAACAGTTAGGAAATAAATGGCCGAAAGCCAAAGCTGCTTATCTGAAAGTCCTTTTTGCCCAATGTAGGTAAAACACTTCAAGTCCTGAAAGTTTCTGTTGTGATTGGGTAATCGGTTGTGTGCATTACCCAATTCCACACACACTCCATCCACATATTTTTGGGTAACTGAAAGGTTTAACTGTTATAGCTAACTGACTGAATCTGTTCAAACAAGGTAATTACATATTAAAGAGTAAAAATAATTCTGCTTAATTAAGTAAAGAACCAAAGCAGTGTATTGAGAAAAATAATATTTTTCCTGTCATCTTTACAGCATTTATCCAGTAGGCACAGTGTGCAACAAAGCATATCACAGGTAAGTTGAGTTATATAAACATCATCATTTTCTAAATATCACATGAATAGCAATACATTTAATGGTATTAGATGGTTTTGCTTGACAGTGCTAGTGTACAAATACT
Source organism: Pantherophis guttatus (assembly GCF_059756535.1). Classification (NCBI taxonomy): domain Eukaryota; kingdom Metazoa; phylum Chordata; class Lepidosauria; order Squamata; family Colubridae; genus Pantherophis; species Pantherophis guttatus. The sequence continues at coordinate 210,198,682 of NC_142064.1, forward strand.
AATTTATTTTCTTTTGCAGCAACTTCTTGATCTTTGTTTAGAACTTCTTGCATTAGTTTGAAAATTGTATAGTGAGACAATTAGAATGTGATACTGATATGTACACATGTCTGTGTCCATGAAATGTTTGGGTTGTGTGTATTTTCCCTTGCTGTTACATTCCAGACGACATAGAAGGTAATTAGCACAATACAGCCGAATTTCAAGATATCAAAAAGGTATGAAACATTAGTGACAGCCTCTGTGCTGCTGCTGAAATAACTTCAAAAGAAAGACTGTAATGATTTCCAAGTAATGATTTCCATGAGCTTTCTCAATTTTTTAATCATATCCTACCTTCCCACTTGTGTACCAGTATTTAAATCTGATAACTGTCTACTTAAGTGGAGACAATGACATCACTGTTATCATCAAGAATGGAGCCTATAAGTCTTTTATCAATGAGATGAAAAAAATAGTTTGAAGGAAGGAAGAATAGTACCCATTGTCTCTGTCTGGTGGTCATACTTTCTAGATGTCAGCTGGATAGATATAAACCAACATAACTGAATAAACTTGCAAAACATTTCATCATTATGTATAGGTTACTTGCAACTATATATAGCTAAATATCAGAAATAAAGCTTTCCTGACTCTTCAGTTCTTCTATAGCCAATCATTGCTCTTTATGTTTAAATAACTCATCTAGTCTCATCAACATGGGTACTACCTCATTTTCTTTTTAACTTATTCCACAGTTCAGAAATGGTTAAGATAGTGCTGGGCTGCAGTAATTTAATATGGATCAAAGAAAATTGCTTTATTCAGCTATTTGCTGATATTTACAGAATCTTACATGTGGTTGTGAAATTTAATGTAGAGCAAATACTGAATACTGAACTTTATGTAATTTACTTTGTTAATAAATACTGTAATGTAGTTTTAGTAATAATTGTATCCTCAATTTTTTCATCAAACATCCAAATGTATTTTGACGACATTGCTTGATCTCCAAATTGTTACAACTAAAAACCAGTGCACATGATGAGTATTTATAGTGGGTATGTTATTAAATGGAAAACCTAAAGTTTCTAAAAGAAGGGAGAATAATTCACTTGTTCCATAAATAATTACATAACTATTGAATACTTGTATATAAAATAAAGCGCTTTTCATTTTGTTTTTTTTCAAATTAGGTGGATACAATGAGGCCACGCCATGGAGAAACATGCCGTCTGCCAGTACCTCACCATTTCTTTCTCAGTTTAAAGAGTTTCACATACAATACCATTGGAGAAGATGCAGATGTGTTCTTTTTTTTATATGATGTTCGAGAAGGGAAGCAGATCAGGTAAATCAAGATAACTTTTACTTTTTCAGAATATATAGATTAGCAATAGGAACAGCCCTTAGACTTATATACTGTTTCATAGTGCTTTACAGTCCCCTCTAAAGGGTTTACAGAGTCAGCATATTGCCCCCAGCAATCTGGGTCCTCAATTTATCGACCTCAGAAGGATGAAAAACTGAGTCAACCTTGAGCCAATCAGGATTGAACTGCTGGCAGTCAGCAGAATTAGCCTACAATACTGCTTTCTAACCACTGCGCCACCACAGTTCAGTATTGATACTTTCATTTAAAATCTTCATTTATGTAATATTTATATTTTTATTAATATAGTTATTACAAAATATAATTTTGAAATATTATGTCATGAGTTATACTTTTACTGAAGTAGAAAAGTGCTCAACTAATTTGCTAGTGCTAGTTCTTTATTATAGTCATTGAACAAATTCTACAAGTAAACAAAATAAACAGTTTATGTTTCAAGTATAATACAAAACAGACCTAAAACTATAGCTAGATCACCAATCTCATCAGTAAAATTTTATAAACCGCAATGGTGACAGAGAACAACCTTGTCATGTTACATTCTCTATCTCACAGGACTTGGGTAGCTCATCATTAACAAGAGTTTGAGCCTTCTGTCTGTATAAATTGTTGCATTTCTTTTAAGAAATTCTCCCCAAAATCTATTTCTTCCACCAATATTAAAATACTTATGATGATGAAAATAATCCACGTCCAGTATTTTTCAAATTATTCACAGAATTTTATTAGATGCAGAAAGGCATTAATTAATGCAAGTTCAGAAGGTACATAAAAGTGTTATTCAGAAGGTCTTGCTAACTAATAGGATTTCAAAATGAGATGATATATGATCTCTCAATAAATTATTAATTTATTCAATAAATCAATTTGTTTAATAAATTATTAAATAAAATTTAATAATTCTGACTAGAATAAGATTAAATGAAGTATTAATTATAGACAAATCTTTCTTGCCTTTCAGTGAAAGATTTCTGGTAAGGTTGAACAAGAATGGGGGGGCCAAGAATCCAGAGAAGATTGATCGGATGTGTACACTTTTTACAGTAAGTAGTGCTTTATATTCTGTACTCTGTTTCTGACACAGTTGGTCATTTGCGAGTGATTGACATTTCTAAATTTATAATATCATAAATTTTGTAGAACATTGTTTTAAATACTTAAATGAAATATGAGCCAGCATCCTTAAAGATGCCAGCTGCTGTTTTGTGGTCTGGTAAGGAGCAACTGTGTGGACCATTCATAAATGATCTCAGGTCCTCTTGTCTTTGGAGAGTAATTAGAGTCTTGATTCTGTCCCAGTCATTGGCTCCATTTTAAGCAGCACAATTTTCAGTTTGCCTTTTCTTCCCTGGAAGTCCAGACTTCCTTTCTAAAATATTTGTGATTATGAGTTTTATGATTTAGCTTTTACATATTTTAGCTATATGTCCAAATAATAGCATTGCTTTGCAATATTGCTTTGTAAAATGAGATGGGTACCATATAAATTTGATAATAAATAATGCAATATGTTCAAAGTATATGAAATGTGTAGGTTGAAAGCAGATAAGTATAGGGGCTATACTTTTAGATGTTCTAGAAGAAAAATAGATGTATTTAATAAAATATTAAAACTAATGATAATGTTCTTTATTATTTTTAGAAGAAGAAATATATTTTATATTTAGAAAACTAAGACTGAATTGTTTAGTTCTAACATATATGATCCCCTTCATGGATTACTGCCTTGTTGTGGTGAACAGGCTTGTGTAGCTCAATGAAGCTATGAGCTATACTGTGCAGAGCCACCCAAGACAGACAGGTCATAGCAGAGAGTACTGAAAAACGTGATCCACTGGAGAAGGAAATGGCAACCCATTCCAGTATCTTTGCCATGAAACCCCATGGACAGTACCAAAAGGAAAAAAGATATGACGCTGGAAGATGAGCCCCTCAGGTTGGAAGATGTCCAATATGCTACTGGGGAAGAGCAGAGGGCTAGTACTAGTAGCGCCAGAAAGAGTGAAGTGATTGGGCCAAAGCCGAAAGGATGCTCAGCTGTGGATGCATCTGATGGTGAAAGGAAAGTCCAATGCTGTAAAGATTTTTTCTCCATAGGAACCTGGAATTTAGTAAGATCCATGAATCAACACAAGCTGGACATGGTCAGACATGAGATGACAAGACTGAACATCAACATCTTAGAAATCAGCGAACTAAAATGGACCGGAATGGGTGAATTTAATTCAAATGACCATCAGGTATACTACTGCAGGCAAGAATTCCTCCGAAGAAATGGAGTAGCCTTCATAATCAATAAAAGAATAGGAAAAGCAATACTGGGACACAATCCCCAAAATGATAGAATGATCTCAGCTCTAATCCAAGGCAAACCATTCAGTATCACAGTAATCCAAGTCTATGTCCAACCACTGGTGCTGAAGAGGATGAAATTGACCGGTTCTATTAAGCCCTACAGCACCTTATAGAATTAACACCAAAAAATGATGTCCTTATCATTATGGGGGATTGGAATGCTAAAGCAGGAAGCCAAAAGATAACCGGAATAACAGGTAAAATTGGCCTTGGAGTACAAAATGAAGCAGGACACAGGCCGATAGAATTTTGTCAAGAAAATACAATGGTCATAGCAACCACTCTTTTCCAACAACCCAAGAGACGACTCTACACATGGACGTCACCAGACGGTCAACAGAGAAATCAGATTGACTATGTGCTCTGCAGCCAAAGATGGAGAAGCTCTATACAGTCAGTAAAAACAAAACCAGGAGCTGACTGGCTCAGATCATGAGCTTCTTGTTGCAAAATTTAGGCTTAAATTGAAGAAAGTAGGGAAAAGCACTAGGCCACTCAGGTATGAACTAAATCGTATCCCTGATGAATATACAGTAGAGGTGACAAATAGATTTAAGGAATTAGATCTGATAGACAGAGTGCCTGAAGAACTATGGACGGAGCTTCGCAACATTGTACAAGAAGTTGCAACTAAAACCATCCCAAAGAAAAAGAAATTCAAGAAAGCAAAATGGTTGTCTGAGGAAGCTTTGCAAATAGCTGTTCTGCCCCAGCTCCGGATTCCCAAGGATATTGACATAGACCAACGGTCCTTATCAAATTTATTATGTAGCAAGAATAAACCAAAGTCCGGCAAAGGTTGGCAACCAGCCCAGAAAACAAGATACGATAAGACTTTTCCAAAAATGCTCTGATGATAATTACAAGTTGTTTCCAGCAAGAAACTTACAAGCGTGTGACTTAAATAGGCTAAGGGAGTGGCCAATTATCCTCAAGCCTTACTCTCAAGGAGACCTCCTCCTCCTGTGTAGCCACTCCTGCCTTTTGGCAGCCCTGTGTGCTCGAGCATTGAGGAGAGGCTCCTCCACTTCGCTCTCTCCACTTGAAGGAACCTCTGGAGGTTCTGATAGCCCTGGCTGAGTCTCTGCCTCTGCACTGGCACCACATCCTCTTCAGCCTCCTTGCTGTCCGACGCAAGCGCCAGCTGCGCCGCGACACCACACCAGCCTCCTCGTCGGGATCAGCCGCGATCCACGCAGGCCGCTGGTGGGCCACAACAACAGCTGAGGAAAGAAGAGAAGAGAAAGGCAAGGGAGAAAGAGAAAGATACACCCAGTTGAATACAGAATTCCACAGAATAGCTAGAAGAGATAAGAATGCATTCTTAAATGAACAGTGCAAAGAAATAGAAGAAAACAATAGAATAGGGAGGATCAGAGATCTCTTTAAGAAAATTGGAGATACGAAGGGAACTTTTCGTGGAAAGATGGGCATGATAAAGGACCAAAATGGCAGGGACCTAACAGACGCAGAAGAGAGGTGGCAAAATTACACAGAAGAACTATACAAGAACAAGCTTAATATCCCTGATAACCATGATGGGATGGTCAGTGACCTAGAGCCAGACATCCTAGAATGCAAAATCAAATGGGCCTTAGGACATATGAGCAACAACAAAGCTTGTGGAGGTGACGGTATTCCAGCTGAGCTATTCAAAATCTTAGAAGACGATGCAGTAAAAGTGCTACACTCAATTTGCCAGCAAATTTGGAAAACTCAACAGTGGCCACAGGATTGGAAAAGGTCAGTTTACATTCCAATTCCAAAGAAAGGCTATGCCAAAGAATGTTCAAACTATCACACCATTGCACTCATTTCACATGCTAATAAGGTTATGTTTAAAATCCTACAAGCTAGGCTCCAGCAGTATGTGGATTGAGAACTACCAGAAGTACAGGCAAGTTTTGAAGAGGCAGAAGAACTAGAGATCAAATTGCCCACATACGCTGGATCATGGAGAAAGCTAGGGAGTTCCAGAAAAACATCTACTTCTGCTTCATTGACTATGCTAAAGCCTTTGATTGTGTGGATCATAACAAACTGTGGCAAGTTCTTAAAGAGATGGGAGTACCAGACCATCTTATTTATCTCTTGAGAAACCTATATGCGGGTCAAGAAGCAACAATGAGAACTGGACACGGAACCATTGATTGTTAATTGGAAAAGGAGTCTGGCAAGGCTGTTGCCCTGCCTATTTAACTTATATGCAGAGCACATCATGAGAAAGGCAGGGCTAGATGAATCAAAAGTTGAAATTAAGATTGCTGGGAGAAATATCAACCTCAGATATGGAGATGATACCACTCTAATGGCAGAGAGCAAAGAGGAACGAAAGAGCCTATTGATGCGGGTGAAGAAGGAGAGTGCAAAAGTTGGCTTGAAACTCAACATTAAGAAAACTAAGGTCATGGCATCCAGCCCTCTCAATTCCTGGCAAATAGATGGGGAAGAAATGGAGGTAGTGACAGATTTTATTTTCCTAGGCTCCAAGATCACTGCAGGTGGGGCCTGGAGCCAAGAAATTAAAAGACGCTTGATCCTGGGGAAGAAAGCTATGGCAAATCTAGACAGCATACTAAAAAGCAGAGACATCACCCTGCCAACAAAAGTGCATATAATCAAGGCTATGATTTTCCCAGTTGCAATGTATGGCTGTGAAAGTTGAACCATAAGAAAGGCTGAGCGCCAAAGAATTGAGACCTTTGAACTATGGCGCTGGAGAAGACTCCTGTGAGTCCCTTGGACTGCAAGGCGATCAAACCGGTGAGTCTTAGAGGAGATCAACCCTGACTGCTCTTTAGAAAGCCAGATCCTGAAAAAGAAACTCAAATACTTTGGCCACCTAATGAGAAGGCAGGACTCACTGGAGAAGAGTCTAATGCTGGGAAAGATTGAGGGCAAAAGAAGAAGGGGACAACAGAGAATGAGGTGGCTGGATGGAGTAACTGAAGCAGTTGGTGTGATCTTAAATGGACTCCAGAGGATGGTAGAGGACAGGAGGGCCTGGAGGAAAATTGTCCATGGGGGTCGTGATGGGTCGGACACATATATACACACAACAACATATATAATTAGGTGTAGACTTTCATGTTATTTTGAAAGAGAAATCATTGAAAAACTTCAATTTCCAGAAATTGTTTAATATTGTTTAGAATAATGAGATACCATTTGGAAATTTCTGTATTTTTGTTTTCATTTTTCTTTCATTTTTCCCTAATGCCTAGTCTTTCATATCCTTTTGTTGGAATTTGTAAGAAACATAGAGGCTGCTTTTCTGAAATGTAAATATAGCTTAGAGATGTTGCTAATTTATTTTTTCTTTTGCATCTTTCCTATTTATAAGGACCTTGGCAGCAAAGATATGAAGAAAGATTTGTACATAGTTGCCCATGTAATCCGAATAGGTACAGTATGCCTTATTAAAATGCATTTGCATTTTTTGTTTAAACAACAGAAATAACATATGATATGCTCTGTTGCATAAGTTGTGATAGTTTCTCTGTCTGCTGGAGATAATAACAGAAGATCACTTATGTTTTATTACTAATTGCTAAAGATTTCTGAATTATAAGCATACTCAGTAAATGTTTTAATGCAGTGGAAGGATATTTTAGTATATCTATTCCAACATATTGTATGTGTTATTTTTATGTTTATAAATAAATCTATTAGAACGGATAATAACATACTTCTGGCAGTGCCTATCTCAATTATATTTGGCTTATCTTGATTTCTTTCAGTCCCTGCTATTTAAGATTGCCCTGCCTTGAAAAAGACTTGGAAAAAGTGTTTTGGAAAGTGTGGAGCTCAGGTTCAGGCCTTCTTTAAAGCAGTTGAATCTTCAATGTAATTACCAATCAGCCCTACTGATTTTCAGGGTTGAGCTGAAGGCTGGAAGAAACACCATATTCCCAAAAATATTTGTGAGCAAATATTTAATCAAAGACAGCTTCAGTATCTAATGGAGCAAATTTTATTATTAATAATAAATAATATTATATCATTTTAATTTCAGTATTAAAGTATTTTTGCTCCTGAATTAAAAAAAAAAAACCTATGGAAATTGGCCATTAGTTTGTCTAACTGTATTTCTGTAAAACCTAGGAATCCACAAGAATTTAATGGGGATCATAAGATAACAGACACAAAAAAACCCTACTGGATTACATTGGTCTTCCTTCTGTCTGCAAGGAGTTTGATTAAGAGATGGGTGGCTGCTTTTCCCCCAGAACTAGTTGAGGTTTTTTCATCTATATCAGGGGTGTCAAACTCAAGACCTGGGGCCCGGATCTGGCCCACAGAGTGCTTAGATCTGGCCCCCGGGGCCGCCCTGGAAACAGTGAAGGACTGGCTCACGGTGCCTCTGCCAGTGAAAACGGAGCTAGGGAGGCTGTCACAGCCGAAAATGTAACTCGGGTGCCCGTTTTTGCTGGCAGAGCATGTGGGCCACCACAGGTGCCCCGACATTAGTAATGTTGAGCTGGCCACACCCAACCTGGCCACATATCCCCCGCCCCCCTGAGGCCAAACACAACCCTGATGCGGCCCTCAATAAAGTAGAGTTTGACACCCCTGATCTATATGCACATTCTATCTGACTTTCTGCCTGCCCACAGAATCTGAAAAACATTTTCTCATAAGCTGTCCTTATTTTCTAAAGGATAGCCAGAAAATTAAAAGGGACCGTTGCGGTTGACAAAATTTGTGAACAAAGAGAGCTTGAAATCCAATAGAAAATTTTAATTTGCTTAGCAGCACCAGATTAATGGCTATGTCGTTTCCTCTTATCCCTGTCAAAGATGTTGGACTTCCTTTTCTTGATTTTTGCTTGGTTATTACTTTGTCCCAAATAAAACAAAAAGAGACAGGATGATTTTAAAAGATTACAAGTGTAAGGTCAGCTTGCGTGCAGTTCATGTATACCTCAAATTCCTTTACAGTGGGACCTGCTTTAGTGTAAAACAGATATGAGAATTATCTTTGTGCGTTGCATTATAATTTTCAGCAGCTTGAATCCTATGGCAGCTTTCTACTCAAAAATATGTTTTGTGTAAATCTAATTGAAAATAATGGATAGCTAGGAGAGTGAATGCAAAAGCAGGCAGGCAGGCAGAAAGAAGATGACTGTTTATGTGGCTCAGCCAGGCATTCATAATAGAAAAAAACACGATGTAATTGCATCATGTTAATTCATAAATGGTACAGTAATTAGTACATCCATTTTTGTGAAATTCAGATGACTTTAATGTAGAATTTGCATAAATTAAAACAAGGATGAGTTTTGTGTTACTGCTTATTTTCTATCACTAGAAATTTGTCTCATGATCAGGAGTTATGGGAATTTTTTTTATTTTTACTGATAGGTTCTGTAACCTTTAGATAAGAACCCTTCATTAGATAAGAAAGAAGTGAAAGGGGCATCCATAAGGATATGGAGATTGCAGAGAAACTGAATAAATTCTTTGCAACTTTCTTTACTGTAGAAGGTAAAAGATAGATCCTTGAAGCCTGTATTGAGTTTCTCAGGGAGAAAATCAGAGCAAATTAAGTAATTTGATAAAACAATCTGGAATATTTTGCAAAAGTAAAGAATTTAAAGAATTCTTGAGTCTTGATGACTTGAGTATCAGATGTAAAATTGCTGATTTCCCTGCAAGAATATTTAACTTATCTCTAAAATTGAGTTCAGTGCTAGAGAATGAAAGTGTAGTTCCTTAAAGATCTGTGCTGAGATCAGTGCTTTTATAGTTTATGGACAAATTGTCTTGGAATAAGCAGTAAGTTGGCAGGGTAAGCAGTAGATTATATCAAACTATTTAGGGTAATTAAATCTAAAATTTATGATACAGTTCTGGAGTGTTTTTTTTTTTTTTTGAAGTACAGCAAAATGGTAAATGAAACAACAAATACAGTTCAATTAAAGCAAGTATAAAGTGATGCGCATTGGGTCACACATCCCATTTCACATATAGATTTATGTACTTTGGGTTGTCTTACCCAAACTAATAAGGAAAGTGATCTTGAGATTTTAGCAGATAGTTCAATAAAATCACAATTCAATGTGCAGCAACTGAGAAAAAGGCAAATGTCATATTCAGCATTGTCAGGAAAGAGATTAAAAATAAAACTGTCAAGTTTTAATCTGCTTCCACTAATATATTTTGGATAGAACTTTTGGGACCTCGTAGCATAGAAAGAAAGGCACCTGAGGAAGATATGATTGAATCATGCATAACCTGGATAAATGTTTATGACACTATTCCCCTTCTCTTGAAACACTAGGACCCAGATTAATCCAATGAAATTGATTGGAAACAGACTGAGAAATTTTTTAAAAAATATTTAACATAATTAACCTATGGAATTTAAGACAAAAGATAAATTGATAGCCACTGATATTTAAAATGGACTGGATAAATTCATGGGATGGCTATCGGCCTCAAGAGTTGTGGGCAGCATGGCTCTCAAACAACTTACAGGGAACATGCTGGAAGAAGACATCTACCTAAATCTAGCTGTAAGAAACAAAATTCTGGAATGAATAGCCTGATTCAGAAGAGCTTTTCTTCTGTTTGTTTTAGGACGTATGTTGCTAAATGACTCAAGAAAGGGTCCATCTCACCTCTATTACCGTCGTCCATATGGCTGTGCTGTATTGAGTGTCTTGGATGTAATTCCATCTATTTCTGAACTCAAAGAAGAAAAGGATTTTGTTCTCAAAGTTTACACGTAAGTTTATTTAGTTGAAGCATTTAGTGACACATTTAGAGTCACTGTTAGTGTGATGAGTAGCTGTATAAAATTGGTTTAATAAGTAAATGATCAGAAATGCCACGATATGTTAATGTCAAGTTTATTATTCTGATATGTAAAATATAGGTACTGTAGTCACAGTTTAGGATATGCTTTTTAAAAATATTAATCAAACAATTAAAATGTATTATCTATGACAAGCGAATTTGTGACTAACATCTGATTGCAACACTTCAGATCTAAAGTTGAAAGTTGCTTTGAAGAGGTATATATTCTACACCTATTAGCATCTCCTTAAAGAGGCTATAATTTTTACTCAAATTATTTGGTAGCCACATTACTACAGGAAAATTTATGTTGATTTAGGGAGTCAGTGCAGCAAGATGCTTTGGAGCAGCATGAAACAGCAAATAATTTGTAGGCAAATTGAGAACTCTTATGATGGCAGATACAGGGGAAAAAAATTATTATATGTATATGAAATCTTAATCTGTTCACCACCCTGAGTCCTTCGGGAGAAGGGCGGTATAGAAATTCAATCAATCAATCAATCAATCAATCAATCAATCAATACAAAGATGAATTGCTTCTAAGTCATATAAAAGCTCCAAGTACATTTTTAGAAGCTCTCAAATCCATCCAAATAATCTCACTGAATTTAAGTGACAGAGGGACAATGTTTAAAGTGACTTTTATCTATTGTTTAATTGTTTAATTAATAACTAAAATAGGCTCATCATTTAAACAGCTATATTTTTCTTGAATCTCCTAAGGACATTTCCAGACTGAGCTGCCAAAATTGAGCAACCATATATACACATAATTAATATATGTGCAATATGTGTGTATGTTTATATGTATATAAGAGTAGGAATGCTAAAACTTTATATCCATTAAATATCCTCAAGAGCACAAATCATGAAAAATAGTGAAATGTTTAGATCTAAACATTACAATATTACCACTGGGTCTCCACCAGTCCTTATAAATTTGTTGTTGTTTTTTGGCGGGGGGGGGGGGAGGATCCATTCTCAGTTGATAAAATAAAATAAAATAATAAAATAATATAATTGTATGTTATCTCTTATTCAATAGTTGGCTAATACTGATGTTACCTAGTTTGGGTAATGAGATATCTTTAAGAAAACAACCAAGTTCAGAAAGCACCAAGGACTCCTTATTTCAACTTTCAGCTACAAATATTCTCCATTATTGGATATAATTTTCATAGTAATGAGAGACATGAGTCAAAATTAATCATGGGATTTCTAACCAATCTGCTCCCAAAGGTGCTTTTTCAAAAGTCAATTGGACTTCCTTTGTTTTTGCTTGTCATTTAAGATGCTTCTCATGTAAGAAGCTTCTTCAGTTCTGAATGAATGGTGGAGAATGGAAGGATTTATATTCCTTGCAGTCATCTGGTTGTTGAACATTCGTTTTGAAAGTTGTTGAGGCCACTTGGAGGTTTATCTGTGCCCTCAGGGTCATCTGAATAACGCAAATAGGTGTGGAACCTTCTGTGTTGTAAATAGGAGCCAGGGGATGTTGTATCCTTCCTGCTGGAGCGAGCTGTTCAATCTTAATGTAGATGGCCTCTTCCAAACCAGTGGTCCTCTCTGTCCAGAATGTGGGCTTTGCTGTCTTCAAAAGAGTGCCTTTGTCTTTCAAATACAGATGGACTACTCAATCTTGTCCTGATGGGTTCTCCTTTGTTGTGTCATGCACTTGTGAAATAGTTGTTTTGTTTCTCCTATGTACAGATCTACATGTTTCACTATATTGTACTGCATATATCACATTGTTCAGTTTGCGTCTGAGTTTTATCCTTAGGGTTGATAAGCTTTTGCCATAGTGTATTTTTGGGTTTAAAGTGTGGGTGTATATTGTGTTGGTTGAAAATCCTCCGGAGCTTTTCCAGTGTTCCTGCAACGTATGGAATGACAATGTTGCTTCGTTTGTTGCTCTCTTCTTTGTCTGTTATGGAGAAGCTCCTGCTTGGTCTTATTTTTGGATTTGATGAAGGTCCAGTTGGGATAGTCACAAGTTTTGAGGGCCTCCTTGACACGTTTTAGCTCTTTTTCTTTTCCATCTTTGTGTGTAGGCAACTTTCAGCCTGGTGATGTAGGATTCTGATCACTTCCATTTTGTGCTGGTGAGAAAATGTAAATAGTGATCTGTGGGGGGGGGGGGGGAGGCTTATGTAAACTTCAGTGTTAAGGCTTCCTTAATGTGTATTGCACAGTTCAAGAAGGCCAGACTATTTTCCTTAAAATCTTCCTGAGTAAACTTAATGTATCTGTCCACAGAGTTGGTGTGTTTGGTGAAGGCTTTCAATTCCTGTGCTTTAATCTTGACCCAAGTATCATTGATATACTTATATATAGTGGGTGGAATTCCTGTAAAGGAATTTAGGGCATTGGTTTCTAACCAATCTATTGTTTCTTAAAAGCAACATTTAGAGAAAAACTAATTATTCTGTAATTTATAGTTATTGTGAAAACTATCATACTAATCACTAGATATAAAATCAACATAGAAATATATAGGGATATTCTTTTATCTCTATGGATTTAATATCTAGCTTATCCTATATGTAGGTATTATGTGGCATACTTCTGAAATACTTCATTATAGTCAGGATTTGTATATCAAAGTCTTCTGGCATGGAGGAAAAGGAATTAGTTATTTCTCAAGTTGAGAAACTCAATTCTAAATTTCTTTTTCCCTCATTTCCCTAGGTCATTCCCACATCCCATTACAAATACCTACCTTACATATTTTAAAATAATTCTGTATGAAACTCCATTGAGCAGGTCACAAAGCAAAGTTCACACTATTATAGTTGTGTCCTGATATTACATGCAAATATATAGGGGAAGAATTTTGTGTAATCATATTGCGGCCCAGTTTTTTCATTCCCCACGCTACCCCCATGAATGTCTAGTTTTATTTTATTTTTTCACTTTGCTAAGTATATTATTTTTGCACTGTATTGCTTGTGCTCATATTATGATCAGAATATCTGTCACCACTGGGAAATACTTACTTCTATGCTTCCATGTTCAACATGAGATATTGTAATTTTTCATTAAAAGCAATCATATTTGTGTAGGTCCACTTCCTTTATTGGGATGAATCAGAGTAGTACAAAAGATTATGCAAGCTTTGAAATTTTCGTCAGGCAGCTGAATTCTGCATTTCAAAGTCATTTCCAAGGAGGTTTTACTTTACATACATAATTCATACTGGGTTTGTTGGCATTAGATTATACTTAGCATCTTCATGAGGGAAAAGGGCTTTTTAACATACATTCTCTTTCCCCCATAGCAAAACCTTACCATCCAGCTAACAGAGTTTTTGTTCTTTTGGAAAGTGCAGGCAGTTCTCTAGAGAGGGGAAATAATCAAGAAACTAAGGATTAGAGCTCTCCATCTTTAATAACAGAAAAATATGTAAGAAACTGGAAAAAAGTCAAGAAACAAGCAGGCTCAGAATATAATAGAAAATATTTAACAAGTTTAGTTAAAAATATTGCCAGGGATAATTTTTACTTACTTTGATAGCGTATACTTACAAATATTTTGTCTCTGGAATTTACAAGCTTAGTATTTCTATTTTCCAAATTAAATGGTGTATATATGATACAGTGAGAGCATATGCACCAAAGACAAATTCCTTGTGTGTCCAATCACACACAAAGAATTCTGTTCTGTTCTGTTCTGTTCTGTTCTGTTCTGTTCTATTCTATTTTCCATAGCGATGCTCAGCAATTCATTGGTGGGTTCTCTCATATTCGCTTGATAGAGACTGAGAGTGTAGTGTATCTTTAAATTTTCTTGTCTGACCATGCCTCCTGGTTCCTCTGCTTGTCAGTTATTTCTCTCAGTCTGAGGTATAGAGACGTGAGTAGTTTAGCTGTGCTCGCAGATTGCGAGATTTCTTGTTTTCTTTCTTAGGGTAGTTAGTGTTAATAGGTGTAAATAGTGTAAATAGTTTAGAATTTTTTAGATTAGGCTGAGGGAGCGAAATGGAAGGATTGAGTTGCTGCGCCTGCAGCCTGTCTTTCGCTGCTGGTGTGGGCGGGTCGCTGGGGATCCAGCTTGACTCCCCCGCCAATTTTTTGTTTCTTTAAGCAGCAATTGGAGCGTTTTTTCTTAAAAAAAGACCTCCGCACAGCCTGGGAGGCTGTTTTATTGGCCGCCAGTGTGTGTGTGGGATTTCTGGTCCGCTGGGTTTCCCGCTGCCACCATTTGCTCCCTCCTCAACGTGGCGGCTACAGAGTACCTGCTCGGGGCCCCGAGTCACACTCTGTCATTTTGAATCGCTTCGCAGCGCTTTAGGGGGCTTATTGCTTCTTGCGCTTGGATCGCCAGACTCTCTGAGGAATGGTTCGTCGTGTTGTGAGTAGAAGAGGACGGTCTGTGGCTTCTTTGCTGCGCGCCATTTTGGGACACCATTTTGTGAGCAGGCGGCCATTTGGGGATAATATTTTCCCGCCTTTTATTCTGGGGCCATCTTTGGCGAGGCTTTCACCTGTGGCATATTACTTTCTACTGTTTGCTGTTTGGCTTGTCCTCAGTCACAAATCAGTCTATTGAATCTATTTAATATTGACTTCCTGTCACTGCCTGTCAGTGTTGCTGGGTCTGACAAGGACTTATATACAGAAATGGCTGACCAAGAATTTTCTTCTGATTCAGAGCAGGCCCCAGCTACACCTAGACCCAGGAAGGCAACTAAAAAGAGCTCTAAGCCTTCTTCTTCCAAGTCCAAATCTGTTTCCAGCAGGTCCCACTCTGCTTCTTCCTCCACTGACAAGGAGGAACAGAAGGCATAAGGCCTTGGAGAGACAATTCTCAAAGGCACAAAAGAAAGCTCAGGAGGGGGTGGAAGTTCTCCCAGTTGTCAGGGAGACAGCACCTGTGAGTCACCAGTCTGTAGAGCTTCAGTGTCCTCAAATTCCTCCTCAAGCTCCTCAAACATCACTTCCTAGTTCTCAGGAGGATATTCAGGGTATTTCACAAGGGGTCTCTGCCTTAGTAGACCAGGACCTTCTGCGACCTTTACCCCCACTGCTGCAGGGCTCCGCCCACAGGAAGGGCTAGGTTGGCTTCCTCAATTTGATTTCCAAACCCTTTTTACTGATGCCTTGGCCAAGGCTATTGCTTCTGGGCTTCATCATGGGGGTCAAGGGACAGGAATACCAGCTTAGCATGTACCAGTTGCCCCTCCTCCCATGTCTGCACCAGTGGCTCAGGTGCAAATGGAGGTGGTTAGTAGTGATGATTTCGGGGCTGGAGACGCAGATCAAGGGGACCCTGAGTTCTCAGAAGATGAGGAGGTTATGCAGGACAGACCAGCATTCTCCACCTTATTCCAGCCTGAGGTCTTCAAGACCCTACTTAGAAAGGCCAAGATTGCAACCAACATGGGCACGATTGTTAATCCCGCTGACCAAGGCCAGGGGGGAATTCAACCTCATTGGGAGTTATTTGCAGTACCTGCGCCTGACCAGGATTTTATTCCTTGTCCTGAGCTATTTAAAGATGTAATCAAAAGACAATGGAAATCTCCAGGTGTTCTGTCGGCTCCTGGCGAGCACGATAAGAGACTATATTGTGCTGACCCGGTGTTAGAGGGTCTACTTGGTCTTCCGACTGTGGATCCTCCGGTGGTCAGCTTGTCATCCTCCACAGTTTTGTCTACTGATACTGTGGAGGTTTTGAAGTCAGATGACAGAAGGGCAGAGGTAATGTTTAGGAAAGTGCACCAAGCGGCCACTTGGGCTGTAAAGGCAGCAACCTCTGCATCATTTTTTAATAGGGCCACCCTGATTTGGCTTCGCCAGTTACAGGAGAGGCTTCCTCCTGATGACATCAGGATCAAACAGGACCTTAGCAAGTTAATAGCTGCCACAGAATATTCTGCAGACGCATTGTTAGATGTGGCCAGATTTGCAGCCAGAGCAATGGCCTCCTCTGTGACCTCTTGTAGGTTACTTTGGCTTAAGCCTTGGAAGGCTGATACCAAATCCAAATGGAAGTTGGCTTCCGCACCATATCTGGGTTCCTCCCTCTTTGGGTCAGCTTTAGATCCGATTTTGGTGGAGGGCAGAGATAAGAAAAAAGTATTACCGGTTTCATATAACAGGCTGGAACATAGGTTCACTCCTTATGGTCACCGGCAGCCCTTTCATGCAGAGTCAGGGCCCAGTGGGTCCTAATATAATAGATCCTTCTCTCAAGGGTTTGACCGTTCAGCCAATAGGCAGGGCTTTAGGGACTGGGGTACGTACCAGTCTACCTCCAAGCGTCCGTTCAGAGGCACAGGTTCTAGGGCCACTAAGCGAGGCAAATGACTCTCCGTCCGACTTTCCTATTGGGGGGCGGTTACATCATTTTCTTCCCCAGTGGGAAACCACCACATCAGACCCCTGGGTTCTATGGACGGTGGAAAAGGGACTGCTGTTGGGATTTCGAAACATCCCCAAGGATTTCTTCATTCGCTCCCCAGTTTCCCGTCACAGGGACAGGCAGGACAATATGAAGGCAGAGATCCAGCATCTGCTGGAAATTGGTACCAGAGAGAGTACCGGCAGAACAGGAGTGGACAGGTGTCTACTCCATTTTGTTCCTGGTGGCCAAGTCCTCTGGGGGTTGGAGGGCCATCTTGAACCTCAAGTACCTCAACACCTTCATTCGTTACAAGAGGTTCAAGATGCAGTCCCTCAAGACCATCCTGGACTGCATTCCGAAAGGGGACTTTATGACCTCCTTGGATCTCCAAGAGGCATACCTGCATGTACTGATCCATCCTCAACACCGCAGGTATCTCAGGTTTACGTATGCCGACTGGCATTACCAGTACCGAGCAATGCTGTTCGGTCTATCTTCCGCACCACGGACATTCACCAAACTTCTTGCCGCTGTGGCTGCTTCCCTTCGCCTGGTCCCCATTTGAATTCTCTGTTATCTAGACGATATTTTAATTCTGTCTCCTTCCCACCATCAAGCTCAACAGGATTTGCGGACCATCTGTCATATCCTGGATCTCCATGGTTTCTCCATAAATCACCGGAAAAGCCACCTGGATCCCACAACATCCTTCATACATCTGGGAGCGAGGATAGATTCGGAGCGGCTCCAGGTTTTTCTTTCACCAGACCGGCAACAGAACATCGAAGAGTTGGTCCATCACATTCTGTCCCTGAGCCATGTGACTTTGCTTAGCTTATCACAACTGCTTGGCAAACTTATCTCTTGTTTGTCAATAGTGCCGTGGTCCCGCAGACACTCGAGACCGCTACAGTGGTTTCTCCTCCCATTTCAGAGGACAGGACGCGGCTCTTCCACGACCCAGGTATCCCTTCCGGCTCAGGTACGTACTTCCCTCCAATGGTGGGTGTTGGGGGCTCTGTCGAAGGGGTGCGTGTTCCACGAACCCAACTGAGTGATAGTCACAATGTCACACACAGTTGACACACAACAGATGCGAGCCTCTCCAGCTGGGGAGCCCATCTAGGGACTCAGGTAGTTCAAGGGCATTGGTCACAGACAGACTGCCTACTCAATATCAATTTCTTAGAATTAAGAGCGGTACATCTTGCTCTGCTGCATTTCCAACAAGCTCTACTTCACCGACATGTTCTGGTCCTAACCGATAACATGTCCACAAAGGCCCACATAAATCGGGAGGGGGGCACTCACTCGCGGTCACTGATGACGGAGGCAGAATCCTTACTGGACTGGGCAGAGACTCACCTGTTATCACTGAGGGCGGAACACATCTCAGGGGCAGCCAACATCAGGGTGGACTGGCTCAGCAGGGAACAACTGGACCCGTCGAAGTGGAGGCTACATCCAGATCTATTTCAGGACTTGGTCCGATGGTTTGGCCTACCGTTGTTCGATCTCTTCGCCCAACCAGACAATCCCCAACTGCCCAGGTTTGTCATGAGGTTCCCTTGCAGAGGGGCAGAAGCCCACAATGCCCTCCGCTGCCCGTGGCCTCCGGGCCTGCTTTATGCATTTCCCCCCATCCCTCTCCTCCCATGCGTGATTTGCAAACTGTTGTCTGAACGAGCGGAGCTTCTGTTGGTGGCACCCTATTGGCCTCGTTGTTCCTGGTTTTCAGACCTGGTGACTCTTTCCGTGGACCGGCCTTGGCGCATTCCTCAGGATCGGATCTCGCTCAGCCAGGGGGTTATTCAGCATCCAAACCCCCAGTGGTTGCAATTAGCCATCTGGCGCTTGAGCGGATCCGCCTGAGGAAGGACAACATTTCAGGTGACGTCATTCATACCATCCAGGCCGCTAGGCGTCCTTCGACCATCAGAATCTACGACGCATCATGGAAGGCTTTCTGCCTCTGGTGTTCCACCGCCCATGTTGACCCTACGTCTGCAACCATTTCTGACGTTTTGGACTTCCTACAATCAGGTCTGTCCGAAGGCTTGGCTCCTTCAACACTGAGACGCCAGGTAGCCGCCTTGTCAACGGTATTGACTCTGGGTGATGTTCAGTCTCTCTCTCATGATCCTCGGATTAGAGGTTTTCTGAGGGGGGCCACTAACCTCAGGCCTCCTGTCATCCATCGTTACCCATCCTGGGATCTGTCCCTAGTGTTAAAGGCCCTTATTTCTGCCCCCTTTGAACCATTGGCATCAGTTAGTCTCCATTTTTTAGTCCTTCAAACTGGCATTTCTTCTTGCCATTACATCGGCAAGGAGGATCTCTGAACTGGCGGCGTTATCTGTACGTAGTGACTTGTGCATTTTTCGCCCCAACACTGTTGTGCTAAGGTTAGATCCTTCCTTCGTGCCAAAAGTGAACTCGGCATTCCACAGGGGGCAAGAAGTTATCCTGCCCGACTTTTGCCTGCAGCCAAGACATCCCTTAGAGATCCAATGGCACATGCTGGATGTTCGAGGGGCCTTACGTTGTTATATTGCCAGGACTGCATCCTTTCGTAAATCAGAAGCACTCCTAGTATCCTTTCACCCAGCATCCATGGGAAAAAAGGTATCCTCACAGACTGTTGCCAGATGGATTAAGGCTTGCATTTTAAATTGGGATATTTTAAATTTCTGGGATTTTAATTGGAGCCTAATTATTTAATGATTTTAAATTTTAAATTGTTGTCGTGTTTTTTGTGTTTTTAAATAGGCTGTACACCGCCCTGAGTCCTTCGGGAGAAGGGCGGTATAGAAATAAAATTATTATTATTATTATTTCTCTTGCTTATAGCTCTCAGGGCAAGCAATTGCCGGGAAGGGTCTGAGCCCATTCCATGTGTAGCGCGGCTACGTCTGCTGCCTGGTCGACACAGACTTCCATGCTAGACATTTATCGGGCTGCCACATGGACATCCCTCTCGCCCTTTGTTAGACACTATAAGTTGGACTCATTCGCCTCGGCTGAGGCCTCCTTTGGGCGGAGGGTACTCCAATCTGTCCACTCTCCTGGGCTCCCGGGATCCAGCCAGCCTCCCTCCCACTGACTCTTGCTTGGGCATATCCCACCAATGAATTGCTGAGCATCGCTATGGAAAATGGACGTTGGCTCACCTGAACATCCCTTTTCTTGGCGATGCGAAGCAATTCAACTCACCGCTCAGGTTGCCTGGGGGCGGGAGGACTCCCGGGAGGTTGTTCCTTTGTTTCTCCTTAGGTCACATCTTCTGTGGGTGTCTTCGAGAAATAACTGACAAACAGAGGAACCAAGAGGCATGGTCAGACAAGAAAATTTAAAGATACACTACAATCTCAGTCTCTATCAAGCGAATATGAGAGAACCCACCAATGAATTGCTTCGCATCGCCAAGAAAAGGGACGTTCAGGTGAGCCAACGTCCATCCTATAGTTTAGGAACAGTCCAGCATCATCATCTATTTTGACCATAATCTTGTGTTTCCGTTTGTTGTTTTATGAGAGGTACTTTCAAGTCACTATCTGAAATTTGAACAACTCTGCATGTTTATATTCATTGACTTTAAATATTTATTTGGGACTGCTTAAACACCAAATATATATATATTTTTGGCTTTAAAAGCATGATTTTACAGTAGTCCTGCCCTATTTAGTAACCATTCAAAGTCACAACTGTGCTGAAAAAATAATTTTATGTCCAGTTCTTGAACTTATGTCTGTTGCATCACCCCCATGGTTAAATGATCAAGATTTGGGTGTTTGCAACCTGTGAGTATCTGTGAATGTGATCATGTGATTGCCATTTGTTTACTTCACAATTGGCTTGAGTCAAAGAAGAAATTGGCAGTAAAATTCTTAGTCACCTGATATCTCACCTCAACTGCAGGTGATTTGTTTAACAGCTATAGTGGAAGTGAGGCTATAAGTCCGTCCTGGTCACATGTTGTCTTGTATGGTGACCTCATTGTTTAGTGACAGAGTTGCCAGTGCCATTTGTGGTTCTTAAGAGTGGATGTCTGTATTTCTCTTTTGTAAGATCCTCTGAAAAAGAGGAAAGAAAAGAAAAGGCTGATTTTTCTAGTTACAGACCTCAATTCCAGAAGATGGCACTATAGATTTAATTTTTTCTCATATTTTTACTCCTTAATTTTATAGAAAATGTGGGTACCCTGTTTCTCTTACATATCATGGCAGCAGAGAGAATCCCATGTAAAACACTCTCTAAAAGGTAGATGGTTGCAATAAGTGCTACCACACAGAAGGCAGGAGATGGAGCTAGGTGTAAAGAAGTTGTCACGTTCTGGGAAAGAAAAAATAGATTTTTAAACCATGGCAGATGAGGAGGTGGTAGATATTTCAGCTTTATCTCTTAAGTGAGAGGTCAGTCTGCCATTAGGTCTGGCAGAAGAGGCATGCTTCAGGTTTCATTTACAAAGGAATACCATCTGGTGGGACTGCAAAAGAGAGCCTTTTCTGTCACAGCAACCGCCTTCTGGAATGCTGTCCCCACAAATATTTGATTGACAGGAAGGTTGAGAACTCCAATCTTTTATAGACTCAAACATGCAATAACATAGCATATATAAAACTACACACACACACAGACACAGACACAGACACACACACACACACACATGCTGTATGTCTGTGTGTGTGTGTATAAATTCCTTATATAGTAGTTTAATTTTTTATTTCAAATGTCATCATCTAATTGAATGAGTAATTATTCCTTATAATAATTATAAATTATTTATTTATAATTTCAACTTTTATAATGATCCATGAATGTTAAGCTCTGATACCATTCCTTTAAGTTCTCAAATAGGAAGAATTAGATATATAAAGAACACAATTTTCTTAAATAGTATGATTACATAGATATAGTAGAAAGGTAATATCAGGCATGGAGATATATCAAGAAGCTACTAATGGATTTCAAATATACAATAATGAAATTTTCAAAGAAAGCAAAACGTTTCTTACTATTAAAATGCATCATCTTAGATATTCACTTAATCTGAATTATATAAGATTCTTTTCTATAATGCTGCACATTACAGTTGTAAATAGTTTGTTTTCCTCTCTATGTAATTATGTACATATTTAATTTCATTGACAGTGGCAAATAACATTGACTCTACTTTTCAGGTGCAACAATGAGAATGAATGGCATCAGATCCATGAAAATATAATTCGCAAGTCGAGCACCAAATATACAGCACCCAGTTCAAATTATGGTAATATTTTATTTTAGCTCTTTTTAAGATACATATTTTTTTTGGTAATGAAAACATTATACTTGCCACATAGTTCATATTTAGAGCCTATGGCCATGAACAGTCCTCAAGGAATTATCTTTCTTGTGTATAAAAATGTGGGTGTAGAGGCTGGAGATTTTGCAGAACAAAAAAGCCTTTTAAAAAAAATCCAGTAACCTCTTCAGCATTGCTAATTATTAGTAGCCATGAAATATACCTCTTACTTGAGATTTATATTTCTGGCTTCAAGTTGATGTCACATGATCAATGAGGAAGCAGTGTTCTGTACCTGCTTACCAGGTTGTTTCCTCCTCCCCCAAACATATTTGCATATTTTTCTGGCAAGGAGGGGAATACAGATAGTATAGCATGCAAGAAAGAATGATGAGATTGGGAAGTTTGCAGGGGGCACTGCTAACATCCTGGAGAGGGAAAAGAACTCATCCTTTCTCCTAGGACAGTGATGGTTAACCTTTTCAGCACCGAGTGCTGAAACGAGCACACACACGCGCGCCTGCGTGTGCATACACTGGAGCACCAGAACCCGGAAAAGAGCAGCTGGCCGGTGCACATGCGCTTGGCAGCCAGTTGCTCTTCCAGGTTCCGTTGTCCACATGTGCGCCGGACAGCTATTCTCTTCCAGGTTCTTTGCGTGAAGACCAGCAAAGAATCCTGAACAGAGCAGCTGTCTGGCGTGCATGCGCACAACAGAACCCAGAAGAGCAGCTGGTGATGGCACGGGTGCCCACAGAGAGGGTTCTGCGTGCCACCTCTGGCATGCATGCCATAGGTTCGCCATCACGGTCCTAGGACATATTTAGATTATGGGTTTGAAGCAAATCAATACTTAACATAAAAGGTGCATGTAAGGAAACTGATGCAGAATGGCAAGAATTCTGTTATTAATTATAATAGTGTTGTGTGTTACAAAATAGGACCAGCTTGAAACACTTGCTTGACATTATTTTCAAATGCATACATCTAATAACTGCATCAACAATTAACACTCATCTGTAAAATTGGCTGTGGCACCTGCGTATTGTAAAACCAGATGTAACTGACTGAAAATAAGAAAGTGTGGATAACTGGCAGTAATGGGATAGTAGAGTAGAAGAGAAAAAATCAGAGAAGATCACACAGTATCAAGTTTTAAAATTGAACTTGAAAGATTATGATATAAATTGGCTATGGTGGTTATCAGCACATGGAGTGCCATACCAAAAAAAGCCTTGGATGATACTTAGGAAATCTGTGTATTGACAGAATTTCCATCTGTCAATTACAAAAGGCCACACTGTTTGGATCCACCCATAATATATTGATATGTTATGACATCCTAGGTTCACCAGCTAAAAAACAGATGAAATTTCACATTGTTATGTATGTAATTTACTGAAATAGGTGGCTATAGAAATCAAACAAATAAGTAAATTAATTAATAATAATAATAATCAAACATCAAAAACACCTGCCAGGCTATCTCACCTCCTTTACATGAATCTAAAGCTGTATGGGAAAACACAGCCAAGGTATTGCAATGAAGTTTAGACTGGACAAATTTGTTTCATTACATCTGCTCTGTCATACTTGTCATCTTTTATTGATTTTATAGTATTCTTTTTATTTGATCGTTGTGAGCCACCCAGAATCAGACAGCATAAAATTTAACATTTTATTATGGTTGCTGCACAGTCAGCCATATGTTTAGATTGGGCTTGGCATTTTTATTCACCTATCAAGTCCTTCCCAAGGACCTGGACGAAGTCTGTCTCTACTAATTACCTCCCTGAAATCTGAAAAACTTTCAGATAATCTGCTTCCTCCAGGCTTCTCAACAGCTGCAGAGTGACCAATATGTCAACAACCTTTCTCCAAAATGTTGGACTGGTTGGTAGTTGTTGAAAACCCCTGTGCCTGCCATTTTCATCTGCATAAAATTTGATATATTCTGTTTTGACACCTGATAAATCAGTGTTGCTTAATGTGCTTTGATTGCTTCATATCTAGATTATTAAAACATCTCATTGACATGTCTTCCTCTTCTTCATTGGTCCAGGTTTAAATTGCTGGTTCATGTTGTTTTAAATGTTTTAATACACTTCAAAGCCCTGCACTGGCTAGCAATTAGAGCCAGGTGCCACTAATTTGTTTTTATTTTTTGCCTTTTGGGTATTGTGACGCTGTATAACTTCCTTCATCTATATTGTTAAACAAGTATATAAACTTAAAAACTACTCAACCAGCCTCCTTAGCACTTTTGCTATTCCTGTTACTCTAAGAGCAACTTTGGGATTGATTTAGCCCCAGAGTTTTAGAGTTGTTACCCTTGTACTCTTAGGATGACACAAAAAGTTTTAGGCTTTAAATCTAGGCTTAAACTTTTCAGTTATGAGTAATAGAGGATTTTGTGATTAGACAGTTTAACATGTGGACTGCTCAGTAACAGGCCTGTTTGACTTTTATATTGAATACGGCTTAATTTTATTCAATTTAATTAGTTATATATTTAGTTTTTATAGGTCAGGTTTATTATTTTCATTGTAAAAAGACTTCCCTTTTGCTATGACATTATTTCTTTTATAATTAGAACTGCCTAGTTTTTAAACTATCTACTTTACATTATTGTATATTCTAATTTAATTGATACTTCGTTATTTATATTCTTTGTATAGTTTTATCAGTTATAAGTATATATCATTAATATGTATTAATGTTAATATATATTAATATGTATCATTAATATGTATTAATATATATCATATAATAATTGTTATTACCACCAATATAATACTCTTTTGAGAACTGTGTTGGTTACCATTTGGTTTCTGAGTACAATTCAGGGTGCTAGCTTTTATTTAAACCTTACTTGGTTCACAACCTGGATATCTGTACACCATTTTGTCCTACTAATATTTTCCTGCTTGTGGGAAGTGGCCAATACTGGGCAAAAGTCATTTAGTTTTAATCCTATTTATTTTACATACTTTTTACACATACTACCGTATATTTCTATGACGTATTTTACTTGCTCACTGTTGAATGTTATGTCTGCAATTTGAA
Organism: Pantherophis guttatus; assembly: GCF_059756535.1. NCBI lineage: Eukaryota > Metazoa > Chordata > Lepidosauria > Squamata > Colubridae > Pantherophis > Pantherophis guttatus. Next base: position 210,223,907 of record NC_142064.1, read on the forward strand.
GGTGCTTCTGACAAGAACAAAGAAAGATCTTTCCACTTGATAAAATGGTGTAGGATAGTCTCTTTGTATCCTGTCACTTGGCATTACCATTTGCAGGAGTTGCCCCTCTCTGAACAAATACACATCTAGAATTGTTTTGTGCTGCTCTTTCTACTGTGTTGAAGAGGATAATCTCCTATATTATTTTTTGCTGCTCAGACATTAAAAATATAATAATTCTTATTCTCTGATAACGTAGTATTATGTTGTCTTTAACATCATTCTGCTACATTGTATTTTTAATTTGTTTCAGGGTAAATTGAATTGTAAGGATCTAATTTTGTTCCTTTTTTTCAGGACTTATCATTTCTCTTCAAATTGTCCGTGGAGAAATGGAACAAATTCGAAGAGAATATCCTATTATCTTTAACAGAGGGGTGTCTATTACAAGAAAAATAGGATTCCCAGATGTGATCGTGCCTGGTAAGTGAATGAAAGTTCCATGTATAGCACTTATTGAATGCTGGTCTTTATCAATGTAAATAGTACTATAAAATAAATATTAAATAAAAGATGTAGCTGAGTGATTTAATTGTAAATAGTAATATTTTACTAAAAATAACTTGACAGAACTAAAGCTTATACAAGAATGTTCTTTTTATTTTTTTTCTCCATGAAACCCCTCCTTATAACTTACATAGAATTATAACTCCAATTGTAATTTGATAATGCTTGCTATTCTGCTTAGATTTTAAGTATGGGGATGAATTTTTTATAGATGGTTTTAATGCACCACTTTTTTTCTTTCTAAATGTTACTTTAGATGATATGAGCATGTTTTAGAAGTCAGTCTTAAATTATGAATGAATGCGTATATGCAATGTATGGGTCTTCTAACTAGTTCTCCAAATGCCTATCTTGGTTTTAAACCACAGATATACATTAGTGTAAGAAAGCTTGTGTTAGTAAGGATTATGTTACTCATGAAATCCCTTTTGTGAGCCCTACAGAATTTCAACATTGAAATAGCAGTTTTTAATGCTGTATGGAATACTGCTTTCAGAATGAAAATGGTTTCAAAAGCACTTTGATCATGTATCAGCTTTTCAGCAAACAAACATTTCCATTGTTTTGATTCCTCCTTATTGAAAATTTGACTTTCATCTTCTTTTAGTACTTCAAGAAAGGAATTACAGTATCAAAAATACTACAATTAGAAATTATAAGAGGTTTAAAAAGGTACTTGTTAAGTACTTCCAAGTGGTTTTTTAGTTCTCTGTCACTTAGAATTTTAGTACAAGGAGGATTTTTAATTAATACAAAAGGCAGTGACAGATAAAATTAAATTGAATTTGTTTATGTTTAGTATTTCATTATAATGTTGCTTTGTACCACAATAATTTTATATTAAAAAACAATATAAGACTGCTGATTTCAGTATCAAGCAATATTTTGCACTTTTGTGTTCTGAGATTGGTACATTTACAAAATTCAGGAGATGGCTCATTCTGTTTTTTGAAAAACATTCTGATGGCACACATCCATCAGAACCCTCCTTCCCTGAGCCTCCCTGTGCTCGCATGTACCCTGTATCCCATTTTCCTGGCTACCCTGAGCTTCTGCCACATTGCATCACCTACCAACTCATACATGGCCTGGGCTCAGTCTCTCAGGGCTATCCCCAGCCCCTTTGTGGCACCCTTGATATTTTATCATGAAAGTAAAATCGGTGAAGTCTCCTTAAAATTGTGCTTCACTTTTGATGCATTAATCTTTATAGGTTTTGGGGAGGAACAATACAGAAGGATTGCTTTCTTTCAGGATGTGTTTTTTTTTTTTAAACTTCTGACTTAGTATATAGTTCTGGAATTACCTGGCAGTTTCCTATCCAAGCAGCATCCAACCTTGAACAGTGCTTAGTTTTTAAACACTCAGCAGGTGATGCTCCAAGCATTGTTATTATTAGAAATTATGAGTGAGTCGAATATAATACTTAAGAATTTACCCAACATATCTCTTTGGTTCTTGATTTTTATTTCATGTGTGGTCACATATTTCTAATCTATTTATTTGCAAACAAGTGAACATCTTTTCCCTTTTTCTCAATTATTGAATGTATTTTGTTTTTAATTACTCATAAAATGTGTGTTTTAACATTTAACTGTCAATAATACTTGATTTTATCTTTCTTGTCTAAATTTTCTTGGCACCCTGTTTATCTTCCCTTCATTCTCTCCACTTAATGGCACAGAGATGAAGATAGTTGGGTGTAAGTTGTTGCTTCATTGTGTTCTGACCATTTATTGCTTGCTGTTTTTCACATTTTCTACGCCATATTTTACCCCATAATTTTAACTGAATGTTTAAAATTCATAAATATAATATAAGTTAGCTATGCTGATGGTGTATGCCAGAAAATACTTCCCATTACCCAGTATCTTACACATTCTGACTAAATGAATTCTCTGAGCTGTGTTCACACACTCATAGTTTCCCCCACTTCAGAGTGTTTAGAAAGTATGGGGATTACTTTCTGGAATGGAACAGTTATAAGAATATACCACAATTCCAGATTGGCGTTTTGTCATCACTGTATTGTATTCATTGGTGTTTTTGCCACCCAAACTAATACTAGTGAATAAAATTATCTACCCCTCCTGTGCATCCTAAATTACTCTGAAAAGATAGGGAAAATTAAGTTATGAAATAAAGGCAAGAATACTTGGAAAAAATATAGATTATCTTATTTCCAGTTCAGTTTACTTATGAGATATCCTTGGAATACCCAGCAGCAAAAGGACAAAGATAGACAACAAGAAATAGCATTTCATTACTATCTATGACAATTTATGAAAAAGATATTTATGCTTGGGAGCAGTAAGTGGCAATGGGGCAAAGCCTATTTCTCTTATTATCTCACTTTTTATTTATAAACCAAGTTTTAGGTTTTCTATTGATGTCGCTATTGTTGTTTTCATTTTCTGATGTTTGTGTTCCTCACATCCTTTTTCTATGTACTGTATTACATGGGGTCTAAACCTTCCATAGATAGCAATTTATTTGTTGTAAAATTGTAGTATACACAAATTTTCTCCAAAGAAAGGAGATTCTTCCAGTTTCGACCATGCAGTTCTACGTTTATATTTTACATGTCCTTATGGATACAAGTACTAAGGCTTATGATTATATTATTGAAAAGGATAACACAATTATATTTTCTAGAATACAGTCCTAATTAAGTAATATTGCTGTTGCAATTTTTTAAAAAAGTGTTATGGGTGGTTTTTTAATCTTGTAGTTTATTATGTTTTTAATGTTTTAAGTGAATATTTTGATCTTGTAATCTGCCCAGAATCTTTTGGAATGGGTCCCCATAATAAATATAAAGTGTTTGGTTAAGTATGGCTGTTGACCAGTGCTGTGAAAGTGTGAATGACCATAAGCCACTGGATCATATGTAACAGCAGCAATGTCCTTTTTGGAGGGTAGTGACTTTCTTCTTGCAACCTTATCACACATCTCATTTGTTGTTCAGTGTTTTCCTGATGATGGTCGCATAAATAGTGGCATTTGCCAATGTAAGAAAGGCCTTTGATTGAAATATTTGACTCTAATTTCCCCTTCAAAAGGACTGGTAATCCTAGATTTCATATATTTCTACCACATACAAATACACAATTATGGATCATTTTCCTCAATAAATAAGTATACTATTTTTGATATATTTGTTTAATTGAGTTCTTGTTATCTAGTTTTAGAACTTGTGATATGGGAAATAAATTATTTTTCAGTTATATTTATGCAGAAATATTGAAAATTCAAAAGAATTCACAAACCTTTAAGCACCACTTTGGTTGCTTAAAATTTGATTTTTTTTTTTTCAAATTGCTGTGTAGACCTGTCCTACAGAGGGGATGGGAGAATGTATGCAATAAAAGTTAGAGTATTCACTTTATTGTTTACAACTGTTGTATTGTTTACAAATGTTTATAAATTAGCTATCAATGTGGAAATAGAACACTCTTAAATGATTTGACCATTTATTTGTTAACTAGATAATTTAAAAGGAATTTGAAAATCTTACCTCCTGTCCTCTCCCTCTCCTTTGTCTCATAATTAGTTTCCTGTTTTCAGACTCCATAAAGCATTACTAATAGCGATCAAATATAATACACTGATAATAAATGTTCATTTTTGTTAACTATTCATTTTACAATTGGAATGAGTTGATATCTCATCATAATAGTGAACAAAATATCATTGGTTTGTCCAAAAGAATAATTTACTATGTGCTCTTTTCTAAAAACATTTTCTCTCCTTGTATGTAGGTGATATACGAAATGATTTGTACCTGACTTTAGAGAAAGGAGACTTTGAGAGGGGTGGAAAAAGTGTTCAAAAGAACATAGAAGTAACTATGTACGTTCTCTATGCAGATGGAGAAATTCTAAAGGTCAATATTTACATACTTTATTCAATGTATTTCTGTCATGGTTGGGTTTAAATTCTTTAAAATTCAAAATCTTTTATATGTGGAAGGGTTGAAATTCTTAATCAAATCTTCACTTTAAATTATTGATGAACTAAAGCAAAAAATAGAAACATTTCTTTTTCCGCTAGAAAAATTGCTTATTGTACTGGTTGTTATTCAAGATTCTTTTGCATGATTTAATCTGCTCTATTTTCTATCCAAGAATATCTAGCACCAACTGTGTTTTTTAGATGAACTATTTAATTTATTATTACATCACTTTTCCATCTTTTCACCAAAATGTTCATGGAAACGTAGCATGGTTTTTCTCCATTTTACACTGTGGTCTGATTTTCAATGAGGATTCCAACCACAAAACAATACTATTTGCATGTCGAATGCTAATTAACCCTCCCAAGAGAATCCACACATTTCAAATGGTATTGCATTGCATAGCATATTATAAAAACTGTATCTTCTCTTTTCTTATATCTGAAAGCTGAAATCAATGAAATATTTTAATAATATTGAAGACCTCACTCTATCCACATTACAGCATAGTATACATAATCAATTGTCAGTTCCTTTTAAGAAAATTAATCTTGTCTTCACTTTAATGGCTTTCTAACTAATTATACTAGACTTTTTTTTATTGGTTTTTATTGTGAAATATAGAAATACAATTCAACATTTTTCGGTTCCATGGTGTTAAATATAAATACATATTATTTACATATTATTTACATAGTATTGCATCTTTGCTTGTATATGATTTAGATATTAATTACAAATAGTAATGGACAGTTCTTTATGATCATATATATAAGTTATTTACTTGTTGTTTACATAGATTACAACCTTAATTCAGTAATGCACATAGTAATAGTTAACTCTTTATGATCATTATTAGTTAACCTTTATACTTCTCAAACTTCACTTTTTGTTTCTTTTCTCTATCCACTCATACCACAGCTCCCACACATTATAATATTCCGTGTTCTCTCTTTCGTTAAGTTCTAATGTTAGCTTATTCATTTCGGCGCACTCTAATATTTTCCTGATTACTTGTTCTTCGGGTGGTAGTTTTTTCTCCTTCCAATACTGAGCGTAGGTTATTCTTGCCGCTGTCGTTATATGTATAATTAGATACTTCTTCTTTTTTTCATATTCTGTTTTCAGGATTCCCAGGAGAAAGATTTTCGGTTCAAAATCAATATTATCTTTTATTATTTATACTAGACTCTTTCTATCTATCAATGTTTCATTTTTAAGTTTTTGTATTCACCCATTTTAACCATTTTAAATTATGTTCATGTGGTCCTGTTAGAGCAAAGCAATAGATTTTAGACTCAGGGAAGAAGTTGAACACGCAGAGGAAAACCATCTGTATATCCATAACCATGATAGTCACTTTTTTTTTTTTTTTTTTAAATTTGATTTATATGCCGCCCTTCTCCGGAGACTCAGGGCGGCTTACAGTGCATTCAGCAATAGCCTTCATACTTTTGTATATTTATACAAAGTCAGCTTATTGCCCCCACAAACTGGGTCCTCATTTAACCTACCTTAGAAAGGATGGAAGGCTGAGTCAACCTTGAGCCTTGGAGAGATTCGAACCAGCAGTAAATTGCAGGCAGCTGTGTTAATAACAGGGTGCTTTAAACCACTGTAGTACCAAGGCTCTTCTTTGCATATTCTTAATTTTTTGTGGTAATTAACTTCATGGATCATGTACTGAATTGTTTTAACACTTATGCTATTATTGTTTCCACCCTGGGCTAGGCGTGTACACACACATTTTTTGTATTTTCTACTCCTTTTCTTTTTCTAAGTCCATACTTTGACTCAATGAATTAACTATTTTGGAATAGTCTTCTGAGGTTTTTCACATTAGGAACTTGAACCCATAATCCAGCCTCAGCCTCCAGGGAAGTCTGTACCATGTTTGGCCCCAGGATGCAACAATGATGCAGTTTCAGCTTCACTCCAGGCTATCACAGCAATACCCTTAACCATATTGGCTCCTATTATCCCCAAGTCACCTCATTCAGTATGTTCTATCCTCCCTGCCATAACACTGAAATTATTTTGTATTATTTAAACAAAGCTTAAAAAAAGCTGGGGAAGTTTACTTTTATTGCTTGTTTAGATATTGTTAAATTAGGTTAACCCTAAAATTCAGGAAATGGTTACCAAATTTAACACCACAATTTTGGCTATTTATTTATGTATTTAATTTGCCATCCATCTCGTATCAAAATGACCCTGAAGGGCTTTCAGCATTAAAATGCTAACAGATAAATATTTCTACAACAATAAAATGGAAATCACAATCAAAATAATATTATAGTTAAAGGACGGGGAATGGAACAGGATGTGCATGGGGCGGGGAGAGGAATTGCTTCTTAATTCATCAGCCACATCCAGTGTGATGCACCCCAATTGGGACCCCAAACCATTTCATAGAGCCAGGTCTTCAGGTTTTTACAGAAGGATCTTCAAAAGAGTGAGAGACAATCTCACCTCAGAGGATAAAATGTGCCAAAGGGTAGGAGCCGTGGCAGATAATGTTCTCCTGGGACTCAGTCAGCTGGAATTCCTTGACTGACAGGGCCCACAGCATGCCCTCTCTGCCAGTCAAATTAAGCATCTAATATAAGGAAGAGAAAAATGGGAAAGAACTGGAAAGTGCGAAATAGGATAGGAAGGTGAAATATTTTCAGTTCTTCCTGGTGTATTCTGTCTGTAAACTGATGTTAAGTTCTTACCTTTATTAATAAATACTTTTAAAATTATTTTCAATCAGCTAGGATAATTGTGAATAATTTATAATGATTATTAAGTAGTGATAATGCTCTATAATTTCTTGTCAAAGTCCTTCAATAATGCTATATTTGTATATTTCCAAATCTCAGGGATCTTTCTTCCCTATAAAATAAAATTCATTATATTTTGCAAAGATTGTAAAAATTCATCCTCAGAGCATTTATGATAAGAACCTGTTAATCCATCTGGTCCTGGCATTTTTCTTGGTTTAATCTTTTTTTATAGCTTCACAGTTCATTTTTCCCTATTTCTTTTACTGTTAATATTGACAACTCTTTCTATAAAAAATTAATTTGATGAGAGATAAGTTATCTTCCCTGGAGAGTTCTTTAATTCTTCTTTTTATTTCATCTAAAATAGACTGGGTTTTCTCTTGACTCTTGTAAAAGTTGAGTATTATATTTATTTGTTCAACTTATATGCCGCCTTTCTCTGAAGACTCAAGGCGGCTTGATATATAATATATCCTCTTTAATGAAATAGGCTTTTCTTGCATCTCAAACTATACTTATGTCAGTGTCTGCATTTAGATTATTTTCAAAAAATTCTGTTAATTTCTTTTTACAAAGTCTACTCATCAACTCTATTTCACCACAATCATCAGCACCACTTTTAGCGGAGCTCTTTCCAGTTTGCTATTTCTTCTCTAGAAGTCTTTACCATATCCACTCTTGAATTTTCTGTTTTTGTAGAAAAAGGTATACTACTCAAGCCCGGTGTTCTACTGTTAAGATTCATCCCACCACATTTCTGTAACTCATATTACACCATACATATCTTTGTTCTTTATGATATCAATCTCACCTTGCTAGTTTTCCATACCTTGTCCAATAATATAAAGGCATTTAGGGTAATGGGTTAGGCTCACTTTTTGTTTCCTTTTATGTCTTTACTTTAATATCTGTACTTCTTTTGCTTTTTTTAAGCTCCTAATATCACTACACTAGAATTTTTTTGTTGTATATAATACATTGTTAGCCAATCTGCTACTCATTTATTCCTACCCCTTTGCATTCTAATTTAAAGCCTTCCTGACCAGTTTAACTAGTCATCATCCAAAGATATACTTTCCTCATCCAAAGATGTACTTAGATGTAGATAACTATACTTAATGTCACATAGAAAACAAATCAATCATAGTACAATATTTTTGGCTGGGAAGTTTAGCTATTTCTGTAGAAATACATAACTTCCTAAAGTTTAGGAGAAGGAATGACAGAATCTGGCATCAGAGTGCAAAAAGGATCAATCGTTACATACCCACAAAGAAAGCCCAACCCATTTGATTGTTGTTGGCCCTAACCCCAACCCTTATGTAATTCTATTAACTATTATCTGAAAAGATTTCTGTGCATAAATATCTATGAGTTTTTCAGTCATCCAGGTCATGGTTGTCCCAAAGGTGCTTTTTAAAAGGCAACTAGACTTTCTTAGTTTATTTCCTTAAAACATTCTGTTTCTCATCCAAGAAACTTCTTCAGTTCTGACTGAAGTTCTATCAGAACTGAAGGAATTTCTTGGATGAGAAGCAAACCTTTTTCAAGGAAATAAACTAAGAAAATCTAGTTGCCTTTTTAAAAGCACCTTTGGGAATGTCTGTGCATAGGCTTTAGCAGTAATTCAGTTTCATTGAACCTTCACTTGTGGACCTGGTATTTTGCACCTGACATAAAGCAAAATTACCCTTTACTTATAAGATTCCTGGATTACTCTAGCTTTGTGGGGATTCCAGGCTTTCCACAGAGACTGTTTTGGAGACAGAAGACCGAATGTGTTCCCTCTCTCTCCCTTTCTCTCTCTCTCTCCCTCCCTCCCTCCCTCCCTCTCTCCCCCTCCCTCCCTCCCTCTCCTGTGGAATGTGAATTGACCGTCTGACAAAGGGGTACATGCACAACACAGACTAATTAAAATATACATAATGCTTGTATTGTTAGCATGAAGTTGTTAGTATCTTGTATCATCATGTTTAGTGTAATATTTTAGCATTCTTACCTTGTACCTTTTTTTTCCGTAGGACTGCATTAGCTTAGGCTCAGGAGAATCAAATAGAAGTATGTATCATTCCTTTGTTCTCTATCATAATAATAGCCCTCGCTGGGGAGAGGTCATCAAACTCCCAATTCCCATTGACAGATTCCGTGGATCTCACCTCCGTTTTGAATTCAGACACTGTTCTAGTGAGTATAACTTGTTAATATTTTACATATTTTTATTAAGGATTATATTAAATAGATAAGGCAAATAACCAAAACCTACAAAAATACAGGTAGCCCTCGATTTACTGCTTCACTCAACGACCGAACTCTGGTACCTCAGGGAATGGGGGAAGTTTTGGGAGGCCTCGGCCAGCTATAGGGCTCATCAGTGTACGTAAACCTTCTATGTGCCGGAATGCCTGGCCTCTCTTCCTGTCCCACCATGCCAAGTAGGCCTGGGCCTTATCACTTATCACTGGACCACTTCATTACATCCAAGAGGCCTTCTCTCTGCCAACTTCTGTTTCTTTTAATATCTTTTTCTCTTCTCTAGAAATTCTTATCACCTTTCAAGGTCCATTTGTAATTGTCATGATGTAACTCAAGTAAATCTCCTACAATTCAATTTAAAAGAATATTCCACAATTTATTTTTAAATTTTTATATACAGTATTTTAAATGTTACAATATTTGTGGTATAATATAAGAAATTATAAAAAATAAAGATTTCACAAAGCTGGACAGATGTGGTGTTCTTTCTTTTCAAAATGGATTGAAGAGAATTCCACTCAGCGACTGGTAGATCTATGGTTCTGCAGATTTTTCTTCTTAAAAAAACACTAAGAAAAGTAAAACTCCAAAGTAAAAAGATGAGCTTTGTCTGAACCTTGAGTCCTGAAAAGCTGTATATATTGGCTTGGAGCATGATGGAATCCACAACTTCCAGCTGATCACACGTGGCTCCAAAAATAACGGCTTCTGCTATCTGTTCATATAAATTAGCTGTCCAAAGTACATGAGGGCAATCTCTAGTTCCAGAAGAAAATTCAGCAGTCCTCATTTCATATCTAGCTGCCCCTGCAAAAATGCAGGCATTGGTTTTCCCCTCATCAGAAGCATTTCCAAGTATAACATGTTTCTCTAGCTGCAGGAAATCTAATTGTCATATTTTGCATGTTTTCAATAGATTAGTGCATAGATCAGGAAATCATTTGAAAATATATGACAAAGTAAATTATTGCAACTATATCAGCCAGTAATTGTCACAGGAACTTACCTAATTTATAGCTGCGCAAATATAAAAGTAGTTGGAAGCAGTGTTTTTTTATTCTTGCAATTTTATGACATGTCAGGTTGTGAATGACTAGTCCAGAATCACCCACAGAATTGCATGCTCTAGTGAAGATATGAACCCTGACTTGTTTAGTTATACAGTACATATGTAGTGTGACTATCATAGCATATTGACTTTCCATTTCTTACAGATAACCTAAAGACCTAATCTGTCATTTTTAAAATGTGTGTAAATATTTGATTTTGTTTTGCAGCAAAAGATAAAGGAGAAAAGAAGCTCTTTGGCTTTGCGTTTACACCATTAATGAGAGATGATGGTACTACCCTATCTGATGATATTCATGAGCTTTATGTTTATAAGGTAGTATTCTTCATTTTTTGTATTTTGATCCTTCCATGATTGTATCCTCTCTTTGGCTTATATTTAATGTCATAAACACATCTGCTTGAATAGAGGTTTGCACTACAAGATCTCCAAGGCCCCCTTCCAATTCTGTCATTCTGTTCCATAAAAGTTTGTAGTTTTAACTTTTCTAAATAAACAGTCAAAATATTGCAGTTAGTAATCATGAAAAAGTATTACTAAAATTTCTGTTCCTTTTTTCTTGTTTTATATTAAAGCCATCTGAGCACAATATTAACACAAATTGTAAAAAGGTTCCTTATTCACCATTTTGGGGTGTTCTGTTACTGCTTTTTGATAGAACAGAGTATCCCACACAGATTGTGAAAAAAATAGTCCATTTAGCAAAGAACAATATTTTGATTTGAGTTGCTAGAATAGATATTTAGAATCCTTGACAGGTAAAATAAATGAAAAAATGTTTCATTTTGGAGTCACAGGGATACATTTTAATCCCTCTGAAAATTGAGATAAATTACTAATTCTGATTCTGATATTTAAAAGGAAGCTAATTCTAATGGCAGATATATGTAACTTTTTGATTATCGTAAAAATAAAATTTTTCTAAATGATGTAATTAATAAATAAAGGCTATATGCATTTGTAGGCAGAACATATACATGAATACAATCAGTGTTGCTTTTCAATATAGTCTGATTAACATAACAATATAATATAACAACATAAAATATAACAAATATAATAATTTATTTTCTTGTGTCTCCAGTGTGATGAAAACAGCACTTTCAATAACCATGCACTTTACTTGGGTCTTCCATGCTGCAAAGAAGATTATAATGGTTGTCCCAACATCCCTTCAAGCTTGATTTTTCAGCGCAGCACCAAAGAGTTTTTTTCAATCTCTACTCAGCTGTCTTCTACCAAACTTACCCAGAATGGTACAGCAGTTTTTTATTCCAACAATTCATAATTCATAGTCCACCTTTTCAGTAAAGCAGAATAGTCTGATTTATTTACATGCTTCAAACAGATTTTCATATGACGGTTCTGATTGATTGAGTTACTTGCAGCATGTATCTGTACTTGAAGGATTCTGTTTCTATGTGTATGGAACAGTTATGAAACACAAAACAGAAAATATTTTCAAACTAAAAATATATACTTTGCGGTGATTAACTTCCCAATTGCTATTGTAAATAAAGTATAATTAATTATTTTAATAATAATAGAAAAAATCAAAGAATTGGGTATTTAGGGTATACAAATTCATAAAAAGTAGCCTTGAAAATGAGATTCTCAATCATCCAGGTCATGGTTGTCCCAAAGGTGCTTTTTTCAAGAGGCAACTGGACTTTCTGGTTTTTCTTTGAAGATGTTTCGCTTTTTATCCAAAAAGCTCCTTCACCTCTGACTGGAGGGTGGGTAATAGAAGGATTTATACCCCTTGCAGACAACTGGTCATTTGCAGTCTCTTACCAGGTCGTTAAGGTCATCTGGAAGTTTATCAGGGTCATCTTAGTGGTGCAAATTAGATACAGACAGAACAGAAAAAGAAGCAACTATTCTCTCCTATTGACCTTGACATATGGATATGTCCATATAGTTTTCCTGACAACAAAAATTGATATGACTGGGAATTTTTTCTTTAGTTACTCAGCCTATAGCACTGGAATTTCTGCTGATTTCCTTTCCAAGAATAAATTGGGTCTTATCCTACGGAGGGTTTTTTCCAAGATCAACCAACTTGTCTAGATGTTGCCACCTACTGTAATTACATCAAGCATTTTCACATAAGATATATTCCTACAATACTTACTAAATTAAAATTGTTTAGACAGGCATTTTTGAATCTGGCTTAGTATGCTATGCTGTTATGTCTTAGTTATACAATATAGAAGGAACTGCAGTTTATTCAATATAAAATTAAATATAATAGTTCAGTGCACTTTCATTTAAATTAATATGTTTCTGGGTCACATACTGTGAAAACAAGAGAACATTATAATTGAAATTACAAGTATTAATCACAATTGTGTCCAATAGCTTCTCAAATTATTTAACAAATATATTTTATATTTTGTTCATGCCCAGGACTAAATGATCTTCATAAAAATTGCTATCAGTGTATTCAGAGTATTTTAGATAATGGTACTATTATTTATATACTTATTTATATATTATTTTTTTTCTACTATATACAGTGGACCTGCTTGCTCTTCTGAAATGGAAAGCATATCCAGATCGTGTAATGGATATTTTAGGAAGACTGCGCCAAGTCAGTGGTGAAGAAATTGTTAAGGTATTGAATTTGGTCTAAGCTATTATTAACAAATTAATTACAATAATTCATCACTTTTAGGGAAAAAACCAAAGTTATTAATATTTGTATTTATCAATAAATAAAATATCAGTGTGATTACCTTAATCATAAATGTAAATGATACAGTGACATCAAGTCTTTATTTGCTTCAATTTAATAGAAAGAATTTTGCCAGACTAAAACTACAACCGTGTAACCTAATAGATATACCCTGAGAGATTCTAGGTGTGGCCACTCTAAAAACGTCCTCCCTCCCCCAGACAGTTCAGGAGTGCAGTCATTTATTCTGTGTGGAATGTACAGCCTCCTCCTGGGGAGACCATGGTATTCTTGCCAATATCCCTTCCCCACTCCTTCTCCAGGTGCACTTTTCATCACATGTATTGAAAATGTGTGATACAGTATAAATAAGACTAACAAATAATGCTTAATATTAATGATTTGCACATCTGAGGTTACAATAGCAACTAGGATTTTCTAGATTGCTGTTACTAAGTGATGCAGTCACATGACATCACATTTTATACCACATTGCTTAGTGGCAATAATCCCAGTTCCAACTGCAGTGGTAACTCAAGGACTAAAATTAGCAATTTACACCAAATGTCTGGAAAGTTCTTCCCAAAGCCATTTGAACATTTTCCTGCCAGCATCCCTGTTCTCACTTTTACCATCATATTGTATGCTTGTACTTGTAGCTATAGATCCTTATTAATTTTTAAAAATATAAAAATGTGTATTTGATTGCCTATATTATATAAATACATAAATACATAAATACAACCATAGATAGTTATCAAATACACAAATAATAAAAAAATCAAGATCAAAATTCTAATACTTCATTAGTGCCATAAGAGAACCCTATCAAAAAGATTAATCTGGATTTTTGCCTCTCAGATTTGTCCCTTGTTATTGAGTGGACTTGACTTAATAAAAAGGGTCATAAAACAAATTGAGGTCTAGAGGAATTTAACATTTACTCAGAATATCTGGCTTTGATTTTTCTATCTGGCTGGTTTAAAATTTTAATGGGCTATTTTATGGGTAAAGGGTTTTAAAATTTGGGGAAGCCAAACTGATCTAATTCTGTTTTAATTTATTTTAATTTTTATACTGTATGTATTTTAATTTTGGCTGTTCACCGCTCTGAGTCCTTTGGGAGAAGGGCGGTATACAAATTTAATAAACCTTAACCTTAAACTTAACCTTAACCTATAGAATATTGTACTTCAGAATTAGAGAATAATCAATGTACTTACATATAGTGTCAGAAAACTATGAAATTGTTTGGTTTGGTAGAACAAACAGATACTAAAAATCCCTGTGCTTTTCAGAGGGATAGAATCAAGATCACGTGAAGTGTTAATACCACTTTATAATGCCTTGGTAAGGCCACACTTGGAATACTGCATTCAGTTTTGGTCGCCACGATGTAAAAAAGATGTTGAGACTTTAGAAAGAGTGCAGAGAAGAGCAACAAAGATGATTAGGGGACTGGAGACTAAAATATATGAAGAACGATTGCAGAAACTGGATATGTCTAGTTTAATGAAAAGAAGGACTAGGGGAGACATGATAGCAGTGTTCCGATATCTCAGGGGCTGCCACAAAGAAAAGGGGGTCAAGCTATTCTCCAAAGCACCTGAGGGTAGAACAAGAAGCAATGGGTGGAAACTAATCAAGAAGAGAAGCAACTTAGAACTAAGGAGAAATTTCCTGACAGTTAGAACAATTAATCAGTGGAACAACTTGCCTGCAGAAGTTGTGAATGCTCCAACACTGGAAATTTTAAAGAAGAGATTGGATAACCATTTCTCTGAAGTGGTGTAGGGTTTCCTGCCTAAGCAGGGGGTTGGACTAGAAGACCTCCAAGGTCACTTCCAACTCTGTTATTCTATTCTATTCCTTTTCCAGTTCTTGCAGGACATTCTGGATACATTGTTCGTGATTCTGGATGATAACACAGAAAAATACGGACTTCTGGTCTTTCAGTCTTTGGTAAGAACAAAATATTTCTGACAGATCAATATTCTAATGCAAGATGTGAAGGCACTTTTTCTTCAATACTTTTCTAAAAATTAACATGCTATTCTCTTCTCTGCATTAGTTGCTGAAACTTTTCCAAATTCTCCTTAATCACTTGTGGATTGACATCTATCATGGTACCTTTTCTGTTTTTTTAATTTATTTATTTATTTATTTATTTTTATCCCACCTTTATTGTTTTCACAAATAACTCAAGGCAATGAATATATCCAACACACCTTTCTTCTCTTATTTTCCCCAAAACAACAACCCTATCAGGTAAGTTGAGCAGAGAGAGAGAGTGACTGGCTCAAAGTCACTCAGCTGACTTTCATGGCTAAGGCGGGAATAGAACTCACGGTCTCATGCTTTCTAGTCTGGTGCTTTAACCGCTAGAACAACTGGCTCTTTTGTTGATCCTTGTTTCCAAAAATTCAGATTAATGGCAATTTCCATGAGCTTCTCTGAATGCTAAATGTTATCACCTCTGAACTTTGAAATACTGAATAATTGCAACATGTGAGTGTTCAGCTACCATTGGAAATGTTAGAATAGTTGCAAATTATTTTGTTCTTAAATGTTTGATATTCTCATGACTTTCTGTGAATTAAATTTACTGATTTAGGCCATCTGATGGTGAAGTTTATACACCAACTATAGTCATAGACAATATACAAATAGCCTACATACCCTTAAGAAACATAAATATCTTGAGCTAATGATTAAACTAAAAATTTGTTTTAATTTGAGAACTGATTCCATTGTTTCTGTATTTGACTGCCTAAATTGGGATTAAATAATCATTTTTTATTGTTAAAAGCTAGAAATCAAAAATCCTTGAAAATCTGCAAATAACTTTATTGTAGGTTTTGGCCATCCAATTTTAAGAATATGAGATTTGCTATTTCATTTTCCGTGAGTAAAATCTAGAGAGCCAACAAGAATCTGTTTAGAAGACATTCTTAAATTAAAATATTCTTAATTGATCAGTGTTTTAAATTCTAGGGCTATTGTTTACTTCATATTCAACAGGAAAAAGTTTATATGTGTGGAGCAAGCAACCGTCACCACTTTTTCAAAATAACTGTATTTTTTTCTCAGAATCGTGCAGTAAGATTGAAATATAATCATTCCTTATAAGGATTTCAGTAATGGCAAGATCTAATAAAAGGAATTTCACATAAAATCATAGTGGCATACACATAAAATTTAAAAAGGGGAAGGATGATTAAAATTCAATGTTAAGAGTTAATTGAAATGGGGTCCCCACTCCTGGGCTGTGGCCCACTACTGGGCCTTGAGCCTTTTGGAACCGGGACATGGATGTGGAGGGCGAGTGTGCATGCATGCATCCCCACTCGAGCTAAAAGTGGGCGAGCATGTGTGTGCATGCTCCATTCGTAAGAACAGCAGGCACACTTGTCCTCCCCTCACACAAATGCAGTTGTGTGCAGATGCTTGCCTGCCCTGTGCGCAGTACCATCCCCTCTTTCCTTCCCTCCCTCTCCTCCCGCTGGTCATAAAGCTTAAAAGATTGGGGAACTCTGAATTAAAAGATGTTTAATTTAATGGAGGGCTTTCAGGACCCTCCAAACCAGCATTTGGGGCAGACTCATGAACTTGGACCAAAGATCTTAAAAAATTTATGTTCTTTTTAAGAAGCTGACAGCCTACAACATCTGATATTATTTGTTTTAAATCTTTGTGAAGTAAATTAGCACTTTTCTGACTATGTTTCTATCTTTAAGGCATTATGGAAATTCATAGTTACTATTTTTGTTTCCCATTTGGTAGCCATTTCTGAAACAATCAGAGAAACAACTATAATATTAATTTTGAATAAAAGCATTACTTCTATCAAGAATATATACTGAGTTAGAGTGGAGCGATAAATTACAATTGTCATGAAATATCCTTATGCAGGATAATTAAATATTATTTATTCAAGCCCTTATACACAAGCTCATATACTTATTTAGTTATCTTTATCTTCCTAAACATGTTTCTTTTTTTATCTTTCTCTTTAGGTGTTTATCATAAATCTATTGCGTGATAGCAAATATTTTCATTTTCGACCTGTAATTGACACTTATATTCAGAAGCACTTTGCAGGAGCTTTGGCATATAAGTAAGTCATCTCTTTATTAAGTAAATGTTAATATCAACGCAGTAATTTTTAGAAAAGGATATTCATTTGCTTGAGTTTTTGTATATACTAAGTTCTCACAGAGAATAGTTTATAGAATCAGCATAGCAAAGGGTTAAAAATGGAGCAAAATCATAGTCACTTGAAGTCCAATGATTATAGATGAAAACTGCTGTTAAACCATCATTTGTTTATTTAATTTATTGTAACATACATGTATACACACATACACATATGCAAACATACACACACATACACACACATGTAGCATATAAATAGAGAGATGTAAGTATAGATAGAGATATCGATATATTTCAGAAAAATCTGTCACTGAGCTTCTCTCCTATTGAAATGTCTGTCAATGTTGTTTTTTTATTCAGAGAACTCATCCGCTGTTTGAAATGGTATATGGATCGATCAGCTGAACTAGTACGACAGGATCATATTCAAGAAGCAATGCGGGTATGGTTTCTATGTGACAATCACTCAGTTTAAAAAAAAAAAATTACTTCTTTTCTAAGGGCAAAACTTAACTAGGAATGAAAATTAAATAATATATTATTTAATGAGTTTTTTCCCAGTGATTTCCAGCAATACTGATCTTCAGTGGTGCTATTTAGAATTAAATGCTTACCTCCAAATATTGATTTAAGAAGGTGGATCTTAAAATGGGATTACAAATCAGATTTATTGTGGTTGAGTCAGTGGATTAATTTAAATCTGGGGAAAAACACTGGAATAAAAATGTACTTACTCATCAACAATGGAACTGGAGGGTTTGCTAAAAGGTGCAATTTTTGCAAATAGCTTTCTTGAAGGAGAATGCTAAATTTTGATTTATTTTATTGATTTCTAACTAAATAAATATGGATTCGCCCACCCCTCAAGTCGCTTCAAACTCTGAGATGGGCAGCAAATAAGTTTAATAATAATAGTAATATCCTTCACATAAAGGATAAGAATTTGAATATTAATAATGTACTTAATTTTTCCCCTCTGACTTTATAAACCCCTTGTTCTTTGTTTTCCTGATTCCCTTCCTGTTTCTTAAGGCATTGGAATATCTTTTCAAGTTTATTATTCAGTCTCGGATCCTTTACTCCAGAGCTACTTGTGGAATGGAGGAGGAACAGTTTAGAATCAGCATCCAAGAACTTTTCCAGTCCATCAGATTTGTACTCAGCTTGGACAGCAGAAGCTCTGAGACTCTCATCTTTACACAGGTTATAAATATCTACAGTTCTATTTTGTGTGTTTCATTGTTGCCTTTGTAAATTAATAGAATTACTCAACAATGTACCAAAACTGTTCAGAGGAAAATAACTAATTGATTAGGAAAATACTAGCAAACCATAACACAATCCTTCTGCAATTCTATCAGTTTTTCAATTTTCAGTTTATTTATTGTACTAGATTTACATGCTCTTTCAATCATATATGTCTTTGAGTGATACAAATAGTAATGAAATTAAAAACATAGCTATATTTCAATATAAATCACCAGGTTTCTGAGAAACAACCACAATCCATATTTATATTTAATCATCAGGTGTGACAAAAATTATCCCACAGCCTGTGAAAGCCAACTGGAACAATTTCACTTTCAGATCTCAAAGGACAGGCAGAGATTACTGGGAGAAGGTGGTTCCTAGATGCCCAATCCTGAACCATGAAGCATTTAAAGGTGACAATCAACATCTTGGATTGCACTCAGAACAATACTGATAAGCAGTGTAGTTCTCAAAGCAGACATGTTCCTTGGGTAGACCGTTGGGCATCCAAAACTTCTTGAGTTGCTTTATTGTGAAGCAATTGAAATTTGTGGTGGCCATCTTATGCAATAATTTAATAATTTAATTGAGAGGAAACCAAGGGTTAACTGACTATGAGCAAAGCCTACTAATGTAGGAAAGACTGTAATTGTTACACAAGATGAACCTCTGAAGTAGCTCTTCTTAACCACAGCTGCCATCTGCTCTTGAGCTGGAGCCCAGATTATGAATTAACACTGAATGAGAAGCACAGCCCCATCCAGAGTCAGAGATAGAATACCTTTGTAATTGGAGGGCTTCTTTACTAAAAGCTATTTCCCCTTGTTGACATTGAACCAGATTCTGTTTATTCCCATCCAAATTTTGATGGCTTCCAAGTTCTGGGATAAAACCTGAGTCATATCTTCTGTTTGTCTGGAGTCAAGATACTCAACTGAATATCATCTGCACACCAATGCTACCTGTTTTGTGTTATTGGATCACCATTACCATTAGCTTCATGTAGATGTTAAGTAGGGGGAAGACAAGGTGTCAACTTCTGCGGCACATCATAACAGAGAGTCCCACCACCAATGTCTGGAGCTGTCGATTTAAGAAGAATTACTACAAAGCAGTGCCACTTACTCCTAACCTTTGCAGGTGGTCCAGAAAAATATTATGTTCAATGGTGTCAAACCAACTAAGAGAACACACAGAAACAGAAGGATTACACCCATATCCCACTCTTGCCACAGGATGATAGAAAAGTAATTAATGTGGATTCAGTTTCATGTCGGGTGTGAATCATCATGATAATCTGTCCTCCAGCACTTTCTGCAGCTGCAAACTATAGAAAAACCTCCTAACAACTTTTCCACAGAAGGAAAGATTGGAGACTAAGTTATAGTTATCTAATATTCAATGCAATTCAATTTTATAAACATTTTCTATAAAGATTTTACCAGCAAAGTAATAGTTCGTTCAGTAAAAAGTCCCAAGCAAGTGAGTTTTCTAAGATATTCAATTGCTGCCCATTAAATAATATGAATTCCAGGCTTATTCATATGTCTAAGAAGTATCTAATATTGTTGCATATTTGTGAAAGAAATAAATCTGAAGACTCTAGTAAAAATAATAGTTTGTTCTATAAAGAAAACAAAATTTTGATAGCAGTGTTTTCTAACCATTAACTTTAATTTTTCACCTCTGAAACAGTACTTGAGAAGATTATATATTCATTTAAAATCTTCTTTAATACTTAATGCATCAAAAGTTTACCTTTTTTTGTTTCCCACTTGCCACTGTGTTGCCCCTTAACCCTAATTGCCCCATAGGCCCCTCAGCCTGAAGGACAGGTGAGCGGAGCTGGGACATGTGCCCCACAAAAATGTGGTGGCATTGCAAGGCCGTCATTTAAATCTGTAAGTAATTATCCCCATATCCTGTACAACTTTTAATCATGGATGTATCTAATGACTTTTTTTCCAGTCCATTTTTCTGCACAATTAACTAAAATATATTGCACAGTTCAATGTTTGCAACTATAAAGTGATTTGCAAAACACTGAATGTTTAAATATAAGAGTTATTCTGTTGTTTGCATGAATCACTTTGAATACTAGCTCCAGTCATTAGAGAGAAATTATATCAATTACGGCAAACTTTTGCATTACCTCTGGTAATTCAAAGAATACATATTAATGATGATAATAAAAAGTAACCAAATCTCATAGAAGAATATTTACTAACTCAAATATTGAGTTTGGGTTATGTCATACTGTAAACAACTAAATATTCATGCAGCTGTAAGAGCCAATAATGAAAATACAATTAATTTTGGCCTTATTTTTAATCTCTTGCTATTAAGGTTTTTTTCATGGAAATAGCCAAGAGCATTGTGTTCTCTCTAATTACAGGTCTTTTGATATCACCACCTCTGATATAACTGTCACTGGAAATAATAGCAATATTTAATAATTGCTAAATATTTCCCTGGCATGAAATGGACTTATCTTAAAAATAAAGAAATTAAAATAACAATGGTTGTCTGGTTCAGTATTTAATTATTATCTTTATTTATTTTGTCTATATTTCTTTGGATTGAGAACATTAATTCTAAAATACTCAGCAGAAGTCACCACCCATCTTTAATTTAACTACCAGTATAATTTATAAATAAAATAAAACAAAAAGAAATGAATAGCCAGAACAGGGGAAATAATCAACTGTTTGCTCTGGCTTGCCAGTTGCTGATGGAGGATAAACCACAGCATCCACAGTGGGATACCTACAGACATATTTGCATCAGATATGATGACTTCATTGCATTATTACATTATTTGTGCAATGTTGTCATGAAACATTGACAACATTTTTGATATCATTAAGGCTCATTGCAAATATCACTGGTAGTACTGTTCACCATAGAGAGAAATAGAATAACAGAGTTGGAAGGGACCTTGGAGGTCTTCTAGTCCAACCCCTGCCTATGCAGGAAACCTTACATCACTTCAGACAAATGGTTATCCAACATCTTCTTAAAAACTTCCAGTGTTGGAGCATTTGCAACTTCTGTAGGCAAGTTGTTCCACTGATTAATTGTTATGTCAGAAAATTTCTCCTTAGTTCTAAGTTGCTTCTCTCCTTGATTAGTTTCCATCCATTGCTTCTTGTCCTACCCTCCAGTGCTTTGGAGAATAGAGATGTGTTACTTGTATTGTATGGTACCATCTATCAAAAGATTTTCTGAGTGATGTGAGAGAATGAGTTGCTCACTTTTTCCATCAGATTTGGAATGGGGAATGGGATGGCAGCTAGGAAACAAAGAGTTAATTCTTATATTTTTGAATACTCCAATACTCCCTCCTAGCTATTGCACCCTGTATTGCAAATGGGCTTCCACACAAGATAACTATAATGGGTGTCCCGAAGGTGCTTTTTCAGGAGGCAACTGGACTTTCTTGTTTTTTCTTTTGAAGACGTTTCGCTTCTCATCCAAGAAACTTCTTCAGCTCTGACAGGATAGTGGGGAATGGAAGGATTTATATTCCTTGCAGACAGCTGGTCATTTGTATCCTTTTAGAGGGTCGTTGAAGTACTTGGAGGGTCGTTGAAGCACCACATAAACCTCATAAAGTGCTTCAACGACCCTCTAAAAGGATGCAAATGACCAGCTGTCTGCAAGGAATATAAATCCTTCCATTCCCCACTATCCTGTCAGAGCTGAAGAAGCTTCCTGGATGAGAAGCGAAACATCTTCAAAAGAAAAAACAAGGAAGTCCAGTTGCCTCCTGAAAAAGCACCTTTGGGACAACCATGACCTGGATGACTGAGAATCTCTACAGACGTATAACTGGGGTGATAGGGAGGAGAAGTTTCAGCTGGATTGGTGAACAACAGGTCTGATGTTTCCATCTTCTAATGTACTCCTATTCTTCCATATCACCAACATTGAAATTGAGCTCAGAAATTCCTTTGATTTGAGACAGTAGTTTTCTAAAACTAATCACTGTAAGGATACGTCAGAAATTATTATAATAGGAAGGAAAGAGGATGGACACTGTTGGAAAGTTAATATTTACTTCTAAAGCTCTCACCATACTTACCTCTCTCTCCCTAATGCAGTTAAAACAAACTAGCATGATACGTAGTGGGAAATTTTGGGATGAGTGAGTCACTTGGTTGAGTTGGGCGGCTATAGAAATTAATTAAATAAAAAAAAAATAATTACATGTTGTATCTATCTGACTATCATATATTTTATTTATTTATTTTATTAAATTTACTGACTGCCCATCTTACCACAAGGTACATGCATGCATGCATGTGACACAAAATGGGTGACTGCTCATTGTTAATTTTGCCTTTGGCACTTGATGATTTGGTCCTTCCACTGATGATAAGCAGTTTTTGTCAATTTTCCAATAAGAAATGTGCTTTTTGGGCTGAAAAGAAATCTTATCCAGCACTAAAATAAGTCTTTCTTTTATTGAGTGTGTTTGTAATATGGAGGAAGCTACTGCTCTAAGAGACAGGAATTATTTTTTGCATATTCTCCTTGCAACAACCCATATTGTTTTAGGGTGTCCTCTCACTTTATAGCAGATCTACAATGGACTGCAGAAAAAAGAGAAAGAATAATTGAAAATATGATTGCAATGACTCTTATGAACATCCTGTAAATTACGATTTGCTGATGGGTACTCAAGATTTAAACCGTTATTCTATGATATTCTGGAAGCCTTCATTAATTTTATACAAGAACAAATGAACATAAAACTGTTGAGGAATGCACATTGTTATATTTTCAAATTCTGCTATGTTTATTATTTGTCATATATGGTGCATAATTATTACTTTCTCAAACTAAAGCAAAATGCCACAACATAATGTTGCAAGTGCAATAATACAAACAATCAGTATATATTTCTAAAAGAAAATATTTTGAAGTACCGTGTTTCCCCGAAAAAAGACACTGTCTTATATTTTTTTTGAACCCTGAAATAAGCACTTGGCCTTATTGCCATGTGCTCAAAAGCCCGATTGGGCTTATTATCAGGGGATGTCTTATTTGGGGGGAAACAGGGTATTATGTTGGTTTGAAGGGGGAAATGTGATGACTCAGTAGTTAAGATGCTGGGCTTGTCAGCTGGAAAGCCAGCAGCCCAGGTTTTGAGACCTGAGTGTCACGCAGGATAAGCTCCTGCCTTTCCCTGGCTCCTGCCAACCTAGCAGTTCAAAAGCATGCAAATGTGAATAGACAAGTACGTACCACTTCAGTGGGAAGGTAAGAGCGTTCCGTGACATCATGCTGGCCACATGACCACAGAAATGTCTTTGGGGAGCGCTGGCTCAAAAGCCTTGAAACAGAGATGAGCACTGTCCCCTATAGTCGGCAACCATTAGCAGAGTAAAATCTGCAGAGACTGCTTTGTCTTTTATATTAGTTTGGAGATGATCACAGTACTTATAGCTTTCTAATTTCATAAAGCATATGCTTCAGTATCTATAAGATGTTGTAGTTTAGGGTTCCTTTGTATTATGAACTCATGTTACAATGCCATAATTTCCAAGATTTCTTTCTGATAAAAACATGAATTTTTAAAGAGGAATTTCCTGCCTTTTTAATATATATCTATCTATCATGACTTCTGTTGCCAAATGAAACTGATGATATTGATTCTTCTATACTAACAGAGTTCACAAAAGTCTCATATTTCCATTTTCTTTTTAGGCTGCTCTATTGAATTCTTTCCCTGCCATTTTTGACGAGCTATTGCAGATGTTCACAGTACAGGAAGTAGCAGAGTTTGTGAGAGGAACTCTTGGGAGCATGCCCAGTACAGTGCATATTGGACAATCTATGGATGTGGTTAAATTGCAATCTATAGCTCGTACAGTGGACAGTCGCTTATTTTCTTTCTCAGGTAACAGTTATAATATTAATCATAATATATCTCTTTACATACCCAGTATTAACAAAATTTGTTTTATGCCATTTTAGGAACATACATGAAACTATTTTAGGTTTCATATACTGTATCCCTAAAATAGCATAAAGCAAATTATATTTTGAAAGTTGATTCATTAGAATTAATGTACAAAAATTATATTGCATAATGTTTCTGTTCTAACCAGCCACATCTTCTTCCAGATTATTACACTCCCTCTTTTTCTGTTTCTTTGAACAACTTTGCATATTATGATTCCTAAACATTGATTTTGCCTTGAACTGTTTTACCTGCTTTTGCTTTCCATCTTTTTTATGTACATGGGAGAAGATTGTCCTATAATTTTTGAATTTCCCTCATTCACCAATATTTTTCCTTTGTTTTTCAATGGGTGTATTTTGGTCTGTATTTTGGTTCAGTAACAAATGGAGAGATTAGGAAATTAAGAAATAAAGTCAGAAATATTTTTTTTTAATGTCAGTGCCCATTCTATACAGAAGTATAGCATGGGGACATTGCAG
The DNA here is from genome assembly GCF_059756535.1 of Pantherophis guttatus. Lineage (NCBI taxonomy): Eukaryota > Metazoa > Chordata > Lepidosauria > Squamata > Colubridae > Pantherophis > Pantherophis guttatus. The sequence goes on from NC_142064.1 coordinate 210,249,031, forward strand.
TCTCTTTAAATATTTTTACATTTTTTCACCGATAATTTAAAACAAAAAAATGGATCCTGAAAACCTTATTTACGGCTATATTAATATTCTTGTATTGCTGTAACACACCAAAGTAAAGCCATCTCTTTGTCAAAGCTTTTACACTAATATCTATGGTTCTGTACTAGAATAATCAGTTTTAGAAATACTTGAGATTTAGTTAGCGAACTGATGTCCATATTTTTCTAATAAAGTGGTGGGAGTGCCTTATTCAGTTTATTTATGTAAAAGATTCATAAAAATCTCCTATCTTAAGAACTCAACTCGGGGTGAGGTCGGGAGGGCTCACTAGAGTGGAAAAAAAAAACCCTGGCACTTCAATCATCCCCCTTGGATGCATCCAACAGAACCATCCACATGCTCCTATTTCATCCTATTGTAGCATTTTGGGAAGGGGTAGCTTTCTATGATCTTCCAAAAAACTAGAGTAACAGAAGCCTGCTGGATCTAGGGAGAAGGGTATTCTACAGAGCACAAGCTGCTATGAAAAAGGCATGCTTTCTGGTCCCCTAAAATGGCAGCATAAAAGAATGGGACCCATACCATGTTTACTGTATCCATCCCAGTGGGGAATGGTCCCTGGCCCCATGACAAGTAGGACTTTAAAGAAAATTAAGCCAGTGCAATTTGCAGAACAGTAGTGCAATATGAGTTCCAAACACTTCATGTATTCTGCTGTATTCTGGACCAGTTGTAATTTCTCAGTGGTCTTCAAGGGCAATCCTGTTGCAATAGTCCAACCAGGAAGTCCTCAAGTGACTATGAACAAGGCCTCCCTGTCCAGGAATAGGTGCAACTTGTGCACAAATTTACATATTTCTTTTGAACCTAAGTGAACTGTTAGAATAAAAAAAAAAGGGACACTGACATTCACATGCATGTCTTACTTTTAGAATAATTTTAAAAGTAATAAAGACAAAGGCAGTAAAAGCATTGTATGAATTCATTTAGGTTAATAATATATCCACACTAATAAATATCCAAGTATCCTGATATTATTTTGAAGGAGAACGTACATGTGAATGTCAGTGTCTCATGGTATTTGATGGTTCATGTGAATATCAATGGTTAGAGATTTCATGTTATTTAGATACTTCCCTTTCCTTCACATTTCGTAGTCAGTATCTCTGTTGCCTGTTGTAATAATATCTCTTATGACAGTTGATAATATTGTAGGTTCATGACTTGACAATTTAATATAGCTTCTGTGGAAGCAATATTAAACAGTGAAGGAAAATAAGGCTGCCAGTAAAGATAGTTTATGCATTTGATTTACTATACTGCAAGTGATATATAACCTTTTACAACATTTTGTAAATTCGCTATTCAGAACTAGCATTTGAATGAATAAAAATGAGTTTCCCTTAAAATCTGTTTCATAGAGGCCTCCAATTAAACTGTTGTACTATTTATTAAAAGGCCAATTAAATTAATTTTATTTGTTATTAATGGTAGCTCTTCAGTTTCTATATATATGCTTGTGAATTAAAATGAGGCAGGCTTCTCATTCCAGTTCTGAGTTCTCCTGTAAAATAATGTCAAGCCTCTGGTTTCCCATTCCTAGAATCTCGGCGAATCTTATTACCTGTGGTCCTTCATCATATTCATCTTCATCTGAGACAACAAAAAGAGTTGCTTATCTGCTCTGGAATTCTTAGCAGTATCTTCTCTATCATCAAAACTAGCTCCGTGGTAATCTATGTCTATCATTCTGTCTTTCTATCATCTATCTATCTATCTATCTATCTATCTATCTATCTATCTATCTATCTATCTATCTATCTATCTATCTATCTATCATTTATCTCTGAAGAATTCAAATGATATGTTATCTTTTGCAACATAGTATAGTTGTTTGTGACCTACTTATCATCAGTATAAAGGATTATTGAAACTATGCATGTTTTTTAACATAAAGGACAGAAAATTGTGCATTAGTTATTATGCTTAACAAAGTTTTCAAAAATTTACTTGAGAGAAGATATATGGCTGCTGGCCAGCCTATATAGAATTGTTCTATATCTTTAGCAGAATAATACACATGATTAAAATTCTGTGTAACATAAAATCCAGACTATGGTATGTTCTAATCTAGGCTCTTAAATAATTTCCTGATTCCCCCCCCCCAAAAAAAATATTCAACTTATTTTGTATAGATAGTACTGCCGTGCAAGCAAATAATAATGATAGCAATAGCATTACATTGCTAAAATTGTTCATTTAATATATTCCCATCTACCTTCAAAGATGGCTGTTTATGTAGAAACTTTAGCACTGATGTACATATTCTGAAAGTAGGTTTGGACTATAATATCTTAAAGACAGTATCAAACATACCCAAAGGAAGTTTGACAACCTCCAAAAATATTATATTTGATAATATTCTAAAAGAGAGAGATGGACATAATTCTAATCATAAAGTTTTGTTTGTGAACAGGACTGAATACAAAATATTAAGGTAATAGTTTAATCAGGTAATAGATTATTATAAGAACATTTGATCTAGGAGTAAAAAATATCCATTATTGTAGATTTAAATAAATATGGTATTAAAAAAAAAGAAAGGGGGAGCTTTATTATGATTTCTGAGCAGAAAATTTGATGGAATCTTTGACTTCTTGGGATGCTCTATCAGGATTGCATCATTATGGGTTTTAAAGATAAGAATGACTATTGAGCACTAAGCCTAGAATGAAATGGGTTACAATGCATTTTTATATTTTAACCATCCTGACTTAGTATGTAAATGAAGATTCAATCATCCAGGCCAAAAGTATCTAAAAAGGTTAAATCATGTTAACTGGACGAAAGTTTGTTCTAGTTGCCATGATTTAACCTTTTTAGATATCCTGGCTTGGGTAATACATTTTTTTTCCTTTCTCATTCTCCTTTCTTGTGTTTTACATCCTTTAGTGGAAGTCTTGAAAGCAGGTTTTAGCAAAACCTAGTGCAATTTTTACAATTTCCTCTAGGAGCATTTTATTAGTTGAAAAGTAGATAAAAGCAAACTTAAGAACTAGTAATATAATAATAAAACTAAGTAGCTCTATTTTCATGGTTTCCCTAAGCCATGAAAACAAACTCGCATTGTCCTATAGTCCATCTTATCTTCTAGCCTATAATCCTAATAGGCTGATAAATGAATGAACAGGCAGCCATAAGCAAGTTCAACAATTTTCATTTACATTTTATAAGATGTTAACTCTTTATGTTCTGTTTACTATAGGAGACAGATGTAATTGAGGAAGTAGAAATGATGGTGGAGAGCCTCTTGGATGTACTATTACAAACTCTTCTGACTATTATGAGTAAATCACAATCTCAGGAGGCGGTAAGAGGGCAGCGTTGTCCACAATGCACAGCTGAAATCACTGTTAGTAACTAACCATCAAGTTCTATTTCCTGCTTATCTAGCCTGCTCCCTTTTCCTATCCTCTCATCTCCAGTTTACTACATTTTTCATTCATTCATTCATTCATTTTTGTGTGTGTTACAAAACTAAAAATAACTGTCCTGAACTGTCAGGATGAAGCTAAGAACTTCAGCCATGCTGCTGTTAGTTTATTTATTAATAAACCTATTATTCTAGGTTATATTTTTAATTATTTCTAAGGCATTTGCTATAATAATTGAAAATAATTAGTGGGTTCTTAATTAAAAAAAACCTAAACGATTGGAATCTTATACCATATTATTAGGAGTTGGATAGTGCATTGAGTGAACCTGGCATGTTCTTTCAATCAGGCTTAAGCCATAACATGATTTTTTTGGTGAATCATTAGCATATTATGAGAACACTGCTAGGTTTTGTTAATCTAAAATAGCATTTAGTATATAATATGAATCCAACCAAAGTTACCTGCAAAATGATAACAGTTTTGCTTAGCTTTGAAAGACAGTTCATCCTGGATTCCCTGGATCTCCAACCACCAAGCACCCTCCACTCTGACCTCAAATGAAATGAGAATTTCTTGATAAGGTAGAAAACAATGCTGTATTGCATATATATATATGTAGAGAGAAAAAGCAAAATCTCATCCTTTAATCCTCTAATTATTCTGTTTTCCAATTTTAATTTGATGGCTATTTGTCAGCCTCCATGGGTGAACTAGACAGTTACTATGTGACCTACATCTACTTTATTGTAAGGCTGTATTAACAAATCTTGCAAGTTTGAAAATACAGACTTCCCATTGCCACTTTTAACTGCTTGATCCATTAGGGCAGGTCCTTTCTAAGTTTCTTTCTCTGACCAAGAAAGGAGATTCTTATCTCTTTTGCCTAACTGTTTCCTTCTCCATTCCCCAAGATAGTCCCACATACCATTATGCGTTTCTTTATATAAACACTTTCTACATAGTAGGAATTTATTTAAAAAGTACAGACATGAGAAAAAGAATGGAGATAATTTTATAGAATTTTATTTCATATATACCACATCATTTTCAGTCCCTATACCTTTTTCCTGTACCCCAAAGTTAATTTTTTTATTTAGACTTGTGAATATGATTATTCTGCTAAAATTATTCTTTGAAATTAACAGGGGGAATATGTATCCTGTCTTTTGTCTCTACTTCGTCAGATGTCAGACACTCATTTTCAACATCTTCTGGAAAATTTCCAGAGTAAAGATGAGCTAAAGGTAAGATTATAAACGTAGTCTAGTTATATTTCCCATCTGTGTTTTTGTGCTGATGTATGTTTTGTAGCTCTGGAATGCTGAGAATGATCCTGGTTATATAGATGTTTCTTCTTTTGTCACAGATTCAAATCCATTCCATATTATTTATTTTATCCTGTATATTTGATTAGGAATTGAGCCTATTGCACTCAATAGATATTTAAATTGCAGCTGACCCAGATTCATACTGAGGTTGCAAATCAATTAGCAGTTAAATGTTCCTGTGTCATCTGACATGCATATTTTTTTAAAATAATTGAATCATTTAATAGCAATAGCACTTAGACTTATATACCACTTCACAATGCTTTATAGCCCTCTCTTAGTGGTTTACAGAATCAGCATATTGCCCCCAACAATCTGGGTCCTCATTTTACTGACCTCGGAAGGATGGAAGGTTGAGTCAACTTTGAGCCTGGTGAGATTCGAACTGCCAAACTGCTGGTAATTGGTAGTCAGCAGAAGTAGCCTGCAGTACTGTACTCTAACCACCACAGCTCTTAGATTCAATAGAGTCGAATCTAATTATACTTACTGTATTTAAGCTAGAATCTATTTGATAAAATACTCATGCTTATGCTGCTTTTGTATAGATATTATTTCATTGATGCTTCATATTTTTGTTCTTTTGGTGTGTTTTTTCTGTTAATTGTAATTCTGCTATCAGTGAACTCTCCATAGAAAGAATGGGGAGAAAGAATGATTTAAAGTATTTTAAAATAAAATATGTATTAAATATTTAATACTTTTTAACATATGAAGCAATATATCAATATTTTTAAAAGTTTTCAGTTTAATGTTGACTAAGTAACTTAAAAGCATTGTCCTTGAATGTTTTAGTCTTGACAGATTTCCTATATGAATAGTAATATAAAGATGAATATCGAACCTTTTAAGAGGAAAAACAATACAGACAGGAAGGTGGTAAAAAGTAGAGCTTATACTATTTAGAAGTTCCACCAATTGGTTCTTAAGTTCCTACTTATTTTAATGCTAATTGTCAAGAAGCTATGGCCAAGGTTTCATGTTACTCTCCTGTACACTATTTATCATAAAGATTCAGCATCTAGAAATTTGGAGTTTGATATTGTTAATATGCTGGTGACATTGAATTTTATGATACCAGTGAGTTTGAGGAGATCTGAATGTACTCCTAGCAATAATAAACTGTTTTAAAGAAATAAATTATAACCTATTCCAGATACAGCACATATGTCCATAGTTATTAGGATGACCGATCATAAGGCAACCTTGGCTTTATTTTTTAAAAATAGTATGTTCCCTTTGAAAAGAATGGTTAGCAATTTGGAGATAGTGGATTTCAAGGAACGCCTTATGGAATACATTTTCTTATCTTTGACTAGTGTGCAGCAGCTATAGCCTGAACATGATTCTGATAATCTCCAAAATTATTCTTTTATCTTTTATTTCTGCCTTTGAGTCAATTTTGGACAAATTCCTAGTTCCTAGAGCTTTCAAAGTAGCTTGCCATGGCCTTCTTCTTAGGGCTATTGGAGATAAATCTGTAAGCGATTTTTCATCCCATTTTGCAACTTACAACTTTTCTTTTCCTTGTTTAAGGTGCATGTTTGCTTCAAACTATATAGCTAGTAATGTTTTAACATTGTTTTCTTGGTTTTTACTAGGAATTTCTTCTAAAGATTTTCTGTGTGTTTCGAAATCTGATGAAGATGAGTGTCTTTCCTCGAGATTGGATGGTGATGAGATTACTCACCAGCAAGTGAGCTCTGATTCATTTTAAAACAGTTGAATTTACTAAAATCATGTACAATTTTTAAACAAAAGATTTTTAAAAAATAATTTCAGCTCAACTAAATTTTAAAAGCACTTAGACCATTTTAGATATGCTCCATTTTTATTCTTCATTGAAACATACTGAGAACTGATTTTTTGATAACCTTATTAAAAAAAAAATAAAGAAATAAAATCTAATAATTGAAATAGAAAGAAAGAAGTAAAGAAAACCAAAAGTTAATGCTAAGGTAGATTTCAAAAATCATTTTATTAGATATGCTATATTGACAGTATGGAATAGATATAAACTTACGTTGTGTCAAAAATACCTTTATGGCTGCCACTTGAAGAAACACCTTATAGAAGAGAAATGATAATTAAATATATATCATTAATTTATGGTAATATATTGGAATTATCCTATAATGTCCAATACCATTCTGACATCTTTTAATTATTTTTTAGGAAAAAAAATCCACATTGGTGTCTGTGAATAAATTCTTGTAGAATTATTTTCAATCTATCTGCTAAAATGATTGTAAATAACTTATAATCACTGTTTAATAATATCCGTCTATAGGATGAGTGAATTGAGGATACAGCCATAATATATCTTTGACTTGCAATTGGTAGGTTGGCTGGAGCCAGGAAAGCGGAATCATAATTTAGTGAATCCTTTTCTCTTGAACATCTCATGCCTATAGCTACCAGAATGGAAAGAGTTGCTTGTCAAGGCAGAGAATTGGGGTGTTGTGGATGTATTTTCCATCTTGCTAACCAACATTCTCCATATCTGGGCTGTTTGAGATAGTTACCTATATGGCAATACTTTGTTATTATTACAACAATTACAGCCAGTTTATAAAATGAAAATAAATATTGTGAACAACAGCAACAAAAGCCCAGAATATCAACCCAGTATAATTCAGTTCTTAATAGTAGCTATGAACAAAACCAATAGATGTGGGAGAAGTTATTATTTAGACGTTAAGTGTGGTGTTAGGCTGTCTTAAGACATGGAATGATTTTAATTGGATAGATTTTTCAATAATGTATTGGAATTGGAATCTATTTAAGGATTAGCTTTCCATGGGGCAAATTATTAGATAAGAATGTTTCAGGCTGCCTTCATGTTCCTGATAAAATGGATTGGCAATTTTTTAAATTATATATTAACCACTATTTTTCAATAAATATAAAAGAACATTATTTTCGCTAAATTTAAATATTCTGCATATTCTTTAAACACTACTATAATGTTGTTCCTTTCGTTATTGTAGTGTCATAGTTACAACAGTGCAGTATCTGTCTGCAGCACTACATAAGAATTTCACTGAAACGGATTTTGATTTTAAGGTATTTTTGAAATTTCTTTATACTATTAAATGGTTAACGTTGTATTTGTTTTGCTATTAAATGACAACTAATAAAGCATTTGCACCAAAGTCCTCCAAGAATGTTCAGATCTTTAAAACAGAAAAAAATAGAAGAATACAGATGGTCCTCATTTAATGACCACTCATTCAGTGACTATTCAAATGTATGGCAACACTGAATGAGCATACGTATAATTGGCCCTTGTACTTACAGCCATCACAGTATCCCTGTGCTCACATTATCCACATTTGCCATCTTCTTTGCCAGCTTCCTACAAGGAAAATCAGTGAAAAAGCCAGCAGGAGTTTGCAAATTGTGATCATGTAATGGCCTCAATTAATTACTGACAACAATTCACTTAACAAAGGCTACCAGAAGTGCTAGAATTTGTGTTAATAAGCGGCACTGGCAATTGATTATGTGTGTCTACTCAGAGAGACATTTTGGTATAGTGGTTAAGGCACCAGGCTAGAAACCAAGAGGCTATGTTGTAGTCCTGCCTTGGGCACAAGGGCAGCAGGGTGACTTTCTCTCAGCCCTAGGAAGGAGGCAATGGCAAGACCACTTCTGAAAAACCTTGCCAAGAAAACCTGTCCAGGCAGTCTCAGAGAATGGGACACAATTGAAAGGAAGGGTGGGGGAGAATTCAGAGGTAAATCCCAGTGAGTTTAGTAGACAAACAAACAAACCCAAGTAATGATGTAAAGAATTGCAATACAAGGTTTTTTAGTTTAGAAATTTTGTTTATAAAACTTCAAAAATTCTTGACAGTATAGTCTCTGTGGAGTAATACGTATGGGATTCCTCACCTCATATAGCTAGTCTTTGCCTTTTGTGTGTGTATTTATAGAATTTTTATTATAATTCTATAATTCACTTTCAGAAATTCAGTTATAGAATTATATTATGAAGTAGGTCTACTATGCATTGTTTATTGATGTGTGTGAAAGAAGTGCCCATATCATATGTACAGTACTTACATACATGAAACTGCTCTCATTATGTAATGACTATATTTGTTATAATCATTTGGCTTAGGTGTTTTCTAAGCAGATATATAGAATATAAATATATCATTATAATAAATACATTGTCATTATCATTATCTCTGGTGCTTTTTAGAACAATCAATGGACATTTATTAAAGATATACTAAAAAACTAAATTATATATGAGTTTTCAGTTACTTGCTTCATTGTTTTTCTATTTTCTAGGCCTGGAACTCTTATTTCAGCTTGTCAGTTTTATTTATCAACCAACCCAGCCTCCAGCTAGAAACATTTACTCCAGCTAAGCAGAAAAAGATTCTGGACAAGTAAGAATATATTAATTTAATTTTCATTCTCAGATGTTTGCTTTGAAAGTAAGGCAGTTGTTTTTTCCTCTGGTTCTGTTTTTATAAGATGTAGTCTAATAGTAATGCTGCCAAATCTTGTTTTACTTTAAAAATCCAAATATTCCATTTTTTCCCCTTTGGATCTTTGTTTGATTTCCAGATATGGTGATATGCGTGTGATGATGGCATATGAGCTTTTTAGCATGTGGCAGAATCTGGGTAAGTTAATCTTTGAGGAAACTGAGATTTACTCAGTTTAAGATTTATGTTTAATCTAATAATAGGGCAGTGCTGGCAATCTTTCATCCACTATTAAAGGAGCATTCAGAGCACCATAGGTACTAGATTATAATACACATTGGTACAACTTTACTAGAAATCATTTTTATAAAACAGGAGAATCATTTGTCCTTTGGAACTGTACACTATCATTAGATGATAGTTACCTGTATACATACCCTGTTTTCCCCAAAATAAGACATCCCCTGATAATATGCCCAACCGGGCTTTTGAGCGCATGGCAATAAGGCCAAGCGCTTATTTCAGGGTTCAAAAAATTATAAGACAGGGTCTTATTTTCGGAGACACACGGTACATATTTCCAAGCATAACTTATTCTGTTCCTTTTTGGATTAATTCTTTATGGTATAAGCATCTAGCTTGATTCATATCTGACTTCATTCCTTATCTTCAGTTATAGAATATTTTCAGATAGCAGGGAAGGTAAACAAAAAAGAGTGGGAAATGGGATGCAGAGGAAATGGTATTAAATAACTGCTTGGTTTTATTGTTGTTGTTGTTCAGGGGAACATAAAATTCACTTTATTCCTGGAATGATCGGTCCTTTTCTGGGTGTCACACTTGTGCCACAGCTAGAGGTTCGCAACATTATGATCCCCATTTTTCATGACATGATGGACTGGGAACAGCGAAAAAATGGCAACTTTAAACAGGTAAAATGTCTCTTCAGTTCTTACAATGTTTATTTCTTACTTAAATGTTCATTTACCAAGTAGAAATAATAAGCGTTTTGCTCCCAAACTATTAAGCATATTTCAATGACCTCAGGATACTGCAACCATCGTAAATAAATGCTAGTTGCCAAATATCCATATTTTGACCATGGGGATGCTATGATGGTCATAAGTGCAAAGGGCCAGAAGTAAGTCACTTTTTTCACCACGAATGGAACTTTGAATGGTTACTAAACAAATGATTGTAAGTCAAGAACTACGTATAGAATGTACAGCCAATTGCAAAACTTTATTTGAGTAGACTTTTTCCAATCCCATTCTCTTATTTTATTGTTTCCCACTCACATTGTTCTGAATTTTGATTCAACTGTACAATAAATCCAGACTGTGAGTTGTATGCTTTCTCTTTTCAAGCTCTAATCTTAAAAAGGAAAAAAGAGCCTGTCTCTTTAATTTTTATTTTTGTTAAGACTAAATAATGAGTTTAAATTTAGAATATATTCTGTCTCTGGAAAAAAAAATGGAAGAGAAACCATTCTTCTTTATGATTTCTGTATATCACACAAGTATTTCTGCATTACAGAAAACATTTGTACTAAAGTTATTTATGGAGACTTTGATTTATGTAGGATACTTATAGGAGAGAACCTTATGGCATGCTGCAAAAAGGGGATTCAGGGGTTTTTTAGGGAAACTTTTTGATAGATTTTTAAGGGATTTTAAGGGGTGGGAGGGTTGTGTGGGTTTGGGGGTTAACCCACGGGGGGAGGGGTCCGGCCCAGCTGTTAGTGGGGCCACGGAGGGTGCAGATTCCGGGGGTAAGGGGGACATTAGAGTCCATTCTGTCGAGGGCTTTTCTATCAATGTGTTGAGTGGGAGGGGCAGATACGGCGGGAGCAGGGGGCCGCATCATGTGGTGGGGGCGCGCACTCGCTATCTTCGAGCGGTGGCGCGCCCCGGTCCCCATAGCCCTTCTCGTATTCCAGGCTGTTCAGACTCTCAGGGCCCGAGCCTTCGGCTGCTGTCGTGCAATGCCAGGTCCGTGGTAAATAAAGCCCCCCTCATTTGCGATCTTATTCAGGAGGGGGGAGCGGACCTGGCAGGTATTACGGAGACCTGGTTGGGCCATGAGGGGGGGGTTCCCCTCGTGGATATGTGCCCACCAGGTTTCCGAGCATTCCATCAGCCGAGAGCTCAGGGCAGGGGTGGGGGGGTGGCGGTTATTATAAAGGAAAGTCTTGATCCGAGGGAGACCACTGTTCCACAGATAGCCGGATGTGAGTCCCTTTTTGTGAGATGGGGTCGTGGAGTACAGATGGGCTTGTTGATCACGTACCTGGCTCCCTGCCGCGTGGCAACGGCCCTGCTTGAGCTGCTCAACGTCATAGCTGAGGTGGCGGTTGGTACCCCCAGACTTCTAGTCATGGGGGATTTCAACCTGCCATCTGTCGGCGAAACGTCTGAGGTGGCTCGGGAGTTCATGGCTTCCATGACGGCCATGGACCTTACTCAGTTAATTCATGACCCCACTCACATGGGTGGACACACTCTGGACTTAGTTTTTGTCTCTGGTCAGTGGTCGAGTGGCCTTGATACAGGGGATATAGTCATCGAACCCTTGTCATGGTCTGACCACTCGCTCCTTCGACTGGACTTTCTAACCGCTGCACCCCGCCGCAGGGAGGCGGGACCGACCAGGTGGTTCCGCCCCAGGCGCCTGATGGACCCTGATAGGTTCCAGATGGAGCTTGGGCCATTTCCTGAGACTATGACTCACGACTCGGCTGAGGACCTGGTGGCCGCCTGGGATAGTGCGGCTGCCGGGGCCTTGGACCGTGTCGTGCCTTTGCGGCCTCTGACCCGGCACCGAACTCACCTAGCTCCTTGGTTCTCCGAGGAGCTTAGGGAGATGAAGCGCCGGAAAAGACGCCTGGAGAGTAGTTGGAGGACCAGCCGCTCCGAATCCGACCGAACACTGGTGAGGTCTCATATTAAGACCTACCTAGTGGCAATAAAAGCGGCAAAATCTAGCTATTTTGCCGCTCTTATCGCGTCATCAGATAATCGCCCGGCCGCCCTGTTTAGGGTGACCCGCTCCCTCCTCCATCTGGAAGCGCGGGATGACCCCTTGCAGGGCCGAGCTGAGGACTTTGTGCAGTATCTGTATGATAAAATCGCTCAGATTCGGGAAGGGCTGGCCTCTGACTGGGTATGTCCGGATGGGATGACTGAGGCAGGTCTTGAGAGTGTTATCTGGGGGGAGTTCGATCCTGTGGCTCCCGAGGACATGGACAGGGTCCTGGGACGGCTGAATGCGACCACATGTTTATTGGACCCGTGTCCCTCCTGGTTGGTACTGGCTTCCCGGGAGGTGACACGAGGCTGGCTCCAGAAGATTGTTAACGCTTCTTTGAGTGAGGGGGTCCTGCCGGCCGCTTTGAAAGAAGCGGTTGTGAGGCCCCTCCTCAAGAAGCCCTCTCTGGATCCGGCTGTTTTGGCTAACTATCGTCCAGTCTCCAACCTTCGCTTTGTTGCGAAGGTTGTTGAGAGTGTGGTAGCACAACAGCTTCCCCGGTACCTGGATGAAACTGTCTATCTAGACCCACTCCAGTCCGGCTTCCGACCTGGGCACAGCACGGAAACGGCATTGGTCGCGTTGGTGGATGATCTCTGGAGGGCTCGGGATAGGGGTTGCTCCTCTATCCTGGTCCTGTTAGACCTCTCAGCGGCTTTTGATACCATCGACCATGGTATCATGTTGCACCGGTTGGCGGGGTTGGGGGTGGGGGGCACCGTTCTGCGGTGGTTCTCCTCCTACCTCTCTGACCGGTCGCAATCTGTGTTGACGGGGGGGCAGCGGTCGACCCCGAGGCACCTTGCTTGTGGGGTGCCACAAGGGTCGGTCCTCTCGCCCCTTCTGTTCAACATTTATGTAAAGCCACTGGGTGAGATCATCCGTGGCTTCGGGGTGGAGTTCCATCAGTACGCTGATGACACCCAGCTGTACATCTCCACCCCAGGCCACCCCAATGATGCCCTTGAAGTGATGTCCCAGTGCCTGGAGGCCGTGCGGGCCTGGATGGGGAGAAACAGGCTCCGACTCAACCCCTCCAAGACCGAGTGGCTGTGGCTTCCAGCGTCCCGATATAGCCAGCTGACGCCATCGCTGGCTATTGGGGGCGAATCACTCGCCCCCACGGAGAGGGCTCGCAACTTGGGCGTCCTCCTGGACGCACGGCTGTCTTTAGAAGACCATTTGACGGCCGTGGCCAGGGGGGCTTTTTATCAGGTTCGCCTGATACGCCAGTTGCGCCCCTTTCTAGATCGGGACTCTCTACGCACAGTCACTCAGGCACTAGTCACTTCCCGCCTGGACTACTGCAACGCTCTCTACATGGGGCTCCCCTTGAAGAGCACCCGGAGGCTCCAGCTGGTCCAGAATGCGGCCGCGCGGGGGATTATGGGGGCGACGAGGCGCTCCCATGTGACACCTCTCCTGCGCGAGCTGCACTGGCTCCCGGTAGTCTTCCGGGTGCGCTTCAAGGTGTTGGTGACCACCTTTAAAGCGCTCCATGGCTTAGGGCCGGGGTACTTACGAGACCGCCTTCTGCCACCAATAGCCTCCCACCGGCCAGTACGCTCGCACAGAGTGGGCCTCCTCAGGGTGCCGTCCGCCAGACAATGTCGGCTGGCGACCCCCAGGGGGAGAGCCTTCTCTGTGACGGCGCCCACCCTCTGGAATAACCTTCCCTCGGAGTTACGTATAATAACAGACCTCCGGATTTTTCGTCGGGCCCTGAAAACTTATTTATTTCAACTAGCTGGGCTGGCTTGAGCTAAATTTTAAATTGGTTTTAAATTGGGTTGTTTTAATTTACGGCCAGAATATCTAATTATTTTAATACTGTTTTTTAAATTTTGTATGCTTTGTTTTTACTTAGGCTGTGCACCGCCCTGAGTCCTATTTGGAGAAGGGCGGTATAGAAATTTAAACAAATAAATAAATTAAACAAATAAATTATAGAATCATAGGACTGAAGAGATCCAATTCTATACCCAGAGCAGGAATCCTCATACTATACAACACAACTCCAAGCCTTGCTTGAAAACCTCCAGTGATAGAGTACCCACAACTCCAAAAAGCTAAATAGCTACTACTACGGCTAAATAGCTCTAAGTAAAGAATATATTAATTTAGAGATTGGATCCCCTCTGTAAAGCATCCATCCATTACTCCTTGTCCCACCTTCAGGAGCCATGGCTCCTAGCTTCCCTAGGATGGCCCTTTAAGTATTTGAAAACTGCTATCAGTCTTTTCTTCTTAAAATTAAACATAACCTGTTGATTTAAGCATTCTTCATTGGGTTTAGTTTCCAAGCTTCTTGTCATCTTTGTCACTCTTTGTGCTCTTTCTGGGTCCTCATCATCTTTGTATTAAGGCAATCAATATCCCATATCCCAAGTACAGTCTGGCAGATGCAGCATGGAGCAGAATTATCACTTCTCATGATCTTGACTCTGTAGCTCTGTTAATGTTGTTCAAGAGTGAAGTAGCTGTTTTAGCATCAGCATCACACTAGTGGCTCAAGTACTAGACCGACCTGATCCATCTCCTAAGTATTATTACTAAGCCATTGTTGCCTATCTTGTATCTGTTTTTCCTACCTATGTGTAGAATTTACATTTCTCAACATTGAACTGTGTTTTGTTGGATATGGGCCAATATTCAAAACTACCAAGATTTTATGGAGCACTGAGTCTGTTTTCTAATGTGTTAGCAATCCTCACCTTTGCATCATCTGCATTTTTTTTGTACTCCTTCTAGTTCCTCATCTAAGTAGTCAAGATCTTCCACAGGATACTTACCTCTCCATGTTGGCATAAAAGCATTTAAGGATCACATGCTGAGTCTGGTTCTTCAGTCAGCTATAAATCCTTCTGCTAGTGGGATTATCCATCCCACATTATTCCATTTTATCAAGGAAAAGGGTATGGTCAACATTATCAAATACCATTCTGGAAGCTAAGTACACTATATTCACAGACTTTTTCTGGTCTACTAAATTAATCACTTCATCAAACAATGCAGTAAGATTTGTCTGGTATTATCTAGTTTTGACAAAACCATGCTGGCTTCTAGTAATCATTTTGTTCCTCTCTGGGTGCCTACAAAGCCACTGTTTAATTATCTTTTCTAGAATTTCTCATTTACTGATGTCAATTTAACCGATATGTAGTTTCCTGAATCAATGTTTTCCTTCTTTTTAAGAAAATGGGAACATCATTTGCTCTTCTACAATTTTCTGGCATTTCTTCCAGAACAAACTTTGTTTTAATCCTTTAATAGTTTTCAAAAATTACAATCAGTGTTCTGAAATTACATATGCTAATTTTGCAACACCCTGGGATATAATCCATCCAGTTCCAGACCCTTAAATTCATTCAAAATTACTCAGGTTTTTTTCCCCCCAATTCTTTATTATGATCTTTCTCTTTTTATCCCAACACCCAATGCAGCTTTTGACAGTTTGGACCAGTCCTCTTTTCTTTTGCAAAACTACAGATGCAAAATAGGAATTAAGCAGTTCAGCCTTCTCTGTTGCCCTTCCTTAGTATGATAATTATTGTGACTTGGATATCAACTCATTTTATAGGAGGCCTTCAAACTGCACATCAAGTGAAAACCAGAAGTGTAGCATCACAAATCTATGATTTTCAGTTTCAGATTCCAAAGTAGGGATAAAGCAGAAATTTGTTTTGTTTTAATCCAGAACAAATTATTGTACTCCAAAAGTTTTTGTTGAATAATCCTGAATTGGCTTTGTTTTCGTAGAAACAACACCAAGCACATTTTGCATGAAAGAAAATTCAGAAGGATTTTGGAGAATGTTACAGTGATCTTATAAATAAATAAATAAATAAATAAATAATTTTATTTCTATACCGCCCTTCTCCCGAAGGACTCAGGGCGGTGTACAGCCTATTTAAAAACACAAAAAACACGACAACAATTTAAAATTTAAAATAATTAAATAATTAGGCTCCAATTAAAATCCCAGAAATTTAAAATACCCCAATTTAAAACGTTATGTTAATAGCCCTGCCTGGCGGAACAACAGGGTCTTCAGAGCGCAGCGAAACACCCGGAGGTCGGAAATCTTTCGTATTTCGGGGGGCAGTTCATTCCACAGGGCTGGGGCTCCCACAGAGAAGGCCCTCCCCCTGGGTGTCGCCAGCCGACATAACTTGGCTGATGGCACCCGGAGGAGACCCTCTCTGTGGGAGCGGACTGGTCGGTGGGAGGCTATTGGTGGCAGAAGTCGGTCTCGAAGGTACCCGGGTCCTATGCCATGGAGCGCTTTAAAGGTGGTAACCAACACCTTGAATCGCACCCGGAAGACCACTGGGAGCCAGTGCAGCTCGCGCAGGAAGGGTGTCACGTGGGCGCAACGGGTTGCACCCATAACCACCCGCGCGGCCGCATTCTGGACCAGTTGGAGCCTCCGAGTGCTCTTCAAGGGGAGCCCCATGTAGAGAGCATTACAATAGTCCAATCGGGAGGTGACAAGGGCGTGAGTGACCGTGCGCAAGGCGTCCCGATCCAGAAAGGGCTGCAACTGGCGAATCAGGCGAACCTGATAAAAGGCCCCCCTGGCCACAGCCGTCATGTGCTCTTCTAAAGACAGCCGTGCGTCCAGGAGGACACCCAGATTGCGAGCCCTCTCTGTGGGGGGCAAGGATTCACCCCCAATAGTCAGCGATGGCACCTGCTGACTATATCGGGGCGCCGGAAGCCACAGCCACTCGGTCTTGGAGGGGTTGAGTCTGAGCCTGTTCTTCCCCATCCAGGCCCGTACGGCCTCCAGGCAGCGGGACATCACGTCAAGGGCATCGTTGGGGTGGTCAGGGGTGGAGATGTACAGCTGAGTATCGTCAGTGTACAGATGACACTTCACCCCAAAACCACGGATGATCTCACCCAGCGGCTTCACATAAATGTTGAACAGGAGAGGCGAGAGGACCGACCCTTGCGGCACTCCCCATGCGAGATGCCTCGAGGTCGACCTCTGTCCCCCTGCCAACACAAACTGCGAGCGGTCGGAGAGGAAGGAGGAGAACCACCGCAAAACGGTGCCCCCTATTCCTAACCCCCTCAACCGCTGCAGCATGATACCATGGTCGATGGTATCAAAAGCCGCCGAGAGGTCTAATAGGACTAGGACAGAGGAGCAGCCCCTGTCCCGAGCCCTCCAGAGATCATCCACCAACGCGACCAATGCCGTTTCAGTGCTGTACCCCTGCCTGAAGCCCGACTGGTACGGGTCCAGATAGATAGCTTCATCCAGGTGCCGGGGAAGTTGTCGTGCCACCACGCTCTCAACAACCTTCGCCACAAAACGAAGGTTGGAGACTGGACGATAGTTGGCTAATTCAGCCGGGTCCAGGGAAGGCTTCTTGAGGAGGGGCCTCACTACCGCCTCTTTCAAGGCGGCAGGAAAGGCACCCTCACTCAGAGAAGCACTTATAATCCCCTGGAGCCAGCCTCGTGTAACCTCCCGGGAGGCCAGCACCAACCAGGAGGGACACGGGTCCAATAAACACGTGGCGGCACTAATCTTACCTAGAACCCTGTCCACATCCTCGGGAGTCACAGGATCAAACTCCTCCCAGGTAACATTCTCAAGACCTGCCCTCGTCTCCTCCCGTGGACTCATCCAGTCGGAGTCCAAGCCATCCCGAATCCGAGCGATTTTATCGTGCAGGAATTGCACAAAATCCTCAGCGCGACCCTGCAAGGGATCTTCCCGCACTCCCCCCCGGAGGAGGGAGTGGGTCACCCTAAACAAGGCGGCTGGGCGGTTCTCTGCAGATGCGATAAGAGTGGAAAAGTGGTTAGACTTTGCCGCTTTTATCGCCACTAGGTAGGTCTTGATATAAGACCTCACCTGTGTCCGGTCGGAATCGGATTGACTTGTGGGATGAATGACAAGGCTGGTTCATGACACCTTTCTTTTGACTCCCTTTCAGCAACTTCCCATGCAGTCAACCTACTCCATAGTCTTTTTAGCCTCTTTCCTGCTGTGCATTCCCTAAGCTCACACAGATATCTCAGGATATCATATTCCACAGCTGCCCATCCCAATCTTTTTAGTAGTTCCTTCTCTGCTTACTCTGAATCACCACAGCATTATTCCTTGCTGTCTTCCCTTAGCTTCACCATAGTCCCAGATCAACATATCCCACCAGACAGCTGATGCATAATCTTCCAAGCACTTTGTTTTTCTCCCTCTCTATAGCTGCCATTGATATACTGGCCTGTGCATTTGTTCCTTAATTGCAAGGCTTCCTTACTGTAGTAAGGACAGCCTCACAACATAGCTTATCCCACTAGCCTACTGGTTCTCCACTTTCCAATACTTTCCCTTCCCTCCGTTTCCTACTTTCTCTCAACTGCTGCTGTGAATGTCCTTATTTTTTTTTACTATTCTTATATTCCCACGTATGCTTTTGTCAAGAACAACTGCAGTTCAATCTATGTGTTTCCTTCTATATATAGACCAACATTTCCTAAACACATAGTTCATGCACAGACCAAGCAATCTTACAAGCCTTCAGGAATATTTCATACATTGCAATTGGCAAATATTCCAACTTTCAGATGAGACCCTCAATCTGAAATTATATTATTTTTATGTAATATGTTTTCATAGTCTGATTGACCTTCAGTTGTACTATAAGCAACGTTCTCGGTTTTGCTTAAATTTTTGTCCCTGTGTCTTCAAATATCTCTCATCTTGCTAACTCCAGGATTTTCTTCCTTGCTCTCATTTCATATTATTAATCTGAATTATATTCCTGTTTCTGTGGCACAGTCTGCCAAACAACTGGAATCCACTATGTGCTAGAGGGATGGGTAGCACATTAGAATCTGCTTCCCTTTTTTTGCTTCTGAACTGTT
The DNA here is from genome assembly GCF_059756535.1 of Pantherophis guttatus. Taxonomy (NCBI): domain Eukaryota; kingdom Metazoa; phylum Chordata; class Lepidosauria; order Squamata; family Colubridae; genus Pantherophis; species Pantherophis guttatus. Next base: position 210,268,152 of record NC_142064.1, read on the forward strand.
ATGCTTTTTCTTGATAATGCATTATTGGATACCTATTTTTTTCAAGAGAAGAAAAAAAATATTCAGAATGACTATTTCAAATGGCTTATTCCTTTTAATTGGAAATCAAGCAACAACCTGCTCCTGCCATAGAAACCATCACCTACAATACCAGTATTCAAGAAATTGGAAACCCTTAATAATGTATAGAGATACAGATTTTGTTTTCTAAAGTGCTAGCTTCAGTTATAGTTGAGACTTCCCCAGGAAATTCTAGCCAGAAACTTTTATCAGCTGAAAAAGAGAGCTAAATACTGGATGTTAGGTAAAAGAAACATTACTTCTCAGCTTCTTTGGAATTTTCTAGTGCTGACTATGAAGCTTGCATATCGCATTATCAGTGATTTCTCAAGAGGTTTCTTTTGAGATGGAAAGCATTTATTTTTCAAAGGATTATAAACATGCTGTGCTGTAATGACCTTGGCCAGATCAATAGCCTTCTATCCTTATGTTTAGCACAAACTAGCAAGTCTGTCCCAAAGGATACATTTCAAAATGGAAAACCTTTCTTTTAATGGAGGAACCTTGGTTAATACACATACTTTGACGATGTGTTGAATAGGGTAAAGAAACTAAGAACTACAAGATAGAAGATGAGCTTTTCATTTCAACCACAGCATTCCTATGTATGTCCTGGTTCTAGTTTCCAGATGCCAAAAGAATTTGGTCAGTCTTCACATCAGAGTCATCTTATTTTTCTACCTGCAGGGCTTGAAGTCTTCTTTTGCCTCCTCAAAATTCAAGAGGGCTCCCCACAGCAAATCAACAGAGTTGTAAGCAATATTTTTTATTATGATGTAGTCCCATCCCAAAAATAAGATTCTCATTCATTTCAATCACAAACTATGGTATTCTGCATATCAGTGACCCATATTACACCAGGCGAGTACATATCTAAGTGAGCTGATAGGGAAGACAGACAGGAGTTTCCTGGGATAGTTCAACAGAGGGAAAAGAGAATAGTGACCAGGATGCTTTGTGTGCTGAGATGTGGGATCTCCTGAATTGTTAGGAGTACTGTGGGGGATATCCTGACAGTTGCTTATTGTGGGTAATGGAGTGAATGCTTCCTTTTGCTGAGTTAGTAGAATCTGTATGGCAGCATGATAATGAGTTCACTAAGTAAATGAACAGGAAAAATTAATACAGAGCGAAAATATAAATCTCTAACAATCCCTTTTCTATATAAGTCAACAGTGTAAATTTGGAGCCTGAGAATGAAACAAAAAAGAACAGTCCCCAAGAAAACAAGAAAAAAATAAACAAACGTCAAGAAAAAAATAAAAGCTTTTCTACTTGTATGCCATGTGGAGCAAATGTAAAGCTGACTGGACAGAACTCTGCAGCTATGACCTGAAATGTTAATAGTATATTTATATTCCTACCTAAAAACACCCTGGCATATTTTTACAGCAGCAGCATTTGCAACAGTATTTGAAGAAAAAGTCAAAATGATTGGAGCACCAAAAGGCAGATTTGGAGCCAATGAAAAAGGATGATGTACTGGTCCCAAAAAAAATGAGGCTCTAAAACAAAAGCTGGTAATGGAGTATTCCCCATAAGCAGCAGACAGAGAGCAAATGCAATGGGTGACAGTATCAGTAAGAAACATGAGACAGGTGATATTGCTGCAGTTTAGTTTTCTGGCCTTCTGAGCAGTCAAGAGTAAAAAAGATGCTGCAGAGCAGGAGACAGGATGATGGGTCCTTCTGAAAGGCAGGGAGGAGGCAACTGTACACTATAAAAAACAAAGATAAGATTCATGGCAGTTTAATAGTTTATCTCTAAAAGAAACTAAAGCAAATGTATGCTGACATATAACTCATGAAGTATGCTATCTAGCAACAGCAAAATGCAAGGAAGCAATGGAACAGTTGCCAAAATAATTACTGTTTTTTGCCAATACATATGGGAACAAATTATACTTCAAAAAGCAACTATAACCATATTTCTAAGAAGTTTGAAAAACTCAGAAGGAAGCTCAAGAAACTCAAAGATCAGTTTTTCATTCTGGTCTATGGAAGAGAACCAGAAAGGATACAAAGAATAAAAACTTAGAAGTCAATGTCTAGCCATATGAACGGAGAGATTTGATTTCTGGAGCCACAGTCTGTTTTATTTAGATGGTGGAATTACTGACATGTGGGCTGTACTTCATACAAATTGAAAAAAATACATCAACCCTCTTAAATCATTTGAAAGAAAGAAAAGAAAATCAGAAAAAAGATGGATTTATAGAGGTCATGGCCATCATTGTCTGTAATGCACTAATATATAAGAAATAAATGTTCTTGCAGTTACATTCCTGGTACAGAAAGTCAAATATAATTTAATAGGTGTAACAGAGACCTGATGGGATAATATCCATGACTGGAATATAGTAACCAAAAGAGATATGTTCAAAAGGAACAGAAGCAAAAGGAAGTCAGGTGTAGATGTGCTGAACATTAAAAACAACAATTCTTATTCAAAGAACAGCAGTGCTGCTGAGATCATTTCAGCTAAAATAAATTGAGGAACAATTCAAGACAGCATTATTTTCTATTCTTTCTCTCCCAACCAGGGGGAAAATGCAGATAATATTTCCCAAAGGCAAACTGTCATTAATATCAGGGGAGAAATAATTGTGTTAACATTTTTTCAGAAAATGCCTGGCTTTTTATTATTATTATTGTTGTTGTAGACAGTATTTTCTTTCAAAGAGTAAGACACAAGATCAGATACCTTTGATTAGATTCTAATCATTTGGGAATCCTTGTTGAGGAGGTGGAAGTAACAGTAATATTGGGGGAAAGTTACCATGCTGGAGTTGCAAATTCTTGATTTAAAGGAAATTGATAACTGAGCATTGTCTAACATATACTCCAGATGTATAGTATTTTAATAACTCAGAGCAGTGGCAAGTACAATACCATGAGAGGAAATGCTGATGGGAGAAGAAACTCTAGGAATGAGGGAGTTCTATAGAAGGAGATATTAAAAGCAATTACAAACAATTCCAGTTAGAAGAAAACAAAGTGAAAGACAGCAAAAGTAACCAGCATGAGTATGCAAAAAGCTTACTGAATATTTGAAAGAAACAATAGCATATGTAGAAAATGAAAAACAACAGATCAGAAAGAAAGCATACAGAATGATTGTCCAAATATGCAGAGCTGGAATAAGAAAAATGAAAGCTCAGAATCAGCAAAAGGGTTAATGAAGGAATTTAAGGATAACAAATGACATTATATTTTCAGAATATTTAAAAAAAATCAAACCAGATTCCAAATAAAGGCATCAACATTCAAACATGTAATAGGCGGGGCTACTCAAGTCTGATTTTGGTTAGATCTTCTCCATCAAAGAATGTTGCACCAGGAAATTTCTGAAGATCAGGACAAAGGGTCAGGATTGAAGATTGAGACTAATAGAAATATGGTCATGGAATGCTTCTAGCTAGAAGATTTGGTGAATTGATAAAGTACCATATCAATGGAGAAAAGCAAACATTCCTGCCTTTAAATGAGGAAAAGGAATGTCTCGGAAACTAAATACCTATCTAACATTAGTCTCAAGAAAAGGATAAGATCAAGGAGTTGCTGATCTGTAAACATGTTGAAAACAATGCTACAGTTACCAGATGTTAGCATGGATTTATCAAGAACAAATCTTGCCAGACTAATCTTATCTCACTTTTGGATGGCATGACAGTTAAGTTAGGTATATAGCTATATAGGAGATACCTGTATTTATGAAAAAAATCTTAGAATATTAGCTAATTGCAAATATGAACCACCAGTAAATAGTGGCTACAAGCCTGGCAATGTAATTTCAGGTTGCAGCAATGGAAATATAATTTCCAGATTACAAGAAATAACCATTCAATTTTATCCTACTTTGCTCACTCTCACCTTGATTACTGTATCTTTTTGGGGGAACAACATACTTAGGAAAGTATTTTGTGATATTGGAACAGGTTCAGAGAAAGGATGATGATCAGAAACTAAGTCCTATAAAGAGAGATTAAAGGTGATGGTTAACTTTAGTTATTGAGAGTATGGGGTGGGGTTGAGAGTATGATAGCCATTTTGAAATATCTGAAACAATGTCACATAGAAGGTTAAGTTCTGTTCATGCTCATCCCAGAATGCAGGACATGGAATAATGCAAGGACCCCCCTCTCTGACTACTGGACTGTGGCCTATTTGGGACTCAGCCATGGGAGGTGGGCCAATGCCTGTGCGTAGCTCTACTCACATGAGCTCCGCCCCAAAGGCTTCTCTCATGTGTGAGTGAAGTGCTAGCCCACTGTTCAGCAGCCCAGTTCTCCCCTCCCTAAACCATCCCGCCAAGCTGCCTGCTCCCAATACTCCAAACACGGAGCAGTGAGAGCGGAGACTGAATGGGACGAGTACACCCTGCTCAGTTTTGCTGACTCACTAGGTGACCTGCATAAGACACCCAATTCACTTTTTAAGCATCAGGCAGACTCAGTGAGTCTGAAGGAGCACAAGACCATGCCCCCAAAGGCTTACCTTCTCCTCACCAAAAGCTTTTGCAAACGCATGAAAGGCTTCGGGAGAGCGATCTCTCGCTGCTTCGGGTCTTCCGTCCCTTTGCAAAAGCTTTTGGCATGGAGAAGCCTCAAGGAGCGCGAAACCGCACCCCAAAGGCTTCTTTTCTCTTTTGTGAGTGGAGCTGCGTGTGTGCATGTGTGTGCACACCAGTGTTCTGTCTCTGTCTCACACACGCACCCCCATAGACAGGCAACAGTTAAAGAACTCAGCCGACAACAGTTTATCCGGTATCAGAATTGGCAACAACTCAGTGGCTGGCTGCCAGGTATTCTTTACTCACGAGGGGGGAGTTTCTCCCTTTGTCCGGGAATAAAGCCAATTCACAATAATCAACAAAGTCCAGGAAATACAAAGAAGGTCGTCCGATATCCGTTTTTTGCTTGTCACAGAGCTGAACCGGCCACCACACCCTCTTTTAATACCCTGTGGGGTGTGGTCCAGTGACTCAGCCTAATCCCTGGCACGCCTCTTCCTCTGCTGCGTGCGCTTATCTCTGCGACACTGCCGAGGGTCCAACCAAGACTCATCTTCCTCATTACTGTCCACCTGTGGCTGCATGGACGTGCTTGGCCCCGGGCCTGTCTCTTGACCTTCGGAGGATACCGAAGGCATTACCAGAGAGGAGGGTCCTGGAGAGGGAGGCCTTGCCAACTCCTCTCCTTCACTCTCGGAGTCCTCTCCTGCCGATAACACAGGCTCAGGTAACGGAGCCACAACAACCAGACCATCACTCGCACCGCCCAGTTCCCCTTTCCACCAGCCGGGCTGCCAAGTCGCAAAGTTTGCGGACCGCTGGAATAATGGATTTAAATTACAGAAAGGCAATTTCAGTTGAAAGTTTAAAAAGGTGTCATAATAGTTAAAACAGTTCAACAGTGGAACCAATTAACTACAAATATGTATCATTTCACTGAAATGGCCTCTTCCAACTCTGATTCTAAGTGTTCATTATAAAATACTCATATGTCACATAATTTAATACATTTTCTCCTCTTAGTATTTTCTGGCAGCAATTCCTTGCCATCTCAAGAAACAGATTTCCAGTTTTGAATAAAGATGCCATAAAATAATGCATTCCTTCAAGAAATATTTCACAGTTCTGAAGTGAGATGTAGATATCAAATCCTAGATCTCAGGTGGTTACAATGACACAATATACTGTCAGTGAGTTTGGTTTGCGACTTCAGACAAAAAATATTCTTTAAATTCTTTTCACCCTGGTTTCTTTCACTTCATAGGTTCAATGTTGGTTTTCTTCTGTTAAATTTTGTACTTTTATTTTTGTACTCTAATTTTTGAGCTTGTTTTTTCCTCTCAAGCTTAAAAATGCAGGACCATTTTTTCCTCCTGCAACCTTCCATAAGTGGGATTGTCTAATCTTCTAGATCTTCTCTCTACTTTCCTGGTCATAAATGTAGTTTTCCTGCGCAAACATGCAGAGCAGACTGCATATTCATGGTGTGATGTCCATGCCAGACTTGATTTCCAACATTGTTCCAAATGCAAATAGGTACTTATTTTTGTTCAAAAATATATAATTTATATATAATAGGGAAACAGGAGGAAAAAGAAAGGGGAAAGAAGTGTAGGGTAAAAGGATTTTTTTGGTGCAGAAAAATACAAAATAAAGTTGCAACCTCAGCTTTTTACTTTTGCACGTTTAGTGAACATTATCCATTTCTTTAACAACAAACTGATAAGCAAAACACAAAGTCAAAACTTATTCATTTATTGTTCTAAACACTAGCTGTAGAAGTGTTTAACTAGAAACAAAACTAGTTGCATTCTTTTCTTTAATTAAAACAGTTAATTTTTCCATCTCTGCTAGCTCCACCACTGTTTCCATCCATTCTTCCATTGTAGGAATTCACATATTTTCCCACTTTTGTATACATAGAATGCTCGCTGCAATCAACATACATAATAACAAAGTTCCAAATTTTTCAAGATCCTTGTTCAATAGTCCCAGAAGAAAAACTTGGTTTCAGTTTTATATTTGTTTTAAGGCTCTTCTGAATCAAAGCATGAATCTGGAAAGAATATTTCTTTGTTTTATTACAAGTCCACCAAAGATGATAAAAAGTACCTTCTTTACAATTATATTTCCAACAGAAACATCTTTGATAGGCATTAGGTACCAGCAATATATTATTTTGTAAAAGTTTTCTTTCAGATTATAATTCAGTATAAATTAGAAACCATCTATATAGGAATTTATCTTTTTTCCTTTAAAAATACCTGATCTTCTATCCCAGGACAAGAGAAGAATCAATATCCTTTCTTAGTGGTTTGCTCTTGCACTTGCAGCACTGAATTATTCTTTGACTCCATGTGTCCAAAAAAATGTGATTCTTGAAAACCTTTCTGAAAGTTCTGCATACCTTTAAAATGAATTCTTTTTTTCCCTGAGTTATGCTTTGTGTGTTCTTTGCTTTATTTATTTGTGAGCATCTTTAAAAAAAATAGTCCAGACTTTGAAAGCTTTCTCAGTCTCAGGTTATTTGATTGAGATTTCTGGATATCGCTCCTCTGTAATGTACTGTATTCTTTTAAAAAATATTTACATTTGAGAAAATTTTCTATGGAACATATCAATTTCCATCCTCCACCTTCAAGTAGCAATGCATACTTGGAACCTGTGCTTTCAATATCCATGTTTGCACCTTTTGAATGTTAGGCTAATTACTTTGTTTTTAGATTTGTGTTTCTTTTTCCATTAAGAAAACCTTCTTAAGACCAACTGCTTCCATATGTGGTGCTAATTAATTTTGTTATCTCAAGATTATCGTGCACTTCACTCACTCATACAAATACACTTGACTTCACTAAAACATTATGCTCTTAAATTGTGTTCACACTTTGATTGTGCTGTGTTCCTTCCAAACTTGATTATGCCTCTTAAAGTTTCTTTATATTTCTTGAAAATCAGATGGGTTTAGAGTTTTATATCCTATCTATGGCTCTGTCCACAAGACGTTGTTCACAAGTTCATAAGGTTTGCTCATTGATTGTGAAATACCACTGAACTGAAATCATCTTTCATTAGGGACAAGAATACTAGAATAATGGTGATATCTATAGAATTTTTCAATAGAGTCACTCTTTGATATATGCAGGACCAGTCATCAAATTTTCATATGCCATAGTTATCTAAACCTATGATAATGGCATTGATCGTGATGTTCTGTCTTGTCTCCTGTGCTTTAATTTATACCTGTTCATTATTCACTCATCTAAGTGATGCACAGAGAACAAGAGAAAAGGTAAGTTGTATATATGTAACTTTGATACTACAAATAGCAATTTTCTATTACTCAACTAGTTACCTCCTTTCTCAAGTTCTTGTTATTTTCATATATTTCTATCCACTATATTGATAAACAAACTGAGGAGAATATGTAGTACCGTGTTTCCCCAAAAACAAGACCCTGTCTTATATTTTTTTGAACCCTGAAATAAGCGCTTGGCCTTATTGCCATGCGCTCAAAAGCTTATTATCAGGGGATGTCTTCTAGGATCATATAATATAATATTTTTAAGGAATTAAGGGGATCATGTAGAACAATGTTTAAACATTTGTGAATTCTGTTGAATTGCATAAATATGACCTGAAATGTGATCCGTTCTCCACTCAAGGCCTAAAATTAGATAAAGAGAATTCAGTTAAACAAATGAGTCAAATACATTATTTTTGTTAATTGATTATTGAGGACCTAAATCTACATATATGTATGGTAAATGTTTGTGTTCGTTTGTTTGTTTTTCACATTTCTGAACCGCCCATCTCCCTCAAAGAAGAACTCTGGACAATTTACAATAAAACGTCAAAATATATAAAAATGTAAATGTTAAAGTTTTAGTTTTTAAATTATAAAATGAGGCAAGAATAATTAAAACCTGTTAAAAAATAGTTAACAAAAGCTGAGGGAGGGCTCTCATGCCACCAACCAATCCTATGATTGGGTGCTCCTTTGGGTTCCCCATGTGAGACTGAAGACTGTTTTAACTCCTTTTTGGAAGGCCAGGAATGCCTCATCTGAATATCCTCCAGAGAATATTCCATAAAACAGGGGTAACAACAGAGAAGACTCTTCTTGGACCCTGCCAATTGGAATTCTTTAACTGACGGAATACAACATAATTTCCCTGCGTGACTGGGTGGGATGAGCTGATGTAATGGGCTAGTTCTACAGGTTCTCTGGCCCCATGCCATGTGGGCTTTACAAGGGAATATGTGAGCCTCTAAGATTATTAGTTCATTTGAAGGGGAAGGTAGAGTCAGGTGTTTCAAACAATTGATTGATAATTAGATTTGAATATGGGAATTCCTGCCTTATTTATAGAAAAGAATTCTATTGTCTGTCAAAATCTGATCTTTAAAACCCAGGTTTGTAGAAATATGTCATGGCTCAGACAAGGACTTCCAGAAACCAGACGGAAAAAGTTAACAAAATGATTTCCAAAATGTTTGGACTCTACCAATTCACTCTCAGGTGGACTTGTAGAAAGGGAGGCAATTCAATATCATTTTACCCTCCTCAGGAGTGGTCAATCAACCAAGATCACACCTAATGCAAGGCACCTAGCACTAGCAATAACACTAGCAATAGCACTTAGACTTATACAGCCATCTCTAAGCAGTTTACAGAGTCAGCATATTGCCCCCAACAATCTGGGTCCTCATTTTATGGACCTTGGAAGGATGGAAGGCTGAGTCAGCCTTGAGCCTGGTGAGATTTGAACTGCCCAAATTGCAGGCAGCTGGCACTCAAACCACTGCACCACCATGGTAATATTCCAGGAGGTTGCAAACAAGCCGAGCATATGCATAACATCCTTATTACAAGACCAACAACAAGTAGATGTACAGATGACAGAATTCCATGATACAACAAATTCAGCAACTAGGGTAGAATTTGCCTTAGCCCATGGCAGCACAACAGATAGCAGCTTAACCAATGATTCTGCATTCTCATGGGAGTGTGCCAGAGATTCTGGCGAGAACAGGATCAATTCTGTACTTTTGTTGCTCAGTGTGAGATGTTTATGGCAGGCAGATTAGTGGAGTTTTCCATTGATCGCACCAAAGTAACTTCGTGCTGAGCTTGCTGAAGGAAACAGTAGCCAAGTAGGCGATACTATTAACTCAGGGGAACAATCCAAATGCAGAACCACTATCAAGACTTCTTCTATACCCAAGAGACACTTTAAGGATATCATACAGAGAATCACAGAGGGCTGACCGATGACCTGAGAGTTGAGTTGATGAGACAAATTATCCTGGAAGAGCTCTATTACCTTTGCATAATTATAGATGCCCAACTGGAAGAGTGGAGGCAAGGAAGAAATGGAAAAGAAAAAAGAACATACAGCCTGTCTTCCCCATAGTACCTCCCATAGTATGGGAGAACCCATACAAATCAGAGCAGCTAGATGAACCCTTACATTGAAAGGGACAATACAATAAGATGCAAAACTTTATATTTGTGGAGCATGAAGCCATCAAATGCCCAGCTCAGTCCCGGACAGTACCTTGAGACAATTTTACCAGCCTCCCATCCCCAGAGACCTGAACAGAGGCCATCCAATATTTTAGGACAGCTCAGGCAGATAAGAAAAGGCAAATTTTCTTAAATTACTCCTGCTATTATTACTTTAGTTCCAGGCTTTCAGCTCTTGTAAACTCTGGCAGCTACTAATTTTATTGATATAGAAACAGTACAGAAACTCGCCTACTCAAGGCCTAGAATGTCCAATGACTATTGAAACTATTGACAGTCAGGACAGGTCCTATACCACACAGTTCCTTTGCAACCAGTTACTGAAAGCAGAAATTCACATAATTTTGCCATATACAAAAATGCAACTTTTGGTCATTCTTCTCAATAATGAGCAAGTGTAATGCTTTTGATTCATTTGTTTAATTGCATTTTCTTTAGTTTTAGGACTTGGGTGGAGAACAGATCACATTTTGTATAATTTAAATGTAAATCTATCTTGTAAACTTTTAAATTTTAACTATCTTTTCAATTTTCAATTTAATTTTAAATATCGCCTTAGATGGAAAGTCCACCATTTCACAAGACAGTCTATGGGTGAAGAACTAACAGCATTAAGAAATATTTCATAATGTTCAACTGAAATCTATTCCTTTATGATTTAAATCCATGATTTCTTTGCCCGTCTGCTGGAACAACTCTGAACAATTGTTCCTTTTTCTATATGACAATTCTTCAAATTTCTGAAGGTCACTATTGTGTTTCCACACAGTAGTTTGTTCTCCAGTTTAAACATGTCCAATGCATCCAACCATCTCATATCATATTGGTTGTTGTCTTCAAGACATGTTCCAGTTTGCCAATTCTTTCCTAAAATCTGATGCCAAGAACTGAAGGCAATTTTCTAAATGTGATGTGACCAACACAGAATAGGGAGGAACAATTGTTTCTCTGATCTTATATTCTACTTTTGTATAGGATTGCATTTGCTTTTTTACAGTTGAATCATAGTGTTGGCTCAAGTTTAATTTTTAATTCACAAGGACACCTGATTATTTTTGCATGTTATTCAGTAAGGTTCCCCCACCCAAACGTTTGATTTATTCTATCCAAATAAATTTTGGATGATTTTTCAATTGTCTCCATCAAAATTGACCTTGCTGTTTCTAGATCATTGTTCTAGCTTGTCAAGGTCTTCTTGAATGTTAACATTGTCCTCTAAGATATGTTCTATTCCTGGTACTTTTATATTGACTAGCCATATTTTATAACCTTATTTTTTAATTCTCTTTTCTAAGTCATGTATAAATCTATTCAACAGCATAGGGCTTAAAATAAGAACTCTGATGTACCAGTCAACATTTCCAATTTGATGTTGAGCAATTGACATATACCTAATAGATATGATTGCTGAGTCTACTGTACTAATTATAGTATAATCCAGCCCACATTTTGTCCTTTTCTCTACCAGTATGTAATTGGATTCTTAACTGAATGCTTTGCTGAAGTTAAGGTATACAATATCCACCACATTCCCGTGGTCAGCTAAACTAATTGTTGATCACAGAAAAGTGGATCATGTTGGTTTAGCTATGATATACATTCTCCTAAAAATACCTTTCTCCTAAAAATATCGCATCTGTGTATAGCCACAGATCATATCTACACAAATATTGCTGATGATTACTTAAAGAACCTGTGCAGTCTGTCTTGTTATAGTCTTTTGCAAATATATAACTGTTTTTTTTTTTAAATCTTAGAGCTGTTTGGTTTTAAGAACTATATAAAAGTAAAAGTATAACACATTCCAAGCCATGACTAATGCTGTTACATCTATAGGTTTGTTTAAGAAAACTCCAGTATGAAATAAAGTATAATAAGGAAAGTAGCAGAATTTTTCTAGCCATCCACCATATCTTATACACAAGACATGAATCTTCCCCATGTACTAGAGAAAAACAAGGTTGTCCAACTGAGGGCAACAAAATCTCCTTTTAAAAAAATATTATAATATACACACAACTTGTGTTATTGGAAAAGCAATGAAATAACGGAAATGGCAAAAAAAATATTGGTGAGCTGTTTAAAGCAATAACGGATATTTAGGAATGGTGTGTTTGACAGTCTTATAATGCTATTAATGTCCAGTAAATATCTGTGCAACAAAAACAGCTCCTTTTTACTTGTGAATTGTCTGTTAATAGAACGCCATATTTATTCAGAGAAAAATGGGTTTTATTTAATCACTATTTCTCAGTAGATTCATAATACCTGTGGAATATATGTGGAAGAAAATGAGCTTTTAGAAAAGCCCAGAGAAGATTTAACTATTTAACTATACTAATATTAAAAAAAGTCTTGGAATTGCAATTACATAGCTAAGAAATTATTATGAAGACTTAATTATTTTTAATAGGGTTGCCAGGTGTCCACTATTTGAGCGGACAGTCCACTTTTTTCACATTATGTTCACTATTTTTTTTCACAAAATAGTGGACATTTTTTTTATTCAAAAGCTTTATGATGAAATGGTACGTAATCTAAAGCTGTACAGTCTAAGAGAATAAGGATAGGAGAATCGCGTTTTGTCTTTTTTTTCATAAGTTAGAATGAGACAAAGATCAAATGCTCATTGCAATAATCACATTTTACACAACAGCACAAAAAATGCATTAAAGCAGTTATCTTTTGATATCGAAAATGTAGTGCTGAAGGTTTTTACCGAATTTTTGAATTCTGCGAAGAAACGAGAAGAGTTGGAATCATTTTTTGAGTTTTGCGAGTCAGAATTCCATGAAGTTTTGCGCCATGTTCCAGCACGTTGGTTAAGTTTGTTTAAAGCGGTCGAAAGACTTCTTTTAAACTGGATACCTCTAAAATCGTATTTTATTTCTCTTGGATCTGATGAGTGCCATAAGGTTATCTGGAACCTTATTTCGGATCAGGAAAATGAACTCGCAAAGGACGATGAACCAACAATTTCAGAATTGTATTTATATTTCACGCACTTCTTCATGTCAATAATGCAAGACACCCTACTGAATCTGGAAAGCAAGAAAATTCTTGCATGTGATCTTCACATTATCATGTGTAAGCTGCGTGATTCTTTGCAAAAAAAATACGATGAGCAGTTTTTTGGAATGAAAGTTTTATTTGCCTTACATAAAAAACATTTGCCTGAGAATGCCGTGCAAAAGTTCAAGAAAGAAGCCATCAACGTGTATCAAAGAGCCATTGCGTACCTAGAAAAGTGGTATAATTTCACGGATTCAGCTAAATTGTTTCAATCTAATTGATCGCAATAATCCTCCAACTTTAGAAGAAATGACGAACATCTGGTTATTATCACCATGGTGAGAAGAACTTCCACCCAACACTCTCTTCGATGAAATTTCTGCCTTAGAAGAAATTTATGTTCATCTGCAGGGCGATTCATCCCTTGATAAGTGGACGTACTTTTTCAAGAAAGAGCCAGCTCCGAGTTTACTGAAACTGTTCCAGTATTGTGCATCAATTCCGGTATCAAATGCAAACGTTGAACGAATTTTCAGCGTCATGGGAAATTTGTGGACTGACGAACGTAACCGACTGCTTGTATCAGTTCGAAGTGAACTTTGTATATTTTTTAATATTTCTCAACATTGTACTGAAATTAAAGAATTATTCCTTAAACACAAAGAATTGATCAAAGCTGCGCAGTCAAATAAAAAATACACACGACAGCAAAGTAAAATGTAATTTAATATTTTACATATTATTATAATATATTTGATGTTTTGAATTTTAAGTAAAGTTTTGAAGTGATTATTTTAATACATGTTAAAATGTTTGTAAGAAAATATATAATTTAATTGTAATTTTTTTTTATTTTTTTACTACTTAAACAGCCCCCCACCCCCCACCCCGTTTTCCGCTATGTTTTGGAAGCAGGCCTGGCAACCCTAATTTTTAATCAACTTTTATTAGCAAGTAACAGTCTTGGACAATGGTTTTGCTTTACATTTTAAATAATACACTGATTTCCTAGAAAGTTTGTTTATTCTACATTAAATGCATAAATATATATTAGAATGAGTAGTGGTATTGTATTTGGAAAATGAAAAAAGGCCATTTTATTAGATGTCCAGTCAAAAAAGTTGTGACAGTGATGCTCAAACAAATGAGGTGTATTATTTTTCATAAAACTACTGTTTTATGAAATTACATTTTGCTACTTTCGGAACTCTGTGTTAAGAAACAGAAATCATCCATATCTCCATAAAAATAATTGCTTCATGCAGAGTAGGAGAAATATCATGAAATATCATTTTCACATCCTTCTTTATATTTAGAATTTACAAACTAAGCTACTCTTACAAATTCTTTCTTTTTGATCCAGGTGGAGGCAGAATTGATTGATAAGCTAGACAGTTTGGTATCAGACGGAAAAGGAGATGAAAATTACAGGGAACTCTTCAGTCTGCTGTAAGTCTTATGTTTAGTATTATTAAAATTTTACATATCTATATAAAGATATTGGAAGGATGATCTAAACATAAAAAGTATGCTTAGAAATGAATAATGCATCAGAATAAATGGTTTGATAAAAATACAACAAAGGTTTTAATATAAAGCAGCAAATCCACTTTATTTAATAATTAAATAATAATTTAATAAGATTTGTTATTAATTGTATTATATTAATATGAAAGCAATTCATGATTACAATCATCTGAAATAACTGATAAATTTGATCCTTTTATAGCTTTTTGCATCTCTTAATTTGAATGCCTTCTTTTTTCTGAAAGGATGTTTGGATTTCTGTTTTTTTTTTTTCTTTACTTTCTGTTTTGAGTTGCCATTTTACAATTGGAGCTGTCCCTATGTTTTGACAAAATGAATACAGGAGTAGGGAAGAAGTCTTGCCTGATATTCCCCAATAGTTATCTCTTTGGTGTCCCTTTGGAGTGCATATTGAGTTTCTTCAGGGTATCTCTAAATATGAACTTTCAGTCTATGTTTAAAGACAGTTTACTAAATTATTTGTGAAATACATGACTTTCACTAAGATTGCACAGATGTAGTTTCAATGTAGTTTCAATGAAAGTACAAAATGAGGTTAGGCAAACAGCTCTGTATTACTATAAGAGCCCGGTTGTTATTAATTTTTAAAATAAGTATACCATGAATTCTGAAAAGAAACTGGCATTGTTCCAAAATTAACAATGAATTAAAGCAATGAATTAAAGCACGAACTGTTAAAATATTCATTATATTGCTTTGACAACCTAAATTCTTTCCTATTCATCAGAGCTTGTCAAAAGACCATACAAAGGAGTCTGTTTTTCACATGGTTTACAATTTAACTGAGATGTCTTTGCACGATTAAATACTAAAAATTTAAAATTAATATAAAAATATTAAATTTCAACAGTGGTTCAATATTAATGTCATAGATAGCACAAACCTAATGATTAATATATAAAATGTTAATAATTCTCTGAACTAAATTAATTAAATCTGAAGAGTTCACTTCTGAAAGCTCAGATTTTTTTTTTTTTAAAAAATTGTTTTACCAAAGCCGTCCTTATCTGCAGAAAATGTCAGGTCAGGCCACTACATAACCATTATTTCACAATGTAAATACACACAATATATATATAGATATACAACTTACCTTACTGAAAAACAAATTTTATACTAGAAGCAGTAAATCTATATATATAAAAGCGAAATACCACTCATGAATCATCACAAAATCTCCAGAACTATAAAGCCTACAAACTTGAAATTTGCCACGTATGTTCCTCATGGCTTCTAGGTGCTCACTAAGAAAGGATTTTTCGAAATGACCATCAAAGCATTAGTATTTCCTATATTATTATTAACACACTCTAATGCTAAGGAGTTCTACTCCCCCTCCCCAATCTGAAAAGAAATCTGTTCCAAATGCAAAGCACAAGCAGTGGAGAGGCGTTTCAGTTTTACTTTCACAGCAACAAGCAGGGGATAGGATAGGGGAGGCTTCTGTGGGGCAAGCCTGAGGGAGAGAAGGGGATAGGATAGGGGAGGCTTCTGTCAGGCAAGCCTGAGGGAGAGAAGGGGACAGGATAGGGGAGACTTCTGTGAGGCAAGCCTGAGGGAGAGAAGGGGATAGGATAGGAGAGGCCTCTGTGTGGTAAACCTGAGGGAGAGAAGAGGAGAGGCCAATTGTAACTACTCATTAATTTTCAAGCTGTAAGTATCAATTTATCAAAACCGATCACATAGTTTCGTAGCAGAGCACGGGTATTCAGCTAGTTGAACTATATTACCATGCACTGCTTTCAATTGCCGCATTCTTTAAAATATTGAACATTATGAAAAGGAAGATTGTATCTTTTTAGGGAGAAAAGACATATAACTTGTAATTAAAACCTCAAAGAAATAGTGCAAGATCAGAAGATGTGGAGAGACCAGGCCCATAGATATACCAAGAGTTGGACTCGACTGAATGGATAACATCACAATACTAATGCTCACTTTCTAACTTGAGCACCAACAGTATCACTGAGCATGGGGTGGGGAGGGGGAGGGAAATCAGCCTGATGAAAACAATCTCACAGTGTGACCCCTGCTTTTTTCTCAGCAATACGTTATTTCTACAGTAAAGGAAATATGTGTATGTATTCTGCAAATGTATATAAACTACCTACATTCATGAGTAGCAGTAGTGTAAATGCAATCTCTAGACCAGGCACAATATTTTCTTGGTATGGAATAATAATAGTGTATCATCTTAGTTCAATAATTTCCTTGTCTTTGCTTCATGCAACGTGGATCAGAACCCAGCTGTTTGGGCCTTATCCCAGGTAAGATGATTGTTCAGATTTTATATGGAAGTGTTTAGGTATTTTAAGTGTTCTCAAAACTGTTCACAATCAATAATATTTCTGAATAAGTTACTGATTGTTTACTTTCATACAGCCTGCTAGAAAAGATAGAACAAGAAACTTGGAGGGAGACAGGGGTTTCGTTTGTTACATCAGTTACTCGTTTGATGGAGCGCCTCCTTGACTACAGGTAATGCAGTTATTCACAGTTCATGAACCTATGATACATATGCAAGTAATGTTAGTAGTAACTAATGACCAACATTTTTCCCAAGTATTTTTTCATGCTTATAACAGTATATGTACATTCTGAGTATCATGAGTTGTATCCCAGTTTTTAAGGATTTTAATATGTAGTCACTTTTTTGTATTTTCACAATAAATGCCTCTCTAGTATATTACATAAATGCTATAAAAGAAAAAGAAAAAAACCCTAGAGAATTTAGACTCTTAAGGACTTATTTGATGATTTACAGAATCAGGAAGTAAATACAACTGCTAATCTTGCTAAAGCTACATAGTCAAAATTGTCGAAATACCTTTATGGATTAATTCTTCAGAACTGCCTATATTGTTTTTAATTCTGTAATGGAAGAAAGTTTTGAAATTTCAGCATATCAACTGTTTCTGTTTTTCAGAGACTGTATGAAAGGAGATGAAACAGAGAACAAGAAAATTGGCTGCACTGTTAACTTGATGGTGAGAATTACCTTTGTGACACTATAAACATCATTTTGCCACGATCAGAAACTGTTTCTTTCAATTCTTGTAATCTCATACTTGTGTCAGTGAAAGCATTTATCCTCCTTATATTCTGATGGCCTCTTTTTTATTGCTTTTGATTGTTCCAAACATTGGGGGTTTGTCCAGTGACTCTTGCCTTTGTACTGTCTGTTCAAAATATCTAAGTCTTAGCTTCATTAGTATTGTCCTGGATGAAACCCAGAACGTCTAGTAATATATCAGTAAGATGGCAACTGAAAATGAGCCACTAATGTCTGAGGCAGCAGCAGACCTGGAAGGAAGATCAAGCAGAGAAAGTGCCATGCCAAGACAATACCCTGCATTGAGATGCACCATTGACTAGTTGAGTTAGCTGACTTTGAGAAATTCTACCAGTGTCTGGAAAGGGCTGGATTACAAGACAAAACCAAGGGACTGATTACAGCAGCATAAGAACAGGCACTAAACACCAGATCCATAAAAGCAGGGATTTTCCACACTAGACAAGAACCAAAGGCAGACTGAAGAGAGGCCTCAGAGAAAGTCCAACACATAGTGGCAGGGTGCAAGATGCAGGCAGAAGCATACACTAAACCAAGTAGCTGGCATTGTGTACAGGAACTTCTGCAGAGTGTATGGGCTAGACCTCCAAAGTCCAGATGGGAGGTTCCATAGTAGGTTGTGGAGACTAACAGAGCTAAAATCTTGTGGGACTTCCAAATTCAGATGGAAGGCAGGTAATTGACCAGTCAAGTGGATAACATGGTAAAACACAAAGATCAGAAAACAGTGGATGTACAAAGTGAAATGACAGCAGAATCAGGAAGAAGGAATATGAGAAGCTGGAGAAGGGCTTGAACTAGAGAGGATGTGGAAAGTAAAGGCCAAAGTGAGGAACAGTCAAGGCTGTGATTCCTAAGATGAAAGAATGGTTCCAACAGTTCCCAGGAATAATATCAGAGCTCTCTGTCCAGAAGATTCAGTGCTAGGAAAACAGCTAAGATACTGCACAGAATACTCAAACTCCCAGGCTTCTGGTAGAAGACACAAGATTGAGGAAGACATGTGCCGTATTTTTCGGAATATAACATGCACTGGAGTATAAGACGCAGCTTAGTTTTTGGGGAGGAAAATAAGGGGGGGAGGGGAATCTGCCTACAAGGTATTCATCTGGCTAGCGTCCTTAGTCTGGTCAGCATATTAGCTTAGCTTCAGCATATTAGTTTTCTGGTTTTGAGAGTGCACGCGCTTTTTATCCCCTACTTGGGGATAAAAAACAGCTTCTAAAGCACAGCTGAGAGGGAGCAGCAATGAGAAAAGCAGGCAAAGCTCAGAAGATAGCTTCACTCGCTAGTACCTCGTTAGGGATGAAAAAAAGCTTCTAAAGCACAGCTGAGAGTCGGAGGGAGCAGGCAAAGCTCGGAAGATCGCTTCACTTGCTAGCACCTCATTAGGGCTGAAAAAAAGCTTCGAAAAAGCTACATTCGGAGTATAAGACACACCCAAATTTTCAGCCTCTTTTGGGGGGGGGAGTGCGATATATACTCCGAAAAATACAGTATTCCCCATAGAAGTGAGAAGGGATTTTTAAAAAATATAACGATTCAGGAATCAGGCTAGAAACTGGAATGCTGTGAGTTGTAATCCTGCCTTGGGCACAAAGCCAGCTGGATGATCTTAGATCAGCCATTTTCTCTGAGCCCTAGGAAGGAGACAGTGACAACCCACTTTTGAAAAACCTTGTCAAGAAAACTAGATGGACTTATGCAGGCACTCTCCAATGGATTAAATGAAAGAAAGAAAAAAAAGAATCCCCTAAAACCAATATACATTTTTTATTTGTCCTGATTTAAATAAAAATAGAATGGCATCATTTTCAACTTTTAAGTACATTTCTTGAGGAGGACATAAAGACATAATATCAGGCCATTATTTGTTTTGCACTTAAATGTTACCTGTATTAGTAGATCATTGAATCTTCCAAGATCTAATTTGTATTTCAAATAATCCTAATTTGTAAATAAAATATGATGTAATAAACAAAATTAAGATGTAATACAGAAATGTAATACAGTACATTCAATACTAAAAGCTTTCTGTACTGGAAGGATGGTTATAGAAGAGAGTGGGTGTAGTAGAGGATATATGTTTTCAGTTTCTTCATGGTATATTTCATGAAACTGAAATATGATTTAACATTCTAAATAAACTGAATGAAAAAATACGTAAGTCTTGAAAATATTTTGATTGACAGATTTTCAGAGATTATTTTTTGAAATATTTTATTTTTCAGAATTTTTATAAATCTGAAATTAATAAGGAGGAAATGTATATCCGCTATATACACAAATTATGTGACATGCATCTGCAGGCTGAAAATTACACAGGTAAATATGGGAGAAAGTTTTATTTATATATTTACAGTGGTACTTTTTAAAATATGTATCTTTAAATTTTCATAAAACTTTTAACTATATATTTATAATTTAAACATTAATCGGTTGTGTGAGCATGCAGTAAGTAACATATGCATGTTGTTTTCAAGTGGTGACACAATATATTTGGAAGACATTCTGCATTTTTGTAAGCAGGTTGGAACTAATTCTCCACTATTGGTTTACATTACCAATGTCTCTGCATAAATACCTAGATTAGCAATTAGCAATTTGAGGTGCACTTAAGCACTAGCTGGAGAGTTTCAGCTAATTTATTTTAATTGCATGCATTTAGTATATTAGGTGATTGTAGAGCACAACTCGTGCATATAGTATATTAGTTGTTCGTAGAGCATAATTCAAAGCGCACTGACGATGTCTCCTCGAATGGTGATGAAATGTTTGCAACCAAATTGCCAGGCCCGGAGCTCAAACCAACAGCCTAACTACCAACCTGAGCTACTAATATTCAAACACATTTCATATAGTATATTTTTTTACCATGTCCACATTATTTTCATTGATATTATCTAAAGTCCAAATAAGACTAATTAATTGTATGCCTTTAAACAACCTACAATATACATATATATATATGAAAGGCAACCACTCTGTGCTGCAATTTGGGAGACTCAAATAGCTATTTCTGCCTTATAAGGTGTCATCAGTGAGCCACACCCACTTTTCAAGTATCCTAGGGAGGATACTTGAGAAGAGGGTGTGGCTCACTGATGACGCCTTATAAGGCAGAAATAGCTATTTGAGTCTCCCAAATTGCAGCACAGAGTGGTTGCTTTTCAGCAGGATACAAAAAGCCCAGAAACTTGTGAATGAGATTTCACAGAACTAGGGCTGTGGAACAACTTAGTTTACGTAGGTGGAACCTGGCTAGAAAGAATATGCATATATATATGTGTGTGTGTGTGTGTGTTTTCTGATATATATATATATATATATATATATATATATATATTTATATATATTTATATATATTTATATATATAATGTATATATATATATATTATATATATATTTTCTCAGGTTTTCGCGGGTGTTTGTATGTAGGTCTTTGGTTATTCGGTCTTCTCCCACGTAAAATTTTACGTGGGAGAAGACCCGAATAACCAAAGACCTACATTATATATATATTATATATATATAATATATATTTATATATATATATAAAATATCGTGTATCAATTCATTTGTCTTTACTTCAGCATAACATGATTAAATATTCACTTTCCTTTTACTAGCAAAATGCCTTTTTATCTGATTCATTTAGGATTTTCATAATTTTTTAGTTTATCTATTTGCATATTCATATAAGTTGAAATGTTTTGATATTGTTATGCAATGTTCATTGCTTGTTGTTTTGACAGAGGCTGCTTTTACATTACTTTTGTATTGCGAGCTACTACAATGGGAGGACAGGCCTCTTCGGGAATTCCTCCACTATCCATCTCAGACAGAGTGGCAACGTAAAGAAAATCTTTGTCGGAAGATTATTCATTATTTTAATAAAGGCAAGGTCAGCAAATGTTATTAATAATTATTTTCAAATTTTATTAGATATTCTTTTCTAAAGTCAGAACTAAATGTTTTATTGGACTGGAGCAGTGTTTCCCAAACTTTTGATATATGTGTACCCCTTCTATAATTTTCGTAACGCTGAGTACCCCTCATAAAAAACATATGGTACCCCTGGGGGTATGCGTACCACACTTTGGGAAACACTTAGATAACACTGCAATTCTCCGGGGTTTAAGCAGCTCCGCGGCTCAACATCAACTGTTAATGTTCCCGCAGTTTAAAAATGGCTGAACCCGAGCTGCGCAAAGGATGCGCAGAAGTTCCCGCCATAATGAGTTGCGATACGATGTACGATGGCCCCAGTTCCCGTGTAAAAACTGCGATATGCGCCTATTTCTTTCCTTGTTCTGTGGGCGCAGCTAAGCACGGTGCAGTGGATATTCCCACGTGATCCCCACCAAACTCCGGTGCAACGCGTACCCGCACCAAACTCTTCTCGTACCCCTGGGGGTACGCGTACCACACTTTGGGAAACACTGGATTGGAGGATACTCAGATATATTTACTTGTCAGGAGAATCATAAATCCATTGAATTATAGTGTATGGCCATTTAGGCTTTCAAATCTAGTCTCCTGATTGTTACAGGTTTCCAATTTAAGCATTTTGACAATTAATTGCTCAGTTTCTATATAAATATAGAATATATCAATATCCACTAAAGGGAAACCAATCCACTTACTTAGAATTAGTTCTAATTGTCAAAGTGCTCTCACTATTTAGGAAATTTTTTGTAATGTTTAATTAGAATCTGTAACTTAAATCATTATTCCATATTCTCCAGTCTTGGCAAACAAGTCTTGATATTTTTTTACATTTCTTTAATATGCTTAAAGAATGCTATCATTTTTGGCAGCAGCAATATAGTGAGCTGAATGATATTTTTATTTATTTATTAAATTTCTATACTACCTATCTCCCTTATGAGGTGATTCTCGGCAGCTTGTTTATAATCAGCTACAATTCTAATATATTTTTTCCAAGTGACTACTGCTAAGTCCCCATTCAGTGAATGAATATTTGATTTTTATTTTGTAAGTAAATAACTTTATACCATGTTTCCCCGAAAATAAGACCCTGTCTTATATTTTTTGAACCCTGAAATAAGCACTTGACCTTATTTTCGGGGAGGTCTTATTATTTTGGGGTGTGTGGAGCAAGATGGGGCTTCTCTTGCCGTCTTACCTGATTTCCAGCTCTGTGTTTAAATATTTTCAGGAAGGGCTTATTTTCGGGGGGAAGGCTTATTTTAGTGCATGCACTCAAAAGCCCAATTGGGCTTATTATCAGGGGATGTCTTATTTTCAAGGAAACAGGGTATTTGTCTTTCAAATTTCTTCAAACTCAAGCAATGATATACTGGGAAATTTTATCCTATATGATATTTTAAAATCCTTTGTTTGCTATTTTTTATTTTATTTTTTCATCCTTATTTGTTCTGCATTTTCAATGTCTAATAATTTTTTTTTTTTTAAATCTTATTCTCAGCCCATTTTTCTAATTCATCAACATTGATTTGAATTTTATTTCTATCTTCTAATTACCTTACCCAATTTTGTGTTAACTGCAGATTTCATAATTGTTTGATAATTAGTCAATCCAGGTTATTTAAAAATATCAAACTGTATTTATTTTAAATGTATATGATAAATCCTTGTGGTTGTTTTTAGCAATTTTTGTGAATGTTCTGACATCATGTGTACAATCCCAGGCCATTTAAACATACCCTTCCTTGATGTAGTCACTAGAGATTTCCCTCTCTCTCTTCTCTCTCTCCCCCTCCCTCCCTCTTTCTTCCTTCCCCCCCCTCCTCTTTTTCTTTTTCTTTTTTGCCATTTTGGGGAATGAGTAGTCTGTTCTAAAATAAACACATACAACTGCAGCTCATTCTTCCCAGCCCTATAACTGGATGGCATATTTGTGAGCTGTGAAAAAGTGCTTTCTGGATCTGCCCTAATGCATCCTACTCCCTAGTAGCATATTCATTTTTCCTTTTTATTTAGTTTTACTTAAAATATTAATATTACATTCCTTTAGATATGTTAACAGTTTCATAAAATCAATATTCCCTGAGATTGACATTTCTTGGGATAAGTGTTGCAAACTGATGAACAAGTAGCAGCAAGCTTCTGATCGGTATATTGACCTGTATTGCAATCTGAGCTTCTAGGACAGGAGTCCCCAAATTTGGCAGCTTTAAGACTTGTGGACTTCAACTCCCAGAATTCTACAGCTGGAGAATTCTGGGAGTTGAAGTCCACAAGTTTTAAAGCTGCCAAGTTTGAAGACCTCTAAGAGGTCAATATTCACATTCCAAAAGAAAAGGAAAAAGATATGTAGAAGCTAAGAACTTAGCCTTTTTTATAAGCATTCCCACTGAGGCACAGTATTATATACTTTTGCTGGAATAAGAGGAAAAGCACCACTTTCATGGTGGAATGCCTAAAATTCAGGCCGTCTTAGCAGTGGATTAGATAGAGGCAAAATCATGTTCCTTAAAAATGGTTAGTAATAAGTGAACATATGGGTGAGCTTTACAATTACTGGTATTTGTTTTTTGTCCATACATTTATGAGGCACCACAAGACAAATATACTTCTGCAAATGCTGCTTTTAGTAGAACTGTGTTACACAAGATTTTGTGGAAATGGGTCTAATTTTTACCAGAATTTCTCAGCTCTATTACTTTTTTACATTCCAAAAGCTACGCTAATCAGGTTGTACAAATTGTTTCAAAGAACTGTTTCATAATGTGCATCTTTCTTGTGTAATCAGTGAAGCCAAACTATTTTCCAGATCACTCATATATTTTTAAATTTATTTTTATTGATTTGTAAACTAATGACAAAAAACAATACAGTGACAACAAAAGACACATAAAAATTTCTTTATAAAAGTGAAAAACAAAATGCATATTATTTTGGCAGTAAATAGTTACAATTCTATATGTAGTAATCTATGTAATCTAATTAGGTACATTAGATATGTAATTTAATGCAATTATTGAGGGGCCTTTAGAGCTCTGAATTTGGTTGTTTTCTTACAGATGTTTTATTACCCAAATTAGGTAACATCATCAGTGGAGTGCCATTGATGATGTTACCTAGTTTGGGTAATAAAATGTCTTTCAGATGGTCTAGATTAACAGAGTTGGAAGGCACCTTGCAGGTCATCTAGTCTAACCCCCCTGCCCAAGCAGGAGACCTTACATCTGCTTCTACCTAGGATTGAACTCACAACCTCCTTATTGTGAGGCAAGAGCTCCACCTCTAGGCCACAGATCTGCAAGAAAGCAACCAAGCTCAGAGAGCCTCAAGGACCCATCATTTCAACTCTGAGCTACTTAATTCTCCTTTATTAATGCAATTATTATCCAAGTGCATTTTCTAATAACAAGTACAGTTTCTAATATATTTATGTAACCACCATGTTTTAATATACTGTATTTTGTCTAAATTACTTCTGTATTTAATTATATATTTCTATACACAAGCTCACACATAAATGTACATGCACAATTACAATTATTTTTCACCAGCAAAGCACTCATTAATAGTCTATTAAGAATAGTTTATGAAGCAGTCATGCCATCTTGAAAAAAAGTGTAACTGTTTTAACAATGCAACTGTTTTAATGATGGAAAATGCTATTTAAACATTCCCAACTTTCAAAAAAAGCTCTTTTCAAATATTTGTTTTGAACTATTAAATAATTATAGATTTTGCATTTCTGCTAACAGACCCTATATCTGTTTAAAACTGTGTTAGGAAAATAGTGCTCAATTTAAGAAAGCTTCAAGTTACAGTAATTCAGTCAAAGAAACATCTGCTTTTCCCTCCTGAAATAAGAAACATGTGCCATTACAATCCAGGTTTGAATCATTGTGTACACATACACACAATATTCTTTCTTCCCGAGAAGGCAAATAGGGTAATGTTTGAGTAAATATTTATATACAACAAGAAATGGAAACATAGAATTTAGATTCATTTGTGCATTCTTTCCTATATTTTCTTGCAGAATTGTCGTATTGAGCCTACCCTATACTTTAATATCTGCTGTTATTCAGAGTTAGGTATTGTTTTGATAAACATTTTTTAATTTGGGATGGTATTTTTTTGTCCAACTCAACTAATCTTTCTGTTGGCCAGAGCAGAGAAATCCCAGAGTCTATACCTCTGACTGGATAACAAGTAATAAAGGAGCTCATTAAGAATTGTTAAATGTTCACTTATTTTTCTTGTCTCCATTCATTATCATAGGATACATTACTAAGGGTTACTTACTTAACTTTAATTAGATATTTTTTGTGTATAAAATCCTATTTCATCTCAGTTTTTAATCTTTCCTTTAGAGCTGGGAATTTGGAATCCCATTATGCAGAGACCTGGCTACTCAGTATGAAACATTATATGATTATCAAAGTCTCAGCTGGATTCGGGTGAGTGATGTTCATCTTTCCTGCAGGACATATTTTGCCAATTGGAAATGTACAGGCAGTCCTTGGTTAATACCACTTGTTCAGTGATCATTCAAAGTTACAATGGTGCTGAACAAGTGGTGGCTATGACTGGTCCTCAGAGTATCAGCCAACCCTGATTGCAGTCACATGATCATGATCTGAGTGCTTGGCAACCAGCTTGCACTTACAATGGTTGCAGCATCCTACAATCACGTCATTGTGATTTGCAACCTTCCCTGTGGGCTTCCCATAAGCAAAGTCAATGGGGAAGCCAGATGGGAAGGCTGCAAGTTGCTCAGATAAGTCTTACCTACTTACACACCTTACTTCAGTACCTTTGTTCTCACTGATATGCTGTGCCTCAGCAACCACCTGGACATCCCCCCTACTACTGCCCCAAGCCCCATCATATTCATGCTGTACTTCTCTGGATACCCACACATCTTCTTGCTCCCTCTCCCACCTGGCAGCAGCCACTTACTTGCCTGCTGGCTTTCTTGTAAGCCACTTGGGACTTGCAACTTGCAAGACCAATGCCAGCTTCCCCACTGACTTTGGTTATTGGAAACCATAGGAAGTTGGAAGAAGTCGCTTTCTTAATGACTCACAATCCTCACTTCACAACAGCAAGGATTGCTGTTGCTAAATGTGATGTTGCACTTTACATAACTGCGTCACACAATAAAAATTCTGGTTGCCATCATAACTGAAGGATTACCTGTACCATTCTTAGCAAGTAAATAAAACACTTTATAATATACTTTTACTGTGTATATTAGAATGGCTCCATTTACTAAGTTTTAATTAAAAAGAAAAGCAGCCACTAAAATAAAACATTCAAATATTAGTCACTTCTGGACTTTAAACATGGTCTAATCAAGATGTTAGCCCAACTTTTGTACCTCTTTTCCCTTATTTAGTTTATTGAATGTACTGTAGATTATGGCATCCAAAATACCGTGTTTTTCCAAAAATAAGACCCTGTCTTATATTTTTTTGAACCCTGAAATAAGTGCTTGGCCTTAAAGCCTGATTGAGTTTATTATCAGGGAATGTCTTATTTTGGGGGAAACGGGGTAGATTTCCCACATTTTTCTAAATTTGAGATCTCTTTATCATCTCTTTCATTTTTTTCTTTGACAAAAATCTATATTTTACTAAAATGAATATAGAAATCCATGCATTCAGTCTATATATGATATAGTTATTCAAATGGAAATCACAGTGATTTGAATTTAATATTATACAAATGAAAACAATTATATTTTTTAATCCTCAAATCAACACTCTTTAGCCTGCAGACTGCTCTTTTTAAAATTCATTGAAGATAAAGGAATAAAAATAAAAAGAATATTTTCAAATTTGTACATATGTTTATGTATTTCTACATATATTGCAAGTCTATGTGAGGAATCAGTTTTGATTTTTAGTTGAATCTTTGAGAACTTTTCATAACACTTTGTTTAATCAATAGTCAGTATATATGCTTAATACTAAAAGTTGCTCAGACATTCAATCACTTCTGAATCTTCATGACCCGATTAACTCAATTTTGCCAAAATTGTCTATTGTCAACTGTTCATTGAGTTCTTATAATTTTAAGTTTCCATAGAAAGCACAGTGTAAAAATAATTATTGTATTCTATACAAATACTAAAAATAATTATGCATAAAATCTTCCCTATGAAAAATTGATATCTCTGTAAAGTTATCTTGAATATGTGTTTCATAATGGTATGATACTTTAAATTTTCAAAAACCATGTGTTAATGGTTTCAGATACCATAGTGTTACTACATAGGGTCTAGGACAACTCGCCACAATCAACTCACTGCAGCCATCTTACTATGGCCAACTCGTCACAGAATAACTCGTTGCCACCAACTTGCCACGAGATAACTCGCTGCGGAACAATTCCACTCAGGATAACTCAATGTGATAAATGTTATCCACCACTGTTTCTTCAACATTATTTGTGTTTTTGTCAAAATGGCCACGGCGAGTTATCCATGGCAAAATGGCCAAGCAAAATTGGCAGCGGTGAGATGGCCATGATGAGATGACCACAGCGAGTTGGCTGTGGCAAGTTGTCCCATTCAAGAATGCTGTCAGCATTTTTTTCCTAAAAGTACAGCATTTCAGTCCAGTATAATTTTTTTTTCTATCTTTAGAAAATGGAAGCTAACTATTATGACAATATAATGGAACAACAACGGTTGGAACCTGAATTTTTCAGAGTTGGCTTTTATGGAAGAAAATTTCCTTTCTTCCTTCGTGTAAGTACATTTAACATATCCATTACTGTATGAATGCAGTGCTATTTATAATGAAGATGATTTGTGTATTTGAAGGAAATTAAAATTGTTTTAAAATATGGATTTATCTAGAAAATTATACATTTGATTGATTCATCCACAATATTGATGTTGTTTCTGTCAATCAGGTTATTGTCCCTATTTTGCCAATTTTAACATTTAATGTAGTTTTGTAGCTGGAATGTATATGTATTCCTACTGGCTTTTTCATTATTTATAAACATGATTGAGTTTTTTTCATGTAAAATATTATATGTACAATAAATCTTCTGCATTTGAAATTTCAAAAAAGTCATTCTACAGTTTAATAGAGTAAACCAAGTAGTATTAATTCAAATGAGACTTAGATTCACAGAAGAATAGAATCAGTTTGAAAGAACTTTTAGGATATGAATTCTAATTTCCCACTCAGTATAGGAATTCAAGATGAAGAATCCCAGACAAATGAATGTCTAGCTTCTAGTTGAACAGATCCAGTGAAAGCCCACTACCTCTCTGGTTAATTGGTACCTGATCAAATTGCTCTTACAGGTATGAAGTTTTTCCTAATATTAATTGGGAATTAATTCCTAAAATTAATTGCCTTCTTTTAACTTACATTCTTTGCTGTGTCCTGCATTCTGGAAGAAGAAGAAACAGATTTTGAAGTTGTTTGTGATTGTCACCCAGAGTGATATTCAAACATGAAGCTAGCAAGCAGAGTTTCAAGGCTGTAGCTCTTAGATAAATAAGCTTTATTACACTTATTAGAAAAGTTGTAATTCAATAAATTAAATTACACGTCAAGCTGTGGAAATGTGTTGAGAATTTGAGAACATCTCCTTATAACAAATTTATATAAAGGCCAGGCAGCCACAGTATAAGAGAAAATGATGAAACACTGGAGCCAGGTTGGTAAAGGAGTACAACAAGGCTGCACAGGCTGAGCTCTCCTCTTTATTCAATCTATATATTAAGGGAAGCTAGATTGGAAGCATGGTTTTAAAATTGGAGGAAGAAACATAATAATCTGTGCTATGCTGACTATATTACCCTGAAAACTTAAAATGCAAACAATCTCCAAGCCCTATAAAACACAGTGAAAAAGGGACTAAAATTAAATATAAGAAAGACCAAATTAATGGCAACAGATAAAACAACCAGTTAGAATTTTTCTAACAGTTGTGCAGATAAAAACTAATACAAGTTATAAAAAAAAGAAAAAAATACAAAGTGCAGAAAAGAAAAAAGAAGCATATAAAAGAAAGAATATAGAAGAAAGAAAAATACAACTATAACCAAAAAAGAAATATAAAGAAGCAACTTCTCTCTTAGTCATTTTAAAAATCCACATTCAATTCTACTTCAGTCTTATCTGATAGAACATATTAGAATTTGTCTATGATGGCAGACATTTTTAAAATTATGAGTCAATTATTCATATATCCTTCAATACATTCAGTGTTATAAGGTATTTGGCTCCATTCTGTATTAACAAGTCAAATAGATTTTACTTCTCCTTTAATCGTAATCTTTACTTTGTTTTAGCTCCCTCTAGTGTCCAGCCTCAAAATCCCATACTATCATGTTTGATTTTTTAGAATTCAAAACATAGGTCATTTTCCCATAGGGAAGATTTATTCAATTAATTTCAAAAAAACCTATTTAAAGTCCATCTTATATGCGCAATTAATTTTCTCAAAGGGCCACATGACAAATTGGGACTGTTGTGGAGGACCAAACCAATAGGGCTGTGAAAGTAGTAGGCATGCACACAGACAAATATGTAAATTGATTAAAAAAATAGTCTGCTTTGAAATAAAAGCAATGCAATTGTATTACATGCAAGGTGTACACTTAATTACATTTAAGTTGTAATTTCCAGTTGACCTCACATGGATTGGATAGGGACAGGCAAAGGGCTGGATGTGGGTTGGGGCCGTAAAATGCCCAGGTCTGATCTAGACCCTTAGTCCATTTACATCTTTCCTAAAATAATGCTCTAATCACCTTTTTTCCTATCTGTTTGCCCAAATTGTGAAATCTTTCAAGCTCCAATTAAAATTTCTTAAAGATTGAAGGAATCCCAGTGAATGCCATCAAACTTGATGCTCTGATATCTCTTAATATTTTAAAAACAGTAAAAAAGTTGTTCCGAAAGTGATTAGGAAATCAGCCAACCTTTATGTCCACACAGGCTACATTACAGTTGTGGGCAGAGATGGGATCTCTCCGCTCATCACCCAATTGCAAAAATTCTTGCAATTTACTCTTTTAAGAGTGGCTGTCTGGAGTATATGTGGTTAATTCCCCAATCTCTCCTTTCTCCAAAGAGATTTCACTGGCTAGAATCCATCCTATGGCCACTAATTTCAGCCGTAATGCCATCCCCATAGCTTCAGGGATATCTAGATTCCCATCTCCTCACTGAATGGTCTAACAATCAGCTTTAGAATTGACAATGAAGATGGTGAAATGGTCAATAGCTTCTATCTTTTAGCATCAACTATCAACAGTAAAGGAACAAGAAATATGCTGCATACTAGCACTTGGTAGAACAGCCATGAAAATCTAGGAAACGATATTCAAATGCCTTGATGTGTCTATACCTACAAAGATCACAATTATGCAAGCCATTGTATTCCCTTATACATTCCACAAAAGTGAAAGTTGAGCTTTGAAAAAGCAAGATAGGGAGACTATTGACGTTTTTGAATTTTGATGTTGGAAAAGATTGCTGAGAATATTGTGGATAGCCTAGAAAACAAACTGATGGATCATTGAACAAATCAAATGAAATCAAAATACTCATTCAAGATACAAATAACTAGACTCAAATTACTCTACTTCAGACACATTATGTGAAGACTCAAGTCTCTGCTATAGGATCTAATTCTGGGCAAAGCAGAAGAAAAGAGAAGAGGATAATCAGCAGCAAGGTGGATGGAGTCAGTTATAGAGGTGATACATGCACCTTTGGGATACATGAAAGAACAGATTAAGCATCATCTTGGAAAAAAATCTGTATGGTTGCTGGGAGTCAGAAACAGCTTGATGGCACATAATAAATTAAATTAATATATATAGTCACAAGAAGTAAATCTTGACTTGTTTTCTATTGGCTCAGAATGCAGGATACAGAATAATGAATTTAAATTTCAAGAGTTTTTTTGAATATTAGAAAAAATGCTAACTGTAACAGCAGGTAAACTACAGGACTATTTATCTAAGACATTGTGAGTTCACTTTTACTGGAACTCTTCAAGCAGAGTGGACAGACATTTGTCAAGGATGTTTTTGATTCCTGTCTTAAACTGTAGTTTGCATTGGATGGTCTAAGCATTCCCTCCAACTGCATGATTTTATTATTCTATAAAATCTTCAGATGGATTTTACTGAAGGAGGGTTCCAGTTCATTTATGACCTGATAGCCCCAATGACAACCATGGAGGTGTCACAAGTAATAGTGTTCACAACACATGTGGGAAGACACATGCTAGAGACGGTCTTTAATTTAGAGAAGACGAAATGTGATCTGAAAATAAGTAACACTGATACCTTTCCTTTGCCATAGTCAAACCAGTTCCTTGTTAAACTGAGGGTAATGGACACCTGAACTTTGCATGAACAACAGGCCTTTGGTAGTTTCCTTACAATTTGGTGGGCAGTTCTATTTTATGTCCTCTGAATCTCTGGAATTCAGACATTGAAAAGATGCTGGATATGATTGTCCACATTTGGCCACTTCATAATCATAGCCCCTGAGATAAAATGACTAAAAACATATTTAGAGTGACAGTAATGGAAAACCAGATATGAATATGACCAAGCTTTTGTTAAAGCTCATTTTCAAGAAAGGAAGCATCTGGGATTATTATTATTATTATTGAAATTGTAGATTCTCACTACATGTTGGCCAAACTCATGCTACTCCTAGTTCCTTTTGGTGATTAGTGGGTGTGAGTGGTTGAATCCAGGATATCAGCCATTCTTGCTTTGAGGGAAGACTTGAAGACACAGCTTTGAACAAGGAGGTGGTCACCTTCTGAAGAAGCTTTTCCTGAACAAATTTTACTTTGTCTCCAACCTTCTCTTTTTATGAAAGATTGTTGGGAACAATGTGGGAAATCAGCTATGTTGTTGTTAAATAAATAATAAATAAATAAATAATTTTATTTCTATACCCCCCTTCTCCCGAAGGACTCAGGGCGGTGTACAGCCTATTAAAAGCACAAAACAAACATCAATTAAAATTATTTAAAATTATTAAATAATTCGGCTCAATTTAAAACCCCAGAAATTTAAAACACCCAATTTAAAATTATTATGTTGATAGCCCGGCCTGGCGGAACAACAGGGTCTTGAGTGCACAGCGAAATACCCGGAGGTCGGAGATCTTACGCATTTCCGGGGGCAGTTCATTCCACAGGGCTGGGGCTCCCACAGAGAAGGCCCTCCCCCTGGGTGTCGCCAGCTGACATAACTTGGCCGATGGCACCCTGAGGAGACCCTCTCTGTGAGAGCGAACTGGCCGGTGGGAGGCTATTGGTGGCAGAAGTTGGTCTCGAAGGTACCCGGGTCCTATGCCATGGAGTGCTTTAAAGGTGGTGACCAACACCTTGAATCGCATCCGGAAGACCAGTGGGAGCCAGTGCAGCTTGCGCAGGAGGGGTGTCACATGGTCACAATGAGTTGCGCCCATAACCACCCACGCGGCCGCATTCTGGACCAGTTGGAGCCTCCGAGTGCTCTTCAAGGGGAGCCCCATGTAGAGAGCATTACAATAGTCCAGCCAGGAGGTGACAAGGGCGTGAGTGACCGTGCGCAAGGCGTCCCGGTCCAGAAAGGGCTGCAATTGGCGAATCAGGCGAACCTGATAAAAGGCCCCCCTGGCCACGGCCATCATATGTTCTTCTAAAGACAGCTGTGTGTCCAGGAGGACACCAAGATTGCGAGACCTCTCTGTGGGGGGCAAAGATTCACCCCCAATAGTCAGCGATGGCACCTGCTGACTATATCGGGATGCCGGAAGCCACAGCCACTCGGTCTTGGACGGGTTGAGTCTGAGCCTGTTTCTCCCCATCCAGACCCACACGGCCTCCAGGCAGCGAGACCTCACACCAAGGGCATCGTTGGGGTGGTCTGGGGTGGAGATGTACAGCTGAGTGTCATCAGAGTACTGATGGACTCTCACCCCAAAACCACTGGTGATCTCGCCCAGCGGCTTCACATAAATGTTGAACAGAAGGGGCGAGAGGACCGACCCTTGCGGCACACCCCATGCAAGGCGCCTCGAGGTCGACCTCTGCCCCCCTGCCAACACAAACTGCGAACGGTCGGAGAGGAAGGAGGAGAACCACCGCAGAATGGTGCCCCCTATTCCTAACCCCCTCAACTGCTGCAGCATGATACCATGGTCGATGGTATCAAAAGCCGCTGAGAGATCTAATAGGACTAGGACAGAGGAGCAACCCCTATCCCGAGCCCTCCAGAGATCATCCACCAACGCGACCAATGCCGTTTCTGTGCTGTACTCCTGCCTGAAGCCCGACTGGTACGGGTCCAGATAGATAGCTTCATCCAGGTGCCGGGGAAGCTGTCGTGCCACCACGCTCTCAACAACCTTCGCCATAAAACGAAGGTTGGAGACCGGACGGTAGTTGGCTAATTCAGCCGGGTCCAGGGAAGGCTTCTTGAGGAGGGGCCTCACTACCGCCTCTTTCAAGGCGGCAGGAAAGGCACCCTCACTCAGAGATGCACTTATAATTCCCTGGAGCCAGCCTCGTGTAACCTCCCGGGAGGCCAGTACCAACCAGGAGGGACACGGGTCCAATAAACACGTGGCGGCACTAATCTTACCCAGAACCCTGTCCACATCCTCGGGAGCCACAGGATCAAACTCCTCCCAGATAACATTCTCAAGACCTACCCTCGTCTCCTCCCCTGGACTCATCCAATCAGAGTCCAAGCCATCCCGAATCCGAGTGACTTTATCATGCAGGAATTGCACAAAATCCTCAGCATGACCCTGCAAGGGATCTTCCCGCACTCCCCCCTGAAGAAGGGAGTGGGTCACCATGAACAGGGCGACTGGGCGGTTCTCTGCAGTTGCGATAAGAGCGGAAAAATGGTTAGATTTTGCCGCTTTTATCGCCACTAGGTAGGTCTTGATATAAGACCTGTGTCCGGTCGGAATCGGATTGACTAGCCCTCCAAATGCTCTCTAGGCGTCTTTTCCGACGCTTCATCTCTCTCAGTTCCTCAGAGAACCAAGGAGCCAATTGAGATCGGCATCGGGTCAGAGGCCGCAACGGCACGACACGGTCCAAAGCTCTGGCGGCCGCGCTCTCCCATGCGGCCACCAGCTCCTCAATCGAGTCGTGTGCCAGAGTCTCAGGAAACGGCCCAAGCTCCTTTCGGGGTCCATCAGGCACCTGGGAGGAAACCATCTGGTCGGTTCCGTCTCCCTGCGGCAGAGGGAGTTGTTGTTGTTAGTTGTGAAGTTGTGTCCGACACATCGCGACCCCATGGACAACGTTCCTCCAGGCCTTCCTGTCCTCTACCATCCTCTGGAGTCCATTTAAGCTCACGCCGACTGCTTCTGTGACTCCATCCAGCCACCTCCTTCTCTGTCGTCCCTTTCTTCTTTTGCCTTCAATCTTTCCCAGCATTAGGTTCTTCTCCAGTGAGTCCTTTCTTCTCATTAGGTGGCCAAAGTACTTGAGTTTCATCTTCAGGACCTGGCCTTCTAAAGAGTAGCCAGAGTTGATCTCCTCTAGGATTGACCGGTTTGATCGCCTTACAGTCCAAGGGACTCGCAGGAATCTTCTCCAGCACCATAGTTCAAAGGCCTCAATTCTTTGGTACTCAGCCTTTCTTATGGTCCAACTTTCACAGCCATACATTGCAACTGGAAAACCATAGCCTTGACTATACACACTTTTGTTTGCAGGGTGATGTCTCTGCTTTTTAGTATGCTGTCTAGATTTGCCATAGCTTTCCTCCCCAGGAGCAAGTATCTTTTAATTTCTTGGCTGCAGTCCCCATCAGCGGTGATCTTGGAGCCCAGGAAAATAAAATCTGTCACTACCTCCATTTCTTTCCCATCTATTTGCCAGGAATTGAGAGGGCTGGATGCCATGATCTTAGTTTTCTTAATATTGAGTTTCAAGCCAGCCTTTGTACTCTTCTTCACCCGCATCAAGAGGCTCTTTAGTTCCTCTTTGTTTTCTGCCATTAGAGTGGTATCATCTGCATATCTGAGGTTGATATTTCTCCCAGCAATCTTAATTTCAACTTTTGATTCATCTAGCCCCGCCTTTCTCATGATGTGCTCTGCATATAAGTTAAATAGGCAGTATTTAACTTATATGCAGGATATCCTGTATACTGCAGGATGACAGTATATAGCCTTGCCGGACTCCTTTCCCAATTTTGAACCAATCAGTAGTTCCCTGTCCAGTTCTCATTGTTGCTTCTTGACCCGCATATAGGTTTCTCAAGAGACAAATAAGATGGTCTGGTACTCCCATTTCTTTAAGAACTTGCCACAATTTGTTGTGATCCACACAATCAAAGGCTTTAGCATAGTCAATGAAGCAGAAGCAGATGTTCTTCTGGAACTCCCTAGCTTTCTCCATGATCCAGCATATGTTGGCAATTTGATCTCTAGTTCCTCTGCCTCTTCGAAATCCTGCCTGTACTTCTGATAGTTCTCGATCCACATACTGCTGGAGCCTAGCTTGTAGGATTTTAACCATAATTTTACTAGCATGTGAAATGAGTGCAATGGTGTGATAGTTTGAACATTCTTTGGCACTGCCTTTCTTTGGAATTGGAATGTAAACTGACCTTTTCCAATCCTGTGGCCACTGTTGAGTCTTCCAAATTTGCTGGCAAATTGAGCGTAGCACTTTTACTGCATCGTCTTTTTAAGATTTTGAATAGCTCAGCTGGAATACTGTCACCTCCACTAGCTTTGTTGTTGCTTAGATGTCCTAAGGCCCATTTGATTTCGCATTCTAGGATGTCTGGCTCAAGGTCAGTGACCACCCCATCATGGTTATCAGGGACGTTAAGCTCGTTCTTGTATAGTTTTTCTGTGTAATTTTGCCACCTTTTCTTAATCTCTTCTGCCTCTGTTAGGTCCCTGCCATTTTGGTCCTTTATCATGTCCATCTTTGCACGAGACATTCTCTTCATATCTCCAATTTTCTTGAAGAGATCTCTGGTCCTCCCTATTCTATTGTTTTATTCTATTTCTTTGCACTGTTCATTTAAGAAAGTATTCTTATCTCTTCTAGCTATTCTCTGGAATTCTGCATTCAATTGGGTGTATCTTTCTCTTTCTCCCTTGCCTTTCGTTTCCTTTCTTTCCTCAGCTATTTGCAGTTTCCTCAGACAGCCATTTTCCTTTCTTGCATTTCTTTTTCTTTGGGATGGTTTTAGTTGCTACTTCTTGTACAATGTTTCGAACCTCCGTCCATAGTTCTTCAAGCACTCTGTCTATCAGATCTAATTCCTTAAATCTATTTGTCACCTCTACTGTATATTCATCAGGGATACGATTTAGTTCATACCTGAGTGGCCTAGTGCTTTTCCCTACTTTCTTCAATTTAAGCCTAAATTTTGCAACGAGAAGCTCATGATCTGAGCCAGTCAGCTCCTGGTCTTGTTTTTACTGACTGTATAGAGCTTCTCCATCTTTGGCTGCAGAGCACATAGTCAATCTGATTTCTGTGTTGACCGTCTGGTGATGTCCATGTGTAGAGTCGTCTCTTGGGTTGTTGGAAAAGAGTGGTTGCTATGCCCATCGTATTCTCTTGACAAAATTCTATCAGCTTGTGCCCTGCTTCATTTTGTACTCCAAGGCCAAACTTGCCTGTTATTCCGGTTATCTTTTGGCTTCCTGCTTTAGCATTCCCATCCCCCATAATGATAAGGACATCATTTTTTGGTGTTAATTCTATAAGGTGTTGTAGAGCTTCATAGAACTGGTCAATTTCATCCTCTTCAGCACCAGTGGTTAGGACATAGACTTGGATTATTGTGATACTGAATGGTTTGCCTTGGATTCAAACTGAAATCATTCTATCATTTTGGGGATTGTATCCCAGTATTGCTTTTTCTACTCTTTTACTGATTATGAAGGCTACTCCATTTCTTCTGAGGGATTCTTGCCCGCAGTAGTATACCTGATGGTCATCTGAATTAAATTCACCCATTCCTGTCCATTATAGTTCGCTGATTCCTAAGATGTTGATGTTCAGTCTTGTCATCTCTTGTATGACCATGTCCAGCTTGCCTTGATTCATGGATCTTATGAAGGTTCCTATGGAGAGAAAATATTTACAGAATCGGACTTTCCGTTCACCACCAGATGTATCCACAGTTGAGCATCCTTTCGGCTTTGGCCCAGTCACTTCACTCTTTCTGGCGCTACTAGTACTAGCCCTTTGCTCTTCCCCAGTAGCATATTGGATACCTTCTGACCTGAGGGGCTCATCTTCTGGGATCATATCTCTTTTCCTTTTGGTACTGTCCATGGGGTTTTCATGGCAAAGATACTGGAGTGGGTTGCCATTTCTTTCTCCAGTGGATCACATTTTGTCAGAACTCTTTGCTATGACCTGTCCATCTTGGGTGGCCCTGCACGGCATAGCTCATAGCTTCATTGAGCTACGCAAGCCCCTGCACTACGACAAGGCAGTAATCCATGAAGGGATAAATCAGCTATAAAGAATCCTAAAGGAAATAGCTTATTTGAATCTGTACCAGTTGGAATTCAGGCCCAGTAAAAAAAGGGACAAAAATGTTGGTGGTGGTGGAGGATGACTTTCACTAAGACCTAATTGGTGAGAGTTTCAGGAACCCTGACAGAGAGTAAGTCCGTTTCAGTCTTATCAGACTCTGCAGTGTTTGATACTGTCAACTGTTTGGATTATCTGCAAAGGTTGGATATTGCACTATATAATAGTGATTCTCTCCTATCTGAACAGGGGGCTCCACAGGGTTCACTGCTCTCCCCAGGAATTATTTATCATGCACATGAAAGGCACTATCAGTGATCACTACCATTGGTCTACAGTAAGGTGTCACCAGAACTATTAAGCAATGGAACAGTCTATTTGACTTCAGTTCTGGATTCAGAGTTTGAGTAGCCATTTGTCTGGGGTGCTGAGAAGATTCCTATCCAGGACTTCCTGGACATGAAGACTTCCAAAGTCGTTTCCAACCCTATGATACTATGATTCTATGAGTACTCTAATGACATCCATTTATATATTACCATCCTAGGTTGTAGAAATCTTGAACTAGAATTTGGAAGCTGTTAAAGACTAGATGGAATGAAATAGGCCCAGACAAAATACTACCTGGGTTGAGTTGTATTAATAAATATTCAGGAAATTTGGAAACATTAGTCCTTGCAATTATCTTGGATGGAATTTTTCTCCCTCTAAAACAGTTGATTGACTATCTGGTGTCCTTTGCTTAGCCTTTGCCCAGTTGTAACAGATTTGCCAGTTATGATATTAAGATGCTATATTAAGATGCTCTGATAGTGGTAGTTCATGTCTTAACCACCATGAAATTGGATTACTGTGAACTATTTCATATGCAGCTGCCTCCCAAGATGACTCGAAAGGTGCAACTGGTACAAAATCTAGCAGAATACACCAAATTTAAAGTTAGTTATGATCGTTAGTGAGTTTCAAAGTGCTAGTTGTCACTTATATTACATAACGCTGGAATACATCAGGTACTAGGTTACTAAAATTGAATCTACCTATCTGGTCTGAACATACAAAGAGATTCTACTAAGAATTCTGTGCCTGCACTATATAAAGCGTCCACTATGGACGACATTGCACAACTTCTCACTACAGGTAATCCTCAAGTTACGACAATTCACTTAGCGACAGTTCAAAGTTATGACACACACACTCAAAAGTACTTATGATCTAGTCCTGCAGTTACCTATATTGTAGCAGTACGGCAGTCATTTGCCCTTACAACCAACCAGAGATGCTGCAATAGGTCCCCTGCCTATTTCCCCTCCAATCTTGCTCTGCTCACACCCACAGGTACTGGGTCTGCTTTGCTAGCCCACCAGGTTCCATCTGCTTCTCCCCACCCTGTCACTGATAACTCACTTACCTTTCAAAGATCTCTAGACCTCAAGATGTTGGTGTAGGAAAGGAGAATAGTCTGGGCCATATGGCAGAAAAGTGGCCTTTTTTTCAGACACTGGCGAAACTTTTCCTTAGATCTCATGTTGTTACACATGCTTCCATCCTCTTTAGAAAAGCCTTTTTGCTCAGGATGGAGGCCTGCAGGGATGCAAGCTCTATCTTTTTTCCACTTTGGAAATGCTTCCGTCCCTGCAGACCTCAAGATAGATCTTGTGTTCTTATATACAATTCCATCCTCTGTGCAAAAAAGGCTTTTTCAAAGAGGATGAAAGCATGTGTAGGCAAGATTTAAGAGGGGGGGGGGCTCATTCATTTACGTGATTCACTTAATATTTTGACCGTACAGCCGTAACACAAGGGCTATTTGTACTAGGACCGTACTCTGAAACATGCCTTCTCTGGATGCATGGTTTGCCCCTTTCTTCTTTCCACTTCATAAAATTGTTTAAACTGTCTTATTCTTATTTAGTCTGGTTGATAAATAAAAGTGAGGAGGCTAAGGGAACAATTCAGTGATATTTCAATTTTATGTTGCTTTCTTCTCCTTACAGAATAAAGAGTATGTTTGTCGAGGCC
Source organism: Pantherophis guttatus (assembly GCF_059756535.1). Taxonomy (NCBI): domain Eukaryota; kingdom Metazoa; phylum Chordata; class Lepidosauria; order Squamata; family Colubridae; genus Pantherophis; species Pantherophis guttatus. The sequence goes on from NC_142064.1 coordinate 210,308,372, forward strand.
ATGACTATGAGAGATTAGAGACCTTCCAACAAAGAATGCTTAGTGAATTTCCACAAGCCATTGCAATGCAACATCCAAATCACCCAGATGATAGCATATTGCAGTGTGATGCCCAGTGTATCCTTGATTAATGTTTTAGAATCATTACCAAAGTTGCTGCAAAATTAAAAATATTTCAGAATTAGAACACATTTATAGTAATTTTAATATTTTTCATTGTCTGCTTACAGACAGTTAAAACCTAACTGCAATAGGGGAAGGGGGAATGCTTAAAAACAGAATAAAGCATGCACTTATTTCTTTATCAGCGAAATATAAATTTGGTATAAAAATGGTTTGTCGTCAATGCGACTGCTTGAAGGCTCCTGGATTGGTGCTGAAAGGCGAAAGGGATGCAGTATGCTCCCTCCCACATGTTGGGGTAGACCAGGTGCCTCGATAGAAAAACACTTAATATACATATATATATCTGAGAGGCCTTGGTTGTAAATTTATTGGATAGTGTTGTTGTTAAGAAGCAAAATTTGGGAACTAAATTTAATAAATTGAAATGAAACTAAATGTGACCTTAAACTTTGATGAAACAAAAGATACAGAACTGACTATAGAGATTGAGGAAGAATTGCAGTTTTTAATTCCAGATCACAAAAAATTCAAACCAAAAATTAAATAATGCATAATCTAAAATAGGCATAAATGGCTGAAATATCGTAATTATACCTCTTTTACAGAGAAATAAAAACAGAAAATTTACATAGCACAGCGAAATAAAAATCAAAGTTTTAATGCAAATTCTAATATAAAATTCTATTACAAATCCCTTTGCAAACTTGAAATGAATGTATATGCTTAGGTGTCCAGGTAAAAATGGATTAAATGCTGTGATAATGTTGATTTAAACTGTGGTTTCCTTATGAAAAATATTGAAAAAGTGAAAATGAGTATTTGTTTTGTTAGTGCTAAATTTAAAACAAATTAGGGATCAGAAGAGCTTTTAAGAACATGACAGAAATTGAAAATTATTGAACAAGGTTTCCTTTTTAAAATAAGCATTTTAAAAAATGCTCATGCAATAGTATTTTATAACAGATGAAGATGCAAGTAGAAGTGGGAAGGAAATAAAACTGACAGTACATGTCATCTCACTTTCAATGCTTTCGTTTGGAGGAACAGGTTCAGAACTATATGATGTTCGCAAGTTTATGTGATAGGATCAGTGGTGGGTTGCCCCTGGTTCGGACCGGTTCACAAGAACCGGTAGTAAAACCGACGGGAAGCTCCGCCCACTGACCTGGACATTCACCGTAAGTGATATGCGCAGAAGCTTCTGCGCATGTGCAGAAGAGTGGCCACAGGCACAATGAGAACCAGTAGTAAAGGTAAGTAGAACCCACCCCTGCATTGGATGCCATAGCTGCCAAAATTGCACAGATTCACATTGTAGTTTCTATGCTGTATGAGATTCAGATTGTGTGTGTGTGTGTGTTTTAAAAATAATAAAGATCTGTAATGTTATTATGCAGTGTGTAAGGCTAATCTGTATTCTTTCGTATTGTGTGTAGTTTTTTTTCTTTGACTGGATTCTGTAATTAGACTTGCAAATCTATGCGGTGACTCCAATTCCAGACAATATTGATGTACTACATATGGATCGTGTCCCTGATCGCATAAAGAGCTTTTATCGAGTTAACAACATCAGGAAATTCCGCTATGACAGGCCTTTTCACAAGGGCCCTAAAGACAAGGAAAATGAATTTAAGGTTCTAATTCTTCCTAACACATTAACATTGTTTTTATGCAAAATATATTGAGGAACTTTTAGATACATGTAAGAGCTCATAGAATTATTGCTATCCTCAAAGAAAGTGTTAAGCAATTTGAATGTTGGCAAAAACAATAGCAACTGAAATTTTTGAATATTTGATTGCAGTTTTATGATATAAAAGTAGAACTTGTAAAGCAGCTCAACAGGTGCAAGACTAAACCTTGTTGAGCTCTGTAAGACATAATTCTGTTTAGGCACGCATAGCACTGTGCTAAACAGACTAAAAATACAAATTTTTGCAAATTCAGTTAATCTGACTGAGGGAGCTAATGGAACTATATAGTTTCTAGAGGGTCCTTCAGAAGCCAAGGCCTGAACTTCCTGCTGAAATAGGGAAGTGGGAGTGTCCTTGAACAAAATTGCATTTGCAGACTTGGAGGACAGGAGGAGGTTTTTGCTTTTCTGAGGAGTTCCATGAAATGAAACAAACTGAAAAAAACCTAGTGTTCTACTAGAGCAAAACAAAAAAGAGAATATGAGCAAGCATGGGTAAGAGCCCATATCCAGGTCTGCACCACAGTGATGAGAATGGCAAAGTGTTGACATTTCTTCACTTGCCTATTGCATCCACAAACTGCTAATCAGCAGCTCTTTCCAAAGTGACAAAAATCCAACTGGGTAAGAACAATGAGGAAGATCATACAAGGGGCCACTGTGAACATTATTTTAGGCATCTGAAGGACATAGTTGTTCAGATTCACTTGGAGCTTGATGCCAGCTGAGCAGCTTCAGAGGAGATTAGTGAATCCTTGGGTGTTATCTGAGGTGAATTTGATTCTGCATGTGATCTGGTCCTTTGCAACCCAACCACCTTTGATCTGGACATGTGTCCCTTCTAGTTGGTGAAAACTGCCAAGGAGATTATAGAAAGTTCAGTGGGGGAAATGGTAAAATCATTCTATGAGAGAGGGTACAGTATATTATCATGTACTTCGAAAGAGGTGATGATGCACCTCTCCTTAAGATATCATTGCTTGGCCCCATTTTACTGGATGTTTGCCTACACAGTAAGATCACTCATTCACTCAGTTAAAGACTTTTCACCTTCAGGAGTCTTATAAATATACTTTTCCAGTCACTTTCTCTTCTCTGGAATAGTCCCTCCCCTCATGTGTAATTGCCTCCTCCTTGCCCCACCTTTAGTGAAAACCTGATACTGGAACTATGTTGTTGTATAGTATAGTACAATATCTCTCTGAGGAAGATAAGTGGTTTAGAAATAGGATAAATAAGCATGTATATAAGTAACAGACTCTTATAAGCTTATCAAAGTTTCCCTCTGTCCATACTGATACCAAACAGAATCAAGGTATGATTTTCTTGAATTTCCTTATCATCCCCTCTTCCTTTCCAGAGCTAAGTTGATGATTCTTATGTAGGTCCTTCAAGGTTATCTCCATATTCCTCTACAGCCAGGAAGGCTATTCTGTTTCACAGTCATGGGATTGAGCTTTTTTATTATCATTAATGTTTTATAAACAACCCCTGTTCCAGAGGAATTCATTTTAATTACTATTTTCATTGATTATTTGTATGTTACATTGGAGCAGTCTATAAGACTTGCAAATAGGCAAATAAAATAAGGCACCTTTTGTTTTTCATTTCCTATATTATATTTTCCTTCGTAGAGCTTGTGGATTGAACGTACCACTCTAACCCTGACTCACAGTTTACCTGGAATCTCTCGGTGGTTTGAAGTGGAAAGACGAGAATTGGTAATGTTTTCTTTTTGTTTTTGTTAAGGTATAACATAAAGAGAAAGAGTGGGTAATTTTTTATCTAATGGATAAAATAACATGTTAAATGTGCTTGTTGTAACAAATAAGTGTTTCACATAATTAACGCTAATTTAATAGAAGGGCTCCCAGGAGAGAAGTGGTCCATTGAAGATGTCTCCATGCTTACAGTTGCAATTGGTGCCTTTTAAAGGACACTAAGTTTTCTAAACTCACTTTGTAAATTGCTTATTATCTACTTTTAAGCTATTAGAGACACTGAGAATGATAAGTTTGAAAATATCATGTGAGTTTTAAAAAAATTGAAGTAAACAGCAAAAAGCTAAATAAAATCTTGATCTTTGAAAATTATAAACAGATTAAGAATTCAGATAAATTTGGAATATAGAAACTTTTATAGTAAGATTTTAGAATTAATAAAAAGAAGCTTTTCTCTGGAAATAGATCTGTTTTGGTTTTTGCAAGACATAAAGATAACTTATTTTATGATTTTAAAAATGACCCTAGATGAGACTAAAGATTCTAGGCAGAAGGAAAAAACACACGTCTATCTTGATGTTAATTAACTACGACCTATAAAATGATGAAAAACCTTATAACATTCAAACTATTAAAGAAGACTTGAAGAATGGACCCCACAATTAGCAGCCATAATATCAACCGTATCAGTTATGATGTCTATGGATGGATTATGTCCAAAAGATGTTAATAAAGAAGTGATTGATGTGGAACAAATTTTATCTGACAGACAAGAAATGGTACTGAAAGTTGATTTACAAAGAAAGACTGAGAAAATGATGCCTCTTTGGATATACAAAAGAAACTGATCATTGTTTTAAAAATGATAAGGAAAATAGAAATGTTAAACCACAAAAGTGACCTGAATGATTTTTTCTTAGTGGATTTGCAAAAATCACTTGTTAAAACTTGAAGAATTGTAATGTGATGGGATAAGAAATCAAATCCTACAACAATATTTGCCTGAATGGAAGACTATTAGAAGAAAAAGGAAGGAATATAAAGTTAGCTTATTTGAACAAGGTTAAAACAAGATATGTTATTACTTCTGGACTTTCTGTTGACACCCAGACTGATGATGTTTATGAATTTGCCTATAGATAAGGGATAGGATATAATAGATCATTGTTTATAATCTTAGAAGTAGTGAAGAGGCACTACATTTATTTATACTTATGATGAAGGTTGGAAGTTACTTCTTTATATATTTTTTCTCTTCATTATATTCTTATTTTCTCGTCTCTTTTTTTCCTTTCCCTTTGCATTCTTACCCTTGATTTTATTATTTCTCTTCCCTTTCTTTAAGTTTAGTTTGTATTAGATTGTTTTTAATAAAATTATATATATATATATATATATATATATATATATATATATATATATATATATATATATATATATATATATATATATATATATATATATATATATATATATATATAATTGATATATGCTTGTATATTTATAGGTTGAAGTAAGCCCATTAGAAAATGCTATTCAAGTAGTGGAGAACAAAAATCAGGAGCTAAGGACACTAATAAGTCAGTATCAGCACAAACAAATGCATGGGAACATCAATCTACTCAGTATGTGCCTGAATGGAGTTATTGATGCTGCTGTGAATGGTGGCATAGCACGATATCAGGAGGTAAATTCAGACTTTTCTGATTCTTGTTACTTTCAGCAGCTTTTCACAATACACTTATATTTCATTGTTATGTTTAAGAATGTTGTTATATAAGAATTGTTATATAAGAATGTTTAATTATATACGAAATAGTGTCAATTTTTCATAATTAATTATAACACTATGCTTAGCTTTATGTCTGTATTTCTAGTCTAAACAACTGTAACTGTTTTATTTTGTGGGATTCTATATTATGTATATAAGTAAATTGTCATAGCATGATATTTTATTGTTTGTATAAATATGAAATTCATTGAAAAGTGTAATTATAATAAATTAAATAAATTCTGCCTTAGAAATTGCTTTGTTAATAAAACAATGAAAGTCATTATCTTGATAATGTTGTCTAAAGAGAAGGATAGTGACAATTGCTAAAGAAGTCATTACTAAGCTGTTAAGTAATCTTACTTAAAATGTAAATTAGTAAAATTATTTCTGGATTATCTGAGTGCAGAAAATCAACAAAATACACTTTTATATTGATGATTTCTGAAGTTATATTCAGAAAGTTATACTCTACTTAATTCAGTGGAAATAAACAATATATATATAAAAGTTTCAGGATTTTGTCAAGAAGCATGTTGATAGTATTACTGTTGAAATTTAAAATAAATTGTTTAACATTGTCCTACAGCAAATTTCCTTTGCCAGTGATTTATATGTGTTGGCTTTTGAATTTACAAAATCCAAGAATGGGGAAAATATAGGCAGCATAAAATGGGCAGAAAAGGTGACAAAATGTTTTAAATGGATTCCATAGTCATGGAATGTCAAGTGAGGCTTTCCATGTTTCATTGTATAGAAAATAAAGATACCAAGGATTATTTTTGTTCTTCCTTATGTTTCTTAAGAAACAGACTATTTCCAAAGTACAACTGATTATTTTTCTTCTCCAGGCATTTTTTGATAGGGATTATATCTCCTCTCATCCTGGAGATGCAGAAAAAATCACACAGTTGAAAGAACTGATGCATGAACAGGTATTCTTGTCTTTTTAAAATAAAAATAAAATAATACTGTAATAAAATTTGTTTCCTTTGATATTATGCAAAGTAACATAGGCTTATTCAAACTATATAAAATACAGAAAATCAGAACATGCTACATATATATATATATATGGTTTATGTTCATATTCTAAAACACAGGTGTCAAACTCGATCGCGTCATGTGACGTATCACCACGTTTTTTGCCTTTGCGGAGCCGGGGTGCACGTGGCCTGCACATGATGCATCCAGCCTGTAGGCTGCCAGTTTGACACCGATGTTCTAAAACAATCATTGAATTTAATGACTGAAAAAACCATAGAAATGTCCACCTGTATAACATAATGTACTATCCTGTTTCCCCTAAAATAAGACATCCCCTGATAATAAGCCCAATTGGGCTTTTGAGCGCATGCGCTAAAATAAGCCTCCTCCCCCCGAAAATAAGCCCGCCCTGAAAATAAGCCGTCCCTGAAAATATTTAAACACATGCATAGCTGGTCCCCGCCATTTCCTCTGGTTAGGGTTAGGGAGACAGAGCTGGAAATCAGGTAAGACAGCAAGAAGAGCCCCATCTTGCTCCACGCGCTCCAAAGTAATAAGACATCCCCGAAAATAAGGCCAAGCACTTATTTTGGGGTTCAAAAAAATATAAGACAGGGTCATATTTTTGAGAAAACACAGTAAATATATAAAACAAATACAGATATTTGAAAATAACTGAAAACTAAGAAAGTACAGACAATGCAGATCTAAATGCTATTTGCTAACCTTTATTAGCCACTTGCATCTTCAATAGTATAAATAGAAATGTACATATTTGCAGAACAAATATTTTTAACGAGATTATGCTCTAAAACTCACATTTCCTTTTCAGATAAAAAAAAACAGTATGCTAGATTGTTTTATAGTTCCTTAAAACTAGTAATTTATCAAATACCTTTCATATGTATCTGCATGTTTGCTATCTATCAATTAAAACTGCTATTATTTCATAGTCTTAACATTGTACTATTAGATTTGTTTCAGAATAGTTACCAGGGAAGCAAATCAATTATTGTTTAGCTATCATTTACAATTCTTACTAGTAAAATCTGGAAATTATATCTGGTAATCATGAATTATAATTTAAATAGCCCCAATATTTAAATATTTTAGTAAGCTTGCAATATTGAAAGCATTATATTGTAGTCTCATTGAAACTGAATATTAAGTTGTGATTTTAATTTTAATAGGTACATATCCTAGGAATAGGTCTGGCAGTACATGAGAAGTTTGTACATCCTGAGATGCGTCCACTCCATAAGAAATTAATTGACCAATTTCAAATGATGCGATCTAGTTTGTACCATGTAAGTTCATAATTACTCTTTATTTTTTTAAATATGCATCATTTTGTCTTTGGTTTCACTGAAATTCAGCATTGAGAAATGATTCTGTTGTAAAATGGGCAGCAAAATTTTTTATAAATAAATAAATAGATGGTGCAACAGAGCTTTTCCATTAACCACACATTGTTAATTCAGTGAACTTGTGATATTATTATCTTCATGTTATCGTTCCATGCCAAGAAATAATCCAGTTTAAACAGAACATTATCAATGATATTCTAAGGTACAGAATTTCCATACTTTTTGTCTCTACTGATGGTCTTTCTGTTATATTCTGGAAATGATTTTGTCACCATAATTCAATTTTTCAGCTACTTCATCTTACTTCATTTTTGTTATCTTCTAAACATGTAGATCTGGTGACAGGCCATATTGGTTGTATTCTGTTTTATAAACAATATTTATATTCTGCCTTATCCATTCACAACTAGCATTTAATATCCTCTACAGGAATTACCCACTCTGGAAAAATTGAGTCCAGCCTGCTCAGGAACAAGCACACCACGTAGCAATATGCTTGTATCACACAGTCCAATGAGTCCAGAGAGCATCAAAGTAATGCATCGCCACAGGTATCATTTTATCTATATTAGAAGAATCTTTCTGTATCTGCCTTTTCAAATAACATATGAACTTGAATAATTAATATACCTGCTTCTTGTAACTAAAAAGTCTCATTAACAAGACTTTTGGAGTATTCAAAACTATAATAAATTAAAGGCCATACTTTTAAATCAACTTCATTATTGGGGGATTAAATTTCCTATAAGATTATTTTTGCTATCTGAAAGATCATTATTTCTTATTATTTATGTAGTAACCTGACTTAACAGGTTATATAACAAAATTATAAGATCATAATGATTAGCAACCAGATTTAATAAAAATCATTTTTCACATTTATTAATATCTGAACATTGATGTTATTGAAGACCAAGATAATTATGTAGGCTGAATGATTGCAAGTTATACATTAATGATGAAAATATAAAGAAGAAAATCATTTAGTGCAATTTAGAATATTTATTAAAGATGGGAAAATGGATGGAGAAATTTTAAAATGTGCAAATGTAAGTAGAAAAACAGTGCTCAGATGCCAGAAATGAATGGATGTTTGTCAAAAACAACAACAACACCCCAAATGGCTGTGTATAAAACTATAATTCTGTCAGAAGTGAAAATTGGTGTGTCAAAAAAAACATGTTGAAATGGAAGTGGGTTACTTAAGTGTGTGTGATAAAACCAGAATAGAGTCATAAATTAATGGGTGCCGTCAGATGAATTTGAATTACAAAGGCAACCAGTATGAAAGAAATACCCCGCTTTTTTATCATATAAAATTTTTCAGTACGCTCACACAGAGTGGGCCTCCTCAGGGTGCCGTCCGCCAGACAATGTCGGCTGGCGACCCCCAGGGGGAGAGCCTTCTCTGTGGCGGCACCCACCCTCTGGAACAATCTCCCCCCAGAGATACGTACAATAACAGACCTCCGGATTTTTCGTCGGGCCCTGAAAACCCATTTATTTCAGCTAGCTGGGCTGGCTTGAGTTAAATTTTAAACTGATTTTAAATTGGAATCTTTTAATTACGGCCAGATTATTTAATTATTTTAAACAGTTTTTAGATTTTGTAAGTCTTGTTTTTACTTTGGCTGTTCACCGCCCTGAGTCCTATATTGGAGAAGGGCGGTATAGAAATTTAAATAAATAAATAAATAAATAAATAAAAATGAAGACTGAATTACAAAAAATAATATACAAACAAGGAATTAATATTTTTGAGAGGAAATTGAAAAATGGTTAGATGGAGTTGATGAGAACTTGGAAGAGAGAGATTATTAGTTTAAAAAAAGAAAAGACAGTATCTGGATAGAATTATATTTATATTTCCATTCTTTGTTTTAATATATTAGACCTTCCTTCACCTTCTGCTGTTTATTCCAAAAGAGAGTACTATGATGAATTTATTTATATTGCTAAGTTTTAACTATTTCCAATTAGGAACAATGTAGATTTTTTAAAAATTTGCTATTGTTTCCCATGCAGAAATAAAAAATGCTTATCTCTACATGTTATGTACAAATGTTTGAAGAGTTTGAAGTTCAGCATGTTTCAGTATGAAATGTTCTTCATTAAACAAGCTTAAGAAAATATTCTCTAATAGCAACTTTGTATATTTTTCTAGCCCATTGAATATGCTGGGTACGGTCCGACACTCATCATCTTCCCTTTCTTCTCATACATCAAGTGAAACAGGAAATATGGTTATATTAACAGACAGTTCTGTTGGAGAAAATGCAGAGGATGTGTATCACATGCAGGTATCACGCAAATATATTAGAAACACATTGCAGGCAATATATTCATGATTATTTTACAGGAAAGTATAGAGTATATACAATGTGCTTGTAGAAGTAAGTTACTGTTGTAGCATAATAGATAACAGACTGAGTCACAAACTGAGCAGTCTCAGTTTGTCTATGCCATGAACTTGCCCATGAGACCTTAAGCAAAATATCTTTCTTTGGGGCCACAGTTCTCCAAAGGCTTTTCTCTAAGGGCTTCATGGCACCAGACTTGATGACAAAGACATTACAATTCATTATTTGTCCTTTGTGAGAGCCTTCAAGGGTTTCTGCACCTGCTGAAGTAAAATGAATATTACAGAGCTACCAAAAGCATCTGTCTTGTGTACCTTTTGCCTTTTTATTTCTTCTCTAGAGTTGTAGATAGATAAACTTCTTATACTAGGTTACTCTGAAGATTTGAACATTTCATGCTGGCCCAAATAGTGCTGTCCTATATGCCTGAGTGTACAAATAATAATTTGAAGTTTACATTGCATGGAAAGTGCTAGTGAGTATATTTTGCAATATTGGGTATGAATTGTATTAATTATTAATTAAGATAAAGGTACAATAAAGTAAATTGTGAGCCACGCAAGATTATGACAAATAAGGGTGGCAATATAAGTACTTTAAATAAATCAATAATCTATTTCCCCCAAGTCCTTCATCTTGTTAATATTGTCATATATATCACAGGCTCCTTAATAATAAATATTCGAACTTACTTATCAACGTTGCTTTTGTTTATTCCCAGGCCAGTCCTTCCACCTCAAGCCTGAGCTCTACCCATTCTGCACCATCTCAAATGATCAACTCTGCACCTCCTAGTGCAAGAGGTATGAATGAGGCATTTAAGATAAAGTAATGCAAAGTTCTACAAATGGCTGAGATAATGGCTTTTTATTTATTTATTTATTAAATTTATATAGCAGCCCATCTCACAGAAAGTGACTTTAGATTGCAGTACCATATTCCGCCTAGTTTTCCTGGACACTATAGGACATTTTGGTGTTCTGCTCTTAGAACAGAGCAAGGGGACATCATATCTTTCTGACATCAGATCACTGTTTTGCCTTCAGAAGCTGTGGGTGCTCCAACAGTGGAAGTTTTTAAGAAGATATTGGACAACCATTTGTCTGAAATGGTATAGGGTTTCTTGCTTGAGCAGGGGGGTTGGACTAGAAGACCTGCAAGATCCCTTCCAACTTTGTTTTGAAAGAAAGAAAGAAAGAAAGAAAGAAAGAAAGAAAGAAAGAAAGAAAGAAAGAAAGAAAGAAAGAAAGAAAGAAAGAAAGAAAGAAAGAACACCTCTCCAATAATTGATATACTTGGAAAAGAAAAAATTGCAGAAATACACATTGTACAAAAAGAGATTACAGATAGTTCTTGATTTACAACAAGGCAGTTTGTTAAGTGAGTTTTGCCCCATTTTACGACTTTTTTTGCGATAGTTGTTAAGTAGGGCCTGGTGGCTCAGCAGACTGATAGCATTGTGATTAACACCAGCTGTCTGCAATTACTGTAAGTTCGAATCTCACCAGGCTCAAGGTTGACTCAGCCTTCCATCCTTTCTAAGGTAGGTAAATTGAGGACCCAGTTTGTGGGGGCAATAAGCTGACTTTGTATAAATATACAAAAGTACGAAGGCTATTGCTTAACGCATTGTAAGCCGTCCTCATTCCCCGGAGAAGGGCGGCATATAAATTAAAAAAAAAAAAAAAAGTAAATCATGTGATTGTTAAGTGAATCTGGCTTCCCCCATTGTCTTTGTTTGTTGGAAGCTGGCTGGGAAGATTACAAATGCTAATCACATGACCTCGAGACAGCTCAACTCTCATAAAGGCATGCCAGTTTTCAAGTGTCCAAATTTCGATCACGTGACTGTGGAGATCTTGCAATGGTTGTAAATATGGAAACCGGTCATAAGTCACTTTTTTCACTCCCATTGAAACATTGAACGGTCACTAAACGAATCGTTGTGAGCCAAGGATTACCTGTAATTGGTATTGAAACTCAGTAAACGAACAAAAATATTTCTGTAAATGCTTATAGCTTGGGTTCCCAACCTGGTACCTCACAGTACTAACATGCCCGATGTGATCTCCCTTGGCATTCAACATGCTTTGTGTTTTACCTGGCTTATAGTGAAAATAATCTTTTAATATAAAACATTAGATGATGTAATGCTACAAAGTGAAATGCTAGCCTCCAAAATCATTGGAGGTCATTTCCAGGACCCTTATACTTTCATCAAATATAAATATATCTGGAGGTTTTAGCTGAGGGTTTTCTTTGGAAATGTGCACAAAGAAAGAGAACAAAATATATGTATGGGTGATAGGGAGCATCCTATGAGAGATGTTATTGGCGTAGCATGTAGATTTCTGATAAAATGCTACTTTGTAGTTAGTTATATCTCCTATCGTAGCCATTTTTCAGAAGTCTTCCATTTCCAGAAAATATTTTGCAAGACTATTTACAACAGGGGTCCCAGCCCCAGGCCACAGCCTGGAACTGGGCCATGGTCCATTTGGAACTGGGCCACGCAAGTGGTGGGCGAGCAGGCAAATGCACACAGCTCCACTTGTGTGAGCAGCAGACAAGTGTGCAAATCTCTATTTGCGTGAGCTGCACACACTCACCCGCCATTCATGCAGAACTATACCCCGCCACCACTATCGCTGATGGTCCGCAAAGCAAAGATTGGGGATTGTGGATCTACAACATGATCTCAAAATTATAAGTTTCCACCACTCCTAAAAAGTTTATTGCCCCTGGTCTGTAGTACAGTATACTTCTTCTGATAATTTACCATTAAGTAAATTGTCAAAAAAGTTGAATCTTCTAAATATAGGGGCAGTAAATAGTTGGTATATACATATTAACTGAGGGAGATAAACATGAATTTCTTGCATTGAAATAATATTATTTGGAGATATATACTGTGTGATATATAATCTGAAAGTAATAGTTCCTTTGTTTTTGCATCACTTCTGAGTAACATTCCCCACTTTTTAAAAAAGTAATTGCTTTTTATTTTCCAGAGGAACTTTATTGACGGACAATTAAAAAGTAATTTGTTTTCTTTTCATCATGTACAATTCCTTCTTTATTGGACTGAACATTACATATAAATGGATGGGAAAGTATTTAACATTAGTATGTAAGATGATACAATAATAATGGGGATAAATATGTGACTGCATTATTTCAGGGTCATACTTATAAACTAATTGTATCAACCTAGAAGTATGCATTTTGCAGAACAATATTATAACTACTGGTAACATTGTCATACTGGATGTGTGTCTGCTAGATTTCTCAAAAGGTTTTCCCACTATTTTTATTCTACAGAGACCAGACAATTGTTTAATGGAAAGCTAATAAATAAATCAGCATTTCCCTCAAAACGTTTTAAAAAACAAACAAAATAATAACACTTTTTATTCCTTTAGCTTCAGATAGAAATGTTTATATATTTCAATATATGTTTATGACATATACTGAAATGTTATCATTTATTTTTAAACAGTGTCCCCAGAGTAACTGATAAACAATTTGAAATTCTAGAAAATAGTAATACAGAAAAATTTGATGCTTCATAATTCTAACTAATAATGTATTTTTATGAAACCACCATGGAGGATGATACTGTTTAGCAAACCATATTGATCATAGTGCAAAAATAGCAAGGATCTCGTTCATTTATTTGTGCTTTTTAATTTTAATGATTTTATACGTCAAATAAGCACTGGCACTAAAGCAAGGTACAGTCCATGTTTCAAATACCTAGCTTTGTCAATCTATCTCAATTCTTTTATATTTATTTATATTCTTTTTAATTTAGTGCTGAAGGGTGCTGGATTGACAACTCTGGAGGCTGAAGCCCTCTATTTATCCACAGAACAGATACCACCTGGGCGGCAGCAGTGCAAGCTTTCCCACACTGCCCCCACCAATGTGCCTCATCTCTGTCCTGGAGGGACCACCTCTAGAGGTGAGAAGAGAGATTGGTCTCCATGGCTCTTTCAGTCCTTGGCCTTTCTGTTAAGATCAGTAGCTTGCGGTAGCATACCCCCTTCAGTCAGAAAATGTGCCACATTTATCAACAGCTTTCACTATATCTATTCAGTGTCGGTAAATTCCACCATGATTTCAGAAATTGTTACTGAGCCTTGACTTACTGAAAGGAGATATCAAGAATCACTTTGGCCTAAATGATATGTCAGTCGCTACACTTTTCCAACAATGTCAGCAAAATATTCAGTACTTTGATTGGCCCTTTCATAAGCCAACATGACATGAAATTATTAAAAGAACAGTTTTCTTCCTGACACATGAAGTATGAAGCAAATATTAGTGAATATGAAGCAAATATTAGTGAATAAAAATAATATGTCAAGCTGTTTCATTTGCAGTTTACAAAAAACTCAAAGTACTATTGAAAATAAATTTACCTAGCAAAATGCTGGAATATTTTAAATTCATACCACTGAAATGGAAAGTATCCTGTATTTTCTACAGTTATATTTTGTTCTTAGAGTTGTAAAACATGATGCATAAAGCAACTTTAAGAAGTTTTGCTTACAGATTGATTTATCTGCATTCTAAAGTATAACTCAAAATGCTATTTATTAACAGTGTAAGAAGTCATATGATCTTTTTTCCCCACAAATGTTAGTTATGAATTTCTGATCTAGTACATACCCTTCCTTCAGAATTGAATTTAGAGCACAGATAAAACTTCCATAAGGATTCTATAAGCACTAGTTAGTTACTCTTGGATGACAATACTGAGATAAAATTTCTAGCATATATCTGTGATTAGTAGATCAATCATATTAAATAAACATTCATATATTTATTTCATAAATCTAAATACAAAAAACAAGTGCTTACTCCTTCACATGCTACATAATAGGGTGCCCATATTTATTGTTAATAAGATCATGGCTGCAATAACTGTTGTATTTATTCTATAAATTTAATGAACTGTGAAAAGGAGACCAGTGTTCCTCTGTAAGGATTTGTCCTGTGGACCAATGTTAGAGAAGCACTGATTGCCATGGCCTCATATTTTATATATCAGATTTCACCTGAAGTTAGAATAGGAGCATTTCATGAAAAAAGATATTAATTCTGTTTGAAAGCAATCTTTAAATGTAGTTAATATATTTTCAAGATATATTTATCTTGCTTTATTTATGGTGGGAGCAATCTGGTAATTCTGCTATTTTATTCAGACTTTTCCTTCCTCTGCCTAAACAGCAAATCAAACTTATAAATAATTACATAATCAGATTTATATAGTAGAAGATTAATATCAGACTTGCATTTAAAAGAGACTGTTAAGAAATTTAGTAAATATGAATTGATCAATACATGTTTGTTGTATAGCCAAGTTATTTAGCAATAAAGTATACCAGACGTACAAAATGAGAGATAATGAATTGTGAGATTGTGAGTTCACAGTAAAAATGTATGCCAAAAAATTAGCTTTATGTTAGCTATATAGAGACTTACAAGACTTAAGTTTTATGTTCATCTAGAAAATGGAACAGATGCTTTAGAACAAATGTGTTTCTAAATATCTTTTAAATACTTTTCATCACATTTCTTTGTTCCGAAACACTTTATGGAAATCAGTTCATAGAATTTGTTTTCCTCTTATAATAATAATAATTAAATCAACATGTCTTTAATATAAACAGACGTACAATTTGAATTATAATCTCACAACATATATAATATGTAAACACTTCAGTTTAATTATCTTGCAAAAGAACTATGTTTGCACATAGTTGAGTAACTCACACATTCTCCCTAAAGAAAATCAGAATGTAACTAATGATATCTTTCTTTCCCAGAATGCTTTCTGAGCTATCAGGAGCTTTTGTACACAGAAAGGATAAAGTGAATTTTGGTCAGTGCCTCAGGGTTTTGTGGATTTCTAGGATTTAATGCAGGATTCAGAATCCCAAACACAAGTTGTAAAATTTTCTTCTTTTTTATTACCACACCAAACCAAGGCAAGTTTTTAGTTGCAGTTTTATGTAAGATTTCTTTGCAAGGTTTGTCAAAAACTAGATAAAACCAAAGTCTTCTCTTGGTCTTCTGCCTTCCACTGCTCTCTTGAATGGTAACAACAGTAGCTTAAATTAGAAGCAATTGCTCAAGCAATTTTGATGTGGGTGTTTTCTCCTCCTAGAGGAATAAAAAATGTTGACTGAGTATTACTAAGATATATCTCTATTGGCAAAGTAAAATTTCTTCCTGCTACTGATAAAAGTATACCTTGTTAAGTAGTATGTTAGCATAGCAATGAATTACAAGTGTAGGTATTTTTATGCTTAAATTCCATTCCTACTTTTTTACTTACGGTAGATATGAGAAAGAGACTAAGTATACTGAGCAGCATTCTGTCTCCCTAGTTCTACCTCTGGCTCTTCCTTAAAACCAACAACAAATCTTAAACAACCAAGGCTGTTTAGATCTATTTTTGATTGCCATACATTATTTCTCTATAACTGTCTTCCAAAACTTTCTTCTTCTCGTGCTTTTTTAAGACTCCATTTTCTTTGCCAGCTTAACAGCAATCCCTCTCTTCTCCAATGAAAATATTTTGCCTATGAGAAAGCTATAAACTGCTCTATCTACTCTTCACTTATGCTATGTCCATCAGCTAACAAAAACAAAGTATCTCTGTGACTAATTCTTCAAGATGCACAAATCTCTGAAAACTGACAGTTTTCATGAACTGAGAGATCCCTTTGGAAAAATGCTGTGGTTATAGTTCACTCTTAACTTTTTTGAAATGTAACTATGATAAGGGGGAATAGATTAATCATCCCTTAGTTTACATTTCTGAATCCATAGGGACAATATGGCTGAGAACTGGTTGAAATAAAATAGTAGGTTTTGGATCAGATCTACTTAGACAGTTTTTCTTATATAAGATGCTCATCTGTGTCTTTAGGAAGTAGCTATGAAACTTTGGATTTTGGACAATGTCTTTTAGGGAATGAGAGAGTTTTGCCCCATACTTTGATGCATTACTCTTTTTCTGTACAAGCAAGCAAGATAGTTTTTCAATATGTCCATATACAATTTACTATTTTAAAATCATGACACCATAATGATTACAGAAATAAAATGGAGATTATTTCTATCATTGTAATGCTTAACACATTTAATTTTCATTGTAGAAACGTTCATTTTAAAGTATAAATAGTAAAATGAACAATTAAAAATTCATTTAATAAGGAACTTTTTCCTGGATTCCAAGTATAGGCTGTGCTAAAAAAGAAGTTGAAAGTCTCTCTTTTTCTCTTTTCTCTCTAAGTGAGGTCTCTCGATCTTTAATCATGAAGTTGACATTATAGAATTCTTCTCCAGTAGATGAAAACTGCATCTTTTTCTTGTGTTCTAACTTACTTTAATACCTCACTTACAATTATAAGGAAGGAAATAGCTTAGTATATAAATTGATGGTTCTCAAAAATTGTGGAACTGTGACCTCCCAAAATGATAAATGTATGTGACATATACACCTGAATAAAGTAATGATTTTATTGATGTTAGGGTTGGTTGAAAAGATGCATATTTCTTTTTCCTGTCAGCAAAGTCATCCAATCAGATGTTGCTGTGCATACTGCAAATAGGGAGGGCACTTAATACTGCAGTTGATCCAGTGAAATCAAACACTTTAAATTGGTTGTATCTGAATTGGCTGAATTACATATTACGTCTACTAAAGCTGTCTGAGGATTATATAGTTTGCAGAATTGTGGACGGGCTGTATTAATGGCAGTTCCTGTCTTACCATATTTGCATGTAGAAGGCACATTGTAATACAGTTTTGTACTTTTTAAAGATTTACATATAGCACCTCTATCCCCCACTCTCTCACCCTTCCTCCCTCCCCCCCTCTCTCTCTCTCACACACACACACACTTATGTCTGTATGTAATGATTACTGGTATATGTACATTAAATGCAATGAATGGTCAAGTTCTGTGTACGCGACTGTCACTGAGGAACTATTAATGCCATCTTTCAGTAGAGGCATTTCATGTTCTCATAGTCATTTATTCTTTTTCAAATGTCAGTTATAGATCAGATTCATGCTATATTTTTGGCCATCAGCTGTCATTCAATTTCAATATATGTAGTACATACCATTCCAAGTTTGAATGTATTATGTATTCATGCAATCCTATGTGCAAGATTATATGTTGATATGTTCATAATACCTAACAAAACTCCAATGGCACAGCACTAAGAATAATTTTTATATTTTATTGGGGGGAAGGTGAGATCCCAAAAGTGACAGGATATGCAAAAACAAATTTAATTAAAAATAACAAATGTTTGTTTGTTTGTTCTTCACATTTTTGAACCACCCACCACCCTCAGAGATATTGACAATCAAACCATACTGTTTGTATATAAGCCCAGAGTGTTTAATTAAATCAGATTGAGCTAAGTATATTCAAAACTTCAAGAAGTAAATATTCTTATTATATAGCAAGTCTCATTATTTGCTTATCAATGTTGTGCTCTTATAAGAGCACTTCTCCCAGATGCTAGTCCAAAATTACCCAGATATCCCATTTCCAGTTGCCAATTTTATTGTACAACAAATA
Source organism: Pantherophis guttatus (assembly GCF_059756535.1). Classification (NCBI taxonomy): domain Eukaryota; kingdom Metazoa; phylum Chordata; class Lepidosauria; order Squamata; family Colubridae; genus Pantherophis; species Pantherophis guttatus. The sequence goes on from NC_142064.1 coordinate 210,327,009, forward strand.
GATTATTAATTATGGATTTTTTTTTCTATTCAATGTCTTTACCAAAGACATCTGTTGTAAAGATTTGGTATTATTTTTGTACTAAATATTGGTGTTAATTGATGAGAAAACTGCTTCCCGGCTAATTTAGAATAGAATAGAATGACAAGAGTTGGAAGGGACCTTGGAGGTCTTTTAGTCCAACCCCCTGCCCAGGCAGGAAACCCTACACCACTTTAGACAAATGGTTATCCAACATCTTCTTAAAAATTTCCAGTGTTGGAGCATTCACAACTTCTACATTTAATAAGTTGTTCCACTTATTAATTGTTCTAACTGTCAGGAAATTTCTCCTTAGTTCTAAATTGCTTCTCTCCTTGATTAGTTTCCACCCATTGCTTCTTGTTCTACCCTCAGGTGCTTTGAAGAATAGTTTGACTCCCTCTTCTTTGTGGCAACCCCTGAGATATTGGAACACTGCTATCATGTCTCCCCTAGTCCTTTTTTTCATTAAAATAGACATACCCAGTTCCTGCAACCGTTCTTCATATGTTTTAGCCTCCAGCCCCCTAATCATCTTTGTTGCTCTACTCTGCACTCTTTCTAGAGTCTCAACATCTTTTTTACATCATGACGACCAAAACTGAATGCAATATTCCAAATGTGGCCTTACCAAGGCATTATAAAGTGGTATTAACACTTCACGTGATCTTGATTCAATCCCTCTGTTTATGCAGCCAAGAACTGTGTTGCCTTTTTTGGCAGCTGCTGCACACTGCTGGCTCATATCTAAATGGTTGTCCACTAGGACTCCAAGATCTCTCTCACAGTTACTACTATTGAGCCAGGTACCACATATACGGTACCTATGCATTTTGTTTTTCTTCCCTAAATGTAGACCCTTACTTTTTTCACTGTTGAATTTCATTTTGTTAGATAGCGCCCAATGATCAAGTCTGTCAAGATCCTTCTGAATCTTGAGCCTATCTTCTGGAGTGTTGGCTATTCCTGCCAGCTTGGTGTCATCTGCAAATTTGATGAGTTCCCCATCTATCCCCTCATCCAAGTCATTGATGAAGTCTAAAACAGAGCCCTGGGATACTCCACTGCATACTTCCCTCCATGTAGATGCAGTTCCATCTGGTGGGGATGCTGTCTAACCCACATTTTTCTACTTTATCTAGTAGTAGGTTATGGCCTACTTTATCAAATGCTTTACTGAAGTCCAAGTAAATTATATTGACAGCATCCACTAATTTTGTCACTTTGTCAAAGAATGCAATAAGATTTAGGTATTGCAATAGAGCAGGGGTGTCAAACTCAAGGCGAGTGGGCCGGATCTGGCCCGCGGGGTGCTTAGATCTGGCCTGCTGTGGGTCTGCTAGTAAAAATGAGGCGTGGATGGGGCGACCCCCTGCAACTGCTTTTGGAGTGGTCCAAAAGGCCTTCCAGACCCAAAACGGGGCCTCTGGAGTGGTCCAGGAGGCTTCCAGATCCAAAACTGGGTCTCTGGAGTGGCCCAGGAGGCCTTCCAGGCCCAAAACGGGGCCTCCGGAGTACTGCAGGAGGCCGTCCTTGACTCAGAAGATTATAAAAGGGAGGAAAAGTAAAATATTTTACTTTCAGGCTTGCAGGATTCTGCTGCTAGCCTATGTCAATGTCTTCCTGTGGAGTCAGTTTCTTGATCTGGTCTATCTCTCATAAGGTGATCAAGTAGATCAAGCAAGTATTAAAAAACAAAATCACAGAAATGTACACCTCCCCATTTTTATAAGTTTATAAAACCATGTCTGCAGAGGTGCGGTTCCGTGTCACACCCACCATGGCCACTCACACCCCCATCCGGCCATTTAAGGTCAAATCCAATCCTGATGTGGCCGTCAATGAAATTGAGTTTGACACCTCTTCAATAGAGGGATTATGCAATTGACAGAATCAAAGATATTGATTGAAAAATGCCTCTTATATAATTTTTATGGGTATCGGATTCCTATGTGCATACCATTGTATTTACAACTTTAAATGACTGAGCATTTCTTCCCATTTAAATATGAGTGTGCTGCTCTTTTGCACTATGTCAACCTAAAAGTAATACCTGAAATAGGTATTTTGTAGAGATTCATGTATTTATGGAGCATTCATCCAGTAGTGTTTCAAATAATATATCTCTGAGCTATCCAGTATAACATCAGATAACAAGCAGCTTAGATATTCTATTTGCTGTTAAATTAAGCATGTTATTTTTAAAAAGATGTTAATACTCGTTTGCCTTAGTAAGAGAATATATCTAAATCTTGTCCAAATGGTTCAGATTTACAAAGTTTTGTTACTTACAATATTACTTTTTACATGTTCTTCTACCTTGAAAACGGTCCTCTTTTTTTGAACAGGAAAAAAAATAGTAAAATAGACATAGAGATAACATTGTTTTATCAACAAGAATAAAATGCAAAAAACAAAACAAAACAAAAACCCACAGAAAAACATATATCCAACACTAATAACAATAACAGCAAACAAAAATAAATTGTAAAATGTATACAAAAAAGGGGGGAAATTACCCAAATATCGAATAAATTTAACATTAAACAGACAGAAATTCTGCCCCTGCTGGTTGCTGAGGGGAACAAAAGTAAAACTAATAAATTCTCCTTCCCTTTACATAATGAGTCTACAAATAGTTACAAACTCCCATCCCTATTTAACAAGAATACTATATTAAATAAACAAATATTCCAAGTGAAAGGATCCCACTACTCACCAATTCTGATATCAAAAGCAGCACAACTACATTTTGCAGATTAGGTCAAGGCAGTAACTGTCTTAGAGCCAAGTGTTTTCTCAAATTTATGATACATATCTATATCTGCATTTGGGAAACTATATGATAAATATATGATAAAGAGGAGGACTCTGTGACATTCAGTGTGCCATTATAGATTTTTTGATATTCCAGAAAGTTCAGTATTTTACTCCTATGCACCAACATTATCTTTGATGTGCATATGAGGAGGAGCAAAATATTTTTAGTTAAATTAATATTGTAAGTGATTGAGGGTTTAGACCATTTGTGTCATATGTGTGCTTTGTGAATTAAGTATTTGTTGTGTATATTTGAACATGAGAAAAACTGCAACTTTCTCATTATTACCCATTAATTTATTACTACAATCTGCGTGCTATGTTTCTGTTGATGTGAAAACCAGGTCACTTTAAACAGGTCTGTTGGAAGGGCTCCAACATTCATAGTTCAGGAAAATTTATCAAGTGATAGTAACAGCCCTTGTAGCAAGTGTACCTGTTCAGTTCATTTTCTGTATCCTTGTTGGTATAAACCTAAACATAAATTAGAGACAATATAAATATCTAAAAAATTCTAGAAAATTTAACCATTAAATTATTTGGGAGATTGGGGAGCAATGTAACCAGTTTTCCCAGATTAACATACATTTTGAAGAGTAGAAAAACTGCAATTTCCCAACAACTTCTATTAAACTGTAAAATCTAATGAACAATCTAGCCTCTTACAGTGCTTTCATATATTGGCAGCCCTCTGGAATAGTTTTGAAAATATGCAAATCGATAAAGCCCATAGATGCTATCGGGCTTTTGTGCTGATAGATGCCATTCTGCCAGTTGAAAGATGGAATTGGCTATAAACCAGTGTTTTAATATTTTCAAATTAATTTTTAACTGCTTAATTGTTTTTGGGAAAATAAATTTCTTTTGAGCTTGTAGCCCTGACTTTATATTGGTTGAGTGAGATGTATAAAATATTTGCTAAAGCTAAAATGTAGTACTCCTTCCTATTTCATATATGAAAAATATGTTCATATTTTTGAAAATGAAATGACATAAATGTAGAAAGGCAATTAAAAACAGAAGCAGTGCCCTGCTGGATTGGACCTTTGGCCCATCTCAACCAGCTTCTGTTCTCAAAGTGGCCAACCAAGTGCAAAAGTATCTGGTACATCTAGTTTCCCAAGCAGGTGGTCTTGATAGACAGTCACGCTGCCATTGAGGCTAATGATGGCAGATGTACCAGAAATATTTTTATTTCAGTAAAAATTGAGTTATAGAATTCCTTCATTGACTTATTAACCCAGCTGCTCTAACCTGGTGGTCCTTCAATCCACTCAACCCCCCTTTTGATAACCTGATGAAAAATGATGGCATAATTCTCTGCCATTTTGTGATATAAGGTATATTATATTTATTAAATAACTTCCAAATTCCTTTAAAAATTCCACTGTTATATCCTTGTCTGATGTGGTTTCATTCAGTTGGTCACTTTCTGCCAATTTTAAATGTCATCTTTGTTCACCAGAAGATTCCTCATCACCTCACATGAATCAATCTAATTAGTCACTCTCTCATTGCCATCTTATATTTGGAATTGTATAAATGTCTGTGAGTTATATGTCTCAGGAAGATGAAATAACTGGGTGAAAGAGAACCATTTGTGTTTTGTCATGTGTACGTGATTGTTCTAACTCGTTTACAGGCTCTCCCTCTCTACCAGATAAATACCGTCATCATCGAGAATTAATGATGCTACTACCAGCACACCGAGATCGGCCTAGCAGTGCTATGTATCCTGCAGCTATCATGGAAAATGGACAGGTAAAGCGTGTGTGCATGTGTGTGTGTACGTGCATGCACACCTATGCGCCTGCATATATGTGTGTATCTTTGTGAGTTAGATTAGATTATACCAGCTGTGACACAATTAGCTTGGGTTCAACTTCAGCCTTAATGCATAAATTGATATGATGTGATATGGCCAGGGGATTACTAGGATTAATCTTCAAGGCTTTAGTCACAGGTTTTCTGTGCTGTCACCACAGGAATTTCTAAGATAATGCATTTGTTATTCAGCCACTTGAGACTTGAACATGACATGCAAATCCAGTTTATAACTAAAAACGTAAGTTATATGGTAAGAACCTGAATGAGATCTTTCATTGAAAAAAGGACATTTGATTAATTAATTCTAAGATTCTGTATGTGTAATGTGCAATATTTGTTTCAATAGTCTTGAATTGCATTTTATCTTTCCTAGCATCCAAATTTCCAGAGAGCCTTATTCCAGCAGGTAATTGGACCATGCAAACCCTGCAGTGATCCTAATCTATCTGTTGCTGAAAAAGGTATTGTCTATTCTATTTTATATATGTTTTATACAACTCATTCAATTACTGATTTTCCTTTATAAGTTTGATATTAACAGTATTTCATTTTATCTGATATACAATTATCTTATCCCAATCTATTATAGTTTATATATCATACTTTTTTACCAAGATAATATCCCCTGAACCAAATGTTAAGGAAATAATTTCTGAAGCATCACTAATCCATATAAACAAAAATATATTCGAATTGGATTTTTCAAAATAAATGAATAGCTTTTCCCAACCAGTCGAAAAGACATAGTGAAGAAATTCAAGAAAACTTGTGAAGTTTTCATGTACTTATTTATTAATTTATTTTGTGATAAAGGGATACACAATGGCTTAAACAAAAAAAAAAGATGTAAAACAGAACATCTATACTGACAAATCATGTAATAAATGCCCATCTGCAAATTATTTGCAGGGTGAGTTGGGCAGAGAGCAAATGATTAAATGTGACTGCACACTTTTTGTACTTGCATTGTCATATCTCACACAAATATGTAGGAGGGAATTTTGTATGGCCGTATCACAACACATGCTTTATCTGTCAGATTTTGCTGGAATCTTGGTTTGCTGCAGATGCCCTGTAATATGAGCTTTCAAGGTAGACATCCTTTTATTGAGCTTTATTCTGGCAGAAGTCACGTATCATCAAAATGACATTCCAGGTTGCCTGGTACTTAAGTAATATACCAACACATCAGAATATTTACAATTCATAAATTTATTTTCTTCCATCTCCCTGTGCTTCCAAATTCTCTAGAGGATTAATGTAGAAAATATTTAGGAAGCATATATTAGGCTTTAAAGAGAGTCATTGGGAGGGGAAAATCTGTTGTTAAGTGATGTCTCATCGCATGAGGCATCATGCGACCACACCGATTTAAGATCTTTTTGTTATGGTTGTTAAGCGAATCATTGCAATCATTAAGCAAGATATCAGGTGATTGTGATTTGTGACCTTTCTGACCGATTTCTCCATTGATTTTGCTTGTTGGAAGCCTGCTGGGAAGATTTCAAATTGCAATCATGTGACCTCAGGACACAGCGACCTTTGTACATGTGAGCCAGTTGCCAAGCATCTGATTCACAATCACATGACTGCAGAGGTGGTGCGACAGTCATAACTTTAAAGATGGGTTATAACTTTTTCAGCTCCGTTGTAACTTTGAACCATTGTTAAGCAAATGGTCAAGAGTCGAGCACTACCGGTAGTGGTAACGAAAGTCTGAGAGTCAGTTTGGTGTAGTGGTTCAGACATAAGGTTAGAATAACAATAGCAATAACACTTAGACTTGTATACAGCTCCACAGTGCTTTACACCACTCTCTGAGTGGTTTACAACATCAGCATACTGCTCCCATCAATTTGGTCATCATTTTACTGACCTCCAAAGGATGGAAAGCTGAATCAGCCTTGAGCCCTGTCAGGATCGAACTCCTGGTTGTGGGCAGAGTCAGCCTGCAATACTGTCTTCTAACCATTACACCACCATGTTTATAACATATACAGAGTGTTGAAAGAATACTGAGCTATTACACACAGGTTCAGTTAAAAAATAGATACAGTCATAATAAACTTATCTTGGACATAGAACAGTAGCTTAATCCAGGTATGAATGACTATTAACTCTCATATTTGTAGTAATATAATACATACAAATACATTGATAGGAAAGCCTCATTCCTATTTGAAGTACATTTGGAAGAGAGAGGAAGCGAGAAGGCAGGAAGATTTCTGGTCTTGCTTTGCTAAGCATAGTTGAGATGAGAGACAGACACAGAGACAGTGAATAAGGACTTACCTATTTCTTGCCATTTGCCTTAGTGGCCAAAAGGCTCATAGATACAAATCTCCAAAATTATGTTCATAAAAATTATATAATAAATTATAACTTAATTTAAATAATATAAATTATAATTAGGCAGCAATCATATTACTAGCTGTTTTATGAAATGGTACCATGTAATTCTCCACTGTAAATAAGCAATTAAAATCAGCTGTCCAATAGCAAACAAGAAATTTTCAAATGAACTATGAAACAGAAATGGCCTTTGAGGGTGTAAGAGATTGTGCTGGGGCTGAGAAAGAAAGAAGAGTATCTCTGAATCAAAAAAAGTAACATCAAGGGCTTCTCAAATAGACTTAGTCCACCATAAAAGCAATTTTGGGGAATTTTTTTTTGAAGAGAGTCTATCTTAACAAAAGTCACTAATAAACGTGAACTGGAGGGATCGAAGCTAAATTCTCAATATTCTGTACTCTAATGTCTAATTTTTTGGCATTCATAGTCATTAAAGAAATGTGTCAATTTTGCTCTTTAATCATGTTTTTCAGTTAAGAGGCTTGAGAAATAAGAGATTGGGACTATTGAACTATGGAATCTAGCCCCAGAGCATAACATACAGTTTAAACTAGTGGTTCCCAATGTGGGCCCCATGCACCTCAGGGGGGGAATTTGATTTTTAATGGGGGGAATTTGAAATCTTGTTTAAACCAAGTTAATGGCCTTTTAGGCTTCCTCCACATGAGTAGGAGTTCACTTTTTGACTAGTAAGAATTATATGTCACGGGGGGGGCATCAGGATTTTAGAGATGCTTAGGTGGGACATGGCCAAAAAAAGGTTGGGAAACACTGGTTTAAACAAAAGAAATGCACATTAAAAATAGTCTTAAATTACTTTTGAGATCAAATATATTTTGTAGCATTCATATTACTAAAAACTAGGCATTAAAATGTGTCTTATATAAATAAAAGGCATGGTAATATTGTTGATAAAAACATTTCACTTCTACCCTTAGATAAAATAAAATTGCTTGAAAGTCTGCAAAAAAGCAGCTTAGGTCATGGCAGAAGCAGAAAACCTGCTAAACTAGAAATCAACAACTATATTTTGATTAAAAAATGGACTTTGCCTCCTCGTTGTGAAAATGGATTCTAAGGCTGCAAATTGTCATCTTTTTCTTTTTCAACTACAGTACTTCAAGTGACAAAGTGCTGATGTATAAGACTTTGGCTAATGTTCTCTATCAGATTTACCTAAAATTGTGCTTGTTGTTTAGCAATCAAAGCGGCAATTCTTCAGACATAATCAATGAAAAATCTTGTGGATAATTATTAAAGCAAGTTTCTAGGAAGGATCTAATTTGAAATCTAATATAATTTCAGCATAAATTTTATTTGGTGAAATACTCATTTGGTGTCATGATTATAGAGCAAGTTTTCAAAAACAGTTTGAAGCTATGAAAAATATTGTGGTCATCGTGGCTCTGTTGTGCATATTGCTATTTCTTTTCCTAATTTTTTTTTTTGGCTTCTTTTTTATCTTGATTTTCAAAGCAAACAATAACTTACTACAGTATAGTGTGTGTGTGTGTGTGTGTGTGTGTGTGTGTGTGTGTGTGTGTGTATTACTGGTTTTCAGAGTTGTTCTGTTCTTTCATTAAAAAAAAACACTATTTCCTATCATCTACCCCATCTTCATGGATGAATATAAGTAATAGCATGGAGCCAGTCCCAAAATACTCCAGAGACTGAAGAAAATAAAAATGTCAGCCTTCAATCCTGTCAAGTCCCAATAAAACCTATATTTGACTATTATCCAAATACAATTTGTTTCCATCCTTCAGCTGTTTCAGCAGCACCGAGCAGCTGGAGTCTAGACAGCGGAACCAGAGAGGCCCTGCCATTCCTGTCTGCTCATGTTGGGAGCATCCTGATCCCACCAGTGCCTCCTCCAAGCCTGACCCATGGTAAGGAAGTGGTCAGGAGATCTGCAGAAGAACCCTACAATGATGCCCAGATAAATCATGTGAAGGCCAACACAGATGTCTTTATGACTTCTCTAAAAAGAAAGGGAAGTCATGGAGGAAAATATTTTCCTGGTTCTCTTGGCTGACAGTTAACCTAAACCTTGAAAACTTCAGAAGGGCTGTGAATGTGCTTTGGGACTGGACTTAAGATTTTTAAATGATGTAAGGTAACGTAAGGTAACGTGATGTCTTGCTGTAGGTTTTAATGTATAAATATATATTGAGCTCAAATTATTTTTGGAAACAAATATTACTTTAAATTTTTTATCATCCTTCCAAGGACAATCAAGTACTAAAAAGTAATTGAGATTTCAGATGTGGATTGCTAATGAACCTGTTTTCCTGCCATGGGACTCTTAATACAATATCAGCTGTTGGTAAAATTCCACCACATTTACTGTTTACTTCCATTTTATGTTTATTAAAAACATTAGACTATATTTACATAATAACACTGATTTCTGAAAGTGAGTGTTCAACTGTAAGGATTAACATTTGCTTTGACTAGTATTGCACAAATTAAGAAGTATGAACAGGTCAGTGATTCTGCTCTATCTGACTTCCCTTATCAGGCCACTATTTACTACACTTTGATGCTTTCCACCATCATCTTAATGACGCTCCCCCAGCGCTGCCTGCACGAACACTGCGCAAGGTAAATGTTTTATCATATTTCAGAACCTTCTATCCAGTATCATCCTAATATTGCTTAGATTAGAATTTTTAGATATACCTGTTATACCCAGTTTTTGGAGAGATTAAAAGCAAAAATCAGTATCCCTAAGAGAAACATACAAACTCTGCAAGCTGCTGTATAGGGTCTCCTGGGTTATTTGAGAATAAAATGCTAAAAAGTAAAGCACGTCACCAGGATGTTCAAAAGAAAAAAATAATTTCCTGTTTGTTCTTTTATATAAGATGTTCACCTTGAATGAGTTCATATAAATTATGTCCAATTTTTGCTCATGCTCCCATGTGAGAGGATGAGTCCAAAGTTTCCTCATAGCTTAATAGGTACTAGGGAAGGAAAATGAATCTTTGCTGCCGAGCTGGGCTTTTAAAATCAAGGGAGGTGATACACAATATATACTAAACGTGGCTGAACAGCTAAAACATCACTGACAAACAAGCCTTTTCTTAGCATATATTTTCATTTCCAGTTATTCAAGTGTATTGATTAAAATAATTTGGTCCTTATAAAGAAATATCCTGTTTATTATCTCTATTTTGTTTTCCATAATTTATTTCCCAAAAATTCCATCTTGAATTACGTCTCCACTGAGTTGACCTATAAATTCTTAAAGATTATTTTTCATCTCTACTCTAATTTCAAATCTCTTTTAAATGATATAATATTCATATAAGCAGCTATTAAGGCTGTTATGATAGCTGTAATATTCTTTCCCAATCTCTCAAAGTTCTTTTGAAATGTGTCAAGTGTGATGACTTTTTCAATAATTTCTATAGGTTTTTCTATAGAAAACCTATAGAAATCATTGGTCTATTTTTTCTAATAACAGCCATTTCATTAGGTACAAAAAGGGAAGTTAAAAAAAGTTTACTTCTTGTTTTGTCTTAAATCTTTGATTTCGTCCTTAATTCTTTGATCCCTAATTCTACTGTATGAACACATGGTTTGTCTCAGATTTGTTTTGCAAATCCAATTGTCTTTCTACAAGAACACTGAACAGTCTGCATTTCCATTAATCTCTTATTTTATGTATTTAATTATTTTTAACTCTTCAATAAAAATCCTACTGTTTCAAATATAACTGACCCCTTAATCCATTTTAAACTTTCTTTCTTCTTAAGTGTATTTATCTAGATGATAGTTAGAATCATCTTTATATTGCCTATGAAAAAATGAGGGAAATGTATGTGTTATTTTTGCCATCTTTCATATATGTAAATGCTAATGTAATGTAAAGCACCTCCCAAGTCTATTCATTTTAAGTTTTCCATACTTGAATAAAACTGAATGCTCTATTTTATATGCAGATTGCATCCAGTTCACCAAGAAATTACCCTTAAAAACAAAAAGCAGTCTTGCCTAAAAATTGTACATATTTAACTAAAATTAAGTTGCTTCGTCCCAAATTATACGATATAGAAGAAAGATTTCTAGCAATGAATAATTTAGATATCCAAATGAAGATTCACATTCAGTCTTTAAACAATATTGAAAGGATCTTAAACAATCTATTCCTTTTTTAACCATTCAGTTCTAAAGTATTCTGTAAGATTCTAAAACATGCATGCTTTTTTGGATATTTTGCTTGGTCCAGTTATAAAGACATTGTTCAGCTGTAAATATTGTGCTTTTCATTCAATATTACCTAATAAAAATGTTGACATTTTGTGATTTTTCGGTTCACCAAAAATATATACAGATTAGATAATACTTCCATCACAAACTGATGTAGCATTTTAGAAGCTTAGAGAAGGTGAGATATGCTTCTTTTTAATTGAGATGAAAATCAAGGATATCACTACCATAAAATGAGCTGAAAATAGGAATAATATTTCTTAATCTATTTCAAATATAAAGCATTCATCATGGAACTATATGAAACTCTTTATATGTTCTAATATGTGCATGCCTGTCTCTTTTGCTTTGCTTTTCCATTTAAATAGTCTCCTCTTCATCCGATACCTGCATCCCCCACAAGTCCCCAGTCTGGCCTGGATGGAAGCAATTCCACTCTTTCTGGTAGCGCTAGCAGTGGTGTTTCCTCACTAAGTGAAAGTAATTTTGGCCATTCATCTGAGCCCCCTCCTCGAACAGACACAATGGATTCCGTCCCGAGCCAGACGTGGAACACTGATGAAGACTTAGAGACACCCTATCTCCCTGTCAGGTACAGTCTCTCAGAACCTGATGTTTTAGAAACTCTCAAAACCCAGCCATGCCGAAGCCACTCTGCTCCGTCTGGAGTCATTCCTCAGGACACTATGGACCCTCCAGCTCTACCCCCTAAACCATATCATTCCCGTCACCCAAACGAAGAGGGAATAATTCTGGAAGAGGATGAAAAATATCGAGCACTGCATCGCAAAATTGCCCAGCCGGCTACTGGTGCAAAAGAGGAGCAAGCAAGGGTGGCATGGGAGCATGGCATCAGCGAGCAGTAGGCAAAATTGTCAGAGTATAGTTTGTATGATCATTCCAGGTTTTAGAACCAGAACAGTATGTAAAAAAGCAGAGAAGTTGATTATTTTTCTTCTGCTCTGTGAGATTGACTGGAATCAGAGACTGAGCCAGCATGTAAAAAACTGCTGCTTTCCTTTTTATTTAATTTTATACTTTCCAGGTTTTTAGTGGTTTGGGATTTGTTCTTTTTCCCACACTGGATGCTACATTCCTTCTACAATTTCAGATAACAGGAAGAATTGAATGACACAAGGGGAAGCGGCATGGGATTTTTACAAGCTTTCTTCTTGGTTTGAAGATGTGCACAAATCGAAGGAGTTGCACTAGGAATGTGTTTATTTGTTGTGTTAAATGGATTTGGAGATTCCATGAAATGTCAAGCCAGAAGGTGCAGTTTAAAGTTTTAAATACAGTGAATTCTGCTTTTGAAGATAACTGGATCTTTCAGGCTTCAGGCATATGAACTCTTTTGTGGTGATCTCCTTGCACTGCCTCAGGAATGCTGAAGCAATCTGACTTATGTTCGCTTGCTATTGCCTATTTTACATATTTCCTAGTTTGCTAGACTTTTTATTTCAATTTTTTTTCTCATCATGGTGTATTCAAACAACCTGTAGCCCATTTTTGGCCAGCTGTGCCTAAAGAAGCTTTTGGCCCCAGCATTCTTTTATTCCTAAAAAATGGTGTTGCCAAAAGCCAATTCAGGATTGGCAAAGGAATAAACTATTGAGTCAGCAGCTGGGAATCTGGTCTAGAATAAAATAAAAGGAAGATCTGAGTGCATACTTGATCTTTGCCTCAAATGTCTTGTATCATGTTCCCCAAAGACTCTCAGATCACCAAAAAAATAAAAACCCTGTTCCAGTGGGTTAAGGTAGAAGTATTAAAATTGTGACTGATTGAAAGACATTGACATACAAAGAAAGGAGCTACTTAATTTGTATTCAAGAATTAGTTCTGCCAATTAATTTTACATGTTGCCATTATACATTTTCACCAAAGGAATCATGATACATGGTGCCATATATTATGCAGTAGTTGATAGCGTAACTAAACTTGGAAAAGTGTATGAAAATATATGAAAGGAATACACACATTAAGCAATATGGAAAACTTATAATGCAAAATAGTTTTATATTGATAATTGAAGAATTTTAATCAATGCTTCATTTTCTTATAATTCATTCCAGGTTCTCAAAAGGGAAAATATAAAGGGAAAAGCTTTAAGATCCAGATTTGTTTTTTGCCCAGTCTTTGGAAGGGTAAACATCCCATTTATTTTTACATTTTTCACAAGCACATTGTGAAAAATGTATAAGTTGATGGCTGTACCACAAAAGTCCGAACTAAATTATGAATCACTTAATACTTTAGGATCCTATTCACTATAATGGATTTACTCTGTGTTTCTCCCACAAAAGTCAGTAATTAAGATATCTATCCTTTAATAGAACATGCAACATTGGTAGAATGGATTCTCCTTCTTGTGCCCTTTATACTCTCAAAATGTACTCTTCTTTGAAGCAGACTTGAGTATAAAAGCGAAAAAGAATAGCCAATGTATGAGTGAAGGTCTGCTCGTGAAATGTTAAATAGAATCTAGGAAAAAAACAAATTTAAAATCTTCAGTTCTTTAATCAGTGAATTATTATTTGTAGGGAAAAAAAGGAAACAAATCTAAAGACCAAGGGTTCATTGTCCACAGCTTTCTATGGCTGAAATTGCTTTTCATGGAAGTACAAGTAGTCCTCTACTTACAACCATTTGTTTAACAACCACTTGAAGTTATGATAGTGCTGAAAAAACTATTAATTGGTTTTTGCATTCCCACAGTCATGTGATCAAAATTGGGCGCTTGGCCTGTATTTACGATGGTTGCAGCATCTCAGGGTCACATGTTCATGATTTGTGATCTTCCCAGGGGTTTTCCACAAGCAAAATCAATGGGGGAAGCTGGGGTTTCACTTAATAAATGCAGCAAAAAAAAGATAGTAAAATCAATTGCGACTCACTTAATGATTGCACTGTTTAGCAATAGACCATGACAAAAAAAACCATGACTTAAAAACACTTTACCAGCACTTTCCCCAGACACAAGTCAGGCTCCAATGATATTGTAGCATGAGTGTCTAAAGGTTTTTAGACTTCTAAGTGAAAAAGGTTGAACTATTCCAATGTCCAGCAGGAGGTTATTCCATAAGGGTGGTGCCATAACAGACCAGGCATACTTCCTAGGATCTACCAGGTGACTGTTTCCCCACTGAGAACATTTGGAACATGCCTATCTTTATGCATCTAGTCTAGTGGAACAGGCAGAAACAAATGGTACTGCAAGTAACCTGGCTCCATGACTCATAGATAAGGTGACAACCAGTACCTTGAATTGCACTTGGAAGTCTACTGGGAACCAGTGAAGTTTACATAGCAGCATACTGTATTGTGTCCACAACTACATGCCACTGCATTGTGGGCCAGTTGGAGCTTGCAAATGCTCTTCAAGGGCAGCCTCATATAGAACATGTTGCTATAAGTCTAAATAGGTGTGTATGTGTGTGTGTAAAGTGCCAATTTGGTGTAGTGAAAAAAGAATCAGGCTAAAAACCAGGAGACTTGACTTCTAGTTCCGCCTTGGCCCAGTCATTTTTTCTCAGCCTAGGAAAGAGACAATTGCAAAACCATTACTGAAAAAACTTGGCAAGATAACTTCAGGGACTTGTCCAGGAAATCTCCAAAATCTGGATATTATTGACCAGAGCAAAGGAAAATCGGGAGGTTATTAGGGCACTGCCTCCCAATCTATGAACTGGCACAACTGATACATAAGACGTCTCTATTCAAGGACCTTTTTGCCACAGCTGCTGTTTCTCAATCAGAAGTTGAGGACTACTAGACATTCCCACATCATGGGAATGTCATCCCATCCAGAATTAAGAAGGGAAGATCACTAGATTCAGGGGGCTTTAAAAGACACAGTCAATCTCATCAGTTGAGAAAAAAACCTGTTCTCCACCAGACTCTCCCAGCATCCAGGTACTGGCAGACTACCTCAACAGTATCCAATTGGATGGCCCGGGGCAGAGAGGTATAACTGAGTATCATCAGCATACTGATAATACTTGATTCAATGCCAACAAATGACCTCACCCAGAGGTTTCATGTAGATGTTAAATAGAGTTTCAAAGACCAAGCGCATTCATATTGCCATTATCACCAAGTTCTGTGGAGAAAGGCCCGTTTCGATATATTAATAAGAATTTTCAGGATCCATTATTTTTCAGTTTCTTTTATGATGTTGGTGTGTCTCCACACAGATTTGTGATAGCTTTTTAAGGGAAGCATTCTGTATATATCTGTGCAAAGTATAAAATCAGATTTCCGGTATATTTTAAAAGATAAATGTGAAACTAAACATTGTATAATTTGGAACTGGAAGATCACAAAATACAAGTAGTCCTCACTTTATGACCAAAATTGAACCAACATTTCTGTTGCTAAGGGAAACATTTGTTAAATGAGTTTTGTCCCATTTAAGACTTCTTGTCACAGTTGTAAATTGCTGCAGTTACTAAATTAAGTAATATAGTTGTTAAGTGAAACTGGTTTCCCCATTTGACTTTGTCAGGTCGCAAAAGGTGATCACATGACCCCAGGACACAGCAATCATAAATATGAACCAGTTGCCAAGCATCTGAATTTTGATCACGTGACCATGCGGATGCTGTGAAAAACAGTCATAAGTCATTTTTTCAGTGACATAACTTTTAACAGTCACTAAATGAATTGTTGTAAATCGAGGATTACCTGTATATGGGTAGAAGTCAGGCTCTTTATTAGATACCCTATGCTGTATTGCTAAAGTTGCTTATTAATTTTTCAGATTACCAAATAAGCACTATTGCATGGAATCTATGTGTTAAAGTGGCTTTCTGTAAAAAGCATTTTTTGGGACGCAGGTAGCTAATGGAAAATAATCTTTTTTATATTTTTGGACACAAAAATAGCACAATCATGCTGCCTTGAAAAAGGTATAAAGTGCTCCAAAATATGTTGCTTGGAAAAGAAAGTTTAAAGACATTATTGGTTGGAAAATGGGATGAATTCATTCCATCATGTATTAGTAATAGAGAATATAGTTAAATTTTGTTATTATAGGAAAAACAAATCCTTTCCCAGGAAATATCCCCATAATCATTTTGATTCCCCATCCCACCCTTGTTCTCATTTTACTGTTCATGGGGACTAAATAATTTTCTATATGAGGAATAATGAGACTGCAGGAACTTTAGAAAGGGAGTACAATTTGCTTAATTTTCTCTGTATTATGTTTTATGTAGATATCTCACATGAATGCTGTGTAGTTGTACAGGAAATTGAGCAAAAAATGTATAGATTGTGATGTCTGGTATTCTGCCCTGTAAATGTGTTTTTTAACCTATGCCAATCTTATTTAAAAAAACACACACACACACACACATTAAACCAGTTCTCTTTTTGTGTATTCTTGTTCAGAAAACCTGTATTAATTGTAAGGAAAACAAACTAAAGGAAAAAATGTACCAGAATCCTAAAGATATTTGGTTGTATATATTGTGATAGCATGTTTCCAGAATCAACAAATAAGTGATGTGAATTTTAGGTGTAAATATCTGATGTTTTGTTTTGGAAATTTTCTTTCCCCACTCAACTGCTGTGATGTGGAATTAAAGATTAATACTGATACTAAAAAGCATTGAGCAAATATATTTTCTGAATTAGTGATGAAATATTTATTTAGATGGCCAAGTATGTCATACCAGACTCTGTATGTATTCAGAAAAGTAAAGAATACTCTTTATATTCTGTATATATTAATCAACCAGCCCAGAAGAGAAAAAGACTCCAGCACCTCTCCATCAGTAATCAGCACTCAGATCAGCATAGATTAACTCCAAGGTCAACTTCAGACCAACAATCAAGTAAGCAATACCCCAAACAAGAAACTGCCAGAGCCATCAGTAAACAGCCCAAAGGAAGAATCCCTAAGAGCACCCCCACCCACCACAGACAGGCAAGACACCAGAATATAAACTGACAGCAAACAGCACTCACTAGCACTGTGAAGCTACCTAGTTAGGGTAATGAAACGTCTACAAACAAACAAAAGAAAAAAAAAAACAAGCTCAGAGCATCAAGGACCCCTCATTTCAACCCTGAGCTACAAATATTCCCCTTTAAAATGAGTAAAGCAGCATAAAAACAAAACTGATAAAGGAGTTTGGTCTCTGTATTCTGCAGTGGCTCCTGCAATTGAACTGAAACCCAGCAAAGACCTGGACGATCTGAAAAATTATCGACCAGTATAACTTCTCTGCCATCTCCACAAGGCACTGGAATGGATATGGATGATTCCCAATCATATCTCAAAATTCATTGATGCAAAGATCATAAGGGAGCAAGCAGTTTTTAGACCTTGGACAAGGTTGTTGTGGCCAAATCCTAAATCTTAATGCAACATTGAAGATGTTTTCAAAAGAAAGCTAATTACTGGAGTGGCTTTCATTGACTTAACTACAGCGCATTACCCTGTTAACCATAGGATATTGCTACTCAAGTTGATTACCACCAGATATAATAAACTTACCAGGGTCATTGGCAGCTTCCTTCAGAACTGTGACACTGAATGCTAAGAACAGTAGATGGAGGATACAGAAGGAAGGCTGCCACAAGAAAGTATATTGTCTCCAACATTGTATAACACACACAAATGATCAACCAGTCCCCAACAACACGCGTCTATTCATCTATGCAGACGATACAGCAATAGCCACATAAGGATCAACTTTTGATGAGGGGGATAGCTGGAAAACTTATAGTAGCACTTGAAGAATTAAGATATTACACTATCAACTATTTAAAGCCCAACCTATTAAAAGAATAGGTTGAGAGTTGGAGTGCCTAAATGTAAAACCAATGTGTTCAAGTGCAGGCTTTTAGCAGATAACAACACTATGTGAATGTGAAGGAATGCAGAGCCTGATCCACTAGAGGGTTTTTTTTATTGGTAACCAGTACTATAGAACAAAAGAGGATAAAATAGAAACAAGTGCCTGAAAGAGTATAGCCATTAAGAATGCAAAATTAATTCCATCTTAGTATATAGAAAGCAAAGCATTATGCTACAATAAAATGAAACATTAATGTATTACTGAATAGCAGATGCAGAAAAATAGAAATTCTGGAACTCCTTTTCTCTATTAAAAATTGAAAAATCTGAAGCCACTGTTTTTACCTGATCATCAATATCTGCTTATTTCCATAAAATTTATTTCATCCTAGTTTCAGCTTTTTACCATGCATAATGAATGTTGGAATGATTTCACTGGAGGAAACTTTTCCAAGGCAGACAAATGAACAACTGAATGAAGACTAGTTTTATGGGGGGCGGGGGCGGGGGTTGTTAAAGCATAGCCTTGCTGCTGGGTTATTTTCATCCAGTGGAGAATGGTGTCGTAAGCAATGCTTGACCATTGGGGAAGCTATTGTTTTTCTAGTAAATGTTCAAAGTCCCCTGCTCTTAATGTATCATTTCACTTGTTCTCAAAGGAGAAATACAGAAACCTTTACAAATTCTATTCATTTGCAAGGGAGAAGGGGAAAACAAGCATTTTTCCATACATATAATCCTAGAGATTATTTTACTTACTCTAAAATCAACAAGTTTCAACATACAGACTACATAAATTAAATCCTCTGTAGTTAAACTAAGATGTAATGAAACACACCTGAAGCTATTTTTTATACATTTTTAAACACAATAAAGATAAACAAATGGCTGTGTGCATTTCCAGCTTTCGTAAAAGTTCCTTAAAGGGTAGTAAAACTTGGTTAATCGTGTTGAAATTGGCTAGCATGTTTCTAACATTTCAGTATTCTGGGTTCAGAGCTGATTAAGCAAGATGGGCCACCATATAGATAAAATCAACTAAAACCATGTTATAGAAGGCAGTAACATCTTTCATCTCTCATGCCTTCAAAACTAACAAAACTAACCTCACTAGAAAATTGAACTACAAAACAAAGAAGCATTCTTCTTTCCTTACAAGACTGATTAAAATTAATAGAATGGGTATCTTGGTTCTTTCAGATGAACCAAAGAAAGAAAAAAAATTAAAACTATACTAATTTGTATGTTATATTCTAAAAGAGAATATTTCATTTCATAAGCCTATCATGCTGTAATTTTCTGCCCTATTATATGAATTTATTTCCACAAACTCGTCAGTAAAAACAGGTCTTTGTGTGCAGAGGAAACAACAACCAGTGATTGAGGTTACAACTCAAAAGTGTTAAGGTGTTTTACATATAAAAATTGCAGTTGTATAGCAGCAGGGTATGTTACAAATTCCATTAAGGAAGTTCACTTGGAAGGGCCTTTTCTGTGTCTCCCTCCTGTGCAACATCATCTTCATAGACTGGACTCGATACTCTTCCAAAAGGCTCCGAAGACATGGTTGTGCCAGCAGGCCTGGGGATCCCAGGTTGATGTAGAGTCCATCAAGTAGTTATTATTGGGTTTTATGTTTGTTTTGTTGAGTTTCTTTAAATAGATTTCGTGCTGTAGTGGTGCATGTAGGTATGCAGTCTCTACGTCCAAATGATTATATATTTATATCTAGCTGCCCCTACCAACGCTGCACTTAGTGTAATAGCTTTTAAACTTGGAGCGAATACCTCATCATAATCTTCAAATTAAATCCTTGAGCTGCCAGCCTAGCCTTATATATTGGTTCACCCTTTATACCAGTCTTTAATTTATATATCCACTTACTACAGAGTATAGTTCTACCTTGTATTTTTAGAGTTTCATAAACATTTAAATTCTGCAAAGATTTTAGTTTTTTAGTCTTCGCAGATCTCCACACTTCCTGATCTTCAGGTGGAAATGTGGTTAACTCATTATATGTTGTAGGAACTTTATTTGATAATCATTGTTGCCTGATACCTATCAGGTGGTCTTGTTACTCTATTCGACCTTCTTGGAAGATCAGGACTTACAGATGGTCTCTCCACCTTCACCTGTTCCTGTACTACATCCCCCTCTACCTCTTTGTTCTGGATTTCTGGCATTTCGTTAATAGCTTCAGTCTGAGTTTCAATGATAACCTCATTCTCAGTCCCCAATTTATTCCACTCTACATGCTCCATAAACTTTGCATTCGCACTAACTACCGTTGTTGTTCTTTTTAGCCAAAATCTGTAGGACCTGTGTTTTGAATTATAACCAACAAATATTAATTGTTGTGCCGTACTCTGGCCCTTACGTCTTAACTGCGATAGAATATGTACCCATGCAGGTGACCCGAATGTGTGAATGTAACTCAAATCCATCTTCTTTCCATGCCATACAGTATGGAGTATTTTCTTAGTGGTTGTATTTACGACATTGTTCAAGAGTGTATTTGCACACATTATGGCTTCTCCCTATAGACCGGCTGGTAAATCTGCATCAGCTAACATTGTTCTCATCATTGCTTGTAAAGTTTGTCATCTCCTTTCAACATATGAGTTACGTTGTGGTCTATATGGAGCTGAACATTTATGTTTTATACCAGCATTGTCCAACATTGATTTAAACCTCGTGTTTACAAACTCAGTACCGTTATCAGTTACAATGGTAACTATTTTTTGCTTTGTTTTTCTCTCGACAAACTTGATCCACTGAACAAAATACCGAAATGTATCTGTCTTATTCCTCAATAGGTAGCAAAAACCATACCTGGAGTAATGGTCAACTATGCTTAGGACATAACAAGCACCCACTAGACTAGCTTTCATTGGCCCTATTAGATCAGCGAATGCCACTTCCAGTGGTCTCTTCATTTTAAATCCGTCAAACCTATTGGCAGGGAGTGTTCTGCTCTTTTGCCGATTACAAATATTGCAATTTAAATACTGGTTACATGGCTTCAGCTTCAACCCATCAACTAATTTAACAGTTTTCTGCAGCATTTTAAAACTGATATGCCCCATTCGTCTGTGGAGCAAGTGAACACATTCGTCATGTGGTTTGACATTCGAGTATACAGCATTTGTAACATGATTATTAGATAATACATACAAACCATCTTTCAATTTTCCAGTAATCTTCGTTCCACCCTTTTCAATTAAACAATCATTATCCCTAAAAGTTACTGTATATCCTAGCTTAACTAATACTCTAACCGATAATAAAGTTTAGAGTTGGAACGTATAACATATGCATTTTTTCTTTTACCTATGGACATATTGCCAGTCCCTCACCACATGACTTTAGCTTCCACCCATTTGCTAAAGAAATCTTATTATTACTGGGCAACATTTTTACAAAATAGTTTCTAGTTCTGATAATGCACAGCGATGCCCTGCTATCAATAACCCACGATGGTGGTTAACCGGTGCCTTATCAGACATAGCTACATTACATTGTTTCCTATCTTTAACCATGGTTGTTTGTTTCAGCCTTCTACAAAACTTGGCTATATGACCCTTCTTGCCACAATTAAAACAATGTTTCACAGCATATACATGGTTATTTGCATTTGCATTAGTCGACCCAGGTTCTTCTCTCAGCTGTTTTCTTTCTTCTCTCCTTCTGGCCTCTTCTAGTAGTCGTGAGGTTACATTGGCCAAAGTTAGTTCTTGCTGTGTGAGGACTTCAAATGATGTTACTACGTCGTCGTAGCTCTCATCCAGCGATGATAATAGTATATAAACCTGTTGCTGCTCAGAAAAAACCACCTCCTTCTGATGTAGCTCTCGAAAAACACCTTTCATGTAATTCAGGTATGTTAACATGTCACCACCCTTAAGGAGTCATGTGCGAAATAACTTTCGTATAATGTTAATTTGTGCCCCCACAGTGTCATGAACATAAAGCCGTCTCAAATTACCCCAGCATCTTGCAGCAGACTGTTCACCCTCAATGTGAACAAGCTGGGTATAGAATCGTCTAGAATCAAATCAATTATGCACAATGCACTCTCATTTTTCCTCTGGAACTCCACTATCTTCCTGGCATCCTCGGCATTGTCAGCATTCCAGGAGGCCACATCTGGTGGGTTCTGCACTACATCCCATAGCCCCTCTTTGCGCAACAGTAGACTGCACTTGGTGGACCAGGATTTGTAGTTGGTGCCATCCAGCCGGGTAATCAGCGATAAATTTGGAGCTTGACCTTGTGCCATCCTCACCAAGATATGAAATATATCAGAACGCCTGGAGGAGTAGTGTGTGTCGCAACTCCCTTATTGCTGTAACTGGTACATACAGACTGGGCCCATAACCAGTGCTGAGGGTAAAACTTCCCTCTGCATAGTAGGCAACAGACCGGACAGCAAAGAGATACGTTGCTGGTTAAACACAGATACTCACAGATGCTGAACGGTGAAAGAAAAACATTATTTACTCTTAGTGAAAAAACAAACTTGGTTTCTCAAAACAATGATAACACGTCTTCAAATAATCACTCTCCAACACAAAACATAGTTTGCTTACAGTTCTCTTCAGTCACACACAGTCCCTCTTCAGAAGATCAATCATCAAATAGCAGGAACAGGAGCTCCCGGGCTTCCTGTCTACTTTTATGGCTGCCTGATAATAGCACAGCCAATCATTCTTCTTATATCATTTAAAGTCACAAACATAGTTTTTCTATATATTACCTACCCAACCGTAGGATAAATATCCAACAAGTTTTATTCCTGTAAATTGCCTGCAGTTACCTTGAGTTGGGTTGCTATATAAATAGCAATAGCACTTAGACTTATATACGGCTGCATAGTGCTTTACAGCCCTAAGTGGTTTACAGAGTCAGCATATTGCCCCCAACAATCTGGGTCCTCATTTTACTGACCTGGGAAGGATGGAAGACTACGTCAGCCTGGTGAGATTTGATTTGCCAAACAGCTGGCAGCCAGTGATCAGCAGAAGTATCCTGCAGTACTGCATTCTAATCACTGCGCCAATGCATATATCTCAAAAAAGATCTTGTACTGAAGTTTTAAGTCTCCTCCCTCTTTCTTGTAGTATAATTTCTTAATTGCTTTCAGCATCTAAATATAAATATATATCCCTGGTCAATCCCGAAAAATGTTTTTTTTTTAAAATCAGGGCAACCTAGTCTACCCAAATATGGGATGGAGCATACTGCTTCCACTTTCACTTTTCAGCCCCAATCCAGGAGCCTTCACAGGCAGTCGTTTCTGCGACAAACTATAGTTTGTCCTGAAAAGTATAGTTTTCATGTCACACATAAAATTATCTTCAGTCCCACAAAATTCCTATCATGAAGTTGTCATGTTTATGTGGCTTGTCTCATTTTCACTTATATTCCTGGAGGCAGTTTGCAAATCCCCTACTCTTTATCTCCGACTATCTTACTTTAGCCTGACAAAATAATTAATTCTCGAGAGGATGCCGTCATATCTAAACAGATTCATAAGATCCCTTGCCCTGAAGAGCCTCATCCGGCGGACGAGTCCTGATCCAATAATTACTGAGGTCCCAATTTCAAAAAAGACCCAAGAATGGTTCTTGGTGTCTTCTTATTTCACGAATAAAGACAAATAAATATGTGCGTCCCAGGATAATGTTGCAGGATGCAATCTGAGTCAGGTCACTGGGACCAGAAGTTTTAGTCTTCCGAGCTTTCGGATGCGTGCTGGAGCCCATCCTCAGGGAACGTCTCTCTCACCAGAAGTTCCCCGAGGATGGGCTCCAGCACGCGTCCGAAAGCTCGGAAGACTAAAACTTCTGGTCCCGGTGACCTGACTCAGATGGGCTTTTTTTATTTCAGATGCCAGACCAGAAGCGGACGCCACTCAGCCTATGCCGGTAAGGTTCACCACCAGTGGCCCACTTTCCTGGCTCCGAGAATCCATGATATCCATGAGCCAGAATATCCCCTTAACACCAAGGAGCCTTCCCGAAGGCCTAAGACCGTCTAAGGCGGTCCACTTGCAATGAGGCTGCTTGACGAGAACAGTAGAGCGACCCCTCCCTTCACGCGGAGGGTTCCCACACTCGGGGGGGGGGTCACTGTCCGGTGCTGGAACTTCAGAGTGGGCGAGAGCAAGCGGATTCCGTACTCCGCGTTGGCTTTGCGGAGCTGACACCTACAGGAGCTCGTCGCCACGGGCGAGAACGCCGCCCCGGCTGAGATTCCCGGATCCTTCGGTCGCCGCGACTGCCTTCTGCGCCGCCACTGATCCGCCATTGGTTACGTCTAGCGGCACATGCGCGCCTCTCGTCTTCCGTCGGAAAAGCTCGTCCAATCGGGGGCCGCCAACTCGCCCGTCCTGAAAACGGCTGGGCCAACCAAGAGAAGCAGCGTGGAGGCTTGTTATAGAATGGTCCAACGAAAGCCTCTAATGTAGAGCGAAAAGAGGGGAAAGCAGCCAATGAGGTTCCGAGTGGGCGGCAAGTGCGTCGTCAAGGTGCCGGCTGTGAAGGAGCTCAGTGTGAGCCGAGCGAGCGGTCGAGTCGGGCTCGGTGGAAGGAGGATGCGGGCGGCTAACGGGCTCTGGGCGGCGCTGGCCTTGATCCTGCTCCCCGGAGACAGCCACGCTCTGCGAGAGGGAGACTGCGAAGGTGAGTCTGGCTTCGCCGAGCGAGGGTCTGGCGAGGCGGCAACAGCCAGCCGTGGAGGTCGCGGGACTACCGGGGCTCCGCTGGCTGGGGCGGGAAGGGCAGAAGCGAGCCGAAAGCGCCTCAGCCTACCCGCTTCTGCTCCCATCGGAGCGAGGGGTGGCTCCAGGCAGAGCTTTCCCGCCTCCCACGGGCTTCGTCTTCCATCACCGGGTGTGATGCGAGCTACCTCGCGGGATTGTTGTGGAGCTTAAACCCTGCCAAAGTATAAATAAGGAGTTTTTTGAGAATGGTAGTCCTCCGGCGACAGGCTGAGGTCCGCTGCTTGGGAGTCCCTGTCCCGTTGGAAGGAAGCCGGCTTTGCGAAGTGGCCTCCTGAAGTCCCTTCGCAAAGTGGGAAAGGCCGCGATTTAGGGCTGTGGGCCATTACAGTGCCAATGATCCGGAAGGCCCCGGCTCGGGGAAGTGGGCTACTCTCAGGACTGAGACAGGGAGAGAAAGAGGAGGTTAAGTTCTTAGGCAGCATTTCTATGAGGCGAAAAGCGTTTAGTTTCGCACCTCCTAGTAAAGAGACATCAGTGCAACAAACTTTCCTCTAATCTTGAGTTTGGGATTTAAGGTGACTAGGATATGGAGGGAGATGTAACTGCTGTGTCGATTACTATAGTGCAAGGGGCAGTCAAGGATCTTCTTTGTTCTTTTTTTATAAGGGATTATTGAAGAGTATTTCCTTTTTTTTTTTGTATTCTGTACTGCGTGTGTGTGTGTGTGTGTGTGTGTATTCTGTACCTAGTGTGAGACTAGGAGCCAGGAAACCCAGATTCAAGCCCACTCTCGAAACTTCCTGAGTGATTTGGGGCTATTCATATACTCTGAACCAAACTGGCCTCCCGTTATGGGAATTCCTGTCTAGCCTACTCTGAATTCTTGAATAACTCAAAATTAATTAAATCAGGTGTGATAAAGTGAATGTTTCCTGGTTCTCTATTGTCTGACACTTCCTACGTGAACAGCGGGTTGGTTAGTCACTTTTATTTACACTTAACTTTGTTCCATGATCAAACCTGAATTGAAATTAGTCACAGCCTTTTCAGTAGTATATTTAAGCATTACAAAAATAAGTACATTTTGTTAGCTGTTTGCTTAATGTGTTATATCTACACTGATACTGCAGTAAATCAGAACACGTTTGGGATTTCTGGCAATGGTTTCTAGGAAAGAGTATGTGGCTTTCCTTAAAATCTTTTCCATTTCAGAAACTAGCACTCTTAGTTGCTGTCTTACAAGGGAAAAGTAAGAATTTGTTCAGCCAGTATCTTTTAGGGGCTTTGCTATTAGCACATAAAACTATTCAGAGCAATTAAAGAAATGTGTATTCATTTTTATAACCACTGGGTATCCTATGAAACAAGATGTGGTATCATATATCACTTCTCTTTCAAAGAACACACATTTTCCTCCCTTTGCTTCTGTAAAGTTTAATAGTGTGGGAATCGAAGATGCTGACTGAGATACAAATATTTTATTTTTCTCTAAAAGACTCCTGTCTTTATAACTTGAGAAAATGAGCACTGTTGTTCATTTGGTTCCCAAATCTGAAAAACTAAAAAAAATTCTGCTATCCAAATTATGAGGCTTAAAAACAATGTCATAAACTTAACAAAGTTGCAATGAACAAAGTATATTTCTTTTTTTTCACAGGATAGCACTTTATGTACCGTTCTTCATTCTGTTGAAAGAAGCATTACTTTGCCTACAGCCTTGTTTTTCCTTTTTGTAAAACAAACAAGGCTTACAGATGAGCAAATGAAGTCAAGTATTAAGATACTTGATGTCATGGAATAAGGATGGAGTGCTACAGCAATGTCTATTGCTTATAGCACTTGCTAATTCAGCTACTTCATATTATATTATCCCACTGCTTTTTGCTACACTAATACATCATCCAAATATGTTGTGTCCTCCCCCCCAGTAGCTTATTTTCTGCATTAATTCTTTTTTCTTTTTTTTATGCAGTGTTCTTTCTCATTTTTGTTTAAATCCCTTAAATTCTTAATAAAGTTACAATTGTCTTTTTTTCCCTTCACAGTGTGTGTGTCATTCCTGAGAACTTTCTATCAGGCTCTACAAGAGAAGAATGTTGAGTTCACACCAAACAGTATTGAAAAAGAACTTTTGAAATTCTGCAAAGAGGCAAAAGGCAAAGAAAACCGTTTTGTAAGCATTAATAATAAAATTTGAGTTTTCTGTCAATCAATTAGTCATATTTTAAGCAGTGTGAAGTTGGTGGAAAGATTACATTGCTTAAAAGACAAAATTTAGTTTAGCAAATCTGCTAC
Source organism: Pantherophis guttatus (assembly GCF_059756535.1). Lineage (NCBI taxonomy): Eukaryota > Metazoa > Chordata > Lepidosauria > Squamata > Colubridae > Pantherophis > Pantherophis guttatus. The sequence continues at coordinate 210,354,071 of NC_142064.1, forward strand.
TGAGCGCCAATGGGGAAAGTATATTTGAAATATTTATAGTGGAAGCTTCATACAAGCAGTATATTGTCTAAGATTAACATTTTTAATTGTAAAAATTCATCTCTTTTTAAAGACAGTAATATTGGCATTGCTCAGAAGAAGTTTCATATGCATTGAAATAGTATTAAAGAATCAGTCCAGACAGATTACACTGATCCTGAACCCAGACATTGCAATAAAAGATGGACCAACTAACAGCATATATAATATGGTATCTCTTGCACACTGAGCGGGTAGAACATGTCATCATGGGAGAGTCTCTACCCCTAGATCATATTATGCTTTAGTTAGCACTTTGAATTAAGCTAGGTAACAAATCAGGAAGTAGCAAATTCAACAGGAACCAAGTAATACAAGAAAAAGAAATCAACCCTAGAAAATATTTTGTAAAGGCATGCAGTGGATAATAATCAATTTTACTTGATCTATGGAGCATGTGTGATTATAATTTCTCTAGAAAAGAAGTTGAGCTGGCACACCCACCTAAATTATGCAAAACATTCCTGAAAAAAATTTACTACTGGGTTCTTATGAGCAATGTTTCCAGGAGTATTCTTGGAGTTAGCTGATTTGGAATGACTTCATTTATTTTGAGAAAACTGGCTACTGCAAGTAATGCTCATGCTCTCTTTTCATTTAACAACATCATTTCTGAATTCTCTATATTAATTATTGATCTGTTTGAAAATAAGGGATTGATTACATTAAGATGTGTTTTTATTTACTTTAGGCACCAAAGCAAGGCTTGTTAACTTAGGGAAAAAAAGACTGCAGAATTCACACATTGCATATCTTATATGTGGGATCATCCTAATTTTCTTTTTCATCTTAGCTTCAAAAAATGTTACAGTTAATATTTCTTTTAAAAGATTAATAAGTAACTAAATAAAATTAAGTAACAATATATAACTATAGTATTTTATAATGAAACAAGGGTCTTCCTAGTTTTTAGTTGCTTTCAATAAAAGGAAGAACTACAGAGTGCTAAAGTGTTTTATCAGAAAACAAAGGCAGAATTAGTTTGAGTTTTATCTATGCTTTTGATAAATTTTATAGATGCTCAAAGATTTCCTGATTCCTTTTTTTTTTTAAATGTCCTGATTTCTTTCTCGCTGTTTCCCTTCTAGTGTTATTACATTGGAGCAACCAGTGATGCAGCCACCAAAATAATTAATGAGGTATCAAAACCTCTAAGTCATCATATCCCTGTTGAGAAGATTTGTGAGAAACTGAAAAAGAAAGATAGTCAGATCTGTGAACTGAAATATGGTAAGTACAGATAAATGTTGGTTATGGAATAAAGGATAACATAAGAGAAATGCTGAATTGCATTAAAACCCTCCAACTACAACATTTTCTTTCAACCGTTAACATTCATAGAATAAAAGGATATTTTACTATATTTGTAAATCACAGCAGTTCGTCGCAGCTAGATGGATTTAGCTGATGTTGAAAAAATTAAATAGGATTGGGTTTGCTTAATATTTGGAAGCCCACAAGAACTCCCAGGACTGTAGGATAAACTCTGAAACTAAGAAATCACCCCCAAAGGTTGCAGTACTAATCATTTACATACTGTTGTCAACCAAACAAAAAAGCTATAACATCATCTGGAGTGGAACTCTATTCAAGGGTGACTATACTTGTATATTTATGTACTACTTGTTATTCACAACAGAGTCCAAATGCAGACAAGTTCAGAGCAGTATTAGTAGTAATTATACTAATGTAATAATAATTTCACAGAAATGTTCAAAATATATGCAGTGATTTGGAGACGACATAGAATTATTTTTTATCCTTCATGAATTTGTTTCCTCCTTAAGCTATAATATTTTGTGGTAATGAATTCTGTGAAGAGTATCTATTTTTCTGCCATCACTATTCCAGTATTTTGCTTTATTGGCTCACTTGAAGTGATTGTACTGTCAGAGAAGGAAAAAAATCTAATTTAAACATTGAAAATATTGTTGGATAAAGATAATAGAAAAATTACTGAGAATAAGCCTCATTGAGTAAGATATATTCCAAGTAAATAACAGCAATTCGATGTTTATCAGCTAAAAGATATACTTTTCGTTATGTTTGGAAATAATAGTAATAATATGTTTTATGTGTATGGCTACCCATCTCATCTGAATTGAGTCTGGGCAGTTTACATCAGGTAAATAATCCATTAAAAGCAAGCTAAAACAGTATACAAACATGTAAAACCATCAGTAATAATTCCAAAACAAAAACAACTTATGATGATCAATAGCAGAACCATCTTTACATAAACTCAACAAGCCATTATAAAAGCCTTCCCCTGTTGCCAGACACCCAAGCACAGCAATAGGCTTCAGAGCCTTTCTAAAAGCCAGGCTGTTTAGACCAATCTGAGTTCCAGGGGAATGATATTCCATAGGGTGGGCTCCATGGCAGAAAATGCTTTCTTCCTTGGTCCAGGGTGATGACACTCTTTTGTAGATAGGACCCATAAAATGCCTCTCCTGCTGGTCCCAATAGGATGGTGGATATAATTAGGCAGTGACAGACCCTTAGTTAACCCAGCCTCATGCAGTGTAGGCCTTGACAGGTCATTACCACCACCTTGAATTGAACCCGGAAACATACTGGCAACCAGTGCAGTTTGTAGAGTACAGGTATCATGTGTGCTGATTTAGGAGCGTGTATAACTGCCTGTGCTGCCACATTCAGTATCAGCTGTAGGTTTGGATGGTCTTCAAGAGCATTTATTTTTTACGATACTAAAAATCGACTGAAAACACCTTAACAATTTATTTTGTTTCCAAACTCTAGTAAGGTACTCCTTGCCTTATGATTACAATTGAGCCCAAAATTTCTGTTGCTAAGTGAGACAGTTGTTAAGTGAGTTTTGCTCCTATTTTAAGACCTTCATTAATATGGTTAAGTGCAGTTGTTAAAGTTAGTAACAGTTAAGTGAATCTGGCTTCCACATTGACTTTGCTTGTCAGAAAATCACAAAAGTTTATCACATGACCTCTGGACACTGCAACCGTCATAAATATGAACCAGTTGCCAAGCATCCACATTTTGACCATGGTAATGCTGCAATTATTTTAAGTGTGAAAAATGGTCGTAAACCACTTTTTTCAGTGCCATTGTAACTTTGAACGGTCACTAAATGAATTGTAAGTTGAGGAGTAATGAATTATAAGTTGAGGAGTACCTGTATAGATTTGAGTTATGAAAACTTGCATTCTTCATTAAAGTTGACCTGAAGTAATCTTTTGTTATTTAAAGAAATCCATATATTTAGCTAGTATAAACTGAGCATAGTAACAATAACAATATACTTTTATAATCTCGAGTAAGTATATCTTTTTTTTTCAACAAGATACAAAAAAAGGGGGGAAATAGTGGATACATTTGGGGAATAACTTTCATCATTGTCTATCATTAACTGGAAATAGTTCCTTCTATGTAAGATCAACTGCTGAATAATAATGATTGGCATCAGGGTACAGATTATAGAAATTAATCATCTAACACTAGGACTGTTAATGCATCATGTACTAATATGTACTCCTTTTTTCACAGATAAACAGATTGACCTGAGTACTGTGGACCTGAAGAAACTGAGAGTCAAAGAATTGAAGAAAATTCTAGACGACTGGGGTGAAACATGCAAGGGCTGTGCAGAAAAATCAGATTACATTCGTAAAATCAATGAACTGATGCCTAAATATGCACCAAAAGCAGCCAGTTCGCGGACAGATCTCTGACCACCATAGTGACCTCTATCAATTAGCAAGACACACAAACTACGTTAAACTTTTTCTTTCCCGGAAAGCTGTTTTTTGTAACTTATTTAACTGGGTTTCAAGTATCAAATTGAAGGGATTCTTGCAATGCTGGTTCAGATGCCTCATCATATCTTAAGTTTTTATTTCTATTGTTTTGGATTTATTATAAGACTTTGACATACATATGGGATTTTTAAATAAAAGTTATGAAACCTAGTGTCAGTTGAACTAAAAGAATTGGCATTAGTTTAGTGTCATGACTGAACATTGCACTTTTCCAGCACTACCTAAGTAACAATGGTTTGAAGATGACCTATGAGACAGTATAGCTTGCATTTGCTGTTATTACTGTCTGTCTACATTCCATTCTTTAAAATGCTGAACACTTATTACATATCCAAATTAAATGTTTTAAGTGCACATCTTTCACAGGAGTTAATTTTTCTGAATAAGAAAGGTGTTCCTTCTGTCTTTACCTCCACTATCAGTACATATGACAACCCTCTTATTCAACTAAAAATATGCAGTGGCAGAAGGGGAAGATATACTGATGTACACTTTTTAAAAAAAGTATGAATTCTACTTTCATATGATGCACATAATATAAACTGTTAAAGCAATTTGTGTTGTGCTTACTTAGTTTGGGTATGGGCATTTCAGAGTATCAATTTAAGCTTTTTCTGCTCAGGGTGGAATTAAATCCATGTGATTCGTTTTTGAGAAAAACATAGTTGTAAACAAGAATTTCTTCATTTTAGATCAATGTAAATGTGAAAGCACTGAGGTGTTGCAAAAAGAGAACTGTTCAGAATTGTTAGTTTTGTTCAGGGAAATCCTTCGGGTTTAAATATATACAGGAGTTCCAATTCCTTTGTTTGATGTGGGATTATTTGAACAGATTTGGCAGGGAGCAGCTATTGGACAGGACATTTTGTAGAATGTTATGTCACCGGAAAATGGAGGAAGGCACCTCTACAGGAAAAACTATATTTAATAACCATTTTGAAATAATATTTAAAAATAGGTGGTGTGAGCCTATAATAAGGTTTTTATAGGGTTTTTTTAATGGAATTTATGAGATGTGATGCTATGCCTACATGCAATGAATCATGAAATTGAATTTGAAAGCAGCATACACAAATTGTTACAAACCTTACTATAAGAAATTAAATGAACCTATTAAGGTTATGAATGCCATGTAGATAGGCTAAACTAAAAAGGGGTTTCTTTCTTGCATTGTCCTATTAACTGATGTAAAAAGCACTTGAAAAAATACGTTCCTGTTTGAATTAAACAGGATAGTAATTCCCTTTTTAATAAACTCCAGTAATTAGGTGCGTCTTCGGAAGTATCAGTTGCTTAGAAAAAACGGGAATTGAAATTCTGTTGGATCAGTTTTCATTCGTCTTGCTTTTAAAAAACCGTAACACAACTTTTACTGTATAATCGCGTCCATCCTGGCGATCCGAGAGTTGCGTACTTGGAGCCGAAGCCTGCGTGCCTCGATGGAAGCGATTCTAACTCGGAGGGCATGTAGGGAGCCCTGCGCCTGTGGCTATCGCTGCAGTTTGATATTAAACAGGCGCCACCTACCTACCTACCCACCCACCCACGGCCAAGGCTTGGCAGAGTGTTAAGTCAGCGCCCTGCAGCGCAATGTCCTCGGAGTCCTGACCCGACGCTCCCAGCCCTCGGTCGCCCGCTCTACGGCTCCGCTGGCGGCACACGGAGGCGCGAAAAGAAGGCGGCAGGCCAGCGGGGGACCAACCGCCCGCCACAGAGAGCCACGGCGCCGCTCGCGGGGCGATAAAGGAGCAGAGCGCGAGACACGCATTCCCGCGGCCCTCACACTGACGGACAGGGGCGCGGGATGATGACGTCGGAGAGGCGCACGGCGCGGCAACTGGGCAGAGCCGCCTTCGCTCGTTCCCTTTTGTCCAAGATGGCAGCTGCCGCCGGAGGCGCCTCTTGAATCGCGGGCCCCGAAGCCATGAAGCGGGCGACCGAGCGGGATTCCAGCCCGGGCGGGTCCGGGGGGACACGTGGCGCCTCCTCCACCAAAAGGCCTCGAGAGCGCGAGAGCAGCGCCAGCGGTGGCGGAGGAGGGAGCGGCGGCGGCGGCAGCAGCCGGCGGGGCCCACACCGGAGTTCGGCCGCCTCCACCTCGTCATCCGCTTCCACCTCCGCCTCGTCGCGCAGCAGCCGGGACAAGCCTGCAGCTGGCGGTTCCAGCTCGCGGAGCCATCGCGGGGAGGAGCGGCCGGGAGGCGGAGGCGATTCGAACCACCGCGCAGCCTCCTCCAGCGCCAGGAACAGCAGCAGCCAAACCGCCGCCGCGGCCCCTGCCGTCCCGCCTACCCTGTCCTCATCCTCGTCTTCTCGGGCGCTGGGGCTCGCCAAGAGCAAAGTGACCGCTGCAGCGGTGGTTGCCCCTTCCTTGCTTCTGGGTGGACCTCCACCCGTGGCAGCCCCATCGCTCCTCTTGGCCCCTGGCCTTGGCTTGCCCGCTGGGGTGACTCTGGCAGGTGAGCCTCCTGGCTCCAGCGACTACAAGACTCTACTAGTGAGTGGCCTGGGCCCAGCCTTACCTGATCAGCTGCTGGAGGATGGCCTCTTTCGCCAATTTCAGAGATTTGCTAGCGGCGGTGCCAGCGACATTAGCGTCAAGCTGTCCCACACACCTGAACTTGGCCGTGTTGCTTACGTTAACTTCAGGCACCCGGCAGATGCCCGTGACGCTCGTCGGCATGCCAGAGCCCGGCAGCTTCTCCTTTATGATCGGCCTCTGAAGGTGGAGCCTGTGTACCTGCGAGGAGGTCGCCGGAGCCGTACTCCTCCACCTACCCCCTCTCCTGAACCCTTGGCATTTCTCCCTCCTATCCATGGTGTTTATCCATATAAACAGAGATCGCTGTCTCCTGTTGCCAGTCCTTTGCTGAGAGAGCCTAGACCTCGACACGCTCAAGCTGCAGCAGCAGCATTTGCCTTGGAAGCTGTTGCCTTGGGACTTTCTCGAGAAAGGGAGAGGGTGCTGGATTACTATGGGTTATATGATGAACGGGGCCGTCCTTACAGCTATCCCTTAGTGGCTGAGGAGGATTTAATGCCAGAAGATGATCAGAGAGCAACCCGGAATCTCTTCATTGGCAATCTTGATCACAATGTCTCTGAGGTGGAACTCAGGCGTGCCTTTGAAAAATATGGTATCATTGAGGAAGTGGTGATCAAGAGGCCTGCACGGGGTCAAGGTGGAGCCTATGCCTTCCTTAAATTCCAAAATCTGGACATGGCACATCGGGCCAAGGTTGCCATGTCCGGGCGGGTTGTTGGCAGAAACCCTATCAAAATTGGCTATGGGAAAGCCAACCCGACTACCCGACTTTGGGTTGGTGGCCTTGGTCCAAGTACTTCCCTAGCTGCTCTTGCTAGGGAGTTTGATCGTTTTGGTAGCATTAGGACTATTGATTACGTAAAGGGGGACAGTTTTGCCTATATTCAGTACGAGAGTTTGGATGCCGCTCAAGCTGCCTGTGCACAAATGAGAGGCTTCCCTTTGGGCGGTCCAGACAGGAGACTTAGAGTGGATTTTGCTAAAGCTGAGGAGGCCCGCTATCCTCAGCAGTACCAACCTGCACCACTTCCTGTACACTATGAATTACTCCCTGAAGGCTATAGCAGACACAGGAGCCTGGAGCAAGACTTAAGGGTGAGGGATAGGACTCCTCCTCATCTCCTTTACTCAGACAGGGAAAGGAGCTTTCTAGAGGCCGATTGGGCCAGCTCTGTCAAAAATGCAGAGCGCAGAAATAATTTGGAGGCATACAGTCGTTCAGCACGCAGCAGGAGTGGAGAACGTTGGGGCAGCGATAGTGATCGCAGTGTTCTCAAGCCCTGGGAGGAAAGGCGTAAACGACGTAGCCTTTCCAATGACCGTGGGCGGACTACTCATTCGCCATATGAGGAGAGAGCCAGGACAAAGACTGGTGGGCCAGGAGCAGATCGCAGCCCAGATCGGGTTCGGAAGGAGAATCACACTACAGAATCTACCACAGAGAAAGAACAAAACAACTCGCTGCAGAATAATCGACATGCATTAGAGGAGAAACCTCACCGTGAAACTTCGGATCCTCCTCAGCCTAAAAAAAGAGATAGTGAACGCAATCACCGAACTGGTGAGTCTGAATCAAAGGCTCATGAAGAGCCCAAATCTGAAACAAAGAAGTTAAAAACGTTATCCGATTATGCCCATACCCTGCAGCTTGCTTGGAATGGGCTACTTGTCCTTAAAAACAGCTGCTTCCCTACATCTATGCACATCCTTGAAGGAGATTTGGGAGTCATCAACGGGCTTCTGAAAGACCATTTGTCTGGTGGAAAGCTAACACAGCTTAAGATTGCTCAGAGACTTCGGTTGGATCAACCCAAACTGGATGAAGTAACTCGACGTATCAAGCAAGGGAGCCCTAATGGCTACGCTGTGTTACTAGCTACCCAGGCTGCTCAAGGGGCAAGTGCTGAAGGGACCTTCCCAGTGGCGGAGCCTGGCTTACAAAGACGGCTTCTCAGGAACCTGGTCTCTTACTTGAAACAAAAGCAGGCTGCAGGAGTCATCAGCCTTCCTGTGGGAGGGGCAAAGGGCAGGGACAGCACAGGCATGCTTTATGCTTTTCCTCCTTGTGAATTTTCTCAGCAGTACCTCCAGTCCGCACTAAGAACATTGGGAAAGTTAGAAGAAGAACATATGGTGATAGTGATAGTCAAAGACACTGCCTAGTATTTACTCTGTATCCATTTTCTCTTTATCCCCTTGTTCCGATTCTGTGTTTTCTTTATGTCTCACACTGCCTGGTTGCTTTTAAGGCCAATTATTTTGAGTGAGGCCCTTAGAGTCCTCCCACCAAATTCTACAATTGTATTAGTTTCTAATATTTTTAATACCCATTTTAATGAATCCCATTTTGTTTTACTACGTGACACTGTCTGCCGTGTTCTTATTTTTTAAAAATATATGGAAAGTTGTCAGTAAAGCCTTGTTCGCTGATGGATTTTTTTAATTTTGTGCAGTGTCCTGGTTTCTGTAGTCTGCCAGTGGCTGGCTCTGTGTTCCAGAATATAACAGCTAATGACTTTACCAAATTCAGTTCTTCCACTCTACTGCTATTTAACACTATTATGCCAGTTTTGTGCTCCCTTTATTTCTTCAATAACTGAAGCCTGGTTGCTTCTTTCCTCAGTGGTAGGTAGCTAGTGCTTTTTTTTTTTTTTTCTTCTCAAAGACAAAAGTCAGTGTATCCTTCAGACCAACCTTTTCCTGGTGGATGAAAGCTTTTAAGGTGGTCTTAGCCAAAGAACAGCTGTGTAAAACTTAAAAGCTTCAGTTAATTCTCTGCAACTCTTGGTGCAATAAAAAAAATATGAGGCACCTTGGGGGCTTTTTTCTTCCTCTTGATTGTGTTGATTGTTGGATTGATTATAATATTGCAAACTGAAAGCTGTTCTTAAATATCCTGTCTAGTAATAATTATGGGCTTCTCAGGAAGACAAATAACCAGGCACTTGAGTAGGACCTGATAACAACATCTACGTGATTGTGTTGTTCAGCTCCTTCATCAGTTAATACAGCAAAAATAAAAGACAAAACTTGACAAATTGCCTGCTTATAGTGTTTGTACTATCTTATATAATATCAAATTCTAAATTGCATCCCTTTTTATATCCAAGGGGGCTAGGCAAATGTATGTGCTACTTGGATGTATTCTGAAGCACTCTTATCACAATTGTACAAATGCAGGATATAGTTTGTCTATACCCTTTACCACAGACAATTATGTTGTACGTAATGCATATACATCTATTTTACCTTAGACTGGAAATTGTAATTGCAAATGAATTCGCATATAACTATTGCTGGAATATACTACTTTCATAGGTTTTTGTGAAGTAGTCCCGTGAGGACCGTCATGTATATTCTTTTTAAAAAGCATGTAATGAAATTCTCCCCCTTCTACAGCCAGGTTAGCTCCCTTGTGTCTAACTTACGCAATTAATAAATAGCTGTAAACCTAGTTACTTTCCAGAATTCACTGTTGCAGTTCACTTCTCAAGAAATTTGAAACTTTCCAAAAGAATGGGAAGGTAGTTGGAAGAAAGACTTGTAGATGATTAAGCAGCTACATGAATCATACAATAGCAAGAAGTACACTAAGGACAGGTGCTATGCTTTGTGCAATCTATTCCCACTCTCTCTCTCTTCCCAATGCATTTAAGAATACTTTCAATAATATAAGAAGGTCATGATTTTGCTCAGGAAGAGCATTTTCACACCCCAAAATCTTGCGCTTTTTCAAACCGCTAGTTTGAAACTGAAATCAGACTCCTTCAAACTAGATGTGCTGGGACTGCAAAACATTTGGTTGAAAATTCACTTGAGTTGCAATGTATAACATTAGATTGAAAAAGAGGTTTATCTAATATAAACATCGATCTTCTAAAGGTTTTTGTAATTTTCTATGTCGTAGGTGTTTGTGTCTAAATTGCTAATTTAAAATGTGCAAACGTGTCACGAGAACATATCGATATGCAATTTTACAATGGTGATATTCCTGAATATTTCAAGTATTAACAGTAATTTATTACATAGAAGTTGCTAAATGGTGTTGAGGGTAATCTATATTGCTGTAAACAGGATACACACTGCATTAGCATGAACAAATCACTACTATCAATGAACAAATTATTTTAATGAAAGGTTTCTGTCTCACAACCATTGAAAATCACAAAAGGTGTTGCAAATAGACCTTAGTTTTTAAATTCTGGGGGGAAAAGAGATCTAAAAACTATGCAAATTATAACATGAAGTGGTAACTGTTTTCTGATATTCCAAATATTTTATGTGTATTTTTTATGTATATTTTATGTTGGGAGCCACCCAAGAGTTGGGCAGCCATACAAATAATAGTAATAATAATAATAATAATGAGGTAAATTTTTAAACCCATATTTTTCTTTTTTAAAACCTACATAAAATGAAGTGTCTATCCATTTATTTGGGCTTCTACATTTCAATCCCTGTACTATTATGAAACAGTATGAGCAATTATTTAATAAATCTGAGACTACCTGATCCTGGGAAATAAGCTAAGTAGAAAGTAAAGAGGCCCTGGCTAAAAACTGGGGAAACGTAAGTTCTAGTAACTCCTCAGGCACAAAGCCAACCTGGTGACCTTGGGCCTGTCAGTCAGGCAATGGCACTTGAGAAAAAGCTTGCCAAGAAAAGTACAGGTACTAGTCCAGTTACCAGGAATCAACGACTAGAAGGCATTGGAAAGGAAACTAAATAAAAGTAAAGATGTATGGTAATTATCTCAATTTTGTAAAGCATTCCACAATTTTGTTTACCTCAAACTGGCATTTTTAATCGCCATGCATCTACATTTATTTCATTTGAGACCCTAGACTCAATTAGAGACCCTGCTCTAATTAGCTGAAAGTTGAACCAAGTCTGGTTAGGCTGTGAACAAATATTTTAAGAATATGAACAGCACTATGAAGTTTTTGCTCTACTTTTAGGGGTTGGGGACACAACCTTCTCAATTGCAAATATTTTGTTGGTTTTAGCATGTAATACCAATGGCTTTGTATCCAACCCTTATCTTCATTTTTACAAAATCGACTTTTATCTGCAACTTGTAATTAAGATTCTTCTATGAGCAAACACTAAATGATGAATAAGGAAAATGCTAGTACGCCACAAATCATTATTAACTCTTCCTAACTAACAAATTGCATTTCTTTTTTACCCTATGGTGGTGTAGTGGCTTATATAAAGCAACATTTTTAAACTATGGATGTAGGTAGAGAATAAACCTTAGATATTGCATTGTAATGCACAATATGCAGTTTAGTTTAATATTGTATTTGTATTCCACAAGTTTAAGGAAGGTTTGGATCAGTTATATAACTCAGTTAAGCAATTTGCCTATATCTTAAACTGAACATGATTATTATCTAAGCTAATTTGAACACTTCATAGATTGACTAATGGTGCACATTAATACAAATCAGATTTATCAGCTGTTAAAGAAACTGGAGGGGCACCACTCTTGACCAAAGAAAACAATTAAGGCAGTCTGCTGATATGCATTTTGCTGGAACAAGCCAAGTTAAGCCCATATCTGGCCAAGGCATGTCCACCAGGCTTTCTAATTCTAGTACTAGTCAATTGAACAAATGTGTTCATAATGCAATTTTTAAAAGAATCAATTAAGAACTTCATTTATTAAAAGAAACTGATTTGGAACAAGCTAACTGTAGAGGAAATGTGTGAGCTTTTAAAAGTAATGCTATTTATAGGTTAAACCTCAGTACATACTAAGTTCAAAGTTTTAAATTCAAAAAGGCTGGAATAATGTCTAAGAATGGGCTATAATCTCTGCTCGGCTTTGACTTCTTACCTACAAAGTGGAAGATTGTAGAGCTACTGCAAAATTTTATAAAGATGCTATAATGTAAGTACATCAGAGACCAGATACAAGAGGCCAACAGCTCTAACCTCTATGTATTTGCATCATCTATCAATCTTAACTGTTGCTATAATTTTAGATGTAACTGTAGAGAGGAAGGAAAGAAGGAAAACTGTGGAAGAGAAGAGTTCACTTGTTCGGTTTTCAAATTATCTTGGCATTGGCCATGCACAACTGGAAATCAGAATTCTCCCAATAAATCACTGAACATGATTCCCCTGGTAAAGAGTTCATTGTGTGCTCTTTTGTTAAAAAAGTCTAGAGAGCACAACTTGAAAGTTTCTCAAAGACTACGCATTGTACTTCAGTTACATTCCCTGTGAATGTGGCAGCATTTTTTATCTCCATAACCCATATTTTGTATTTTAAGTAACTTATTGCCTTCATTATCTTCACTTGGAACAAGGTAGCAATCAATGTGACAGGAGCTCAGAGTTATGAACAGACAGGACTTGAATCTTATTTTTATTTTTTTTTAATAAATACAATTTACATTGAAGAAAAAGGATTTCAATTTGTAATTTTCACAGAGGGCAGAAGGGTACGGGGAGAGCGGATTAAAAATGCCAAAGTCAAAAAGAAGGGGGTATGTGGCATAGGTGGAGGGAGGCTTGCAAGCCAGAGTCCTTCATCTCCAGCAATGGCAGGTTCTTAACGAGACCAAACTGGACCTTCAACCCTCCACCAAGGCTCCTGCAGCAGGAGCCCTCACTGGGCTTTAGGCAGGACAAGAGGCTTAGGACAAAAAAAAAAAAAAAGACCTTTTCACAGCAGGTAGCAACAACTCCATTAAAAAATCATGTTCAAAATAAAAATCACTTGTCCACGGTTTCACAATCCATGATTCATTTTTTTCCCACTCTTCAGTAAAAATGCCCTTTGTTATTTTTAAATTTATTTTTTTTTTTAATCTCCCAGAAATCCATTTGGGTAATTAAATTTTAGAAGGATACAAAGTCACCTCTTCTTTATAATACCTGCCTGTTTTTTTTATCCCCCCCCCCCTTTTTTTTTTTTTTGCTTGTTTTGTCTCATATAAAACTATTTCTGTTCTTTAGGAAAGAACTTTATACAAAGAAAATATACTGTGAAATATCTTCAGAAGTCTTCCTGGAGAAGTCGTGTCTTGGCCTAAAAAAAATGACCCCCCTCCCCCCAAAAAGGCAGAGAAAATAAAGGCCAAACCCCTGGTCTCTGTAGAAAGACTCTGGACCTATCCTGAGCCCATGTCTGTCCACTTGAAAACTGGAAGGACTGGATTTCTGCCAAGTAGAAGAAGCTGAGAGGGTGCTCGGTGTTCGCCTCTTGATTGGCTCTCCTGGCTTCCGAGTCAGGAGCTTCTCTGCTGCCAAAGTCCCGGAGGAAGACTGCGCCTCATTCATTCAGAGACAAAATTATGTCATCTTCCAGATCCAAGTTATCTGAGCTGTCGGCTGCAAAGGTCACCAATTAGTTGTTAAAAATATTCAGTTATTAAGGCTTGATAAAGCAAGAGGACCTTGTCCAAATGAAATACTGTAATTTAAACAGCTATGAAACATTTCTTGCTTTTGTTAGAGATAAAGGAAAGGTAGTTTACACTTGAAAGGAATGAAGACATTAACAACATTTTATGGTCTTTCCCCAATCTATTGTCATCCTAGAATTTCCAACCAGGGCAGCCCTACTTTATACTGTGGTTTTGTTGGAAGAGCTAGAAATGTCCAATTTCTAGGTTAGAATCATTTGCAACATGAAGAATTTGGCACGACTATTATGTTGGTTTGATTGTTGTTAAGTAATCATTATAGTTTTCCCCTGGAATTTTTCATGGAGAAGGATGCTCTAGAGCAGGGCTATCAAACTTGCGGCCCGTGGGCCAGATGCGTCACACACTGGCCATGCCCATGCCTGGTTTAGCAAAGGGGGGGGGAAGTAGTGATACATCATGTGACACCGCCGTGGTGACGCAAGTTTGACACCCCTGCTCTAGAGTGCCATTTTGGATTCATGAAAATACAAGCATACTTTCAAAAGCTATGCCAACAAATCTCATTTCAGGCAGAATTTGGTGATCCATCCAGAGGTTTTATATGAAGGACTGAAAAACTTTTGAGACAAAATTCCATTTGTGCAGCACTCAAGAGTGGAAGAGGCTAGGGAAGCCCCCAGCAATATCCCTCTTAAAACTTTTTTTCAATCCAACAATAATAAAAAGGTAATACGAAGTGGAACATTTTACCAGAAATTCCGAGACCAACTTAAAGCAATGAAAAGCTATGTCATATTTGACGGGGAATTGCTGAAGGTTTGCACACATACCTCAAAATAGAAATTTTGATTTCCTTTTTCTACTTTAACACTTTATGTCTTTCAGGCATGCCTTTAATTTCATTTCCTCCTCTATCACATATTCTTTCCATTGCTACCTTTTTAATAACTATTACGATAACAACTAGTGTTACACTGATTTATGGTCAATAAACAAAGAAAAAAACATGAATACAAAATAACTCAATAATGAGAGTTATTGAGAGATTAATATATTATGTAGGAGTTACAGGTAAAAAAGGAGATTAATCTTTCACCCAAGGTATAGCTAACCAGACCATTCATCTCAACCTTTGCACTTTCTGGCAGAAAGCACAACTGAACAAAGCTTAACAATTCTCAAGGAGATTTTTATAACTTAATCAACCAATAGAAAGAACATCCCTTGCACTTCAGGAGGGAAATGCTAACTTAGAGTGTGAAATATAGTACAAGGAACAACATAGCAAGATGGCTGAAACAGTCTCAGTGGTGTCCAAGCACAGATTGAGGCATTCGAAATACATGGTGTTACTAAACTTCCCCTTCAAATCTTCAGGGGTAATGTTGTTGTATATATCCTTTTATGCCCAATTATTTGGAATAGCAAGTAGCCTGAGACCTCCAATCTATCTTTGGGCAGGTTCAAGTCAAAGACTCTCTATTGGATGTTTAATATAGCTTTCTCTAGTCCAAAATTAATAGTGATTGGGCTAAGACACAACAACTGGACAAAGGGAAGGATATCTTCTTCCCAAGAAGAGGCAAAATTATCATCAAGGATATGGGTGCTGCATCATTAGTACTCTACTGTGTTATTTAAGATCTATATGAAACTGCCAAGGACACATCTGCCAGTTATGGTAAAGCATCACTGGTGCTGAAGACACTTAATAATACATTGCCACCCTTGGCCAACCTGTAGATACCATGGAAACCCTGACCCTATATCTAAAAGCTGTTAGAATCTAGATGAAGCTGAAATAAGCTCTGATTAAATCCTCTCAAAACTGAATTGCTCTTCATCTAAAAATACTGTGGCACTCTGGTGGAGCCCATTTTGTATAGTGATTAAAATCCCATAGAATCAAAATAATTTCTAGAAGACCTGTGCATACTTACTATCACCAAGGATCAGCTCAACTTCCTCATCTGCATCAGAGTCGTCATCTTCTCCTTCGTCTCCCTCTTCAAGCAGGTTGGCCACTTCCTCATCATCGGAAGGGGAGAAGTCATTTTCTCCATCCTCACCCGCATTCTCATTGTTCTCTTCTTCCTCCAAATCAGCCTCCAGCAACTGATCAGTGTCCAGCTCATCTAGGTCATCAGTATCATCTTCATCTTCATCATCATCCTCTTCCTGTTCCTCCTCTTCCTGAAAAGACATGACGGAAGCCCCATTAGAAGGATAAAACCTGAACTGGGTAACAAGCAAACCAGGAGAGATAATTCCAAGTCACCTTTCTAGCATTACATTTACAGGGTATAGAAAAGTCCCTCTCTAGTTTCTATCAAATGTAGTATAGTGGTGGTAGTAGTAATGGTAGTAATTATTTTACTTATAATGCACTTATAGCTAATGCAATAAAGCTGCCCATTTCATAAAAATGCTACAATAATGTATTATTAATCAATTATACCCTGTTTCCCTCAAAATAAGACATCCCCTGTTAATAAGCCCAATCAGGCTTTTGAGCGCATGGCAGGTAGTATCTTAATATAGTGACTAAACTAAAAGAACTATGACATAAATGATAGAGCTAAACTTACATCTATGTCAACCAACCAAAACATTGCTGAATGTACTGAGAACAATAAACATAATGATAGCCATGATTTTTAAACATAATTTAACACAATTTATATGGGGCTTGGTTTATACTCATCACTAGGCCGCAATGAATTGGAAAGGAAGAAATACATCATATTCTTTTTAAAAAGTATTTTTCACAGCTTTAGAAAAAAATGATAATCTACATTCAGGGGTTTGATGAACTTCAGGTCCATCAAAACTCATAGTTAACCTGTCCCACTGATTAAATTATCTTTGATTCAAAGTTCAATTAATTTAATTTGAAACCTGCCCACCATCACTAGCTCCCTTCAACTGTATTGTTCCTGAACCATTGGGCATCTTTAATTTGGTTGAACAATCTACTAGTAAATGACTTTGGCTATAAACTAGCACAAAAGATAATCATAGACATTATAATCCATTCTATTAGGAGAATTCCAGGTTAGAAAAACAACAGAATAACAGAGTTTGAAGGGACCTTGGAGGTCTTCTAGTCCAATCCCCTGTTTAGGCAGGAATCCCTATACCATTTCAGACAAATGGTTATCCAATATCTTCTTAAAAACCTCCAGTATTGGAGCATTCACAAGTTCTTGAGGCAAATCATTCCATTGATTAATTGTTCTGTCAGGAAATTTCTTTTTAGTTCCAGGTTGCTTCTCTCTTTGATTAGTTTCCACCCATTGCTTCTTGTCCTGCCTTCAGGTGCTTTGCAGAATAGCTTGACTCCCTCTTCTTTGTGGCAACCCCTGGGATATTGGAACACTGCCATCATGTTACTCCTAGTCCTTCTTTTCATAAAACTAGACATATCCAATTCCTTCTACCATTCTTCATATGTTTTAGCCTCCAGTCCCCTAACTACTCAAAGACATCCCCATACTTTCTATTCAAAGTAAAAGGTTCTTACTGACCCTTCCTCCAATTATTCAACAACCAAATTCTACTATTTTCTAAAACAGTATAAACTGTAAATTGTAAAAGAAAATATGTCAATCAGTGTCATGCTAGCATTACTTCTCAACAAGATAATCACTGCTTTTTAAAAAGGCAAAGAAGGAGGAATCATTTCATCTTATTCATTAAACTACATCTTCTCACCCTGCATTTATATATCAAGATGAATGCAATTCCTACATTCCAAAAACATGTCATACTTAAAATGCAATTCAGTTATGCAAATGGCTAAGCTATACATAATTATGTTAATTCATTAAGATGTATTAACAACATAGCCAAAGCTCATAGGTCTTCAATGTAAGTGGCATTTATAATAAAAAATATCTCTGTTAATTGGCCAAATATTTTCCAAAATACTATATATTTGTATCATTGTACTTTGCCCCCCTACAACCAAGCGCAAAATGGAATGCCCCAGTATAATCTTACCACATTTCTAACAGAAGGGAACTATTCAGACTGGCAATATAATCCAACAATACATGCTCATGGAAACTTATCTTTTCTTATTTCTCAGTCATCTCAATTGTTAAATTAAAAGCAGAAAGAGCAATTTTTAATTGATAGGCAACAAATAATACTAAGATGTTACACAGTATATCTCTTGTCCACAAGTAAACCATCTTTTCAGTTTTACAGACCACCACAAGAACTGCACATGCATTCACACAAAAAGCTTCCCCCCTGTAGATGATTTTAACAGATTTCACTGTTTTCTGGTTCTGTGAGTAGGAAAACCTCAAGATCCCTGGGGGAAGAGAAGGTTTAATTTTTAGATGAAATTGCAAGTTTCTGTTCCTGTTAGCAATTGCAGCAGAGGTGGGTTTGAGCAGGTACTAACCAGTTCTGGAAAACCGGTAGCGGAAATTTTGAGTAGTTCGGAAAACCGGTAGTAAAAATTCTGACTGGCCCCGCCCCCATCTATTCTCTGCCTCCCAAGACCCAGCTGATTGGGAGGAAATGGAGATTTTACAGTATCCTTCCCTTGCCACGTCCACCAAGCCACACCCACAGAACTGGTAGTAAAAATTTTTGAAACCCACCACTGAATTGCAGCCATGTCAAATGGTAGGGAGAACTTCTGTTGAGCCCTGCCAAAGGAGGCCAAGGAGACTCCCATACAAAGAAGGGTTGCCAGAGTAGCCCACCTCTCAAGCTACCTATTTCACACAATATCTGAATAATGGAAGCTTATTGCTAAATTGTATATAAGGAACTGCCACTGTCAATTATATTTTCATTAAAGCATCTTTAGTTTTAAATTCCTCATTAGTCCTGGGACACTAATCTTCATATTACTGTAGAGTTTTGAGACTCCTTAGATAGAGGGAGAAACGGGCAGCTCAAAACATCCATATATGGGAAAATACATTCCTACATACAAAAAATCTCACTTGCTATTTTGGGCATACAGTCTCCAGATTTTTGAAAGAGATCATGAATTCAAAATCAGCCATTAATAATTATTTTATATAAAAAGTATCTAAAGATTCAGTATTTAAGAAAAAAAATCAGAAGGCTGTAATCCCTATTACTAATAAAAGAAGCCTTTTTAAAAAAAAAGTCTGCAGATTCGCTATAGCAGTCCTTGACTCACAGCCACAATTGGGACATCTATTGCTAAGCCATGTTGTCATTAAATGAGTCACATGTCTGATTTTACAACCTTTTTGCTGTGATCATTAAGGGAATCATGCTGTGTTTAAGCAAATCTGGTTTCCCGCATTGGCTTTGGTTGCTAAAAGCCCTCTGAGGTGGTCACAAACGGCTAATATGTGACTGTGGGGCACTGTGATCATTGTAAACGTATGCCAGTTGCCAAGCACTCAAATTTTGATCATGTGACTGTGGGGACACATAAATGCGAGGACTTGTCAATGTCACAATGTCACTTTGAACGGTCACTAAAATGGTAGTAAGTTGAGGACTATCCGTATGCATTTGAAATTGCAATCCTTTTTTAAAATCCAGGAAAGGATAATGCAACTGGTCTTGTGTGTTTTGTTTTAGCACTGGAAAAATTCCAAATCTGAATTGCTATAGCAACATCTACAACTGCTATAATATCTATATATTAGAAAGTATGCACTTTTCTTTCCTCTAACCAAGTCTTAAATTATTAAAGACATATTCCATTTTATAAGCACTATTTTAGACAATTACTTTATAAAACATATTTCACTAATGACTTTTAAAAAAAAAAAAACCAGTACTTTTATATCCAAGAACATTCATTTCTAACCCAAAAACTACAATTTTCTACCAAAAAGTTTAATCACATAATACCTACAATATTATCCTGATTTGAAATTTGTTGCATATTTTAGCCGAAATGTTATATTGTCCAAAATGAAGTCCAATAAAAATAAATAGGTTTGATTCAGTCCATCAGTGTCAATTATCTTTTCCCCTACCATTCCTTTTGTTTTTTTTTACAGTCTCGCATATAGGACTTTTATTTTTACAAAGAACTCCTTGAATGTCGGAACTTTTTAAGATATTACACAGAAGCAAATCCAGATTTGCCAATTGGTGTACAACATACAGAGAACAGCAACCAAACCTTGTTAAATATATATACGGAGCACAACTTTTTAACAGTAACTATTAATCATGAAATTATTAAGTATTAAAGATTACATGAAAAATATTAACAGTCATATTATTTTCATTTTCATCTGCTTTCAAATATTTTATGGTAGAGTATTCTACCGTATAAAAATTAATCTATCTCGGTTTTGGTACTACTACAAAGAAAACAGAAAATTTTTCTTCTCTCTTTAACTAATTGCAATTTATTATTATATCCAAAATTGAAGGCAAGCCAAACATTAGTCTGTGTAACTAGTGCAACAATAGTGTTAAAGGAATCAGGAGAGTGCTAAAGTATAATTAATTAAACGCAGAAGCAAAAAAATTCCAATCAACTGCTTCTGGCAGCAATATGTTTATGGACCTGAGAACATATGTAACAAGAAATGAAACTTATTTGTTTACTGGGTTTATTTCTCACTTTTTATTTAGGAACTCATAGCTGTATATGTAGCGCTCCCTCCTATTTTCCTCTATAATATCTTGTGAAATACGTTCAGTCGAAAAAAAATCTTTAGCAAAAGAGCTTCTGTTGCTACGTAAGTTTCTATGGTAAACTATCTTTCTGCTCCAAAACCCAAACTGCTATTCCACATGCTGTCCAAATCCTGGCCCTGTCTGTAACTACCTCTGAATAAAATTCAACTTTCAACTAGTTTCTTGCTTTATGTTAATCTCTAGTAAACAAAATCCCTCCCTGAAAATATATTCTTTCTGCTTAAACATAGCTTATCTCCGGCTTAAATGCTATTTACTCTTTCTGAATACAATTTTTATTCAAAAAGATTGTTCTGAATATGTAAATGTAAAAATTAACATTCTTTTTAGCTCCTTTTATGAACATTTGCATTTCCAAACCTTTATTGCCTACCTTAAATTGGAGATAATTTATTCTTTCATCTAAACTGCACAGAATGTGTATAAAAGATATATATTGCTTTTACCTTTAGAGCTTGGCCTCCAAATGCATTCCAACTCCTCATGGGTCATCCAAATATAATACAGACCTGACTGTAATACATGTATGTATTACATACATATCAGCACACAGAGAGCAAGATTCTTAACCATAGGCTTCTATGTAGACCCAGAAGACATGGATAGACAGAATACATGTCACACAACAAACAATTTGTAATAGAGGCAAAATTGGGTGAAGAGTTAAAACATAGTTATTGCCATTCTATAGCTTAGCCGACTAAAACAGTAACTTGGTATCTACAAGTACAAATGTTGCATCTTACATTTATCCTGTTTGGATTCCATAAGTAACATTCAGAGTCTTCATTCAGTGTGAGATATTAGAGAATAACATGATCCATGTTAGAACACATGCTTTGCCTGCAATATATATTCAGGTAAAAAGGAATTTGGTAACAGAAAAGACCCTGTGAACAGCTGATGGAGAGCCACTACCACTGAGCTGGATCGACAAACAATCCAGTTAATATAAAGTACTCCAATTTTTCTGAGCAAGACAATGTTTGCTTTAAGGCCAAGCTTTTATCAATAAAAGAAATCAAAGGAATTTCAAAATAAATACCACTGTCTATTTGCTATGATTTAAAAATCACCGTATTTAAGGGGAAATTAAACATTTATCAGAAATGACAACTGTTCTTTGTTCAAGTAGTTCAGCAACCATTCGAAGTTCAATGATGCTGAACAAGTGGTAGTTACGACAGGTCCTCATACTTAGAAATGTCCTCATACTAACATCGGTTTTACCCCCACAGTCATGTGATTGACATTTGGGACCTTTTTTGTTGGCTTCCTACAAACAAAGTCAATGGGGAAGCCAGAAGGAGTTGCAAATGGTGACCAGAGGACACCTTCATTTAATGACTGCAGTTATTTGCTGAATGACAGCAATCCGAAGTACCAGAATTTCCATCAATAAGCAGCACAGTCAGGTGATGTTGCTTAGCAACAGAAATTCCAGTCCCAATAGTCATTGTTAACTAGCTGTATTGAATACACTGTTATATTTTATTTTTTATGACATGGTAAATTTGTATATATCTTTTTAAATAGTAATTAATTGCATGGACTACTTAAAAGAGGTCCAGAGCTATTGTTTGGGCTTTAAAGTTAACTGTGGTTTGCCATATTTCCCTAATGATTAAAAAACACTGATAAGATTGGCTGGAATCTTAAATGGAATGCAGCTAAAATGCTATAAATATTTTGGATGCATTGTGCAAAAGGAGTAATTTTTTTGAGAAAAATAATCCACTAACAGTTAATAAGTAATTCATATCCATAATCAAACAGGCTGAAGAATTTCATCGTGTTATACCTACCGCGATGTACCACCTGTTTTGATAATAAGTGGCATGAACAGCCTTGAATGCTGCACACTGAAAATTATTATGAGCTAGAAGAACCTGTTGCAAAACAGATAAAGCATATGTGTGCCATAATATTTTTTCTCTCAAAAGGGAACTTTGATTTCTTTACATTTACGCAATTTCTCAAATATCTGCATTCCCAAGTGATTTGTCTTTCTACAGTTTTGGCTGCCTTTTTATTCAAGCACATAAAAAAGGCTTAAATATTTATAATAAAGTTGTGCAACTAATCCATTTTTTCCCCCTAAAAATCTTGCAGCAATGACCAGGGCAGTAAGGCTAGAGGAGACAGTCTGACTTTTTTCCCTGATCATTTTTACCATAAAGGTAAAGGTTCCCCTGCACATGCGTGCTAATCATTTCCGGCTCTAGAAGCAGTGCTTAGCTCCGTTTCTAAGCCAAAGAGCCAGCGCTGTCCAAAGACGTCTCCGTGGTCATGTGACCAGCATGACTAAACACCAAAAGTGCACGGAGCGCTGTTACCTTCCCAACACAGGTGGTCCCTATTTTTCTACTTGCATTTTTTACATGCTTTCAAACTGCTACGTTTGCAGAACATTTTGACCATAGTCCCATAAAATATTTGTGGTGCTGCAAAAAAGAACTGGATGGCATTAGAGGAGAAGATGTTCCATACAGCCACCTCGTTTTGTAAGCAACTTTTGTGTTTCAGCCACTGAAGTCTTTATTTTGTACTAAGAGAATCAGACATGGATTCAAGGAAGAGCTGAGACCACTGAGCTGGGCTTGTGTGCCATGATGGGAAACACGACATAGTAAGAATGAAGTAAAATGCAGAGTCGCTTTCCCACACTATTAAATAAGTTAGCTATCCCAACAAAAAATACATAGCTATTACTCCATAAGCAGATACTGCTGTTGTTTTCAACTAGGTTTAGATCCAGGCTGCAATCACCAGAGGGGGCTGCAGAAGGTGGTCCCAGAGGAGGAGGAGGAGGAGGAGGAGAAGGCAATAATGAAAGCAGCATTGCACAATACTCTCTTCCCCTTCTGTGCAAACAAAAGGAATGGAGCTGGCCTCTTGACAGCACAGTTTTCTTTCTCAGCACACTCAGCTATGATACTGTACAAACCAGGATGGAGAAATTCTATATATTGGGAAATTTCTATTCAGGAGGGAATATTAATTTACTATTACACTAATACTAATAAAAGATGGATTACAGCACAATAAAAAAACCTTCCCCAAGTTTATTAATGGTAAAAGATTGTGAGCATATCCAGAAACAGGACTTTTCTGAGAGCAGATGCACCGCTATTTCTCATCCAAGGTAGCCCAAACAGGAAACCCAAACCCAACAGACTGGTAAAAAGTTGCAGACTCAAACCTATGAGGAGAGGACAGAAAGAGCTGGGCAAGGGAAGATAACCTCACAGTGCATTGAATCAGTTTAGCTTAGTTTTCTATGCAATCTCAACACGCCTTTACAATGTGGAACTACAAAGATTGGATACAGTACACTCTTGTCTTCAGAAATCTTACGTAGCCCAAACGTAAAAGATTTAAAAGACATTACAGATCAACAGTAGAGACTTGCCAAAATTGCAACTGTTGTAAAAGTAACTTTCCCTAAAAGTCCCAAGAAATCATTCTGTTTCCATTTGCAAAACATCTTTTTGTCTCATTTTTAATTTTGGCTCTTGTCATTCAGAAATTCAGGCCTTGCAAATGCTGAAGGCTCCTATATAGAGGGGCAAATCAGTAACCCGCTCCAAGATTGACTTTGGATTGTAACTCATCCTCTGCTGTCCTTAGAGGAGATAAAAACATGGTCAGAAAAGCAAACACTAAGACAGAAATGTATATCAGCAGGAGGGCCAGCCTAAGCCCAGATCTTATCGCAACCTTTTATTGCCACAGAGCTTTCCAGGAAAAGATACGGAATATGTGTTAAGGAGTTTTAAAAACAGAGGCAATATTCTGTTTTTCAGAAAACTGAAAAAAAACCTAACATTGAGAAAGGAGCCTGCTGCCTAAAGAAAACACTGAACTTCATAACAGATGGAGTAACAAAAAAAAAAAAGATTAGCAATGAAAAGTTTAGTGCTTGTTATTAGGGTTGGATCACAATCAGCACCTACAAAAACTAAATGGAATGCCAATGGTGAAGGATAAAAATAAATTTTCAAAAATATTAAATTAGTGAAATCCTGCCTAATGAATCTACCCTAATAGACAAATCAGAAAATCAAATTGCAAGGCTATTTCCTTGTTTTATTCTCTTAAACTTTGCCATGACAATCCTTTAACTTCATCTGCATAAACATCAATTTTTCTGCTGAAATAATCTAAAAAATCATTATCCATATAAGTCACAAACACAAATCAGCCATCAAAAAATGTGACACCAAAGTGCATCAAGAATAGCAGCTGAGCATATACCTCAACTGTATATATTATTTGCTGCAGCCCTAATAAGACAAGGAGTAATAATCATTTTCAGATATCCTAATGGCCAACTACAGGTATGTCAGCAAAACAATGGAAACAAACAGCAGAATCTTGTGTTTTATTGTGGCTGAGCACTGCCCTGAGTCCCTCGGGAGAAGGGCGGCATAAAAATTTAAATAATAAATAAATAAATAAATTTAAGCAAGTTTGAATCATTCTTCCTACTTAACCAGGAACAATTTTACAGCCAAGCCTTCTCATTTCATGATTGGATACCTGAAGCAAAAGCACTGGAAGAATACCAAGAAATTCCACAAAACATCATAAGAGGACATCTTGTCTTCTTCATATCCTGCACAGAATTATAAGCGTAGCTACCTCATTAGAGGTACTGATTAACCAGTTTAATCATACACACATACATAATTAAGCACTCAATAAGTCAAAAATTTCTAACAGGCTGTCACCAGGCATTCATCAGAACTCAAGGCATAATAGCTATAGCGTGAGGGTGGGTGTACTGATAACTCAGGAGAGATTTTCAAATGTTTCAGCTGCCTTTAACTTCCAAAAGGGTATTCTGCTTCTCACCTGATCTTCTTCCTCATCCTCCTCGTCTTCTGCCAAACGCTGCCTGCCCACTTCATAGAGCCTGCAAACAGTATCCATGTTCATGGCATCCATACTTCCCTGGTTCTACAAAAGGAACCATCAGCACAAAATAGTAAATTAATTTTTCAGTCAAACCTATTAATGAATACTGTATGATTATTTTTCTTCAATGATAATTTTATATATATTTACCATATATATATATATAAATATAATATATATAGTTATAAAATTTACCTCAATAACAGCTAAATAACAATCCTTTGTGTCCGTACATAGATCAAAGATGTTTCTTTTCACATCAATGGTGGCTGGAAAAAAAAACATGTAACAAAGTCAACAGGACACTGGAAAGTCCCAGAGCTGGATAAGTAGACTTAAGCTTTTGAGATCTGGCATTATGTATCTTACTACTGTATATCTAGAACACCCCAAGGCCAACCTCAATACAAAAGGATGGCCTTAGTGAGGAAGAAGACAGAAGACAAAATGGTGGTGTAGGGTAGAAAAGGCAATTCCTTGCTGCAATTTATAAGACATATATCAGAAAGATATTTTTACACATACAACTCTGAAATTATCTGAAATACCCCAGGATGTAATATTTTTAGCTGGGGATCTACAATTTTTAGCTTCTGAGGATGATAGAAAGCATGTCTCTGATCATACCATTACTAACAGGAGAAAGGATCAAGGAAGGGAAAAAAAGAAATTTTGGTTCCCCTCCCTTTTTAAAATTACTGAGTTAAAAATCTACAAAGATTTAGAGGGCCAGTCCATTTAAAAACAACAACAACATAGTAATGCATTTAATCAGCATGATCTAGAAGTACTCTGAAATGGCAAAATGGAGGCTAGAGGAATCACATGCAGCTTGAAGGTCCGTCTCTAACTCACATACTATTTATTAAGTAATATCTTTGATTCCTCTACTAACAAATTTTAAACAGATTCTGAACTGAAGTAGTATACTTCACCAATAAAAAGGTAGTATTTTAATTTTTCCCATGTAGTAGGAAAGGAAGGCTAGAGATTTCCCTTCCACTTGTTATGATTTCTTTGAATATTTGGCATTAGAAATTTGTCAAACATAATATACCTTTACTGAAGTTCTCCACTCTGAAAATTTTTTGAGATTTTTTTAATGTATTTGGCATTTTGTTCCCCCTATATTTTCTTTCTCTACTTTTACAGAAAAATCCCTTTTTGATGTTTAACCAAATTTACATTCTGGTAGAGATCATGATAGGAAATGGATAGGAAATGTTTCCTAGCAGAGCAACTGAAATATTAATTTCATTCGGTTTATTTCAGTAGGAACAATTATAATCTTTACCAATTGGTTTGTAGTCTGTTGCATTGAATGTCCTGAAGGATGACCCAAAAGGACTTCGCATTCTCTCTTCCAGCAAATCATCTTCATCATCTGCTTGTAGCATAGCTGATCAAGAAAGAAAATATTTTTAGGGAATATAAGGAGAGGAAGCATGTGAAACAAAGAAGCTTTAGAAGTTTAGAAGTTGAATCTTTTTGTTTTTAAATACATATTTGTTCCTAGAATTGAATAAGATTATCAACAAAATCAGAAAATATAGAGCCATTCAACTGTACTATACTTTAGGTTAGAAATTTAAATTCCCTGCTAGTAAGTTATGATTCATTTTGTCTAAGATTCAAAGAACAGCAAATGGAGCAACAAAGCTAAACAGAGAGAAAAAGGCACCATTAAAAAAAAAAGTAAGGGAAAATATCAAGCAAGAGATATGGACTTCCAGAGAAGTCCATAGAAGCCATCCTTATGCATTATAAGAACAGATTGCTGGGCAAAATAGGCCAGGGGTCCAATCAGCAGAGTACTGTTTATGTTAATATGTTCAGGAACCTAGAAAAATGCTTTAATGAATCTGAATTCTTCTCCCTTAACTCAGAAGTGCTGACCCTGACTGACAATTGCCCTCCAATTTTTCAGATTATAGCCTTTCCCAATCCTACGTGAAAATGCCAGAGATTGAACTAAGTCTGAACCCCAGCCCCTTCTGAGGTCTACAGCCAACTCAAGACCTTTTTAAAGTGTTTTCACTTGGCAAATCTTGGCAACACCCACTGTGCTGTTTTGGTGACTGCTAGAAAGCATGGTGAAACAAAATCTATAGCTCTCCTGATGCCATCACATAATGAAAATCAGTCATTACCTCCATACATAACTGTTCCAGTATGGTTGAAAACAACACGGCATTGATCCAAAGCAGGCACTGTGTGTAACAAGTGGAAAGTCCGCAAGTCCCACTGGAGAGATCATTAAGGAAGATTCTGCACTATAAATAGGGGACATTGGCAAAGGATCTCGCTCGCTCTCACTCTCCAGCTCCAATGACAGCCTTGCACTCCCCATCATCTGCCCAGCCCTGAGATAGAATTTCTCTAACAATTATAGTAACATATCTGGATAATCTAATGAATTATTTCCTCAATTTGCATGATACATCACAGAATAATACTTTTGCGTCTACCCATCCCATTTCATTTCAGCTTGCAAAACTCATGTAAGTTTTGAATTGACCTTGCATTAATTTCTCATGTACAGAATATCACAGATGTCTTTATGGTGGGATGAAGCACTTATTTTCTATCATGGATCACATTGTGTAATCTGTTGGGACCTACATGCCTGTAGATAAGACTAGGCTCTAAAGTTAGGAGAGTCATAATTGCTCTCACTTTTGTAACAATAAAGGCAAATGTTATGTTAGAAACTGTTAAAAATATACTGAAAATTCAACCACTGATATAATAATTCTTCTACAAAAAGTTACGGTTCAACTATATTTGAACTGAAAAATATTTTAGTCAAAGGATACCCAAGAAGGATATTTTATAATACTACTGTTTTTCTACCAATCCTTTTTCTCCTCTTCAGCCATACCCAAGACTATCAGGATAAAAAGAGTTTGCTCTTTCCAGAAATCTGGATTCATTACTGTGCTGGGCTTTCTCGTTTCTGCTATTCTACCCCATTCTGGCTTCTTTGCCCATCCACACCATGCTCCTTATCACTTGGCAGAAGCCATTATTTTCTAAATGGCTTCCACCTCTTCTTCCATCGCGCTTTTCTTATCTTTCCCCCAAATTTCTTGCTTTACTAATCAAATTTGTATAGCTACCCATCTCATAAAAAGTGGCTCCTAGAAACCTGGCTGCAGTATGTTCATTTCTGTTCTACAGAACAGTACTATTTATACCTTCTGCTGAAACATTTATAAGCCTTAGTCACTTTGAGCAGAAGACGTCAATTGACTTGACAATAAGCAAAGCCAAAAAGTTTATCAACCTGCTGTTATTTCCGCAATTAAGGATTTTTGTTCTGAGTTCTCACATGAAAGAGGATTGGGTTTATCTTTTCTGCTGCCGAGAGTCACACAATTTAAGTTGTGTGACATTATAAATCTTGAAATTAAACAAACAATTAAGCAAACTCTTCCTACCAACCTCTACTATTCCAACAGACATTGAAATTAAGGTTTAAAAAGGATACAATTTCTGTGTTCACGATGACCTCCAGTCCATTCGGGTGGAAAACACCACTGATGGTCATATTGAATTTATCAAATTTATGAATAGCCTGTGCAGAGCGAACATCCCAGAGGACACCATCGTTTAAGACAAGGTCATCTGTGGGGTTAAACGTGGCAGAATTCTTCTTGTAGTTGTTTGCAAGATCTGGGTTAAACAAAGTCAAGAGCTTGTTGCCAGTCTGAATATCATAGATCTTTTAGATGAAAAAGGAAAAAAGAAAATAACTTAGTCAACACCTGTCAAATATTTTGTCCAAAAAAGCACATGCAACCATTTCCAAATCACTCACACTTCATGGATTCCCATCTCCCTTGTTTTCCTCATGCTGGCTGGAGAACTCTGAGAGTTGAAACCCATACATCTTAAAAGTTGTCGAGACAAAGAAAGAATGATCTAACAATCGTATTAGTTTTAAATTTTATTTCTGTCTTTTAGAGTTTACCTCAGACCATTTTGTGTCACATGCAAACCTCACAAATTCTTCGGCTCCTGTCTCCAAATGATTAAGGGAAATGTTGGTGCAGAACGGAACTTTGTCATCTAATAACCCAGGGGGAAACATGACTGTTGCTCACTTCTCCTAGATTCATTCCTATGCCATAGAATATTTATGACACGAAGCAAAACTGCTGGCCTGAAAACTATACTTTGATATTTGAATGTATGGCTCGCAATAGAAAAGTATTCTAGCTGATCTTAGAGGCAGTGAGTTACATAATAATGCCCAATGTAGTATGTGGTGAAAAAGATTCACAAAACAAAAAGGAAGATAACATTCTGTCATTAATACTCAAGAACATTTAACAGTCTTATTCCCTTCCCTTAAAATTGTTTTTATAAAGTAATCTATTCTTTTATATTCTGAGCATCTGGCTTTATTACTTTTACCTTTTTTGTCAGAATAGATTACATCCCGGATTCTTAGCTGCCACTTGCACTTTGCTGAAGCTCAGAATTAACATTTTAGCTTGTCGCAAATGACCATATTATGAACCCAGATCAGATTATAGTTGAAGGCTAACAGAAAGAATAGCAAATCAACAGAGAAAAATGCCTTGCTTAAATGTAAACATGCAGGAATAAGAACAAAAGCATAAGGAAAAGTGCCAAGATTTTAATAGATATATGCAGCATGGGCTAAATGGGCTACAGGTGACTTGTATCAGGTCATAAGAAACAATTGTTACATTTTCTGGAATTTTGTGAGAAAATTGAGAGCAATGTTAAGCCACAATGCCTAGCATGCCATTCAGTTGTTTGACAGCTAGTAGTGCAACACAACTGCAGCAATGGAACCATGGCTTTCGCTAACTCTTCCTTTTCTCTGGCAGTGCAACTATGTCATCTCCTCTTTTTAAGAGAAGAAAATTGGCAAAATGTACAGCTATCCTTTTCCACGCAAATCCTGCCTTCCTTCCTCTATTGCGAGTATCCCTTGAGTAGAATTTTCCCCTCAGAAATCTGGATTCAACATTCATCTTTATTTTTCCTAAGGTAAATTATTATTATTATTATTATTTATTGAATTTCTATACCGCCCTACTCCCGAAGGACTCAGGGCGGTGCACAGCCATGAAATAAAACACATAGATATACAAAATTTAAAATCGAATAAAATGAATTAAATAAATTTGGCTGAATTAATACCCAATTTAAAATACCCATATTTTAAAATCCATTAAAATTTAGAATTTACACTTTAGAAAGGAGGAGATTTAGGCGAGGCCAGCTTGATGAAACAAAAGCGTCTTCAACTCGCGGCGGAAGGTGCGCAGATCCGGAATCCTCCGTATCTCTGGGGGGAGCTCATTCCAGATCGTCGGTGCCCCCACAGAGAAGGCTCTCCCCCTAGGGGCCGACAGCCGACATTGTTTGGCCGACGGCACCTGGAGGAGCCCCTCTCTGTGGGAGCGTACTGGTCGGTGGGAGGCTGTTGATGGTAGTAGGCGGTCCCGTAAGTAACCAGGTCCCAAGCCATGGAGCGCTTTAAAGGTGGTAACCAGAACCTTGAAGCGCACCCGGAAGACCACCGGGAGCCAGTGCAGCTCGCGCAGGAGAGGTGTTACATGGGAGCTCCATGTTGCTCCCATAACCACCCGCGCGGCCGCACTCTGCGCCAGTTGGAGCCTCCGGGTGCACCTCAAGGGGAGCCCCATGTAGAGAGCATTACAATAGTCCAGACGAGAGGTGACGAGGGCATGAGTGACTGTGCGTAACGAGTCCCGATCTAGAAAGGGACGCAACTGGCGAATCAGGCGAACCTGATGAAAAATCCTCCCGGTCACGGCCGTCAAGTGCTCTTCTAAAGACAGCCGTGAGTCCAGGAGGACGCCCAAGTTACGAGCCCTTTCCGTGGGGGCCAATGATTCGCCCCCAATAGCCAGCGATGGTGCCAGCTGACTATATCGGGACGTCGGAAACCACAGCCACTCGGTCTTGGATGGGTTGAGCCTGAGCCCGTTTCTCCCCATCCAGATCCGCACGGCCTCCAGGCACTGGGACATCACTTCAAGGGCATCGTTGGGGTGGTCCGGGGTGGAGATGTACAGCTGGGTGTCATCAGCGTACAGATGGTACTTCACCCCGAAACCACGGATGATCTCGCCCAGCGGCTTTACATAAATGTTGAACAGAAGGGGCGAGAGAACCGATCCCTGCGGCACCCCACATATAAGGGGCCTCGGGGTCGATCTCTGCCCCCCTGTCAACACAGACTGCGACCGGTCAGAGAGAAAGGAGGAGAACCACCGTAAAACGGTGCCTCCCACCCCCAACCCTTCCAGCCGGTGCAGCATGATACCATGGTCGATGGTATCAAAAGCCGCTGAGAGGTCTAACAGGACCAGGACAGAGGAACAACCCCTGTCCCGAGCCCTCCAGAGATCATCAACCAACGCGACCAATGCCGTTTCCGTGCTGTACCCAGGCCTGAAGCCCGACTGGAACGGATCTAGATACGATAAATTGCTATCATTAAAAAAACAGGTTCTATTGTTTCTGTCTTGAAAACTTCCAACATATTTATTTTACAACTAGGATTTACAACTTCCAACATATTTATTTTACAACTAGGATTTACAACTTCCAACATATTTATTTTACAACTACATTTGCTGATGTATAACCAGTTTGCTTTTTAAGGAATAAATCCTCAAGAATGAATTGCAGCAAGTGTTCCAGAAAACAGCCTTTCTCATGAAGTATTAGGGCTATAGTTACAGATGCTCAAAGATAGGATTGTGTCTTGAAGAATATTTTGCACATTTTGATATTAAAGAATACCTAATCTAATCCCACAAAACATATCTGATCTGTGGATCACTTCTGAGCTTATTTCTAATTCTCTCAAGTAATGCCAAAGTGTATTTAATCAATCTATTTTTCATTTAACACCACTTTTCTATTTGTTAAAAAATATATGGCAGTGATTGCAGATTTTCATTTTATTGACAAAAGCCTAGTATTTGTTTATTAAATTTATATACCACCAATCTCACTTTAATGGTTTCAAGCCAGGTAATAAATTCTCAGGAATAACCTTGCTCTCTGTATTTTCAAGTGCTGTCTATAAGAAATGGCTGTGGCAAGTAAGTAGCCCTGTATTTCTTCTGAGATTCAACCATCAATACTTACATGGGCAATGTCCCCCTTGGTGCCAATGACCCTATCTTGAGAATGCTTACTGAACTCAACATAATGGTCATCCGTGAAGGAATGCCTGTGAGGAAAAAAGCACATCATCAGCCTACTACAAAGAACAAAGCTTTCACTCAAATATCTGTGCTTTCATCTAGCACATTTGAATACATCTGCAATAGCACTTAGACTTCAGTATATACTACTCCACAGTGCTTTAAAGCACTCTCTATACAGTGTCAGCATATTGCCCTCAACAATCTGGATCAAAAGGATGGAAGACTGAGTTAACCTTGATCCAGACAGGATCAAACTCCTAGCTGTGGGCAGAGTCTGCCTGCAATACTGTATTCTAACCGCTGAGTCACTATGGTTCTTTAAATCCACAATACGCAGTAACTAAGTCAGGAACTAATACATTTTGGCTACTTTAAAGAACCTGAATATTACAGAGTATTTAACACCAAAAAGTTTTAAATATTAAAATATTGCCTGATTAATGCCCTGCCATTCAAGACAATTAAATCACCATATAGCCTTGGCAACGTTGTGGACTTCAACTCTTAGTGTGCTGAGTGGGGAATTATGGAAACCGAAGTCCACACATCTTAAAGTTGCCAAGGTTGAGAAACACTGATAGAAAGCATACATACTTGGTTTCAAAGACAGATTTCATTCCCCACAATGCAGAAAGTGGCTGGCTCCAGGAAGCAGATGTCAGCAATAAAGAACCATCCTGCAGTTTGGGAAGAGAAGTCAAAGAAGCAGACACTCTTTAGGCACGTGGACAGCATGTGAGGTTTCTTTTAAGAGAAAGGCAAAGTCCTACCTATGTCACAAATATATACAAAATACTCTTCACTCTTCTAGGCAGATAATACTCTTGGCCAATTTAAGGCAGTATGATCACAATTATACAAAGATAAAACCACTAACATACTATTGGCTTGGTCAGACCAGGTGGTTATTACAAATCAACTATCCTGAACAATGATTCCATTTCAGGCATAAGCTCATCCAAAGAGCAGAAAAGAGAGACTGGTTTTGGAAACTCATCTCTTCCACAATCTTCTGAATGTTCAGAAAAAGAAGTTTAAAAACTTCTAAGCTTTTTTTTTTTTTTTGGTCTTTACTCATATATTCTAGTGATTCACCTGCTTTTGTTTTTAATAAGTCCTCTCTACCTGCCCTAAGCTGTAACTGTACTGTACTGTACTGTACTGTACTGTACTGTACTGTACTATACTAACTATACTGTACTGTACTATACTAACTATACTATACTATACTATACTATACTATACTATACTATACTATACTATACTATACTATACTATACTATACTATACTATACTATACACTCTACACTACACTTCACTTCACTACACTACACTGAACAGACAGATCTATGATAGGTTACAGGTAGTCTTCAATTTATGACTGGTAATTTAACAACCGTTAAAAGTTACAAGATCCTCAAAAAGGGTGCTTGCCACCTGTTCACATTTATAACTGCTTGCCATGCACCCAACAAACATCTGATTGCCATTTGCAGTCTTCTCTGCCGGCTCCCCCAGAAAATCAATATGAAAGACAAGACGTTATTCGGCAGGCAGCTCATCCAGCCAGCCCCCGGAGATGAGAAGGAACTCCAAATGGAGAGCCGAGACGCTGTGTAATAAGATAAAGAGCACCAAGGGGAGGTGGGGGAGACCCTGAGAAGCCAGATGCATGTCATGTGTGTCTCTCCCTTAGAAACTGAAAATCCTGCTTGGATTTCAGCAGGGAGCATTTGCAGCTTCTGAACTGAGCTTACCAGGTTCTCTTCCCCACCCATGCACCCCGAGGCACTTTGCGCTCTCTACTTGGGATTGCAAAACAACCTGTACAATCACTTAACACCTGAAATCAGTCACGTAACATTTAATGATCCCTTCACTTAGCAACCGGGTTCAATTGTGATCATAAGTCAAGGACTACCTATATTTTAAGCAATTACTAAAAATTCCGTGCTGTCAATAAAATCAGGCCGTAACATCCAATCTCTGTTGTGCTATCAATGTAATCTTGTCACATTTTCTCATTCCCATTTTGCCTAATCTCCCAATCCTTATGAAAGAGAGAAAACTGTTATTAAAGCACTCCTGACCTGAATATTCTCAGCCTTTTCCTTACCCTGGATGGCTCAAGGTGTGTGATAGCAGAGTTATGGCACTTATAGCTGGCCTCCTCCTGCCCGCTAAAGACATTGTAGAGTTTTAGGTGCCCTGTGCAGGTGCCCAACATCAGGAATCGCTCCCGTGCAGAAAATGCACAACACGTAAAGCCACTTTCATCTTCATTTGCTTCCCGGAACACAGAAATTGGACGGAACCTGGGATATGAAAGAGCAACTAAGTAAGAAAATTAATTTTCTGGAAGGGAAAAGGAGAAACAGGAGCAATGGCCAAATGCGACTGAAGTTGGGCAGCTGCATCTTAGTCTGCTAGGAGAAAAGACACGGCTTCAGCTTTCTTCATAAAGGAAGAAGAATCTTGCCAATAGCTCAGAAATGCTATAGAGGTGATATAGCAAAGTCTTCCTTGTGGTCCCAAGGCAATCAGTTTTGTCCAAGCCACGGTATGACACCCAAATCCACTTTCTAAATGGCATAGCCCAAAAAATCGTAGGAATAAAGAACCATCTTCCTTACCTGCTAAATATAAGGTGTCTATCAAAGCATCCACCATCTACCCCGCCATACTTTGGGAAGGCTGCCCTGCGGGTCAGCCGCGAGGTAAAGTTAGTTGGCGCTTGGCGCCTCTGTTTTGGCTCAGGACACTGGTGGGGTGTAAAAAGAGAAAAGGGGGGGCAAGTAGCTACAGGGTTTTTGCAGCGTGCATGCTGCTCCCTAAGGTACTCTGTGATTATACTGTCCAAGGTGGGAGGGGAAGGAAGGTGTCTGTCCAGCTGTTTTTTGATAGCTGGACTCTGACTGTAGGCGCCGTGGTCTGATTTTTGCCGAAGCACTCTGATTTTTCTGCCATTGCAGGGAGATGGTCTCTCACGAATAAAGCTAATCCTGCCAATCACTGGGGTATTGGTGGCGTGAGATGGGCCTGGCAGTGCAAGTGGGCCCTGGCAGCCAGCTGGCCTTGGCTGAGGGTGAACAGAGGAAGCACCAGAAGCAACAGAAGGATGGTTAGTCAACCGGGCCGCAATGCCATTTGCTATGCGAGGGGTACGAGGCAGAGACACAGGAGATGAAGTGGCAGGAACTGGGGTGAAGGCAGAGGAATGAGAAGCTGCTGTCATGGGTAGATCTGCCTCCTTTGTAAGGATGGTAGCAGTTTCTCCTAGCCCTTTAGAGATGAGATGGTTCCTGATCAAAAGAAGCAGCTCCTTCTCAGGAAATGAAATCCTCGACTGGGCCACCACATCTGCCTTCTGCAGTCGGGCCAGAGAGACATCGGTCCCAATCAACAAGGGTTTTCCTGAGACACGCTCTATCAGCTCCGCAGCGTATTTGCAAAACTTGACATGCTCGCTGCGCTTATCCTGCAGCACAGGCTCCTTCATTAACTGCTGGATCTGACAGCTGCTGAACAGGGGCAGCTTGCTGATGATCTGCCGGACTGTACTACTTCGCGACAACCCAACCAGGGCTTTGCAGGCCAATGCTCGGATCTGGTCTGCATCTGTAATGGGCATTTTGACAGAGAGCAATGATAACAGCACTTTGATGCCATTGTTTGACTGCACCACGTTCCACATCTTGGCCAAAGTATGCTCACTATTCCTGGGTGTTTGGGGGAGTGCGCGACGAGGTGTGCCAGAGATAAATTTGCCAATACTGGAGATGCGATTGTCTGGACTACAGACACAATTAATGATGATCTGAAGGGCAGATTTCTGGATTTCTGCATCATGAATAAAGAATTCACCCTCGGCAAGCCCCAAAATGATGCTGATACCTGGAAAAAAGAAAAAAAATTAAGTGAAACATTAGCAAGTAAAATGTATCAGACATTAGTGTAAGAGAACGATGGCTCCACTTGTATATTATAGGAGCGATGTATCTTTTGACTCATGTAATGGTGCACAAATCTGTATTTATCCAGTGAAAATGCTGAGCAATACACAATTCAGACTAAACATTATTTTTCTCACCTGCCTCTCAACAGGCCCTATGAAATAACCTGGGATGAAATAAAGAGACTCCCATAAGGATTAATAATAGAGCAATACACTTCATTCTTTCAGATAATTCTTAATGGTACAGCACTAGATTCTCTCACAATAACGATTAGGAGTGTATAATTCAATCAAATAATTGGAAGTGAAAACTCTGAAGCTGGTGTGTGAGAGAGAAAAAGAGCCAATCACGAACCGGATGCCTTTGCTTCTAGTTTCCCTTTTAAATGTATCTATAGACCTTAGTGAGAGGCAGAGGGCAGGCTGATGAAAACAGTGATGTCTAATACAAACCCTATTCTTTTTTAATGTGCTCCATACATGTTTGTCGCTCATGTACAAAAGAAGTGAAGCATAGGGTACAATACTGTTTTAATCATTTGGACAAAAGCAGCAACATCCCACAAATGTCCCCACCACCTGAGTTCATCTGTTCAGACAGATGAAACCATCCAGTTAAAAAAGAAATGAGTTTATACTAACAGCCACACAGTCAAGAGGATCCTTTCTTACAGTTCATTTGCTCAGAACTTAAAAGTTTTACATTGGTACAAGTATTCATAGGAAGCACACCAAGAGATCAGGTTTCACATACCCACAATAGAAATAGATGTTCCTCCCTCATCCACGGTATCCACTGCCTCAGCTAACTGTAATTGAATTTTTGGAACCACAGTGAGAATGGCCAAAACATCCAACGCATAACGCACCGTGTCGTTTCTGGTAAACAAAAACGAAATACATTTAACTCAAAGCATTACAAAACATATTCAAGGAATAGTGAGCTGAATAAATTCACAGGATGGCTCTTTTCAAAAACAAGAGAGTGTATTTGTTTCTATTAATTTTATGGGTAACTCCAGAAGTCTGTGGAGTACAAACAAACTGTATTTAATATTAATAAATATACATATTAACCACAGAGGCTAGTTGTCCTGGAGCAATTGCCAGCTCCATCCCGATGGCAACTTATAAGGTATTTCATATCCTGTTGTTCTCTCACCTTGCATAGTAAGTCTTCCAATTGCAGGCAATTGAAATAAGCTGAAGCATGAGCTGTACACAACATAGCTTGAGAAACACCTCTGCTGGATCCCAATAGAGCTGACCTGGTCCATATTCTATTAAAAACTCCATCATTTCCACAATCTGTTCATGAGTATAGGAACAAGCCTGCAAGTAGAAGCAAACATTCATTATCATCACCTACCTGGAAAAAATTAAGACAAACACTTTATAAAATAGGGCTGTTGTTTTTTTAACTCCAATCTACCTTTTCACTAAGGAAATCATGCTGATATTCAGAAACTAACCACAATATTTAAAATCTATAAAAGCACAAAATAAAAACAGGAGCACATATTTAAAAACCCAATGATCTGATCCATTATTTTAAATTGCAAATCCAAAAGCATTCAATATTAAAAAGTCTTAGATTCTATAGATAATATTCTAAAAGAGGACGAGGATTCTATGCATTGAACTGGATCCCCACAGCAAACTGAAAAGTGGTACAGTTAAACTGCAGCCCCAGAAAGAATGCCCTAAATTGGTCTATGAGATGCCAAATACAATCACAGCAAGGACCTTGTATTCCTAGAAGAGATATCAGTTGCTGTATTAGATGTACAGGTAGTCCTCGATTTACAGTTCATTTAGTGAACGTTTAAAGTTACAACGGCACTGACTTAAGATCGTTTTTCACACGTATGACCATTGCATCATCCCCATGGTCATGTGATCAAAATTCAGACACCTGGCAACTAACTCATTGCAGTGTCCGAGGATCATGTGATCCCTTTTTGTGACCTTCTGACAAGCAAAGTCAATGGTAAAGCCAGATCACTTAACAACCGTGTTACTAACTTATCAATTGCACTGATTCCCTTCACAACTATGACAAGAAAGGCCGTAAAATGGGGCAAAATTCGTTTAACAAATGTTTCACTTATCAAGAAAAATTTTGGGCTCAATTGTGGTCGTAAGTCGTGGATTACCTGTAGGTGAAAACCTTTTTTGATATCTATTGTTGTTCTCTAGAAACGGCAAGAGCTAGAGGTTTATTACTTCCAGCAATGTACTGCCTACCTTGTATGGAGGCTGTGGATGGACCAGAATTCCACCTTCTGTGCGTTGAAGTGACTGCTTCACTTGCTCTACTTTGATGGCAAGATGTGCCTCAAAATACCTGCGCATGGCCATGCAAGTATGCTTTCCAGTCTGACGGCTAGCAAAGATCTCATCATCACTTAGCAGCGCACCTTGGGTTTGCAAATTTAAGATATCAAGAGTGCTAATCTAAAGTGAGGGGAAAAAAATCAGGTTTACTACAGTTTTATTACTAATATCTAAAGATTTATTATCTTACATTGGTTAGCAAGTTCATTTAAGCCACATGCACATCCCTCCTGCTTTTTAGCTTGCTGGTTGTTTTGTTCAAATTTTCATATAACCAACCTTACAAAACGGAATCCTTCTAAACCCATCAGGTGCTCATTTGAAGGTATGGACTCAACGTTCACTGTACAAAGTATCACACAAAGTATCTAAATAGAATATATGTAAGTTGTTTTTGGACAGAAAGCCACATTTGCCTTTTAGAACAGGGTGGCTAAACTGAGATTCCAGCATATTGATTATTATTGTTTGGTGGTAACTTTTGAAGGAGCTCTTAAAGCCTCAATCAAGAAACTATACGCAACCTTAAGTTTCTGTTTAACACAAAGCAGAGCCAAGCTGAAAGGCCAATCCTGTAATGACGCGCAACTTTGCTACCCAAAAAAAGGAAGGCAGCAGTTCTGAAGTACTTAAGAAAAGCAAAACACAACCGTTTTAAGACTTACCAAGTTAACTAGGCGCCGTAAGCCATCATGCCTATCAAAGAGCTCTAAAACTGCACGGAACGAGAAACAAATAGAAAAGAACATGGTAGCATGGCAGCAGCCTGATGCGTGAGAGCATTCCATCAACCACAAGGTGTAGTTCACAACATCTGATAGTACGTGGGGATGCATGCATACCTACAGAACAAGAAAACACTGTGATCGTTTGTACTTTTAGTAATGGGAACAATATGTAGACAAATCCTCCAGCAACTGCTGTGATGAAAGGGATAGCATTCATTGTTCCATTTTAATTACAAAGATGACACACATCTTAAAATATTTTGGAGTCCTTGAACTGAACAAAAGTCAAAAATGAACATTCAGGATACAAATGCAATAAAAACACTACTACAAAAAATAAATAAGTGGTTAACATGAACACAGGGTATCTATGCTTGGAAGATAAGTAAACAGTTGAAACCGACAATGAAAACCAAAGCAACACACCACAGAATTCTGATTTAAAAAAAGCATTAAAGCAATCCTTTCTTTAGAACTAGTGGGTATATCTTGCTGAAATAGAGCTGAATAAAATCTATTTATATTGCATGAATAAGTGTGTGCCTTAACTATTGCTGTCTTCAGGTAATGTGATAGAGAGACTCTGACATATTCATTTTCAAGCCAAATTTTAAAAAGTATTATGTGTCTCCCCTACTGAAATTAACAGGATACTCTATGCAAGCAATACAACTCAACTTTCAATAAAGATATATATCTAACTGATGACCTGTTCTCAACTTCAGCAGCTTACTAGTAGGTATTATCCTATTATAAGCTATCACACAAGTACACTCAAAATATTTATGTTGGATTTCCCAAAAGGTGAGGATACCTGGAATATTCTAGTCCCTACTTGAAATATGCAAACCCTTTTCAAAGCATACAGCCTCTGGTGGCAGGATGTGCTCTTACCCTTTCCATGGCATCCTGATTGTAAGACAAATAGTATAAACACATGGAGACACCTGTGGCTGCCATAGAAGGGCGAGGAATCTCCAGCAGCTTCTGTACTCCTCCATGAGCAACAAACTCTGTTGCAAACTTGTTGTGGA
Organism: Pantherophis guttatus; assembly: GCF_059756535.1. Classification (NCBI taxonomy): domain Eukaryota; kingdom Metazoa; phylum Chordata; class Lepidosauria; order Squamata; family Colubridae; genus Pantherophis; species Pantherophis guttatus. The sequence continues at coordinate 210,394,736 of NC_142064.1, forward strand.
GCAGCAAAGATGCCAAATACTGCAGACAAATGCATAAAATCATTGTCGGTTATAAGGCAAGTGGGCTAATTAAAATCAACCTAGCAAAGCTTTCCACTACAAATGAAATATTCTTTCTTGTGTCCTGTGAAAAATTGAGAAGAATGAGATTTCACTCCATTGCTCTCTTTAAGAAAAACTGTAATTTAAATAAGAACAAGATCCAATTCAAATGCTTTTGAAAAGTTTAAATAGGTAATGTTCTGTCCAGAGGTGAAATCTAAATTTTTTTGCTACTGGTTCTGTGGGCGTGGCTTAATTAGTGGGCGGGGCTTGGTGGTAAGGTGACTGGGAGGGCGTGGCCAAGTCAATGTCACTTCTTTGCCCTTTTTTAACCTACAAAACACAACACAACACAACTGGCTCACCCACAATGTAAAAGCAGCTGTGCTAGATCCAAAATGGCCCCTCAACAAGCAGGAACCCCACAGCCACAAAAAGCCCAAAAAACAACTTTCACACTTTACACACACAAAATTCCATATACAGCTTTGTGAGATTTTGTGCGTTTGTGTAGTTAGAGTGAAACACTACAGAAACACACTAAATCTCAGAAAGCTGCACAAATATTATTTTATTTTATTTTATTTTATTTTTATTTTTATATAAAAGCAGCTAAATTTAAAACTTCCTAAACTTTAAATGGCTAGGTCTAAAAAAAGAACTAAAAAAACCCAATTAACTATTTTTTTAAAGCTCCCAAAGGGGAAAAAAACTTACCCAATAGAACAGGGATCTCCAACCTTGGCAACTTTAAGACTTGTGGACTTCAACTCCCAGAATTCCTCAGCCAGTTTTGCTGGGAGTTGAAGTCCACAAGTCTTAAAGTTGCAGATAGAGCTGCTCACCAATGAGCTTGATTGCAGGCAGGGAGATTCAGTTGCTTGCTGATGCGATGGATTGCAGATATTACAGCAAGCGAAGCAAGGCAGGCGTTGCAACCAGCAGCTAAGGTAAGCAAGCTGGAGGATGGGGGGAGGGGGGGAGAAAAAAAGGAACTTTTTTTTCTTTTAAATGGGTCTGATAATCCAAGCTGAGTTGCCTGATTAGCAGGCAACTCAGCTGGGATCGTCAGAGCTTGGATCGTCAGAGCCATTTAAAAGGAAAAAAAGGCTCTGATGATTGCGCAGCTCAGCTGGGCATGGGGGGCGGGGGCAGGGATTTTTGCTACCGGTTCTCCGAACTGCCCACTGCCATTGCTACCTACTCCCCCGAGACGGTCCGAACCGGGAGCATTTCACCCCTGGTTCTGTCCCCAAGCAGTACATAATCATTACACAATTGTCCATATTTAAATATACAAGTTTATTTGGAGTATCAGTATATGTTAATCTTCTGGTAACTACCAGAATTGTAAATGCTTTTCCAAAGCACAAATCTCACAAGATTCTCTTCAGCAAGATGGACTGAACTGAAATCAGCAAGAATTCCAGCAAGAGCTTTCAGTTTAAAATCAGTATCTATGTGCATGAACATGGTTTTTCTTCAGAATTTTTTATCTGTATTAACTCATTGTGATCTGTATATTTTGAGTAGAAGACTCATGATCTGTTGCAGTTCAGGAATATTCAGTTAGCAATTTGTTTTTAAATTAATTTGCAAGCTGCTTTATTAGTGATATTCTATGAGATGGATTTATAGACCAAGGAAAAAAGAAAAGAAAGGCCAAATCTTCTGGATACCATTCAGTTTGTACCGCATAGCAAAGAAGTTTACAGAATGAAAGAACACTTATCTCACAGACACACCAGGATTAGGGGTAGATCCCAAGTAAGAGGTTCCCGAGAAAACAGATCCTGACACCCACAAGCCATATCAGGAGGCAGGAGCAGGTGAATGGATCAAGGCAGGTTCTGAGAGTGGAGATTTAGAACATCCAGTCTTTCACTCTATTCAACATTTCAGTATTTATAACACGCATAAGAACTCTGAGAGTCTTGACATCACTAAAACACCTTTTGTCTTTAATCTGAAGTATTGTATCGCTCTTAAAATATAGAACTTGTAAAGAAGAAAAACAAGGGGTAAATATTTCAAAGCTTTAAAGAAAAAATGTAAGTATTCAGAGTTGATGTTCTTTCAGTACCAGTTGTCAGTCAGTACCAGTCCAATTTCTTCCAGACTAGCATCTCAATATCCATAATTTCCCATCCAAATAGCAATGGTGTTACTTGGTTAGAGTAAGAATCCAACTACGTAGATTACGCTGAAATTGGGCCACAAGGCCTCTTGTATCTATGAACAAACAGTTCATAATGCTATTGTTTACCTTTAGGGCTTCAAAAGTAAGCAGTACATCATTGGTCCGTTTCAAGTCAATATAGAACATCATCAAATCTCTTGATCCAAGTTGCATGAAGATAGGCAGCAACTGTTGGGGGAAACGTACAAAATACTTTAAGATGGAAATCTTAAAATATTTTCTTTCTCCTAAATTTAGAAGCAGTCAGATGCAAAGTATAGTTGACCAAATTTCTGCTACATCATGATGTCAAACTCTCCACGTTACATTGATGTCATGTGACATATCGCGACTTTTTTTCCTTTGTGAAGTTGGGCTGGGCGTGGCCTGCGCGTGACGCATCTGGCCTGCGGGCCACCACTTTGACACTCCTGTGCTATGTAATCTTGAGGATGGCACTTACTGTGCAACTAACCATTTCCTCTCATATATTTTTAGATTAAAATATGTAGCGGGGGGAAGAAGAATGTTGTTCTATTATATTACTATATTTCTTTCCAACACATGTATTATTTATAATATGATCTATTTTTCTTTATAATAAGAGTCTGCATAATATGGGTATCTTTATTTATAATAAAGGGGTATTTATGATTAAAACATTAACATCCTGTTCTAAGGCAAGCACATAACAAAGCACAATTAATTGGAAAGACAGCTCCAAAGATTATCTTTTGCTCTTTGCACAACACCTTTGCGTAAGAACATACCTTGAACAGATTATGATTCTCCATAATAAAGTTTAATTTCTTCCTAAAAGAAATGCAATTATCATGTATCCTTCTGCTTTTTTAAACCTACCTCTTGATACTCCCCAAGAGGAGTCAGATACTGCAGAATCAGTCTTTGCTCTATGGCCGGGGTCAAGGGATACAGGTTATAATTTGTGCCAATCACCCAAGGAGACATCTCAGACCAGCTGCTATTAGACAGTTCAACAAACATCCTTTCTGGTTCAGAAGAGAAGCCAAGTTTTTGTTTTGCTTTTCGGAAATTCTCTTTTTCGTGTTGCTTCCCTGATTTTTTTGCGGCAGAATTTACCCGACTACTTGTCTTGTGATTTGAGTCAAGGTTAAATGAAATCTCCATGTCCCCCGTCACTTCCTCCTGCTCACCATCCACAGCCATCTCCCCATAATCCATGTCCACAGCTTCTTCATCTAGAGGCAGCAAGGGGTCGGATGGCACTTTTCGAGGACTAGGACGCTTATTTTCATGTTTTGTGTTTGTTTCAATGACTTGCAGCTCTCGCAAACGTTGAAGGACAAATGCCACCTTTCATAAAGAGTTGAACATGCATCAGTTTAACACAGTTCTGCTATACCGAAATCAGTTTGCCCAAAGAAACTCAAACCCATTATTATTATGCCATTCACCTTCCAAAAAAAGAAACACATAGAGGAGCAGCAAAAAAACCAACAACCCGGTGCTAATTTCAAATGTTGAATATTTAAATACACTATCTTTGCAAACTTAAGGTTCCTTCTTATTATTCTAATACTGTGAAGGAGGACAGGAAACTGGAGTCGGGGAAAAGTTATCATGCAAAACGAAACATGCTGATATATGAATGTGTTTTCTCCACTTACAAAGAAGGACATTTCTAAAATTTGCTGTAGAATAAGTAACATGCAACCATTGCTGCAGTTTTTCTACATTCATTGTGATAATGCTCCAGGGGCTAAATAAAAGCTTAGGGGTTTCTGCTCCAATCACACTGTTCAATACTTGTCTACAATATGTTATGGATATTTCCTGTTTACCAGTTGGGAATTCTCATCTCTATAGTTGGCAGCAATATCTTGATTCTCCATGGCACCTCCAAGCAATCCAGTTGCGAATGTCCTTAAAGGCTGATCAGCTTCTCGTGCCCACTTGAAGAGATTCTCAACAATGCCTTCCTAGAATAAAGGGGACGGGACAGGACAAGAGTGGTATATTTAGGCAACTTAAATTCTTCACAGCTTACATTGCAATACGACATCTACACACATATAAATCTCATAACCTATACTGGGCTTTGTTCCAAAAAGAAACTTTTCAGATTAAAAAAGCAGATGAAGTTGTCGATACGATCAACATTTAAAGTAATAAATGCATATCCAGAATGATTTTTTAAGCTATAGTTTTCTTTGATTTTTTTCGCAGTAAGACTTTCTACTAAGAAAGGACAAGCACTTGTTAAACTGGACAGCAACATAATTTTTCATCAAAATTGCTGCAGTCAAGCATGAAGAAATTTCTGGCTATACACAGGAGTTTTTATATAGTTCTTCTGCACACTGGCATGTAATTCAGAAACTCAGTGCAAAAATAATTCAATTCTGGCTACCAACTGTATCAGGGACTGTGTGGTCATGGAAATTTACAGATCACACAAAAGGCACACTGAATGCATTCAGATGCCAGGTAAAGCCAAAAATCCTTGGTCATAATATCAACTGCGATGTGGATTGTCAGTATGGTAAGCCACTATAACCCATTCATTCCTACCTGTTCCTCCCTTCATGAAAACAAACAAATAAAAAAAGGAATGCTTAGCATATTGTAGTCTGATTGCAGCCATTCCATAACTGCTGTAAAGCAACTGAAACACTAATCCTAGCAACTCTTGGTATATCAATCAATTAAAAAAACACCTTTCTATGTCTGCAAACTTCCAAGTCTCAGAGAATATAAGAAATATTTAAACTATTTTATATGTATGAATTTAAATGTATATAAATATGAACATAAATAAGAAAGTATTATTTTTATTATTTATTTATTTGGTTTATTTATTAACAGCCTACCTCCCTCAGAGAGGGGGCTCTGGGCAGTTTATATCTCTCTACAGTGTGTGTGTGTGTGTGTGTGTGTGTGTGTGTGTGTGTGTGTGTATGGAATGAGGGCAACTGTTGTGGGGCTGTGTGTGTGTGTGTGTGTGTGTGTGTGTGTGTGTGTGTGTGTGTGTGTATGGAATGAGGGCAACTGTTGTGGGGCGTCCCAAGGGAATATTTAAGGTGCAGGCTATTTATTTTATTGTTTTTACTGTTTTATGAGTATTTTATAGATATTGGTTTTATTGTTGCTGTAAGCTGCCCAGAATTACTTAAGAAGGATGGCCATAAAAATCTTTTAAGTAAATGAACAAAATTTTAGCCTTCAAAATAAAGGTAGCTATCATCTGGAGTCAATTAATTGGTATACTGTCTGACTGTGGCAGAAGCAACGTTTTCAGCCACCTGGAATTCATTCTTCTTACCAGCCTCCCAAAACTGTCAAAGCAGAGTCTACTAAGATCTGCACCATGTTGCTTCTAAGTCTATCTTCCTATCTCCCATACCTTCTCCTGAAAGACAACAGCAGTTTCCAGCCCAGGCATAATGTCCAATAGGAGTCGGCAGGCAGCTGTGTTCAGTGGAGGTTCTCTGCTTGTCATGACGTAAGCATTTACCAACTAAAAGAAGAAGAAAAATTTTGGGGTTATTTCTGAAAGAAAAAAAAAATACATGTCAGATCTGAATGCCTTTCTACTTATGGGAAGAATGCCAGTCCAGCAGAGACTGCATTTGAAGAAGGGAGGGAGGGAGAACCTGAATTGAATTTCTCCTACAATGCTTACTCATAGGATCACTGACTCTCTGGAGTCAATAAGTTTCAGGACAAGATATGCTGGGGAAAAGCTAAATTTGCAAAAATCAGTTTTATTCCACAAGCCAAGAACCACCCACAGAAAAAAAAAGTTTTCAAATCTATATTATGCTTTATTACTATTATCAATTTTTTAAAAGTGGAATTGTTTAGGTTCTTCCATTCGCATTGTAAAAGGATTGATAGCTTTAAATTACATAGAAACAAAAGATTACAAAGCAATTCTAAGAGCATTTACTTAAAATTTAAGTACACTTAATTCAACTGTGCTACTTCTGCACAGGGTTCTGCTGCACATATTACATCTTGAAGTATAGTAAGTAGCCTAACCAGGCATTTGAATTCTTCAATACATTAGTCTTTATCAGTTTTTGCAAAATATAAGGTTCAAAATTAGAGCTTAAATCCACTTCTCATTGTACATAAATTCTTTCAGTTTACTGGAATCTACTTCAATTTCAATAAACACCTTGAATTTGTAACTTTCTGGAAAATATAGAAGGCGGCAAAGGGCCCTTTGGTAGACAGAGAGAAGACAGACAGAGTTAATAAAGAAAAGACTCTTTTTATACTGCTTGCATCATGATTTGACTAAATGAGACTTAGGCAAATTTTATATTAAGTTTTGGAAATTACCTTCTTCTTTCAACAGAGAATGAATCTAAAACAAAATGAACCCCTTAGCACATCTTTTGCACCTTGGCAAAAAAAATTAAGTAACACTAGCTACCAGTTGCCAAGTAGATATCTATACATAAATTCAAAGGGCAAACCCACTGCATTCATGAAATCATCATTCTTGAAAAGAATCCTCAGCAAGTGTCCAAGCATACATTTTGGGTCTGCTCGACCTGTAAAACAAACAGACAACAGTATCAATTAATAGACCGCACACTCACTAGCAAACCTAAGTAGAAACAATGCAAAGAAAACAAAACAAACATGTAAAACAATACCTTAGCTAACTGAAGTTAAGTATGATTAATTGAATATCCTGGCAATTCAAAAATTTCCACCCACAAATCAATGGAAGAGAAATATTGGCACTGAATTTAAGTAAAAAAATTATATCGACAAATTTATGTAAAATTATATTTTAATTTAAAAACCTATTTGGTTGACTAAAACAAGCCTTCTAATCTAAACTGTTGCCCAATAATTCTTAAGTAGTTTGTTTTAATGAAATGGTTTGCAGTAGTGGCAAATATCTGTAGCTCGGGTGTAACGATGAGAATGGAGGTTCGTTCTCCGAGCTTGTGGGTTTGTTTCCGAACATTTTCTTACCAGGCTAGGTAACATCTTTAGCGGAATCTAGGGAATGTCAGGGCTGGTGTTCTTCTGTTTATAAGGGTTTTGTGTGGTCAATAGGCCTTGTGATAGGAAGGTCACATCAGGTGAAGGTCTTGTGAGGGCTTGTGACTTTATTGAAGCCTGGCACTCCACAAGTAATTCCATCAACAGACACACTGACCTACAACCAGCCTACGAACACCTGAGAATTCAAATCAACCGCACAACCAAACACCGATAGCACCAGCATTCAACCAGCCCACAACCCCAACCAGCACTTCACCTCCCAATGACCCTCACCTGATGTGACTTCCCCATCACAAGACCTACTGACCACACCAAGCCCTCATAAGCAGAACAACACCAACACTGACATCCCCTAAATTACACTGAAGATGTTAACTAGCCTGGTAACGAAATGTTTGGAAACCAACCCACAAGTTTGGAGAACGAACCTCCACTCTCACACCTATGGTTATTCAACATTTATAACACACATAAGAACCTCTTAGAAGTTTTACTAAATAACATTTGATATGTGTGCACAAGTTATTTTTTGGTAGGTGAAAAAATTAAAATACAGTTGTACAATCACAGTCTATATCTTAAGTTATAGAAAAGCACATTAATTAGTTGAAAAATCATCTTCCGTTTGTTTTGTAAAAGCAAGTCTTTCACTTTTTTTGTTCCAGGCCTCCCATAAAATATTTAAAATTAGTTCCATGTATTCTTAATTTGTTTAAAGATATATCTCTGGAATATTTTAAGAAGCAAGGAGAATTACAGAAACTCCAAAAAGCACTTTAGTTGCATGCTGTTGTTAACATAATTATGTTGATTTAGTGAAATGACCCACAATGAGACCAGACTATTTGAGGAGGGACTCCATTCCCCTGCGGGTATCAAAGTCAATGGGGAAGCTGACAGAAGAGGTCGCAAATCACAAGATGTCTTGCTTAATGAACAGTGATTCACTTAATGTCTACAGCAAAACAAAGGTTATAAAATCAGGTGTGGTCATGTAATGCTTAATGACCGCACCACTTAATAATACATTTTCCAGTCTTAATTGTGGTTGCAAGTTGAGGACTATCTGTATGACTCATGGCTTGATGTCTTAATGTGGTGTCCAAGTAGTATCAGTTAATTTATATGGATTGTTTAAAGGCAGTAAGTCATAATTTTACTTTTTTTTTTTTTTTGCCTTAGTCTCTGCAACTGTGGTTGAGAACATATAAAATGGGTTTATGTATGGTTTTCTTTCTTAGCCCCCTTTTTTTAAAAAAAAAAAACTCTACCAATCATCTAGTTAATTCAGAGACATACAAAAGAGAAGCACTGTGATACTTTGCTCCTTGGTAGAATTCTGATTGGCTCAGAAAAAATATGGCTTAAGGTGGTATATAAAAATAGATAAATGCTTTCTTCTCAGTTTACCGGGATGCCTATCATCAAATGGATCTGGATCTCGTTTGCGATACTCTTCTGTCTCCTTTTCAATCAACTCTGACATTCTAGAAACAGAAAAAAACATAAGCAATTTGTATTTCTAATATTTGAATTGTTAAAATTAGACAACCATGATTAATCAAGATTCTAATTGAAATGACCATTTGAAGTTACGATGGTGCTGAACAGAGAGGTCTTATTCCGTGTAGTTATGGCCACTGTGACATTCCCACGGTCATATGATTTGAGCTCTTGGCAAATGGTTCACAATTAGAGCCTCCCAGAGTTGCTTGATGGCAAGATGAGTGGCATACAAATTTCATTAATTACTTATTACAGTTGCAGTGCATTACAGTCACATGACTGCAATTTGAGACTTTCACTTCCATCTTCTGACAAGCAGAGTCAAAAAGGAAGTCAATAGGTCCTAAAGGGCAAACATGTGACTGCAGGATATTGCAAATGTGCAGGATTCACTTAACAATGGCAACTGTGACTGCCATAGCTGCTATTGTAAGCTAAGATGGTCAAGTGACATTCAACTTTATGATCATATCATTCAGGGATGGAGTTGCCGGTCCCAATTACCATAGTTAAGTGACCACTATCTGTATTTAACAACATTTCAGCAAAAAGAGGAGACAAGCACTAAAGGTAAAGGTTCCCCTCGCACATATGTGCTAGTCCTTCCGACTCTAGGGGGTGGTGCTCATCTCCATTTCAAAGCCAAAGAGCCAGCGCTGTCCGAAGACGTCTCCGTGGTCATGTGGCCGGCATGACTAAACACCAAAGGCGCATGGAACGCTGTTACCTTCCCATCAAAGGTGGTCCCTATTTTTCTACTTGCATTTTTTACATGCTTTCGAACTGCTAGATAAGCAGAAGCTGGGACAAGTAACGGGAGCTCACCCCATTACGCAGCACTAGGGCTTCAAACCACTGAACTGCCGAACTTTCGATCGACAAGATCAGCGTCTTAGCCACTGAGCCACCGCATCCCAGTACATTAAAAATACACTATCTGTATTTAACAAAATTTCAGCAAAGAGGAGGGAAGTACTACCCTCTCTAATTAATTAATCTATCTAAAAACATGCTTGAATTGTCCATGATCTACATAATTTCTCTACATTGTTAAGAGTTTAATAATGTCATCTTTGCTACTTATGGGACTGCTAAGATAGGAACTGTGAGGCTTTGAGGCAATTCTCAAGCCAAAGACAGTCATTATGTAAACATACAATAAACGTACAGCTTCACAACTTCCAAATACTACCCTACATCTTCATTAATTTGGAAAAGTGGAAGGAAGAAGCCACTCATTTAAATCCTAAGGCTATAAGAGAATTTACATCTTCTAACTGCAGTGGGTAATCAACTCATCAGTATGGCTTTATTCTTGTTTATGACACAATTTGTTACTCAAACAAGCTGAGTGTGAGTCTTCTGCTGCATAATCAAAGAGATAATTTTAGCTATGAAGTGTAAAAAATCTGGTATTTACTGCCAAATCTTGGACAGGGGAGCTTGATAGCAAATGTTAACAGGAAAACTAGTCCATTGCTTTTCTGTTATTTTCTGTTACTTTCACACTGCTCAAAGCTTGTGTATTAGGTTATAATATGCAAATCATTTGGTAGGGCTGTTTCACGACTTCCTGAGGTCTTCAGACCATGTAATTTCCATGCTCAGAAGATACTTCTACATAATCAGCAAATCTACCTGCCTTATCAAATGATGTGCACAAGCTTAGTAAACAGAATGTAAAAACTAAATTATATAAACGTTTATTTACCTGTGACTAAGCCCTACTGAGATTTGCTTCGGAATGGTGTCATTTCTATAACGTATTCCATATAATTATACTTGATCACACCTACCGGGTAAGAATAGGAACCATGTCTTGTCCACTGCCATGATCTTTCTCCCATTGCTCTAGCAAAGCAGTGAGCTCAGCCTTGGAATCTACAAGCTCAGAACATGACGTCATGACTCACTCTAAACAAGAGAGAGAAGCAATTCAGACGAGATGAAAACATCCTCAATTCTTATTGCATTCGTTTTCACAAAAAACATTAGATCTCAAAAGCCACCTACTTTTTATAAAAGCGATTGAAAATGGGGAAGTTAAGACATAATTTTAAAAATATCTTTGTATGCACTCATCACAAAGCTCTTCGCATATTTATGTTTTTAAAGCAGTATTCTCTTCTATAATAAGCAGTTGACACCATATGCCAATATTTCCAAATTAGGTGCCACTCAAGATGGAACCAAGACAATAACTGTATTTAATTTTATTTACATTAACTAAAATAAAAAGCAGCTAATATGATTACCCTCCACTCACATTTGTAATCAGTTCCTTTTCTCCCATATTAAAATTTACAACTAATTACAACTTTCAGGAGTTAGGGTCATGATTTCTAATCTTAAAGTGTCAGATTATAGAATTTTGGTTTATAAACTACACTGGCTTTCATTCCATCAGGTTCAAAAGCAAAGAGTTAATTGCTCTTTTTAATCTTTTCAATCTAACCCCAACCCTCAATTCTCTCAGAACAAAAGATTTAAGAAATTTCATCCACAGGACATGAATGAAGTTAAGTGAAGTCAGCCCACAGTAAGTTATCTGGACCAAGGAAAACATTCTTCCTCTAGAGCATAAACATTTTGCCCAACACAGGAAGGGTAAACTGGACAAAGAGATAAGTAACATATTAGAGCACCTGCTAATTAGGAAAACATTTTTCCTCTGGCACATAAATATTTTGCCCAACACAGGAAGGGTAAACTGGACAAAGAGATAGTAACACATTAAGCACCTGCTAATTTGGACAGATAGGTAAGGATGGCTCTATCTTTGTGAACGTTTTATTTTTGAAAAAAGTATTTCAACAGAAAGGCACCAGGAACAAACGTATCACATCAGGATTCAAAAATTTTCTCAACTCCATCAGATGAAAAAGTAGGTTTAAGGTTTAATGGATTAAATAAATCTATACTCCACATAGTTAAATATTATCCATGCAACCAAATAAAGGAAGTTGTAAACATAAGAGTAATTAATTTATGACCACCCTCTGTTTTGATTGGCAAAGCTAAAAAAAAATCTAATAGAGAGATCCAAGTCAGACCTTTTGTTTGGGGTTGAAAATCACATTTAGTTGGATGAAAGCCAGTGTTAAGTATGATGAGCTGCATCCCAGCTTTTAGTTCCCAAAAGCTCCATCCACAACATCCAAAGCCATGTAAGAACTCAGTCCTTCCTTTTCTGGACAAGTTGGCAGTGGAATCAAATTCTGGCAGGGCTCGTTTTAAGTATATAAGGGAATAAAGAATTGAATAAAGAATCCATTCAATACCAAACTGTCAGCTAGCACTCAGCACTACTCAGGAGTAGCTTTTTTTTCATTAGGAAGGCTCCAATAAATTAATGTATCATTTTAGGAGACTGTGACACCACAACATCTGAGAATCCTAACCTAACCCATCATGCTTCCACAGTGGTTTAACCAGATGACACTGGAAAGCCCTCAAGTAACAGATAGCCTTTCCTAACAACTGCTACTGAGACATAAATTGCCTCTGATATTGAAATTAACATACATCCACTACATCTTTTGACAGCTTTAGCCTTCCCAAAAGCCTGCAATCTCCTTCAAAAGGATCCAGGTTGGTAACTATTTTTTTCATCAACCACATATTTCTAGGTAGAAAAGAATGGTGATGAATAACTTGGCAAGAGATCTGACGAAACATAATAAAGTAGCAGTAAGAACATACAACCCAAGGCTCAGAAATATATGATGTGTCACAAGGAAATAGAGGGAATTTTAACTTATAAGATTTGATCACTGGAATAACATAAACATTTAATGAGTCATCTTATTGTTTCTTCTAAAAATATCCATACACATACATCATTTTAAAAATATACTTGTAAAGGGGTTCACTTAAATGGCAAACAAGGAATTTCTCACCCATATGGTTGTATGTGTTTTCCTCAGTCTTGGGTCCTCTACCAGAGCCTGAGAGTTTGAGGGTCCTGCATGATATCTTAACTATTCTTAGCACTGAACTCTTTTAGACAGAGAAATCTAATGTTGTTTCTGGGATCTGTTGGAGCCACAGCATCCAGTGGGTGGTAGGACCACTTTGGCCTTTACTATCCACAGCCTATCCAGCTTATCCTTCTACCTGATGTTGCTGTCATTTGGTACCACTACACCTATCATCAATGTCATCTTCTGATCTTTGTCTACTACCATGATGTCTGGTTGCCTGGCCAACGCCTGCTTGTCTATCTGGATTTGAAAGTCCGATGTGGAATCTCCCATCTGGACTTGAGAGGATCTAGCCCATACGCTGTGCAGATGCTCCTGTACACAGTGCCAACTACTTGGTTGTGCTGTTTAGTGTGTGCTGTTCTTGCCTGCATCTCGGAGTCTATCTTTGAGGCCCCTCTGATTAATCTGCACCACAGGTCCTGCCTAGTGTGGTAGACCTTTGCTTCTATGGATCTTCTATGGAACACAAGCCTATTCTTGTGTTGCTGTGATCAGTGTCTTTTAGTCCAGCCCTTCCAGCCACTGGTAGAATTTTCCAGTGTCAACCAGCTCAGGTATCTGTCAATGGTACATACTATGTAGGGTCAGTTTATTTATTTATTGTTTATTTATTGGTTCGATTTATATGCCGCCCTTCTCCAGAGACTCAGGACAGCTTACAATGCGTTAAGCAATAGCCTTCATACTTTTCTATATATCTGCTTAGTAGGGCTTTCGGCCCTCCCTAAGCAGTGTTCTTTTTTATACAAAGCCAGCTTATTGCCCCCACAATCCGGGTCCTCATTTTACCTACCACGAAAGGATGGAAGGCTGAGTCAACTTTGAGCCTGGTGAGATTTGAACTTGCAGTAATTGCAGGCAGCTAGTGCTACTTAACAGCACTTTAATCACTTTAGCACCAACCACCAAGTTGATTTTTGGCTGGCCCCGCCCATCCCTCCCCTCCCAGGAGTCCCATTTTGGAATGCCAGGTAAGTACAGGGCTTGTGTGGAGGCTCTGGAAAGGCGTTTTCGGCCTCCAGAGGGCCTCGGGGGGGGGGAGGCCATTTTTGCCCTCCCCAGCCTCCAGGAAAGCTTCTGGAACCTAGGGAGGGCAAAAAATGGACCTAACGGGCCCACCGGAAGTAGGAAAACGAGCCATTTCTGGCCTCCAGGGGGGTGCGGGAGGCCATTTTCGCCCTCTGGAGGCTTCAGATAGGCCTGCTAGGCCCAAAACGGGGCAGGGGGTCATGTGCACATGCAGGGGGGAGTGCAGGGGTCGCATGTGCAGGGGGGCACTGAATTATGGGTGTGGGCACATGCGCATGCGACCCCCCGCTTTTGGCACCCGATGGCAAAAAAGTTAGCCATCACTGATATAAGCCATACTTGATAGTCACTTGTGTGAACTGTCTCGAGTTGACTTCTAATGTTGTCTTTTATAGTCCTACTGAATTCTTGTGAAAGGTCCTTAGTGTCTGTTGACTTTGTACAGCACCATTCACAGATCCATATGTGTGGCATCGAGTCATAGGCTTTCCAGTAATCAATACAGGCAGTGTTCAGATTGATCTGTCTTGAGTGACTACCTATAAACAACTGGAGTTTTGAGCCTCTGATGTTGTTCTCAATGTGTGCGCATGCACACACAATGATCTAATTAATGAATCTTGTTGTAAACTATAATAACTATTTGCCTTTGATCTCTACGAAAGGATCCTTTGCTTCTCCAACTAAGTGTCATTTTCTTTCCAAGAACATGATTGATTATCCCTTGTTTCCAACACATATCAGATTTTGAAGGGAGGAAGTAAATCCAATTACTACATATTAGTCCATAGATATAATAATTTTGGTTAAATTATTTAATTGTTTATACTGTATGTAATTAAAGTATCTGATATAGCTGAAAAGGTACACAATGCAAATTATTTTTAAACGTAACTCTTCCAAAAATCTTAACAAGAACAAAGTTTCAAATGTACTGTACAACAAAATTATCACACACCCATAAATACAAATATAAATATAAAAATAAAACCTGAACAGGTAGTCCTTGAGTAACAGCAGTTCGTTTAGTGACTGTTCAAAGTTACCACAACACTGAAAAAAGTGACTTATGACTGTTTTTCACACTTACAACTGTTGTAGCATCCCCAAGGTCATGTGATCAAAATTCAGATGTTTGCTAAATCGGTTCATATTTATGATGATTGGTTTCCCAGGGTCATGTGATCACCTTTTGCGACCTTTTGACAAGCAAAGTCAATGGAGAAGGCAGAGTCACTTAACAACTATGTTACTAACTTAACAACTGCAATGATTCATTTAACTGTGGCAGAATAGGTCGTAAAATGGGGCAAAACTCACTTAAATGTCTGGCTTAGCAACATAAATTTTGGGCTCAATTATGGTCATAAGTCAAGGACTACCTGTATAACACAATGTTTTGACCAACGTATCACATAGCTAGCAGGCTTTATTTGTACATTCTCTTATCCAATACATCTGCGAGTATAAAATGCAGTAAAGTATCACAAGTTGTTATTCATTGCTAGAGAAGAAAATCTAGCAAGGTACTTAACACTAATGAATAGTATTTCGAAAAAAATATTGCTACAATAGCAAAGCACTGCACCAAACTGAAGAAGGCTCCACTTATGTGACCTAACAAGAGGAAATTGCAAATCACTGATACTCAAATTGTATTATTTCAAGCATTCAATTCAATTCATTTTGCTCAAAAGAATTTTTCCAATCAAGGACACTGTAGTGAAATGTGTACACTAATAACTGAAAGTAAATATTTGCATCTGAAGATGGTCCAAACAATCACAGTTCAGTATCAACCCAGTGGTCAGGAACCCCTAACATAACCATGGATTCTTCAACCCTTATTATAACATTTCCTGTATATAATCATAAACATTTAGCTAATGTCACAGGATGCGTGTGATAGGAAGGTAATACAAATACATTCCATTTTGCGACATTCTACTATAGACAAAAGATTCAACTTAGAACTAATCATACAAATGAAAGCAACACTGGGTTTCAATACTTCTCACTGAAGACCAAAGTACTGTATATTGAATACCGAAGAAAGTGACCTGCATTCCCTATGACTTTTTTTTCTTTTTTAACTTAGGGTAAATCAGACTATCAGTAAGGGAATAAACACCTAATGGATAGTCATTAGAAGGCAGAAGTGGAAAATAAGACAGACCTAAATGAGTTGACTGTCCAGTCAAAGAGTTTAGCAGCAAGTGTCACTACAATGCCCTACAGTACTTCAAATCTCTGTAAATCTACTTATTCAAAATCTGCACTTTCCCTCCAGGGAATGGTTGGGTGGTAATAAGTTGACAAAAAAAACAACAACAGAAAGACAGAAAAGCCAATGGAAAAAGGTTGTAGGATAAATGGAAAGAGTTTGCGATAAATTTGACCCACAAGATATTTATCATCATTTCCTTCTATGCTATTTTCTCAATTCCCCAATTGCATTTTCACACAAAGCTATTGATTCTATGAAAAAGATAGTGTAAATGGTACAAATTTGTTTCTTTTTCTCTATAAAGAACTGGCTTTAGAGGACAAATTTAATTGGGGCAAGAAAGGGAAGAGAGGTGGAAAGAGAGGAAGATAAAAGCTCATTTCCATACACTACTATTATAGATGTATGACTGAAGGTGCCATTTAGTCAACCAGGGAAAACAAAATTTAAAAACTCTTAACACCATTTGACACAGCTACCACTGATAAACTAGGTGTAAGGGCGTTATAAATTTTTTTTTTAAAATGCATCTCTCTCAAACATTAAGTACTTAATATTACCAAGTTGATAGGGATTGTTGCAACTGTTTTCAATAGTTCTCCATGAACTACAAGGATGAAGAAAAAGGAGGGCAATCCCAGATACAGAACCACCAGCATCAGCAGCAGTGTAAAGCTGTCATTTAGACAAAAATTCTGGCCAAAACCAGCATAATTTTCTTCTGGATAACAGAATTACTCTTATTCATTTCTACAGAACAGGAAGGCAAATAAACCTATGAATACAGAATCGGAAGAAGCTAAATCAATCAATTGAGTAGTTTAACCTCCAGCAAAAGAGGTGCTAAGGGCTGCAATGCATTCCAGGACCTCAGCAATCTTGGCAGTAGTTTATTTGATTTTTTCCCCACCTTTATCATTGTTATAAATAACTCAAGGCAGTGAACATACCTAAATACTCCTTCCTCCTCCTATCTTCCCCTCAACAACAATCCTGTGAGGTAGGCTGGGCTGAGAGAGAGTGACTGATCCAAAGTCACCAGCTGGCTTTCATGCCTAAAGTGGAACTAGAACTCAGAATTCCCTGGTTTCTAGGCCAACAGTTTAATCCTTACTTCTCCATACCCACTAATTTGGTCCATGATATTGAAAGCATACAAGAAATAAACCATTCTGTTTCTAGGAAGAGCCTATTATCACAGACTAGGGCCATGATGATGAACCTATAGCACAAGTGTGCCATCTCTCTGGGCACACGATCCGGGTTCCAGCGGACTGGTCAGCTGGTCTTCACACACACGGGAGCACCAGAAAAGCAGCCGCCCGGTGCCCATGCATGCGCCGGGAAGATGATCTTCTTGTTTCTAGCATGCGCATGTATACAGGTCAGGTGGTCTTCGCATGTCCATATGTGCCAGAAAATGGAAGACCAGGTGGCCGGTGCACATGCACACGGCGGAAACCGGAAGATCATCTTCTTGGTGCGCACATGTGTCCCAGGCAGCTGCTCTTGTTTTCCGGCATGCACACATGCACACGCTCCCATTTCGGCACTCGGTGCCAAAAAGGTTCCCCAACACTGGACTAGGGCATGGGGCCATCCCAGTGTCAATTCGTACCATCTAGTAGGGCTGCTTTGAATTCCCCTCCTCATGTACATGTAATATACAGGAGGTGAGGGTTGCAGGTGGCTATTCTTCAGAAAGAAAAATGGATTTTGCATATATGGGGGGGGGGGTTGGTCTATTGTTTTCTTTCAGGATTCAATTTCGATATCAAAAAATTCCTGAAGCTATAGCCTAAGTCAAAATAAGTTCAAGCCAGGGTGGATTTGATTTAAATCGAGTTCATTTAAATCACAATTTAAATCATGATTTAAATCACTAGTAAAAAGGCTTGATTTAAATCAATTCGATTTAAATCATAATTTTTAAAGAGCAACTGTCACCTCTGCTACTCCTTTAACCCACTGTAGACTCACCGATAGTCCCAGTGTTGCAGAATATACAGCCTCATGCTACATAACTAAGCTCCATTTCATGCTGAATAAACTAAATTATTTATGTATCTTAAATAGAAAACTATCTTACGATAGATTTTTACCCCAAAAGTTTTTTATTAAAATAAATTCGATAAAAATCAAAAAAATCTGATTTAAATAAAAAAAATCCGATTTAAATCAAAAAAATCTGATTTTTTTTTAATTTTTTAAAAAAAATCATTGATTTTTATCCACCCTGGTTCAAGCCCAGAAAAAAAAAACAGTGAAGAAAAAAAAACAACCACCAATCCTCTGTCAGCCAAAATCTTTCTAGAGATTTTACAGGAAAGCCACCAAGCAGCACCCTGCTCTCCTAGTCCTCAGGGGCTGACAGCTAAGGGGACCAAAGAAAAGGAAAACGAGAAGGTAAAATACAAAGACAACAACTAAACTGGGTTCCAAAGAGGGAAATAAGCCAGCCCAGCAAGAGAAGGGGGGGGGGAAACAACAACCCTACAGCAGAACCAGCTTTTCAAAGTCTGGTAGCCTTTCCCTTAAGCCTTTCCTCCATTGTAGGGAGGATGATTATCGGGGGGGGGGCGCGAGGGGGGGTAGGTAATCCAAGGTTTCAATGCTTCGGTTTCAACAGAACTATCCTCATTCGGAAACGAAACTCCCTGGTGGGTCAATGGGGCTTCTTCACACGATAAGCACCCATAGTCCCTGCCGTGCATTTCTTCTCCCGCCTCTGCAAAGGGGCACAGAAACTCCTTCTCTTTCTAAACCGATCAGAAGTATAGCAAAAGCAGGAGGAGGAGGAGGAGGAGGAGGAAGCGGGCTAACCACCCGCCTTTTCCCACCCTAATTCAACGCAGCGGAGACGGGCCGGGTCAGCCGCTTCCTCTCCTTCGCCAGCCCGCCTTCCCTCCCCCGTCCCCGTCCCGCGACTGCTGAGGGGCCACCTGGAAACACATGGAAGCGCCGCTCGGCTTTCAGAACAGCCTCGGAGAAGCCCGGCGGGGTCCGCAAAGCGATCCCGGCCTGCCCCTGTCACCGTCCCCGTTTTGCCGGCCTGCTTCTCCCTTCCGCGAGCTCCTACCTACCTGCCCCTTCGCTGAAGTCGCCGCCGCCGCCGCCGCCGCCGCTACCCCCTCGGCCTCCTCCCGGCCCCACGCACCGCGGCCCGGCGCCTGCTAGCACTATGGCGGGCACACACTTTGCTCGTCACCGCGGCAGAGCCTCGTCGCGCTCCCTCCCCCCCCACACCCTCCCAGCCCCACGCGCTCTTCGACCCAGCGCCGGAGACACATTAAGGCGGCGCGCGCACAGGCCCCAGGGAAATGTAGTCCGAGGAGTGCGCCTGCGCGCAACTGGTCGCAATTCATGTTCTTCCCCCCCTTTCCTTCTCCGCAAAGGGCTTTGGGAATCGTAGTCTCTGCTTTCTGAAAAGCGTTTCTTGTTTTCCTCCGCGGGAGGAGGCGCTGGCTTCCTCTAACGCCGCGGGAAAAGCGCGAAATGGCTGTTTTTAGTCAGCCTGCGATCCCCGCGGCTTCGTAGTCGTACGGGAAAGCCTGTTGTTAAAAGTTTTTTCGATGGCATGAGAAATATTTTTTTAAACTACAAGTATAATAGGCTGAAAAGTGTTTACATTCAATAAATCTAAGTTGGATGAGAGCCTCTAGCTGCCTAAAATGAAGCGCAACTTCTCAGTTAGCATGCCGACGATGCATATGGCACGAATTTGCTGCAGACATTGAACTACTTCGACTATATTTGCAATCCTTAATACGCAGAAGCAAAGGTCTTTGATCTCGATTGGACTGACTTCTTGGTAAATAATATGCAGACTTCTATCTTACATCAAAAAAGTAAATTCAGCTCTCCAAAGGCTGCTTATTGAATTTAATTTGGCATTGTGGCAGAAGAACAAAGTAGAGATAGTTCTCGATTTATACTACCACAGCTGAGAGCAGAATTTCTGTTGCTAAGGAAAGTAGCTGTTAATTGAGTCACCCCAATTTTACAACCTTTTTGCCATATCTGAATCACTGCAGTTGTTAAGTGAATCGTGGTTGTTAAGCGAATCTTCCCCCCCCCCATTGATTTTGCTTGTTGGAAACCAATTGGGAAGGTCGCAGATTTGTGATCATGTGACTCTGGGATACTGCAACTGTAAATTGCATAAATCGCAATTCCAAAGTGATTGCAGGGGATGCTGCAACAGCTGTAAGTGCCAGTAACTTTTTTTCAGGGCCATTGTGACTTTGAATAGTCATTAAGCAAACAGTCCTAAGTGAAGGACCACTAGATAAACTCTTGTCTATGCTGCAACATTGTGTTGCAGTTCAATATTACTTCAGGTTCATAACTATTGCAAATAGTTATAGCAGTAACATTGTACTATTATATCTGAAAGTCCTCACACTTCAAAAGAAAGAGGATTCAAAAGGTCTTGCATTCCTCTTATAAAAAGTTACAGTATCGAGTTGTCCAGCATCAATCATTCTCCTAGTCATAGTGGATGTTTTAGCATTACATCACACAATAGGTAGTTTGTTGCTTCCTTTCACATTGTTGCTATACAGTCTAATAATCCCTATCACTTTTTGGCTGGAAAAAAATCCCTTAGTGTTTAGTGATGATTAAGTAGAATTTCTACTCTATGTAGTATTGAGCTGTAATAAAATCTTCCAAGCAGCTATAGCATTGTAAGAAACAAAGACAACATCTTTTAAAACTGAAGTAATATATGAAATTGCTACTGCATCTTCAGATCAAAGATTATATCACTCATGACCCTGGATAAGCCATCATAGCTTCAGGTAATCCTTTCTATCTCTCAGTTTCAGAACCCACTCCCTTCCTTTATCATTACAATCCTGGATTGCTTTAAACATTACATAGCATATTATGTGAAACAAGAATCAAGAAATTACTTATTTGTTTATATATCATAGTATCAAGACATCACTAATTTGTGTCACCACCACCCACCACCCATTTAAGACTGTAACTTCTGTTACCTACAATACCACTATTAACCAGCCTAATGATATGACTACTTTGGGAATAAAAGAATATATTGTTTATTTGTTTGTTTTACAACATTTATATACCACCCCAGTAAATATAGACTTTGATCTATATCATTCACAGAATTAAAACCATAAATTCCTATTACTCATAAAATGTTAATGAGTAACAATAATAATATTAATTACTGCAAAAAAAAAACAACCATTGGTCACTTGGTCATTATCCCATATATATCACATTGCAATAGTCCAGAAGAAGTTATCAAGGCAGGAATTACTGTCATCAGGGTTTCCTGGTCCAAGTAGGATGATAATTGTGATATCAACTGAAAATGGGCAAAGCCCCCCCCCCAGTTTTTACCTACTGCTTGAACAAGGGGGCACTCAAGTCATAGATCACCTCCTTCATGGCCAATATTAGATAGAAAAATATTTTTATGGAGGAGCTGCTGCTCCATCTGGCCAGAGTTAGTCTAAATCTCTATCTCTCTATCCAGTCTCTGATAGTATGCAAGGCACCAATTCAAGACTTCCACAACATTTCCAGCCTAGCCTGAAGTGGCAATGTACCATCAATATACTTTATCCCAAGCTAATGATTGATCACCTATTTCATATAGATGCTAAGGTACATTAGAAAAGGATCAAATCCTGTGATTGAAGCAACCAAGAATCATTCTCTCTGCATACCTACCAACTGGAATTTTCTATCCAGTGCCCTTAATTCCCAACACTTGCAGGGAGCCCAGAAGGAGACAAGATGGGCATGAATTTAACAGGTGGCAGACCTCATACTACAAAGACTTTACTCCTGTAAGTACCACAAGATGCACAATTTAAGGTGGAATAAATACCCTCTCTCACCTCACTTAATTCTGCCCAATTTGTATCCAAACCAGAGCAAATACAAATGACTTATTTACAAATAAACATGCAAAATTATGTGGAAAGCCTTCAGGCATCTCTTACAATCCTGAATAGAGCCATTAGGCAAGAATCTGTAGATGCAGTAAACATGAGGAACTGATTCTTCACCCTTTGTCCTTTGAGATGCACCAGATCAGAAAACAGAAACTGCTAGGATTACCAGGGTACTACCCGTGTTTCCCTGAAAATAAGACTGGGTCTTATATTAATTTTTGCTCCAAAAGATACATTAGGACTTGTTTTCCAGTTAATTCTTATTTTCAGGGAAATACAGTACTAAATGCGTCCATTGGCTGCCAATCTTATTTATGGGGCTTATTTATTGGGTAGGGCTTATATTACAAGCATCCTGAAAAATCATGCTAGGACTTATTTTCCAGCTGGGTCTTATTTTCAGGGAAATACGCTGTAAAGTATAACAGAATATTAAAAGCCTGCCCTATGACCCCTCTTATACCAAGCAGAATCAAGGCAGGTGTCAATCCTTCAAGGTATATTAGTTCAGGAAACAGACTCCATAATGATGATTAGAATTGTACTTTATTGTTGGAAGATATAGTAACCTAATTTTGAAAACTTCTGCTCATACTAACTCAAATCAAGACCATGTTATCTTATGTTTCCTTCTGATCCCTCTTACCTCTGTGGGTTAAGTTCATATTTACTTAATAGTTCTTGCATTCCTTCTTCAAGGTGAGTTTTGTACTCTTGTACATTGGAGTAATTTGAGTTTCTTTCTCACACTTTCCCTTTTACCAAGACTAATTTTTCCACCCTTAATTATTCCTGCATTCTTTTGTCTAGGTTTTGTCCACATAACATTATATTCTCCAAGCAGTTCTAGAAGCATCTTCTCAGTTGGTGCTAAATGTTTATCAGAATCACTTCCAATAGCAAGATGCAACAAATCTCAGTATCTCCATCCCCCCTATATCTCAGACATTTCAAATCAGTAAGAATAAAAAGGAGCAACGGAAATATATCTTTTGATCAAAATGGCAGTTATCCCCACTGCAAGACAAAATAATAGAAGGGGATAATTTTTGAGAGGAAGAATCAAAGGATGCACAGAAAAAAATGGAGCAATCAGTTTTCCATGAATAAAAAGGGGAACACCTTCATTTTTATGTATTTATACATGTACTAATGTTAATCCATAAATCAGTTTCCTAAAAATCCTAGATAAAAATTACATATACAAACACACACAAAACCTCTGCAAGATATTATTTGTGATGAGATAGCTTCCAATACTTGCAAACATTTCTGTTTCCATTGGCTTTTCAGTTGTATGCAAAATTATTTTCAAATCAAACCACATTAATCCTCTATATGGCAGTAAGAAAACAGAGTAGATGTTCTCCCTGTCCCCATTTTTCATTCTATCAGGTGTGAATAACAGTTAACTGTTCCGTCAGTCCATTAAATAACATTTCATAGGTTGCATTCTGATTTTAAAACTTGCTGGCTGCCTTGAGCGAGCAGGAAGACATGGTATAAATGTAATTAATACCTGTAAATGTATAGGAAGATGGGTGAACCTTTTTTTTTTACTTTAGAATTGAAGACTTCATGCAAACTTGAAGGAAAAAAGTACAGTTTACTACAGCAATATTCTAGAGTTTCAAAAAGTCTTAGAACTTCAAATATGATTTCATCTTACTTTGCTCTAATATTTGTGTACAGTTTTTTTACTCACTTTAAAGTAGGTAAATAAACTTCTTAACTTATCTTCAGTACTCTGGATCTACACAGTTCA
The DNA here is from genome assembly GCF_059756535.1 of Pantherophis guttatus. NCBI lineage: Eukaryota > Metazoa > Chordata > Lepidosauria > Squamata > Colubridae > Pantherophis > Pantherophis guttatus. The sequence continues at coordinate 210,418,416 of NC_142064.1, forward strand.
TTTGGAATTATGCTCTCATACCCAAAGTTCAAGTCCACTGAAAAATTATCACCATGTATCACTAAGGACCTTAGTATCTGTTAAATGAACATGATTCCAAATTCCATCCCAATTTCTGCAGAAAAAATGTCAACAGATGCATGATAAAACAGAAAGTCTGATTAAAGATTTGAAGAATATGTGCTTTAAAGAGATCTCATTATTCTTCTAAGATTTCCTAGTATTACCTAAGGAGACTTTTCTTGGGAAATTTAGTTAGTCACCTTATACAAGTAAACTGATCACTTCCATTACAGAAATCTGAGATTTATCTTATGCAACAAAAGTGGATTCTGAAAAATCAAGGAGTACCTGCTACTAATGTGTTTTATTAATAAGACAAAAACACAGAAAATTATACAATCGTATATGACTACTTGTAATTACTTATTCACTTCACATTTCTGTAATCTTAGAAAGCAAAATTCATTTTTGTTATTAGAACAGTTTCTCAAGATGGTAGGTTTCATTTGCTTTTTGAAAAGCACAGCTTATTTGGAGTTGTCTTTTCTTTCAAGCACATATCTTTAAAAAAATATATAGTTTAGTCTGACAAAATGTAGCCTTCAGAATGGGGATGGAATGAACAAATTATGAAGGGGTGCTTTGCAACAAGATTGACTAAATTACTAAATTAACTTTGAAATGTGTGAAAGTTTTATAGGACTATTTTCAAAATATTTCACAGAAAAATTATATTTACCTTTACAGAAACATCTGATGACTCATGTTGATGATTTTGGCTCAACAATTACTCAATGGTCTAAATGTTTTTTTCTAGTGGTAAGTGAATTTGCTTCATTGGATGAATCATCTGGTACAACCACTTTTTCTTCTTTAACAGTGTGTTTTATCATCAGATTCCATTCTGATGTCATAAACCAGACAGGTATTCCCATTAAAGCACTTTTTTCTTTATTTGTCCTAGACAAAGTGATATGGTATGGGTAGGCATTATATATATATATATCACAGTAGATGTATTGTACAGGAGGATTTCTTAAAATGTTATGCTATGTGGAAATGAGATTGAGTATTTTTAGTTTAATTTCTTCTGTATGCTCTCACTAATGCTATAAAAGCTATGTTATATTCAATTTATTATTGTTCCATTTTTTCCCCTCACTGGTAATAGAACAAGTTCTAAACCTGATTTTATTAAGTAAATCTTAAGGTTTGCTATAATTTACCACAATTTTTAATTAGTTGATTGCATTTTGAGTGATCAAAGCAGGAGAGCAAACTGGTGTTTTTCATGAGAAATCGAAAAGAAAAAGGATGAGGAAGAAAATGGAAAAGTCAAGGAGATGGAGATAGAGACTGCTTACTGATGTCTCTTATTGGCTATTCCTAACTGCTGTTGATTGCCCATTGTGTGTGATTGGAGGATTGGTTGCTGCTGACCTAGTTGGAACAATTTGTGGGAACATAAAAGGAAACTAGAATCTGAAAATAGAGAGAAAAATACAGTAAGAGACGGGTGGGTGCTTAGCAAGAAGAAAATGCAGGGAGACTAAGCAAGATGGATGATGAAGGAGGTTTTGTGAACATCTCTAAAATATGTGCAGTGTTAATCCCACTACATGAAGAGAACCCAAATTATACCCAATAGAAGTCCAAGTTACATTATTACTGAAGAAGGTACAAGGGTTTGAGGAGAAATTTTCTGTACTGCAACATAACGGGTAGTGAGAATTTTCTGGGTAAGACAGAGAAGGAAGCAAACACATAAAGGACACAAATGGAATCATGTGTCCCAGGTAAGGATCAGGAGGTACCCAGGATCAATGTAACACAGCAACTGATATTAAGTTCTTGGTCTAGAAAACAATCTATGACTATCTGAGGAATCCTCACCAAACCTGGCCTCACAGAATGGCTGGGAAGACACTCTATTTATGGCTGCCCAATTCAAACAGTTGTGACTGTGCGTGTCGTACCATCAATAATAAAGTAAGTAGCAACAAATCCCGTATAATTAAGAACAGCAACAGGTATTAAAAAGAGATCAGAACCCCAATTTATTTTAAACTCCTCCAAGCAAAAACTCCAGTAAACTTGGCCCCAATGCCCAAGGAAGGACCAAATTTTTAATGCTGTTCTGAAGGCCAGAAAATTGGGGCCAACTGTATATTGGAAGGGCAGGTACTGCAACAGCCAAGGCACGTATGCTGGGTCCCGCCACATAACGTTGCTTCAGGAAAAGGACTTAAAACATGTCCATCCTGTATAGCCATAATGGCTAACCTATGACACATGTGCCTGAAGTGACACAAAGCCATGTCGCCTGGCACACATGGCATTGCCCGTTCCTCTTCTGGGTTTCTGGCGCACATGTGTGGGCGACGATCAGCTGGCCTTTTTGCATGCGGCAGTGCTGGAAACTGGAAGAGCTGGTCTTCTGTTTTCCTGTGTGAGCATGTGCACCAGCTAGCTGATCGTCATGTGCGCATGCATGCCAGAAACCCAGAAGAGTAGCTGGCCGGCACGCATGCTTACGCCGGAAACTGGAAGTTCATTTTCGGATGCACACATGTGCCCTGGGTAGCTCCTCTTCTGGGTTGCAGCCCACACAAGCACACTGCCGAAAAGGTTTGTCATTACTGCTGTAAAATGTGTAACATGAGCATATATTGTTGAGCATAGCGGTGTCATGTAGTGTTTAGGGGTGATAACCAACATCTTGAATTTCACTTCAAAGCCTTTTGGGAGATACTGATGTGTATGCAAATCTACCTGCATTCTGGACTAGTTGTAGTTTCTGGATTATCTTCCAGCATGTTGCAGTAGTCCATCCAAGAGATGACTTAAAACGATTAATGGTAAGCAAAGCCTTTTGCTGCAGAGCAGAGGCAATTAGCAAACAAGACAAAGTTGTGTAAATGCCTTCCTAGTCACAGCTACTACCTGTTTGTCAAGTAGAAGATATGACTCAAGGAGAACCACAGATTGCACACTTGCCCTGAGTGGGAAAATACCACACCGCAAGAACCAAAAATGGGAAATCTCTCCCCACCCCCAAGACCTGGCAGGCCCTAAGCTCACAGCTATTTGGTCTTGCGGGAGTTGAACTGAAACTTGTTCTTTCCTATCCAGACACCCATAGCCTCTACACTCTAGCAATAATTCTTGACAACACCGCTTGCAAGCCAGGGACAGAGATATACAGCTGTGTATCAACAGTGCACTTATGATGCAGTTCCCATACAGACTGGTGACTTCCTCCAGTGACTTCATGTAGAAGTGGAACAGAAGTAGAGAGAGCATAGAGTGCCTATGGTAGATTGCACTCCCTAACCCACTCCCTAACCCTGGCTGAAATTGGCCCCAGAAAAGGAGGAGGACCACTGTAACTCCCAGCCTCCCAATTCCAACCCCTGGAACAAGTCCAGAAGGAACAGTGTTTGATGCAGGGGTGAAATCCAGCTGGTTCCGACAGGTTCTGGAGAACCGGTAGCGGAAATTTTGAGCAGTTCAGAGAACCGGCAAATATCACCTCTGGCTGGCCCCAGGAGTGGGGAGGGAATGGAGATTTTGCAGTATCCTTCCCCTGCCACGCCCAAGCCACACCCACCAAGCTATGCCACACCCACCAAGCCATGCCCACAGAACCGGTAGTAAAAAAAAATTGGATTTCACCACTGGTTTGATGCTATCAAAAATCTCAATCAAGGAGATTCAGAATGATTGCATTTCCCCCCATTCTGAGCCTGCCACTTGGGTTCCATTGGGTAAAAGAAACTCAAGAACCAATTTGAGGAAGAAGAAGCACACATTGTAATTACGAGTGATTCCCTGCTTCAAAAAATAGAGGCTACAGTATGTTATAATAAATGCTATAGTATAGTGTGCAGGCCAGACATACATTGTAGAGGTGTGTTGCCATTAAGGCTGCAAAAACTTTTCAAGGACAGTGATATTTATCTGTGCCAGAAAGTATCTTGAATGGATCTCCAGAGATCCAGAGCTGGACTGGAACAAAAAAGAAACTGAAAGCACAAGTAGTGTTTTTATTTTTCAAATTAATTGTTCCACATAAGACAGAATTGGATCTTGGAAGCAAATAAATGGCTACATAGACTTAGATACCAAGAAAAGTTTCTGGACTACTGTAGATTTCATTATTTTTATGAATGACTTCTGAGAAGATAATAATAATAATAATAATAATAATATAATAATAATAATAATAATAATAATAATAATAATAATAATAATAATAATAATAATAATAATAATAATAATAATAATAATAATTTTATTTCTATACCGCCCTTCTCCCGAAGGACTCAGGGCGGTGTACAGCCAATTTAAAAACACAAGACACAACAATAATTAAAAATTAAAATAATTAAATAGATTTGGCCAATTTAAAACCCGAAAAATTAAAATACCCCAATTTAAAATTATTATACTGACAGCCCTGCCTGGCGGAACAACAGGGTCTTCAGTGTGCAGCGGAACACCCGGAGGTCGGAGATCTTACGTATTTCCGGGGGCAGTTCAGTCCACAGGGTTGGGGCTCCCACAGAGAAGGCCCTCCCCCTGGGTGTCGCCAGCCGACATAACTTGGCCGATGGCACCCTGAGGAGACCCTCTCTGTGGGAACGGACTGGTCGGTGGGAGGCTATTGGTGGCAGAAGACGGTCTCGAAGGTATCCGGGTCCTGTGCCATGGAGCGCTTTAAAGGTGGTAACCAACACCTTGAATCACACCCGGAAGACCACTGGGAGCCAGTGCAGCTCGCGCAGGAGGGCTGTCACGCGGGCACAACAAGGTGCGCCCATAACCACCCGCGCGGCCACATTCTGGACCAGCTGGAGCCTCCGAGTGCTCTTCAAGGGGAGCCCCATGTAGAGAGCATTACAATAGTCCAGCCAGGAGGTGACAAGGGCATGAGTGACCGTGCGCAAGACGTCCCGGTCCAGAAAGGGCTGCAACTGGCGGATCAGGCGAACCTGATAAAAGGCCCCCCTAGCCACGGCCGTCATATGCTCTTCTAAAGACAGCCGTGCGTCCAGGAGGACACCCAGATTGCGAGCCCTCTCTGTGGGGGGCAAAGATTCACCCCCAATAGTCAGCGATGGCACCTGCTGACTATATCGGGACGCCGGTAGCCACAGCCACTTGGTCTTGGAAGGGTTGAGTCTGAGCCTGTTCCTCCCCATCCAGACCCGCACGGCCTCCAGGCAGCGAGACATCACATCAAGGGCATCGTTGGGGTGGTCTGGGGTGGAGATGTACAGCTGAGTATCATCAGCGTACAGGTGACACTTCACCCCAAAATCACGGATGATCTCACCCAGCGGCTTCACATAAATGTTGAACAGAAGAGGCGAGAGGACCGACCCTTGTGGCACTCCCCATGCGAGATGCCTCGAGGTCGACCTCTGCCCCCCTGCCAACACGAACTGCGAGCGGCCGGAGAGGAAGGAAGAGAACCACCGCAAAACGGTGCCCCCTACTCCTAACCCCTTCAACCGCTGCAGCATGATACCATGGTCGATGGTATCAAAAGCCGCTGAGAGATCTAATAGGACTAGGACAGAGGAGCAACCCCTGTCCCGGGCCCTCCAGAGATCATCCACCAACGCGACCAATGCCGTTTCTGTGCTGTGCCCCTGCCTGAAGCCCGACTGGTACGGGTATAGATAGATAGCTTCATCCAGGTGCCTGGCCTGGGCAGTTGTCGTGCCACCACACTCTCAACAACCTTCGCCACAAAACGAAGGTTGGAGACCGGATGATAGTTAACTAATTCAGCCGGGTCCAGGGAAGGCTTCTTGAGGAGGGGCCTCACCACCGCCTCTTTCAAGGCGGCGGGAAAGGCACCCTCACTCAGAGAAGCAGTTATAATCCCCTGGAGCCAGCCTCGTGTAACTTCCCGGGAGGCCAGTACCAACCAGGAGGGACACGGGTCCAATAAACATGTGGCGGCACTAATCCTACCCAGAACCCTGTCCACATCCTCGGGAGCCACAGGATCAAACTCCTCCCAGATAATATTCTCAAGACCTACCCTTGTCTCCTCCCCCGGACTCACCCAGTCGGAGTCCAAGCCTTCCCGAATCCAAGCGACTTTATTGTGCAGGAATTGCACAAAATCCTCAGCTCGACCCTGCAAGGGATCCTCCCGCACTCCCCCCCGAAGAAGGGAGTGGGTCACCCTAAACAGGGCGGCTGGGCGGTTCTCTGCAGATGCGATAAGAGCGGAAAAATGGTTAGATTTTGCCGCTTTTATCGCCACTAGGTAGGTCTTGATATAAGACCTCACCTGTGTCCGGTCGGAATCAGAATGACTAGTCCTCCAAATGCTCTCTAGGCGTCTTTTCCGATGCTTCATCTCTCTCAGCTCTTCAGAAAACCAAGGAGCCAATTGAGATCGGCATCGGGTCAGAGGCCGCAAAGGCACGACATGATCCAAAGCTCTGGCGGCCGCACTCTCCCAGGCGGCCACCAGCTCTTCAGTCGAGTCGTGTGTCAGAGTCTCAGGAAACGGCCCAAGCTCCATCAGGAACCTTTCTGGATCCATCAGGTGCCTGGGATGGAACCATTTAGTCGGTTCCGTCTCCCTGCGGCAGGGGGAAGCGGTAGGAAAGTCCAAGTGAAGGAGCGAATGATCTGTCCATGACAAGGGTTTAATGTCTAAGTCCCCTCTACCAAGATCATTCAACCACTGACCAGAGATGAAAATCAAGTCCAGAGTGTGTCCTCCTATGTGAGTGGGGCCTTGAACTAACTGGGTCAGGTCCATGGCCATCATGGAAGCCATGAACTCCCGAGCCACCTCTGACGTCTCACCCACGGATGGAAGGTTGAAATCCCCCATGACAACAAGTCTGGGGGTATCCACCGCCACCCCGGCGATGACGTCGAGTAGCTCGGGTAGGGTCGCTGCCACGTGGCAGGGAGCCAGGTACGCAGTCAGCAAACCCATCTGGACCCCACGGCCCCACTTCACAAAGAGGGACTCACATCCGGCTATCTGAGGAACAGTGGTCTCCCTCGGACAAAGACTCTCCCTAATAATCACCGCCACTCCCCCACCCCTCCCCTGGGCCCTTGGCTGATGAAATGCACGAAAACCTGGTGGGAACATTTCAATGAGGGGGACCCCCCCTCTTGGCCCAACCAGGTCTCCGTAATACCTGCCAGGTCCGCACCCCCCTCCAATATAAGATCACAGATGAGGGGGGCTTCATTGACAACCGACCTGGCATTACATAACATCAGCCGTGGACCCTGGGCCTGAGACTCTGCACAACCCAGGCCACGAGGTGCGCATTGGGGACCGGAGTGCGCAATTGCTCATAAACAGCGTATGCGCACCCCCAGCACATGATATGGTCCCCTGCGCCCATCATACCTGCCCCTCCCACTCATTATTTCAATTATATTGCCCTTCTTGTTATCCCCCTGCTCCCCGGATAAATTTTCTTTCCTGACCCCTCTGCTGCAGCCAATCAGCCTGTCACCCCGCTCAGTAGCTATCTGGACCCCCCCCCAGGTCCACTTTCACAACCCCCTCCCTTCCTCCCGGGTCCCCTTAAAATTTTCTTTAAAAATTTAAATAAAAAACCCCTCAACCCCCTCTTCGCAGCATGCCATCTCTTGGGATTCCAAAATCCGTCATCAAGATAGGCCCTCGATAGCATGGAGGGCCAGGCCTGCAAGAGGGGGGAGTCTCGCAGTGCAAGGAGTTCAGCGGCCGAGTGCATCAAGAACCGGGAAGGGTGAAGCATCCTCTGGCTGAGGTTCCATAGAATAGTCTAATCGTCCTAGGGCATGGAGAGGCAGCAACTCAAGACATGGGAAAAACCGGGCTCCACTGTCCTCTCACGACAGTGGAAGAAGTCTCGTAATGTAGATAATGTAGATCTCATGAAGGATGTGATTGACAAACACCTCAACAATTTAATTAATTAAAGCAAAAGAGGAAAATGAGCAAAAGCCTAGAAAAATACCACCAAGGACTGGAGCCAACAGTGCAAGAGACAAAGGAAAAAGCATGAAGGAAAAGGGACAGAAAGTTTTCTGATTTGATTTATATATGTGAGGTGTGTGTTAACTGTTTCCAAAGCAAAGTATTCCCTCTTCAACAGGAATCACCCTGTAACACTCATTATTATGCTGTTAAATACTATAAGTCCTTTTCTCAAAATAAATAAATTTCACAAAACGTGGCATTTAAGGAATATAGACCCTGTGGTTCTCCATATTAAATATCAGCCGACTATGGTTCTTTTGTAGATGACATTTAGATTGTACAATAATAAGGTTTAAAAGTGGAGCAAAAATGTATAATGAATTTCTTCATATATTTCCTATTTTTCAGAATAAAATCTTTCCAGAGTAGCTACTGTAACAACATATTATACCATTTTTATAAAATCTTGCCTTGCTTCAGTTAGTTACTCTGCAGTATTGTACATGTGTGGTTAGAATGCTTATGAGCAATTGTCTATTGTTATGCCTCCTTAAGCACAACTCTGTAACATCTGGTGTGATTTGCAGACAGGTGGTAGATCATGTTCTTAAGGACATCTGCTGGTAGAGAAAATAGCTCCAACTTGCCAGTTTGGCATACAAGAACATTTCTGAGTCCTGCATCACTTTATTCTTTGAAACCCTCTACTCCTTCCTCTCTCCCCAGCTTCTCTTTTGGCTCTTTGTCTGGGAAGGTAGTTATGGTTGCTATCCTTCTTTCTGCCCATAGGGCACTCAAGGCAGATTACAATACAAAACTCTTATGCAATACAATATATCTTATACAATATATCTTATACAATACAAAACTTGAAAAATGTTATAAAAATAGTTAACCTCATCACCAAACTAATTAACTAAAAGGAGGCCTGGGTTAGGGAAAGAAAGGTCTTGATTACTGAAAGTAGAAGGATCTAAGAAAATGAAATTCAACAGTGAAAAAAGTAAGGTTCTACATTTATAGTTATAGTTATAGTTTTTTAAATTTGTATACTGCCCTTCTCCCGAAGGACTCAGGGCGGTGAACAGCCAAAATTAAAATACATACAGTATAAAAATTAAAATAAATTAAAACAGAATTAGATCAGTTTGGCTTCCCCAAATTTTAAAACCCCTTACCCATAAAATAGCCCATTAAAATTTTAAGCCAGCCCGGCTTGCTGAAATAAGAAGGTCTTCAACGCTCGGCGGAAAGTACGGAGGTCCGAGATCAGTCGTATTCCTGGGGGTGGCTCATTCCAGAGGGTGGGTGCCCCCACAGAGAAGGCTCTCCCCCAGGGGTCGTCAGTCGACATTGCTTGACCGACGGCACCCTGAGGAGACCCTCTCTGTGGGAGTGGATTGGCCAGTGGGAGGTTATCGGTGGCAGAAGGTGATCTTGTAAATACCCCGGCCCTAAGCCATGGACCGCTTTAAAGATGAGAACCAATACCTTGAAGCGCACCCGGAAGACCACTGGGAGCCAGTGCAGCTCGCGCAGAAGAGGTGTTACATGGGAGCGCCAAGTCACCCCCATAATTACCCGCGCGGCTGCATTCTGGACCAGCTGGAGCCTCCGGGTGCTCCTCAAGGGGAGCCCCATGTAGAGAGCATTGCAGTAGTCCAGGCGAGAGGTGACGAGGGTGTGAGTGACCGTGCATAAGGAGTCCCGATCCAGAAAGGGGCGCAACTGGCATATCAGGCGAACCTGATAAAAAGCCCCCCTGGCCACGGCCGTCATATGCTCTTCTAAAGACAGCCATGCATCCAGAAGGTTGCCCAAGTTATGAGCCCTCTCCGTGGGGGCCAATAACTCACCCCCAATAGCCAGCGATGGCACCAGCTGGCTATATCAGGAGGCCGGCAGCCACAGCCACTCAGTCTTGGAGGGGTTGAGTCGGAGCCTGTTCCTCCCCATATCCAGACCCGCACGGCCTCCAGGCACCGGGACATCACTTCAAGGGCATCGTTGGGGTGGTCTGGGGTGGAGATGTACAGCTGAGTGTCATCAGCATACAGATGGCACCGCACCCCAAATCCATGGATGATCTCACCCAGCAGCTTCACATAAATGTTGAACAGGAGAGGTGAGAGGACCGACCCTTGCGGCACCCCACAAACAAGGTGCTTCGAGGTCAACCTCTGCCCCCCAGCCAACACGGACTGCGACCGGTCGGAGAGATAGGAGGAGAACCACCGTAAGATGGTGCCTCCCACTCCCAACCCCTCCAGCCGGCACAGCATGATACCATGGTCGATGGTATCAAAAGCCACTGAGAGATCTAATAGGACCAGAACAGAGGAACATCCCCTGTCCCGAGCCCTCCACAGATCATCAACCAACGCGACCAATGCCGTTTCCGTGCGGCGTTTAGGCGCTCACATTTTCGATTCCGGGCAAACCAGTTGTTACAGTATGTGACGCCCACCTCTGACCACAAGATAATATATTCTAGTGTTCTGTATAATTTAGAAGCCTGGCTGCTGCCCTTTACATTAATTGTATCTTCCAAACAGTGCTCAAAGATGGCTTGATGTAAACTGTATTACAGTAGTTAAGCTAGGAAATAACTGAGGGATAAGTAATTGTTATAAACTGAGAGGCAAAAACCCTGACACACTTCCTCATAACCACTAAGAGTGAGAGGAATAGGAGGGAGAGAAAAGGGAGTGTCACATTTAGTCTTAGTATCATTTAGTATCAAAATGTTTTTAAAACATGTCACTTTTAATTTAATATCAAAGCAACATATTTTAAAAATTGCTTCAAATTTCAATGGTATCAGTGAATTTCCAGTTGGTATAATGTTGTCTAAATAAATTTTCTCATCTCCCCCCAGCGAGATTAGCTAAAATGTTTCCCGGGACATCTGCCTGCTGTTGGAAGTGCGGTTACAGCAATGGAACCTATTTTCACCAATGGTGGACCTGCCCGCAGGCGGTTAAATATTGGAAAAAAATACGGCAATGGATTTTGGAAATTACACAGATTAATTTGGAATTAAGACCTGATATTTTCCTATTGGGGGCAAAACCTTTGAATGTTAAATCAGATATATGGTTCTTGTTGATTCACATTATCACTGCAGCAAGATTAGCGTATGCGCAGGAGTGGAAAAATCAATACTTACCGATAGATTTGAAAATAGTATATAAAATTAATGAGTGTGCGGAATCAGATAGATTAACTAGATTGATCAATGGTAAAAAAGATTCAGAATTTTATAACAGTTGGAAAGTATGGTACGATTGGGTCCAGAAAAGGTGGGATAGAATAGATATATGATGATGTATATATATATGATGGCAAATATGTATGTATAAAGGAATGATTTTATACTTATGGACAATGTAATCATATTATACCATGGTGGCAGGATTGTATATTTTATTTGTGTATTAGTGTATAGAATATATTAATAAAAATTATATATATAGGATTGAAATAAAAAAAATAATAAATTTTCTCTTTAAAGAGACAACTACTGATTTTATTTTGGAAGCTTGCTTAGATTTTTCTTTGCTCAGCTGATGCTTTCTTTGAGAGGAATAGCTTCCATTGGAAACCAAAAACCATATCAAAAGAAAGTGGCAGGATATAGACAAGAGTGAGAAATGATTTCCTTTCAAGTACTTTCATTACTACTTAAGGACAGTAGTTTGAGCAAAAGATTGGTTAAAACAGTTTTTTTGACTAGGGAGTTATGGCACCCTGGGGGCCCTAGGATATTTCAAGGAGGCCAAGGGTGAGAAGTATGTAACAGGGATTAGGGCACTTGCTGAAACGGTCATAGAAAAACAAAATTATACTGCATATACTATCTTGCCCAGAAAATGCACCAGTTACAGCCCTATGTCCATTTACAACAATGGAACCACATGAGCCACAGGAGAAAAACAAGGTTGGAAGGGATCCACAAGTGAAAAAAAAGGTTGAGGAAACACTGGGTTAAAGTATGCTACATGTTTTAATTACTCTGCATTTCCCTGGTGCAATATAATATTATGCCAGATGGGGGCGTGCAGAACAAATTTTTCTTCAGTAGGTCACTGAGAATTTCAAGTATGGGATTTGAAAAAGAAAGTTTATTCTATGGTTGTTGACTTAGAGAAACATTGTGCTAAAAGAATAGGCTTGAAACGGTACTTCTGCACAACTACATGGTTGAAGATTGATTACTAAGTGTAGTAAGTATAGGATGGATGTAAAGCATAATGGGAATAAATAGAATATTTAGCATCTGAATCACTAAAAGTCTGTAGAGAGTCTCAGTCATGATTGTCCCAAAGGTGCATTTTCAGAAAGCAACTGGACTTTCTTGTTTTTTCCTTTTGAAGACATTTTGCTTCTCATCCAAGAAGCTTCTTCAGCTCTGGCAGGATAATAGGGAATGGAAGGATTTATATTCATGTTTTTATATTAATTTATAAACTTCCAAGACCTTCAACAACCCTCTAAAAGGATGCAAATTACCAGCTGTCTGCAAGGAATATAAATTCTTCCATTCTCCACTATCCTGCCAGAGCTGAAAAAACTTTTTGGATGAGAAGCAAAATATATTCAAAGGAAAAAAACAAGAAAATCCAGTTGCGTCCTGAAAAAGCACCTTTGGGACATCTGAATCACTGTTGATCAGGGAGTTAAAAAAAAAGATGTCTCCTTGGTGATTTAATATAGTTATGGATAAATGTCCAATGAAAGTTTGTGGTGATAGCAAATGTATGTTGAATAGAAATGTGAGAAGGACCTTAATGGACAGCCTAACTGAGTGTCACTAGCATACTGATGATACTTAACTCCACTGTGGAGGATATATTTGCCCAACAATCTGATGTAGATGTTAAATAGAAGTAGCATCCTGTGGAATAGAGGCCTTGAGCTGAATCTCTCTCCCCTCACTAATACTGATTGGAACTGGATTCAGAGGAAGGAGAACCTCTATAGAACTTACCCTCTAACCGAGGGGTGTCAAACTCACATTGTCATGGCAGCGTCACGTGACATATCGTGACTTTTTCCCCCTTCGCTAAACCAGGTGTGGGCACGTGATACATCTGGGCCGTGAGTTTGACAGCCCTGTTCTAACCCCTTCAACTGTTTGAGAAGGATATCATGGTCAATGGTATCAAAAACCACCAAGAATGCCAGGATTGAGTATGTGATCCCTGTCCCAAACCAGATCATCTACAAGCATGATCAGTGCTGCCTCAATTGCCATAATTTCAGACATGGATTGTAAGTCCCTTTGTTCAGTGCAATCATAATTTCAAGCAGTTGCTGAATTAATGGTCACCTTCGGGAGAAGGGCGGTATACAAATTTAAATAATAAATAATAAATAAATAAATAAATAAATAAATAAATAAATAAATAAATACTACCTACCTGTGAAAAATATAGATAATTTAATAATTTATTAAATGTAATATGTATTACATTTAGCCCATGTATTGTGCTCAATTAATATTCATTATGCCACTTCCATTTCAATAACACTGAAAGTGAATCTGCCTCACTAAGATCTTTATTTGACCAGAATCTGCTATATACTTTAAATAACTATTTAGTTCATATATGATAGGATAAGTGGATCCCCTTGTTACATGCGTACTAGTGTAACTATACAAGTTTACTTTGGTTCATTAATCTACCTATGTCTGCTTTTTCTGCTTTCTGTGACCACTCTGTGCCCTTGGTTCTTGGCAAATTCCCTGGTGTTCTTTCCTGTATCACAGTACTGGCACTGATATGCTGCATACTGTCCCAAGACTCTTATAGAAAATTTCAGAGTCACGTTGAATAATGTTTACAATAGAGCTATGCAAAGTCTTTGAAAAAAACTGCTTGCTGTCTATGCAAGCAGGTTACAAAACATCTTTCTAAATCATTGTAATGTTTCAGCTACCTCCACATACGTGTGCATGAACTATCACAATCACTTTAAAGGTATTCCTCACCTTATGACCATTCGCTTATCAATGGTTTGAATAAACAACGGTCTGAAAAATGATGTTTTATAGCTGATAAAGCATTTCCAACCATTGCAAAATGTTGCACCACATCACTGAAACCCAAGCAGGCAGCTCTTTCAGCCAGTACTTAAAAGACGAGAGCGCACCAAAATCCAGCTTGGATTTTCAGCCTCTGAGCACAGAGGCAGCACAGTAAAATAAGGAGTGCGGGGTGCCTCAGGGGGATGGGGGAGATCCTAGAAAGCTTGAAGCAAGCTGTATGTAACTATCTACTCAAAGGCTGAGAATCCTGCTTGGATTTTGGCAGTGAGGCAAGCCTGGGAAATAAACAGTACTATTTCTTGTTTGCAACGTTTTGCTTGATTAGACACACAATCTTCCCAAACAGGCTAGCTTTCAGTTAATCTCTACATTCTGTAGAAATATGCACATAGTGTTAAGAATAAAGAAAGAGCAAAATAGGCCTATACAACAAGAACCAAAAGAGGACAGTGCTCCTCATGCAGAAGGCAATTCCTTTGGTGCTAGGTTTTTAATGTTTATGGTTTTAGTAGACATATGTGTTATTTTGTTTTATTATTGATGTTTTATTTGTTGATTGGTAGCCAATCAGAGTTCAATATAAGATGGGTGAGTATAAGATATAAGAATATAATATAAGTATTATAAATGAATGAATGAATGAATGAATAATAAATAAATAAATACATAAATATTGTAGAACTTCTCAATACAGACCTTGATGTATGATTGGTCTCTTAATAACCGTTTGAAATTATGATGAACTTTAAAAAAAACTACTTACAACCTGTGCTTGAAATTATGTGGATCATATTTCTGATGCTTGGTGCTTGCATTTTCGACTGTTGCAGCATCCCATGACCATATAATTGCAATTTGCAATTTTTTTTTCTGTTTTCCAACAGAAAATGGCAAAAAATGCTCATTGGATATGCTGCATTCACTTAATAACCACATGTTCTGTTAACACTTGCTTGCGACCATCATAAAAACAGTCACAAAATTGAGTCTGGTCACGTGCTTAGTGACCACAACAACTTATGACCAAAATTACAGGCTCAATTGTGATTGTATGTTGAGGAATACCTGTATGCAAAAAGCATACAGACATCCCAATGCTTAAGGTCATCCTGTATATATTTCTTCAATAGTTTTTTCAAAGTCTGATTAGGACACTCCATTAGTTCATCTGTTTTGAGGGTAGTACAGACAGCTCTAATTCCAGATATGGCCATATCTACATACAAATGCTTCAGTAGTAGAGCTGAAAGCTTGGATCATGATCTGGCGTAGGCCCGGGGTACTTGCAGGACCATCTCCAGCCGCTCTCCCATCGTCCTGTGCGCTCTCACAGAGTTGGCCTCTTCAGGGTGCCATCGGCCAAACAATGTCGGCTGACGGCCCCCAGGAGGAGAGCGTCCTCTGTGGGAGCCCCGACCCTCTGGAATGGATTGCCCACTGAGCTCAGGACAGCCCCCGACCTTCTTTCCTTCCATCGCAAGCTGAAGACGTGGCTCTTCCGTCAACTCAACTGATCCGTTTGGGGGTACACTGTCATAATTTTAAACTGTTTTAATAGGATTGCTGATTTTAATTTTATTTCATTGTGATTTGTATTGGAAATTGTCATTTTCTAAGCTGCCTTGAGTCCCCAGGGAGAAAGGCGGCATATAAATCGCAATAATAAAATAAAATAAAATAAATCTGTCTAAATCTCATTAGGTACATCTTCTTCACTGAATGTCTTCAATTCAGTTGAGTTACTATGGTTGTTATTGTGCGCAGGGGTTTTGCCTCAGGGTATCTAGTAGCATAGTTACATAAAATCAGAATACTGTATAATGGTTCTTTTTCACTGATTTTGATAATGGTTCAACTATATCCATGGAAATTTTAGAATATAGGAGAGGAGCAATGGATCCCCCCCACCCATGGGAGCATTTGTCATGCTTCCCTTTGGGTTTTATATCCTGTCTGTCTGGATAGGATTGACAGTGAATGTCCTTATCTTTAGTTATTTCATCTAAAAGTATCTGTTTCTGTCAGCTCTTCTAAATCTCATCAGTGTTTTCTTCTTGACTGTGAGTTTTCATGTGAGTTTGAGTAAGTCTCCTCTGAAAATGGAGCATACTACTTGCTTCATTTTTTCTTCACTGCCAGGATCTCTTCTAACTTTATAAGGATTCTCATAAAAGCTACTGCCTCCTCACAGTGAAAGACCTTTTTGTTAAAGATATCTTACATCCACATCCCATTTGTGTTCTAAAGACTGGCTTCTATTTTTATCTGTCACCTAAAATCTTTCTCTTTATACGGCTACTTTACAACATCAGTGACATCTAGGTTAGATGTTAAAACTGGAGATATCTTCTATTAATTGAACCAATAAATACTTGCTTTTGCTATTTTTTAGCTTGAAGTCTGATAATGACTCTAGCTACTTTATTCTGCTTCTGTTGTTGCAGTGCAGTATCTCCAACTATTAGGTACTCATATATTAGCAAGTCAATATCAGTATCGTAATTACTTTGCATGCCAGATTTTTCATAGTATTAACAGTAACTTTCTGCTTCTGACTGTAGATCTACATCTAAACTTCAACAAATGAGACTTCTTCAATTTGTTCAAGATGGTGATGATAGACTTTAGATCAATACTATCTAGGTGCGGCCTTCTGCTTTCTATTGATTTCTATGAGTATTCATATTTCAGCTGCATTTTCTGTCCTTCTGTCCTTCATGAGCAACTATTTCTGGATTAATTTTTCTCTGCTTGACACATGCTTAAATTAAGCTTGTGGCTATCTGTGTGTATAGTTTTGTCTACATTTCCCTTCCCATTTAGAGTTAAAGATGTTAATTATTCATGATTGGCAGCTTCTCAAGTTAGCAGAGCATTTTCTTTCTTGTTCTTCCTTCAAAATACGATCCCATGATGGATGATCCCTTTGTGGTCTTTGGACCACTCTGGAATACTTCAGTGGTCTTCTATCCACTCTGGAATATTTTGATTAATTCTAGAGCAAACAAACTTCTGGTAACTCCAAAACACTTCAGTCTAACATGATTCATCACCCGTCTCATTTCATCAGCCAGTATTAACTTCCTGTCTCCCCTTTATGAGAACTGTTGTATGAAAATGTGAAACCTATTACTTTCCTAAGTAGTTCATCAAAGAACCAGAACAGTGTGGTCATACGATAGAATGGCAGTGTTCAGTTGCTACATAATTTCAGTTTTCAAGCGCCATCTTTCTTTTAAATAAAGAATTGTCTTTGAATAAAAATAACACAGTTTATTGTATTATATTACTGTTTAATCTGAAGGACAGAACATCCTGATTACAAATATATGAGATGTTAATTAATTCTAGTTTTAGGTTCATCACTGTAAAAGCATTGTTTTTATATCCAGTTTACTGACTATTGTATTTGGAATTTTTAAATTAATCAGGAACTGGGGATTGAGAATAAAGAATTTACTTCAGCCTTGATTTATGATAAGTTTTGTTATAGAATAACAATAAACTTCTCAGTGAGGGAGTGAGGACGAGCCTCAGTGGACCCTGCTAGAGCTTGGATAATTTGGGGAGTGCTAAACATGGTTTCCGTTCTTTTTCATTTTTCTGCCATTCTCTTATGACCCCACAGATTGCTGGAAGAGGAAGAGGACACAACTTATTAAGATCTTTCAGATCTTTTCTTTTTCCTGGTTCCCCTACTTCAATTGCTCCAGCTATTTCCTTTTCACCACCATGAAATTAGGCTGAAGGCTGTATACAGCCCTCAGTTGCAGGTTGCACACTTTAGTGTTTTTCCTCTTGCTCTTTTCTCAACTTTCCAGTCAGTAATATTGCAAAACATTCAAAACTTCTTGGGGTTGGCTTCACTGCTTTGTTACCTTATGATATTTCAGTCGATCTTCAGAACAATATTTGGTTTTTTCCCCCCTATTTATATGCAAGCCCTACATTACATTTTGCTACTTTTTAACAAAAATTTGGGGGGGGGACCCCAGGAAAAAAAAATACATGACACTATATCTGTTTTGTTATGGCAAGGACCACGTGGGCATCTCTCCCCCCCCCCCCGCGCCTCTTTTCTTAGTACAATAGCGGTGTTGAAGCTAACTGAGGGCGAACAAGCAGACCGAAGTTGCTTGATTTGACTTGCTAAGAGCTCTGACAGGACAAGAAGATAGACGCTGGGATTTAACTCCCCCTGCTTCTTTCTAGGCCTGGACTGTCTCGGGTTCTGTTTTAACCATTGAGGAATAACCGCCCCCTCCCTCGCCCGCCCGCCCGCTCGCCCCCATCTTTGTCCCGAATGAGTTCCTTCTGCGGGTCCTCCAACCCTTCGTTTTTGTTTTTTCTTTTCTTTTCGCCTCCTTTCTGTCTACTGTGCCAACTCTCTCCCAAGGGATGTGGGAACCTTTGTACGCTCTCGGAACCTTTGCTGTCGGTGTGCCTGTTGCTGCCCGGGGAAATCCTCCAAGTAGCTCCGACTAAGGGGACGTATTACCGTTGCGTACCCCAAGCGGAGGGATTGAGGAGCGACGAGAAGGAGGAGGAGGAGGAGGAGGTGGTGGTGGTGGTGGAGGAGGAGGCGGTGACGGCGACAACGACGAGCGTTAAACGGGGGGCCGGCGCGCACCAGGAGCGCGCGCGGAGCGCCTCAGCGCCCCCTCCCCCTCGGGCTCCCTCAGCGGCCCTGGCCCGCAGCCCCGCTAGGAGGTGAGACTAGCCCGGACTCTGGCTGGAGTCGCCAAGAGGGATGGATGGATGAGAGGAGGAAGAGATCGCGCACCAATGGAGGCGCCGTGGGAGCGGATGGGCCCAGGGGGTGGGTGGGCGGCAGAGAATGGGAAGCCCTCCGCCCCCGCCTCCCCGTGGCGCCAGAGAAAGAAGGCCAGGCATCGCATCGCGGTCGCCCTGAGAATGCATGGCCGCTGCATTGCTTCAGCCAGGCTTTGGCGTGGACACCCTGGGACGGAAAGGCCGGCACGGGGAGGTGTGGGCAAGGGGATCGGGGATCGAGAGTCTCTCTCTCTCTCTCTCTCTCTCTCGGCCGGCGGGCGGGCGTGTGGGAGGAAGCTGGATGAAACTAGTGTACAGGAAGAGCGTTCCCAGTGAATAAAGGCGCGGGATTTCTTCTCTTTAACGTTTTGCTGCCTTGAAGGCTGGGAGACTTTTAAGGGTCCTGAGGGGGAAGCGGAGCAAAGATGCGAATAAGGTTATAAAGCTTAAGTTGCTGAGTGATCGATCGTTTGTCCTCCCGAGGAGATAGGGCTATATTGCTGCAGAGAATACAAGGGTCCCTTGCCTTGTGCGGTGGCTGCTTCGAAATACTACCCGACTCTTTGGATCGTTTTAAAAAGACTTAAAATATTACAAAGTTTAATATTGAAGGTGCCAAAGTAGCACAACAATTAATTTAGACGCGCACTGTGGAAAGACTTTGGGCATAATGGTATAACTTTAGATTTGGCTGCCTGCTTTCCATTTTAATCAGTCTTGTGATAACATTTTGAAAACTTCAAAGTGAGAACACCTGGTAGTTGCTGTTTTATGTCGGTTCTGTTTAACTCACCCAATGTAACTTGCTTAAATTATAAAGGCTTTTATTTTATTTTTATGTGTAGGTAAACAAAAGTTAATATTTTATATTTTATGTTAACATATATACATCTAGGTCAATATATATATAAATTAGAATTACTCTCACTACTGAGTATTAAAGTGAAATAGACACTTCAGATGGTTAAAGTTGCATTTATTGGGCCTCCCTGGGTTGCATTTGACACAGAGAATCAGAGTTTGAAAAACTAGAAAATATGAATTAGGATAATTATGTCACATATTAAATGAAGTTATTGTAGAAAAATGTGACGATACATTGTATATTTAACTGTGTCTACTGAGGGAACAGAATCTGTCTGGAACAGATTTACCCCTAGTACACTGGTGCATCTGTTCTGGAGGATTGGATAAGAGACAGATTTTTGAAAAATGTGGTTGAAGAGAAGATCGTAATGAATTGGGCTATCGTTAAAGACTACTTGCAAGCTATAACTGGTGCAGAATGTAGTTTTTGTTTTTTGAGTTGAATTCAAGGTGCTGATGATCTATAAAGTTCTTCATGGCTTAGGATCTGGATACTTGTGAGACTACCTCTCCCTCATGGTTCCTCCCAGTCTATGAGATCTGACGGTCTTGTCAATAAAGAAGTGTCATTGATGAGGTCAAGGAGTAATGCCTTCTCTGTTGCTATGGCTGCCCTTTGGGATAGCATGCCCCTTCTCTCCCCAACCTGTCCATAGAGCTCCAATTATGTTGCTCTTTAGGACGGTCTTAAAAACCTGGCTGTTCCTCCAGCATTGGGCTGGGATGATTTGTGAACTCACAGGGTATTATGTATTTGTATCGTTGTCTTCTGTGAAGTGGGGAGACTCAATTATAGTGGTGGTAGATGTGCTGTTGAAAGGTCTGAAGGATCAGGTGGCAGATATATCCTCCTGGAGAAAATCTATCTATGTGGTCAGTAAAAGTTAACACCTACGTAATGACATGTAATCAATCATACTGTCAAGCCATTCTCCTGGCATGTCTGTTTTATTATCCTGACTCCTTACAATTTATTGTCTTGGTTTTGTTTTAATCTTCTTTGTTAGAAGCTTTGAATCAGTTGGCAATTGGGTGGCACCAGAAATTGAATTAATAAAGATTTTTTAATGCCATGACCAGAAAACTGAAGGACAATAGCATGATAGAAAGCAAAACTTGAAAAAAAGGAAGAGAGAAGGTTGATAGCCAAATGTTTGTACAGAGACTGATTGATTATGTGCCATCAAGTCATTTTTTACTTTTAGAGACTACATACATAGATTTTTTTTTCCAGATGATCTATCCTAACGTGTTATTTCAGGACTCCCAAGAGTGCACTGATCACCACTATAACTGGGTTCATCCACTGTGCTGCTGGCTGTATTTTTCTTCTCTTTCCTTCTACCTTTCCCAGCATTAAAACCTTCTCCAGAACATCTTCGTATAATGTGAGCGAAGTAGGAAAATTAGAGCCTGGTAAATTATGCCTCATGTGAGAACTGTGGACTGATTTGTCAAGAGATGTTTTATATTCTAGGGAAGGGAAATGTATATAATTGGCTTGTGTTTCTTTCATTTTTCAGTTTTATCTGAAATACAGTTTTTGCATCTTGTATATGGATTTTTAGTACATTAATAGCTTTTACATCTTTTTTAAAATTTTCCTGGAGAGCGTGAAAATTCTAATTTGAATAAGACAGAGATGTAGAGAAATGGGAAATAGGAAATAGGAGAAATGAATGTCGTTATATCTTGTACAGGAGCATGTCAGAAGTTGTTCAGAGAAGTTTGAGTTTAATAAGGCTTGACTAGGGAAAAAACGTGATACATCACATGACTGCAACGTAACGTGGTGAGTTTGACACCCATGTTTTAGAGCATCTTGAACTTCTGGAAGAAAGGCAGGATATCAGACATATTCAGTAGCATATTCTTCTATTTTTGTTGGTTATAACTTATAGGCTAGTTGTTTCAATTCTGTTAGTGAGTCTGAGTTTTCCTGGGTCTTCATCTACGTGCTTCAGCCAGGTTTTCTCTGAAGTTTATCATTTTACTTTCCAAATCAAGAGGTGTGATTATGAAAGCAATCAATAAGGAAGTTGTAGGTGAACCCATCTACCATGATTTGAAAACTTAAGTTTATTTTTTCCCCTTAGGATAGGTTTAATATTCTAAGTAAGCAAAACAAGTAAGCTACATTGTGGATTTACATTACATGTAAACCAGGTCAGCAAAGTGAATGTTCAGAATAATTAAGAGGACAGCTGAGTTTAAATTATTAATTTATGAAACAGAAATGGAAAGGAAATGTGGGAGTGTCATCCATGTGTCATATGAAATATTGGAACAGTTGTAAATCTGTATTTTGCATACATATATGAATAACCTTATTTTTCCTAAATGCTTTTAAAAGGTTTTTATTTGTATTTACCAATGTCCATGAAGCTTTACAAAATAAAATGCAGCCATCTCAGCAGGTAATAACATGCAGCGGAACCTTCTAACTTGAAAAGTAAACATATTCATCTCTAATGAATACTTGAATGGGCGACCACTTGAAAATTCTAAGGTTTTTCTGTAGTTTGAAAGATGGAAAAAATCCTACCCCAAAGAAGAATCAGTCACCAGTCTGATTCTTCATATTTTGATAAAAATACTTTCACCAAGATTAGCTGTCGGCAGCTATTCCTTTAGTTCTAAAGTTTAAGACACTTTTATTTATGTCTTCTGGTTGCTTCTTTTTTGACTGCCTTCAATTTTTCCTAGTATCAGGGGCTTCTTCACTAATATTTGCCTTTGTTTTATGTGTCTTAAACTTTAGTTTTCTTATTAGTATCTCAGGGATACATAACAAGAGAAAAGTCTGGTGTTACTTCACCTAAAATTGAATAATTTCTTCTGATCCAAGGTATTCTCCAGTTTTCCCCAGCACCGTAAGTTAAAGGCATTAATTTATTTAGCTTTTCCAATGGCCCAGCCATCTGAACCATGTGTTATAGGTGGGAAGACCATAGTCTTTAGAGTGTCAACATTGGTTGTTTATTGTTATTTTACAGTTTATTTTCAAAACCTGTCAAAAGTCTTTTTTTCCAAATAGCAGATGTCTCTTTTATTTCATGGCTGCACGTCATAATTATTTGATTGTAGGTAAGAAATATAGAAAATGCAGCGTTCCTGCTGCTTGTGACAACCAAGTGATATCTGAAATTTTGCAACTGTGATCTGGTTGCCCTAGCAGGAATCTAATCTGCAATGTAGAATTAGGGTCAATTGCATATTTTTAGAATGTTATTTTTTGAGCAATCTCCTAACATGAATAACAGGGAATTCTACTGTCCTCATTGCAAGTAACAATAAGCTTCAGTTGATGGTGTTATTTCTGTAATTTATATATGCTGGCCAACACAATACTTATTAAGGCTCTTGTTAAAGAGTTGTATTAGTTTAACTTTGAATTTGTACCAGGGGTGAAATGCTACCGGTTCGGACCGGTTCAGGAGAACCGGTAGCGATGATTGCCATCAGTTTGCCGAACCTGTAGTAATAATCCCTGGTGGCCCCGCCCCTGCCCGCCTGGTCACCACTTCTGGCTCGCTCTGGGCGCTTCCAGCTCGCTCTGGGTGCTTCTGGCCCACCCATCCCACCCCCAAACTATATAAGGAGGCTCAGCTGTGGCAGTGCTTCCCGCCTGTGAAGAAGCAAAGCAAGAGGCACAGAAGCCACCAGTGACCAGCCAGGCAGCAGGCCCCCCCGCAAGGTGAAAGGGCCAGGCCCAGCCGTGCTACCGCAGAGCCCATGGCACTTTCCCTTTGGCCTGGGCAGCGGCATTTACCCAGGCAGGCCACTGCGGGTAGTCTTTTATTTTGGCAAAGACCAAGTCGCTGAACTTGTAGTTGCGTGGCCAACCAGAGCGGGACATGGCGCGGGTGGAGAGGCTGATGCAGCCCCCGTTGAGGCCGCCCTGCCCGAGCGATCGCCATGTCTTTCCAGTGACAGGTGCGCCAGGGCTGCCTTGCCCGCTGCCTCCGTGCGCTTGGAGCTTGGCTACTCCTGCCCCGAAATAAAAGCGAACAGCGGCAGAGGGAGGGAGGACCCTTCTAAGTGCAGTGCATGGAGGTGGCGGGCAAGGCTGGGAAGGCACGGTGATCGCTTGGCCAGGACAGCCTCGCCCTTCGCTTTCTTCCTTCTCCTGCCACAAAATGAAAGTGAATGGTGGCGGCGGTGCTTCAGGAGGGCACCGCATGTGCAGCACGGTCCAGGACATAAACTTGCCCTCCTGGAGCACCACCTCAGCGGTGGCGCCCCTCTCAGCCCCTCTTAGCCGCTGCATCTCCACCAAGGGCCGCCCACCATCAGCCTTACCAATGCGCTGGCTCTGTTGGAATGATGGGCATGCTGAATACGCCGGCGGAGGATCTAGAAGGTAAGGCCGATGTTGATGGTGGGGGGGGAGAAAGACCCACTGCGCTCGGTTCCTCAAAGGGACATGGCTTGCTTGCCTTTTGGGTCTGGCGCACTTGGCTTCTACGTGGCCTTTGGACGACTGCTGCCCACTTGCCTTCCCCACTGCCTGCATCCAGGCCATGATGGGGGACGCGCCACTTCCGGGCTGGGCTGCCTGCTGGCCCAGAGCATCTTCTTCCTTCTCCCGCAGCAGCCGCTGGAGCCACGACTGCTGTTCTGCTGGGGTGTGCATGGGCAGCCCCGGGAGGGCGGGCAGATGTAAGGCCGATGCTGGCGGTCGGGAAAGGAGACCTGTTGCACTCGGCCGAAGAGCTGCCTCGGGAGAACATGGCGAGGCTCGTTCGCCTTTTGGACCTGGCACACTCAGCTTCCACAGGGCCTTTGGGCAATTGCCGCCCACTTGCCTTCCTCTCCGTCTCATGTCCCGCCGCCTGCATCCAGCCAATGACGGGGGATCCTCCCGGTGCGCCCCACCCCGCTACTCCCCCCTGACTTCACCCCCAGCCGGCACACAGCTACAGCTGCACCTCGTCCGGGCTAGCAAGCCTTAATTAATCCTGTGCTGCCTTGGCTATCGAGCCCTGATTACTCCTGGGCAAGCCCTGTATAATCCTGGGTAGCCTGGGTGGCAATGTTGCTCCTGATGAGGCTTGGGTCCTCTGCGCAGGCGTGGAAGCAGCTGGTGCCAGCATGAGTGCCTGCTATTTCCTGTCCACCTCTCAGCTGAGAGGCGGTAGCAGGTCAGCAGCAACGAGGAGATCTGAGGTCACGGCAGTGATCCCGGAAGCAGCAAGCAGGAGAGGGAGCCACCAGTGAGCGACAAGATGCAGAGCTAGCAAGTGGAGGCAGGGTGAGGCTTCTCGGGCAGCTGGAATGTGGGGCGGTTGGCTCCATTGGCTGCCGTCCCCGCCAGAATGACCGCCCCGGCGCAGCGGGGCTGACGAGAGAGAGAAAAAAGAAAGAAAGGAAAGGAGAGAGAGAGAGAAGAAAGAAAGAGAAAGGAAGGAAGGGAGAGAGAAGAGTGACGTGAGTGAAGTCATGTTGGCCCCGTCCATCCAGTCACCTGACCGCCAAGCCAAGCCCACCAAGCCACGCCCACAGAACCGGTGGCAAAAAAATTTTAGATTTCACCCCTGATTTATACATTATACTTAACTAGAAATTAACCTTTAGAAATTCGATTTTCTGTTTTTTTTTTTTCTTTTATGAAAAACGACAATGCTGAAGACCTGAATTTGCTTAGAGTATTTCCTGTCAATATGATTTCTCTTAATTCTGACAGGAAGCACTGGTAATGCATACAAAGTATATGATTTATAACTGGTGGATCCTAATTTGAAGTAAATCCTCCGTAATCCTTCTATGTTAGCATGTCCTTCATTGAAGCATGCCTTTTTACCAGTTGGCTATACATTGGCCCATTTTCTTTTCAGGGGCTGGAAGTGTCTATTACCAGACAAGTATAATCATTGATTATCGTTTTATCAAATATAATCTTATATAACTTCGTAAATACGTTAAGAATGCTTCTTTATTTATCCCTGGAGTGGTACTACCCTAGAGTAGTACAGACAAGAAGGAATTGATTGTACATCATATATTAAATCATTGAGAATCTACTATCTGTAGTAGTTTGTACAAAAGAGGGAATGTTGACAAATAAGCTTTTTATAATCCTTTTCTATTACAGCATTATAATATGACAGTTTGAAATTGTTGAGCCTGAAACATAGCTATCTGCTAGTCTTTTTGAGTTATGCATCATTTACTTTAGATAAGTGCATCTGCAACATTGTATCATCTTGATTTTTCCAGTATAAATATTCTTACTTGCGAAGTAGACAACCCTTTTGATTATTGGGCTTGTAAAATAGTGCTTGTAAGATAGTAATCCTAAATAATTCTCTGCCGAAGAACTAATATTTAGTGTCCCTTGGATAGTTACATACAGTAATGAGCAATGCAAGACTGCATTGTTATAGAGATTGAAAATGTAGAAACCTTAGCCTTGATCCAGAATAGACCTTCCATAACCACCAATAATCACATAATCAACCAATGATTTTGTAAAATTTCATCAGCAAAAATATATTTCCAATCAATAATCAGTTTTCAATCCTATAGAAACCTATCTTCCCATTTTTTGAACTGATTAAGATTTATCTGATAAAAAGAAAAAGAGAAGGACCAGTACTTGCTTCTACTTTTTCCAGGGTTCTAAAATAAGTTTTAAAAAATGGATTTATGATAGTACATATTAGTTTATTAAATTCAGGAAGTAGTATCATTGCCCTACGAGGTTAAATATCTAATGCTACTTCAGCTTGTATCTACTGAATATTCGTTGAGTTCCAAATAATATATATTTGCATTTCTGTATTACATGGCAGTTATCTTCTGAACAGATTTTCAAAGCAAAACAAAGTAGTTTTGTGTTCCCTTTAGTTGTTTGAGCAGTGTATAAACTACTGTATGTAATGAACAAAGTATTTAATAAGGCTGTTTCATTCATTCAGATCTCAGATGTCTTCTGCTTGTGTTCCCTTTATTTTTTTGAGCAGTATATATGTACCAGTGCAGAATATTGCCTTTTCACCTTCAAGACAAATTCCAATTTGCAGGAAGAATATTACAACTCTGGACAAGAATTACAAACTGTTCATAATCTAATTTGTGGTATTCAATATGAACTGCATTAGAGTGTCCTCGACTTATGACTATAATTGAACCCAAAATTTCTGTTGCTAAGTGTGACATTTATTAAGTGAGTTTTGCCCCATTTTATGAACTTTCTTGCCATAGTTGTTAAGTGAATCACTGCAGTTGTTAAGTTAATAACACGGTTGTTAAATTAATCAGGGCTTCTCCATTGACTTTGCTTGTCAGAAGGTCATAAAAGTGGATCGGATCACATGAAACCAGGACACTCCAAAGGTCCTAAATGTGAGTCAGTTGCCAAACATCTGAATTTTGATCACATGACCATGGGATGTTGCAATGGTTGTAAGTGAGAAATGGTCATAAGTCACTTTTTTCAGTGCCGTTGTAACTGAATGGTCACTAAATGAACTGTTATAAGTCGAGGACTATATACATTTGGTATAAGATGCTTTATTTTCAGCCATAGATTTTTCTACTTGGAAGTTATCGTATTTAATTTATATGCTTGACTAAGAGGAGAATGCATCTTGCAATTTACACAATGTTCATAATGTATGAGAGGGTGCTGTTGTAAAAATGTAGCTGGTAAGGCAGGACTTACCCATTTCAAAGCCAAAGAGTAGAATGAACTGCCAAAGTTTTGTTGATTCAGAAAGTCAACAAAGAAAGGCCTAGCTTAATTAGTTAGAAGTTAATGTAAGCATGTTCTTAAATATGGGGGAAGTTTCTGAAAAGGCAAGATTATGCAATATCAGATTTCATACTAATAGCTATGCTGAAAGAATAAGTTATCTATGTTATATAACAGTTTTACCATTTATCTGGATATTCAAAGTGGGTTAGATTTGGGTTGTTCTTAGATTGCAGCAAAGGTAATCCTCTTTCTTATTCAGCCAAGTCCCATGCCAAGTTGATCTTCTACATCAAGATAGGGCTAAGTTAGAATAAGGATTATAGTTTAGATAAATAGAAGAAATAAATAAAAGCAAATGTTTGCCACCCACTCAGATATGTAGTGCAACCTAGATATACGTGCTAATATTTTAGATAGTAATTTATAATATTATGTAATCTGAATCTTGCCTACAGCTAAAAATATCTATTAGAGTTTGTATGCAATAAGCTTTGAGAGTTACTTTAGCATAGCTTGGGAACTTTCTGACTCATATTGTAAATGAGGCAACCTGTTCTGTCACCAGCAGTTTTTGTTCTACACTTATCATCAGATATTGCCATGTACTTAATTTTTTTTTCTAGAATTAGAATCAATACTGAGTTATTCTCCTCTATTCCAATATAATGGAGGTGGTAAAAGACTGTGCCATCTTTTCTCACCCCAAGAGTGTGTGTGTGTGTGTTGTGTATTTCTGCTTGCCAAATTTTTCTGCTATATCCTCTTTTATTAATCTACCAAAGACATAATTTAAAATATACAGCAAATACAGTTTGGCTTTTATCTTATTTTGCCAGTACATCAGCTTTTAATTGCAATGATTGCTTGTACCCTTCTGGATAATTCATTCCTTTGTGGATACTTCTTTCATACAAATCTTCTCTACTCTTGGGAGTTATCTGAAATTTTGTGTCTTGATTGTTAATTATAAACTGTATAGGTCATTTTAAACAGGATGATTTTTGCATGAAAATACAATAAATTAAATTTATTTGTCAGTCTTATCTCATGGGATTTGGTTCTAAATTGACTTGTATTGAAGAAATGTTATGCTCCCAAATTAGCTTAATTTGCTATTTTATTGAAAATAGTAAATATTTTTGGTAAAAAATAATTTTTGATCTATATATTTATCTGATGTTTCAAAAAACTACCGTATTTTCCGGCGTATAAGACGACTGGGCGTATAAGACGACCCCCTACTTTTCCTGTTAAAATATAGGGTTTGGGCTATACTCGCCGTATAAGACTATCCCTCTTCCAACGCACACCAAATAAAAATTAAAAAAACATCAACTGGCTCACCCACAATGTAAAAGCAGCTGTGCTAGACCCAAAATGGCCCCTGAAACAAGCAGGAACCTCACACAGCCCCAAAAAGCCCCAAAAAACAACTTTCACGCTTTACACACACACAACACAACACAACACAACACAACTGGCTCATCCACAATGTAAAAGTAGCTGTGCTAGACCCAAAATGGCCCCTGCAACAAGCAGGAACTTCACACAGCCACAAAAAGCCCCAAAACCCAACTTTCACACTTTACACACACAAAATTCCACATACAGCTTTGTGAGATTTTGTGTGTTTGTGTAGTTAGAGTGAAACACTACAGAAACACACTAAATCTCAGAAAGCTGCACAAATATTATTTTATTTTATTTTATTTTATTTTTATATGAAAGCTAAATTTAAAACTTCCTAAACTTTAAATGGCTAGGTCTAAAAAAGAACTTAAAAAAAACCCAATTAACTATTTTTTTTTAAAGATCCCAAAGGGGAAAAAAACTTACGTACCCAATAGAACAGGGGTCTCCAACCTTGGCAACTTTAAGACTTGTAGACTTCAACTCCCACAATTCCTCAGCCAGCTTTGTTTTGCTGGCTGAGGAATTCTGGGAGTTGAAGTCCACAACTCCCTGCCTGCTTGGTTGTAGGCAGGGAGTTGCTTGCTGATGGAATGGATTCAGGCAAGCGAAGCAAGGCAAGCAGCTAAGGCAGTGGTTCTCAACCTTCCTAATGCCGCGACCCTTTAATACAGTTCCTCATGTTGTGGTGACCCCCAACGATAAAGTTATTCCTAAAACCATCAAAAATATGTGTTTTCCGATGGTCTTAGGCCAGGGGTCCCCAACCTTTTGGACCTCAGGGACCACCAATTTCATAATTTTAAATTTCGCAGACCACTAATACGAATCCAGTGCCCCGCTTGCTGAAGCACCTGGACTCCCAGTACGGGATGGGGTCCTTCAGGCACTCTCCATCCTCTCTGTCTCTCTCTCTCTCTGTCTCCCACTCTTTCTCTCTCATTCTCTCTTTCTCTCTCTCTCATTTTCGCTTTCTCTCTCTCTCCCTCTCTTTCTTTCTCTCCCACTCTTTCTCATTCTTTCTCTCTCCCCCTCTCTCATTCTCTTTCTCTCTCCCACTCTCTTTCTCATTCTTTCTTTCCCCCACTCTTTCCCTTTCTCTCCCCTCTTTCTCATTCTTTCTCTCTCACTCCCACTCTTTCTCTCTCATTCTCTTTCTCCCCCCTTTCTCTCTCTCTTTCTCCCACTCTCTTTCTCTCCCCCCCACTCTCTCTCATTCTCTCTTTCTCTCTGTCCCCCTTTCTCTCCCCCCCTTTCTCTTTCTCCCTCCCGCTCTTTCTCTTTCTCTCTCTCCCACTCTTTCTCTCTCATTCTCTTTCTCTCTCCCCCTCTTTCTCTCTCTCCCCACTCTCTCCCTCTCATTCTGATTCTCTCACTCTGATTCTCTTTCATTTTCTCTCCCTCTCTCTCATTCTCTCTCTGATTCTTTGGTTCTCTTTGATTCTGTCTCTTTCTCTGTCTCTCATTCTCTCTCTCTCACTCTCTCTCTCTGATTCTCTCTGTCTCTTTCTCTCATTCTCTTTCATTCTGTCTTTCTCTCTCTTTCATTCTTTGTCTCTTTCTCTCTCTGTCTTATTCTGATTCTCTCTTTCTCTCTCATTCTCTCTCTCTCTCATCTCATGGGCCAGCCAGTGTCTTGGGGCTGAGAGGAAGTCAAGCATCTCCCTGAGAGACTGAGGGCCGGAAGAAGTGTGGGAGCGAAGCACTACTTGAACTTGTGCGGCATGAGCATTCGCCTTGGTATATTTGCGCCAGCCGATGGCCAAGGCAGCCCTCATCTGTCTGCTGAAAGTGCAGCATCAGGATTCTGCCTTGCTATATTTGCGGCGCAAGGCAGCCTTTGTTTCCTGCTGCTTGGGACTCAGAGCGGTAAATAGCGTCTGATCCGGAGAGCTGCTGGATTTTGCTCTCTAATCCGGATGCCAAATCGGCCCCCTGCAAACTCTCGTCTCTCGAGGAGCGCTCCCTGAAGCGGGGCTGGAAACTTTGGTTGGACTGCTTGAGAGGAGAGCTTGCAGGGGGGCGATCTGGTGTCTGCAATGGAGAGCGGCATCCGGCTTTTTCTCTCCGCTGTAAGAGCGCTGTAAGAACGGCAGCCCTCATCTCCTAATGTTTGGGACTCGGAGCGGTAAATGGTGACTGGTCCAGGGAGCAGCTGGATTTTGTAGTCCCAAGCATTAGGAGATGAGGGCTGCCACTCTTACAGCGCTCTTACAGCGGAGAGAAAAAGCCGGATGCCGCTCTCCATTGCAGACATCAGATCGCCCCCCTGCAAGCTCTCCTCTCTCAAGCAGTCCAACCAAAGTTTCCAGCCCCGCTTCAGGGAGCGCTCCTCGAGAGACGAGAGTTTGCAGGGGGCCGATTTGGCATCCGGATTAGAGAGCAAAATCCAGCAGCTCTCCGGATCAGACGCCATTTACCACTCTGAATCCCAGGCAGCAGGAAACAAAGGCTGCCTTGCGCCACTCCTGACACAAATATACCAAGGCGGAATGCTGCTGCCGTACAAATGAAAGTTGTGCTTCACTCCCACAGCTTCCAGCCATCGCAAACACCGCTTCTTCCCGCTTCTGCCGCCCCCTCCCCCACCGCCACAACAGCACCATTCATTCCGGATGGCGAGGGCTGCGCTCGTTTTTCTGTATTGCACCACCATCAAAACCCCTGTGAAAGGGTTGTTTGACCCCCCCAACCACTGAGCTAAGGTAAGCAAGCCAGGAAAATGCGCTGCGCACTCCCACCCTTTGCCTGCGAGCCCGGACGCTGATCCGGACGGCTGCAGAACGAACTGGGCACCGGCTGTCATGTCTTTTCTGCTGTGCGGGGTTCGGCACCTGGGCTCCCGGGGTTTAAGCCTCTGGGCCAGCCCGTGCTGCTCCAGGATGTTCACTTCGGGCTCCTTGGAATCGCTGCCGGGCAGTTCTTCCCGTTGGGGCGATGGTGGGTGGCAGCGATCGGCGTCGCTTGGACTGCGGGAGCCACGGCGGACTCCTTCCCCACGAGGTATTGCTCTGCATTTCACCACCTCTTCCAGGCTCGCAGCCACCCACCATCGCCCCAACGGGAAGAACCACCCGGCAGCGATTCCAAGGAGCCTGAAGCTAACATCCTGGAGCAGCACGGGCTGGCCCAGAGGCTTAAACCCCGGGAGCATAGGTGCCGAACCCCGCACAGCAGAAAAGACATGACAGCCGGTGCCCAGTTCGTTCTGCAGCCGTCCGGATCGGCGCCAAGCCAGGAAAATGCGCTGCGCACTCCCACCCTTTGCCTGCGAGCCCGGACGCTGATCCGGATGGCTGCAGAAGGAACTGGGCACCGGCTGTCATGTCTTTTCTGCTGTGCGGGGTTCGGCACCTGGGCTCCCGGGGTTTAAGCCTCTGGGCCAGCCCGTGCTGCTCCAGGATGTTCGCTTCGGGCTCCTTGGAATCGCTGCCGGGCGGTTCTTCCCGTTGGGGCAATGGTGGGTGGCTGCAATCAGCGTCGATCGCTGCGCACTCCCACCCTTCGCCTGCGAGCCCAGGTGCCGATCTTCTTGGACTGCGGGAGCCACGGCGGTGCTCGCCGGGCTGGGTCTGGTGCGGTGGGCGGAGATGAAGGAGCAGCCTCGGCGGCAGCAGCAGCAGCAATTACAATGGGAAAAGCCATGGGGAAAGGAGGACGAGGAAGATCTGGCAAGGCGGTGCGAGCACTTCATGGCTCCTCCAGTGAGCGGATTGCGAGAGCTGCGCGACTGGGGCGGAGACATGCGAAGTCGCATGGAGCTTCTCATAATGGAGACGCAGAGCCAGGTGTGCAAGGCGCTGGCCCAGGTCGACCGCGCCGCCGCTTTCACCGTGGACTGCTGGGAAAGGAAGGAAGGTGACCCGAATTCCGGGGTAGAGTGGGGACGCGTTCCTTTCTCGTGGGCCGCGCACTGCCTGGCACCTCTTGTAGGTTGGAACTAATTCAGAGTACAGCTTCCCCTCAATGTTGCCGGCGCTCCCAAAGTGTCATCGGTCAGCGCCAGCAACTCAGATTCGGGTACCCGGCGTATAAGACGACCCCCGACTTTTGAGATGATTTTCCTGGGTTAAAAAGTCGTCTTATACGCCGGAAAATACGGTAAGTAAATTTATTTAAATTTAAAATTATTGGATGAATGAAGAAACTTACATGGAATTATATTAAAAAAATCATTAGACCTGATTTTCATATCTATCTTTATTCAAAATGTTGAAATATCTATTCTCATCTTGCTTCCCATTGGTAAATACTGGAATAATAAGGGGCTGTCATTTAGTAAAAGACATTCACAAACATGAGGCTGATGTTTATACAATAGTTTGTTGGAATAAATACTTGACTCCTTTTCTCATGTAAGGAAATAGAATTCTTCTTCCTCTACTTTTTATTTTTCTCCTACTGTTTCTTCTTCATTCTTTATCTTAACCTTGTGATTTATCATAATTATTCTAGATCATCTTGTCTCCAGACCCATACAATCTTGTGTAATTTGTGTGTGTAAAGTAATGCATCAAAAATAAATCTTTTTATGTGGTACCTATTACGTTAAGGGGAATAGAAGATGATTTTATTAAGAGATAAGCTGTCAACATATTGTAATTAATCATTTGAAAATTATTTGCTCATCAGTTTGAAATGAATGCTACCACCATTTATTAAATGCTGATTTGTGTGTGTAGAGAGATTAAGGTTGGACTAGGGAGGTGGGTGTATTATGTAATTATCCTTGGTAGATGGCTTTGAACTGGGTTAGGCTTGTATGAAAAATGAGGGGAAGCTAATGTCTGTTGTGGTTACTTGGCTGGGATAGAGTATTCATATTTTATATCTCAAGTTTGTCCTGTGGCAAGTAGCATCTAAAGTAATACTTAGTTATATAAGTGAAAGTAAGATACTGAAAATATGATACTGAAATGGGTAATGCAGGTGAGGGAGGGTTAGTTTTATGATCAAACTTTGCTTGATCCAGTAAGCGGTTCACCAGTATAAATTGGCACTGGTTGGGTATGAGCTTCCCTAAAAGAAAATTGGTTTTGGTAAGATGTTTATTGTATACAGGATGTATCAAAAGTCTGGCCCTGGAGCCCAATCATAATATTAATAATTTTTTTCAGAGAATGTTACTATACATAGAGATGTTCAAAGGCATCAAAGGAGTAAGGAAGTGTGTACAAAAAATGGCAACCAATTTGAACATTTAATGTAATTGATATGATACATTGCCTACAGGGCTTGACTTTTGCTACCTTCTATATATATTTCATTTGTCAAATAAGGACGGATAGCTTTAAATACATTATTAGAATTTAAAAAATCAATTAAAAGTATTCTATTCAATTATTTAATAATTTAGAAAAATCCTTCAATCTGACTGGATTTGTTGATTTTGTTATGTTGATCTTTTATTGGATTTTATTAGAGAAGCCACAATTGAAGGTCTGAAGCCAACCTGATTATTTAAGTTGAAAAAATGGAACATATTCCTATTTGCTGGGAAGATAAATTTAGACCTAATTTAAAAAGGAAATAAACAAGCTTTGGGAAGCACAGACGTCACATTTAACATTATGTTTATTTTAAGGGAGTTGTTATGTAACCATCTTCTTGCTCTCTGGCTTTATTTTTCTTTCTGTCTTTCTTCCTATACTTAATCTGATTAGATTAGAAATCTAATTTCTTAGATTAAATTTAGATTAGAAATCTAATCAGGTCTGAAGAAATGGAAGCAATCAGTATATATTTAAACAATTTGGCTTGGCTTGTACTTTAGGTTCCTTATTTTGCTCTTAATAATTTCCAGTATTCACAGTGCAGCTATACAGTTGGGTTGACATCTAATACTACCCCATGATTTCTTGATTTAGCTCCCTGACTGAGTTCACATAATTATTGTAAATTGTGATACTCTGGCTTCTTATATGCATAGCCAATAAGAGATGATCATATTCATTGCTCAATCATTTAAGTATCCTGCGCATTTACAGTTTTAGGTAGGTTCAAATCTGTTCAGGGTTTTGCAAGTCAAAAATAGCTCATGGATAAAATCCAAATATATACTTTCTTTAAAGAAATACTTTCCCTGGGTAATCTGGAGATTTATAATCCTACCTATCCAAAGCTCCCTTGGCCCTCAGAATTTACTCTGGAAGGACTCCAGAGCCTTATACAAATTGAAGTTTGTACTAATTGAAAATTGTACACATATTACTGAGTTACATTTCTTGCACCATACCATTTTCCTGTGCGCTGCTCCCACTATCCATGAATGGGCTAAATCCTTCAGCCTTTGGCAATAACTGAGTGAGAGCTAAATTTCCCTTTCCTGCTACCATGCCACGCCCCCAATCCCATGATCCCCAGTCTTCACTCAGTTGTTGGCAAACGCTGAAGTGTTTTTTCAGAGCTCTTGTATTATTTTTCAATTTTTTCCCTTTCTTGGAGTTCTCTAGGCTTTTGTTTATTTTTGAGTATACCTTTTATTTTTTGTTACCGGGATTGCTGCCTTCAAAGCAATCGGCAGCTACAGAGAGAGGAGGACCGCTCCGTCAGTTGAGCAGCAGTCCCAAAGCCTCCTACCCACCCACGCATCAGCGCTCAGCAGCCGCTTTTTCTTCCCTTGCCGAGCCTGCCTTTCGCTCAGGGCGAGCCCAGCCCTTGCTACAGTGCAGCTATGGGCGGCTGGATTCCACGCCATCCCCACCATCGCAGCGGCGTGCCCAGATCATCGGGGAGCAGCAGAGAGCGGAAAAGCACAAGGGAGCGCAGCATTCAAGCAGCGGAGCGGCAGTGAGGCAATCCGACCCCCCCTCACAGCGGATCCTCGGTTTGCCGTTTGGGCTGAGCGCAGCATGTGGTAGAAACTTCGGGCTGCCACTGTGAGACCACAGCTCCCCCAGCCATCGGAATATTGCGCCACGTGTGCCCGCCATCTTGGTGGACCCTCGGGCCGCCATTTTGGATTCCGCAAAGTGGCTGGCTCCCCCCTATTCCTCAGTCAGCGGCCGGCTTGCTTCCTGATCCGGCGAGAGAATCTCCTCACCCGCGGAGCCCTCTATATTTAAGGCAGTTTGAGGACCTTCGGGCCTCATCTACCTGGAAGCTCATGGGCAATTTATTCAACTCCTGGCCAAGGCAAGGTTACCAGGGTGACTACTTACAGTGGAAGCTTAGCAACCATGTCAGATTCCCCTCTTTCTTCTGACTTGGAACTGGAGATAAGCCCACCTTGCAAGGGGACCAAATCCGATAAAAAGAACTCTGGAAAGCGAACTGAAAATTCCAGCCACAAAAGCTGCACAGACAAGACGCCTCCCATACAGGATAAAGATGCCTTAAGACACCATAAGGCGCTGGAACGCCAGTGCGCCAAAGCACAGAAAGCAGCGGCTACAGCAACAGCACTGGAGTCGGGTGTTTCAAAAGCGACTCCTTCAGCATCTGGGGAGGCTAACTCTGGAATTACAAGCCTGACAGAACTGTCTTTAACCCCAGTGACCCCTGGCCAATCCAAGTCAGGCCATTCATTACTTCGTACCAAAGGTGTTTCACTTTCATTGCCAGATGTCTCCGTGGCCAGGTCATCGCGCTCACATCACCACATGGCGGAGGCGACCTTCACACCAATGGTGGCAGGCCTCCGAGCGCCAGAGGGGCCCTTACCGACAACTCCAGTCTATGCTTTCATCTGCATTATCATCCCTCCTGGCTGCAGGATTGCAGCAGGCAGCACAGGTGCTTTTACAGTCATTGGCGGCTCAGGGGACGCAACAGCGACAACAGTCCCAACCTCAGCCGTCACAACATCTTGCATCTTCATCAGACAACTCAGACCAAGCAGAGGAGGGACCCGAGGACATCGAGTTCTCAGAGGACGAGGGCTTGAGGCGCGATGCTCCAGCTTTCTCTGGCTTGTTCTGCCCGGCCTTGTTGAAGTCCCTCCTCCATAAGGCTCGCCTTACGACTAATTTAGGAGTGCCAGGGGAGGTCACAGCAACCACTCAGTTGACTGTGGGGACCCACGACGCACTCTTCAAATCTTCTAAACCAGAAAAAGACTGTATTCCCTGCCCTCAACTGTTTTCGGACGTAATCCAGAACCCCTGGGGGCAGCCGGCCACCCTGACAACTCCAAGCAGTTTGGACAAGAAGCTGTACTGCTCTGCCCCTGAACTGGAGGACTTATTAGCACTGCCGTTGGTGGACCAGCCGGTAGCGACCCTATCCTCCTCCTCCATGGTTTCCACAGATGCATTGGACAGCCTCAAAGCTGAGGACAGAAGGATGGAGTGGGCCTTTTGCAAGTCACATCAGGCGGTGGCCTGGGCGATCAGATCAGCAACAGCAACATCCTTTTTCAACAGGGCATCCCTCATTTGGATACGGCAGTTACAGGAAAGTCTTCCTCCCAAGGACACCCAGGCTACATCAAGACATAAACAAGATTGTAGCTGCCACTGAATATGCCGCGGATGCATCTCTAAATTTGCCTTGAGAGCACTTGCTTCAACCATCATGATGAGAAGGCTGTTCTGGCTACGCCCCTGGAAAGCTGACCTTAAAGCAAAATGGAAGCTGGCCGCAGCCCCGTATAAAGCTCCAGACCTATTCGGGACGGCATTAGAACCCGTCCTGATCGAGGACAAGGACAAGAGGAAGGTTCTCCTGTCGGCTTACCTTCGCCAGGAGCACAGATATACACCATATCCTCACCAGCAACCCTTTCGTCCCAACTCGGGGTCCAGAGCGCCCCACCTCAGCGCTCCCAATTTCAGAGCGGTGATCGACAACAGGGACACCAGTTTCGAGACCGCGGTCGAACTCAACAGTCCAAGCGATCCTTTCGTGGGGCCGGTTTCAAACCCGCCAGGAGGGGGAAGTCACGCCAGAGCCACGGGCCCCATCGGCCGGAGGCTCCGCCTTTTCCACCAGCAATGGGCCCGGTCAACATCGGACTTATGGGTAAAGCGCACAACCTCATCAGGTCTCTCCATTGAATTCTTGGGGCTCCCCCCCGTCACTTCTTGCGCTGCCTGGTCCCGCACTCCAAGGAGCTCAGCCTCTTGATGTCACAAGAGATCGCACATCTTCTGGAGATCAGGGCCATAGAACTGGTACCACCAAGTCAGCAGGGCTCGGGTTTCTACTCAATTCTCTTCCTTGTACCCAAGAATTCCGGAGGTTGGAGGGGCATTTTAAACCTAAAACAGCTGATTTGGGCAGTCCAATACCGCAGGTTCAAAATGCACTCCCTCCGGTCGATACTAGCACGGGTGAGGCAAGGAGACCTGCTCCAGTCTGTCGACTTATGAGAAGCCTATCTGCACGTGCCCATTCATCCCAATCACCAACAGTACCTGAGGTTCGAGTATGCGGGTCAGCACTGCCAGTATTGTGCAATGCCCTTCAGACTCTCATCAGCGCCCCGCACCTTTACCAAGCTGGTAGCAGTGGTGGTGGCCACGTTACAAGCAATTCCGGTGCGGGTTCTCTGTTACCTCGACGACATTTTGGTCCTCTCATCGTCACACGGCCAGGGGGTCAGAGACATGGAGCTGGTCCTGAAAACTTTCCAAGATCACGACTTCACGATCAACTTCGAGAAAAGCCATCTACAGCCTTCCACCCGGCTTCTGCACCTGGGGGCGGTGATAGACTCGGTCAAGAGCCAGGTATTTCTGTCCCCGGAGAGAATCCAGAGCATTTAAGACCTGATCCAGCAGGTCTTGACACGGGGGAAAGTACCCCTACTGCAACTATCATGCCTGCTAGGGAAGATGCTCTCCTGCTTCAGCATCGTACCGTGGGCACGCAGACACTCACGGGCTCTCCAATGGTTTCTACTCCCCTTCCAACGAGCGGGCAAAGCCAACTCGAAACACGAGGTGATCCTACCGCCCCAGGTCCGTCTCTCCCTCAGTTGGTGGACGTCTTCCTCGCTCCTCAAGGGCTGTGAATTTCTAGACCCGGACAGACTGATTCTCACCACAGACGCAAGTCTTCGGGGGTGGGGCGCTCACCTTCACAACCTAGTGGCTCAGGGCCAGTGGTCACGGCACAAACGTCACAGCAGCATCAATCTCCTGGAACTCAGGGCGATCAGACTGGCCTTATGCCAATTTCAAGCCGCGGTGCAAGGCCATCACGTATTGATCTTGACGGACAATATCTCGGCCAAGGCACATGTGAACAGAGAGAGGGGCACCAGATCTCGGGCACTGATGTTCGAGTCCGAGACCCTGTTCGCCTGGGCAGAGAGACACCTGCTCTCGATCAGGGCAGATCATATCTCGGGATCGACCAACGTCAGAGCGGATTGGCTCAGTTGAGAACTGATAGATCCAGCGGAGTGGCAACTCTACTCCCGCCTATTTCGGGAACTCTGCGCTCGGTTCGGGACTCCGGAGGTAGATTTGTTTGTGACTCCGGCCAATGCCCAGCTACCACGCTTCATGTCTCGCTACCCAACGCCACAGGCAGAGGACCAAGATGCTCTGCGATGCAGGTGGCCCAGCAGTCTGTTATACGCCTTCCCACCAATTCCACTCCTACCACGCCTCATTTGGAAGTTACTGGCTGAGAAAGCCGACTTACTGCTACTGGCTCCCAACTGGCCCTGAAGAACGTGGTATGCCGACCTCGTAGCTCTATCCGTAAACCAACCGTGGCTGATTCCACCACACCAGGTAGTGCTACGCCAGGGGGCGGTCAGTCATCCAGAACCTCAGTGGCTTCAATTGGCCGTCTGGCACTTGAGAGGGTCATTCTAAAGAAGGACAGGTTGTCGGATGGGGTCGTCAGCACCATCCAGGCGGCCAGATGACCTTCTACATTTCGCATATATGAGGCCTCATGGCGGGCATTCTGTTGCTGGTGCTCGCGACATCATGTGGATCCTACATCTGCGGAGGTCCAAGACGTTCTCGAATTCCTGCAGACTGGACTGGACAATGGACTGGCCCCCGCTACCCTAAGAAGTCAGACAGCAGCCTTATCTACGGTCATATCGTGTGAACCTTACCAGTCACTGTCTCTGCACCCACTTATCAAGGGGTTTCTGCATGGGCTACAAACCTGCGCCCCCCCCCCCCACAGTGCACCGTTATCCGTCATGGGATCTTCCTCTTGTGTTCCGGGCCTTGATGTCCCCTCCATTTGAACCTTTGGGATCAGTCGCTCTCAAGTACTTATCCTTTAAAGTGACATTCCTCCTGGCTATTACCTCAGCTAGGAGAGTCTCAGAACTGGCGGCTCTTTCTGTTCGAAAGGATCTGTGCATCTTCAGAGACACCACTGTGACAAGTAATATTCAATCAATATATTATTGAGAAGTACATTTCCATTAAACTGCAGTAATAAACCATTTTTTTTATTGGGATGTCCCAAAGGTGTTTTTTTCAAAAGGCAACTGGACTGTCTTTGTTTTTGTTTGAAGATGTGTCACTTCTCATCCAAGAAGCTTCTTCAGAACTGAAGAAGACCAAAATTAATTATGCATTAAAACATTATAATAATTGTTGTAAATATACTACTTCAGGTATGTCAATAACTATCATAACTTATGAACTTTTAAATTTTTTAACCTATTCCACTATTTAATTTTGATTTTACATTGTTCATCTGCTTTCCTCATTATTGCTCTTTTGGTTAAAAGAGCATACTGTATGCTTTTATTCATTTAACATTTATTTACCCCTTTTATAAATATATGACTTGTAATTAAAATTTATTATAGAAAATTCTGTAAACCATTATAGCTAATGAGAGCATGAGTTACAACATTAAGCTATCATTTGGTAAATATTTGTCTGATTTATTTTAAAAGTGTGTGTGACAAAAGTCACAAGAGTTTTCAAAAGTTGAGAATATTTAATTATAAAGTGAGCAAATGTATGATGCATGTTTTATATTACATTCATTGGAAAATATTAATCAGGAAAGATTCAGATATAATAGATTATAATCCTGCATGCATGCCTGTTTTAAGACAATTTAAATTTGCTTCGATTTGGAATTTTATCATAGAGATGCACAGATCTTTAAAGTGCTTGTTATCATGTTATATTTTCAGCTGTAAATTTAAATAAATGGTTGGAGACTTTGTCATTATTCCCATGCCTTGCCATGAAAAGGATATCCTAATTCTAAAAAGTGATGTGTTAATAAGTGTTCTAAATTATTAATAGAATAATCTGGAGAATTTTCAATAAACTTGGTTTGTGCTACATCATGCCTTACAGCTTGTCAATTTTATCTGATGTTTATTTCCTCTGTTTTAATTTGTAGGGCTGCTGTAATATAGATCATGAGCAGGTAATGCACAAGGAGTGCTATTGGGAATCATGTCGGACGAGTCAGTCTCAGGGAGTGATCCAGATGTGGACCCAGATTTGGAGCAGGAGGATATGGAAGAGGAAGAGGAGGAAGAAGATGATGAGGAAGCAATGGAAGAGGATAATGATGGAGATGATGAAGAGGATTTACTTGATGAGAATGGTGAGTTAATGGGTTCGGGAAGTAATGAACATTTTGCTGGAAGTGTGTAATCTGGTGATTTTAATTTTATACAGAAATATAGTTTTAATTGTTTAAATCTTATACAAAATGCAGATTTGTTCATTCTGGAACATTTGATGCAATTTTGGAACACTTTAATTGATAAGGAGCAGCCACGTCCTGGGTTGGTAACTTGTACTGCTATGACTAAAACAATATGTCAAATTTGCAACCTGGACAGAGCCATTTAGCCAATGAAGCCTACATCTTGCAAAAGTATCCAAAGAATGTTATGCTTTTAATTCACACAACAATATCTATTATATATTTCCTGTAAAATAATTGGTATGTCAGGATTCCTAATTAATCATAAGCCTCAAGCCAAGCTTCAAAAGAAATCCAGTTATTTATTAGGAACGCCATGTCGGCACGAACCAAGTAAAGCCAACTCTGACCTCACTTAGTTCCCACCTTGACTCTGACCCTGTTTCCCCCTCCACCCTGATCCTGACCCTGTTTCCCCCTCCCCACACATGAAGGTGTGTCATCACATTCCCCAACGAAGCAATTTCACAGGCTGTAGAAGTCACTTCCTTCGGCCAGTGTGGGTCTCCTTGGAAACAGCCTTGACAATCACAGGCTGGAATGTGCTTTATTTTGACTGATGTACAAGTTTCTTGATGCAGCTGCGAGGCTCAGTTCCCCATCCCCCTGCCTATGGCAACTCGAGAGCAGGTCAGGAATGCTTCGCGAGTTGACATTGTACTTAAAAAGAAGATTTGAATAAAATAAAATTACAGCCAAAGTTGTATGTAGCTTCTTTTGTTAAAAAAATCTCTGTCATGGAAATGTACTAAAATGCAGAGTATTCTATATTCTCAGTATGTGAATATCAGAATAATGTTCTGCTATTTTTGATTATTTTAAACAATCTGACTTATTGATAATTATTCGATACACAAGTCTGAAATTCTGTAAAGCACTGAACACCCCCCATATCTTTTGGAAATGTTATTCATTTTTTTCTGGTATCTTTGGGAAGAGAT
Organism: Pantherophis guttatus; assembly: GCF_059756535.1. Lineage (NCBI taxonomy): Eukaryota > Metazoa > Chordata > Lepidosauria > Squamata > Colubridae > Pantherophis > Pantherophis guttatus. The sequence goes on from NC_142064.1 coordinate 210,460,724, forward strand.
ATAAGACTCAGTAAAAAATGCAAGATGAATTCCTTGAATTGAAAAATAGATTTCTAGTATTGGACTATCAGATGATTCAAAAATACCTTACAGTCAAAAAATGAATGTGGTGGCCTTTGTTATATCTAGTACAATGGTAGAATTTTAGTGGGCTCAATTAAAACTATGTAACTAATTCAGGTTGATAGTTGTATCTTTGATAAATTTGTTTTGATGTTTTTAAAATCCAGTATGATCTTTTGGGAGTGTTTCAGTGATATTGGCAGCTTATGGTTAGCTGTGAATGTGCATGATTATGCCAGCTCCCACACCTAGCTTCTTTAAAGTGTATTTTCCTGCCTGCCTCTTGTTTCCACCCTCTAACCAGAGAGAAAAAAATAATTTAGCAGTAGGCAGATTGCCATGAGCAATTGACTAGCAGTGGTTGTTAGCACATGGGTAGGTGAGGTGTAACCAGCTGGTGTTCAAGATAAATAAAAGCTATGATTGTCCACATTCTTTTGCATCTGTATCCTTGGCATCCTTTCAGAATCATTTCATAGTTACTGCCAGGATTTAAAAGTTCAGAAAGAGAGGAGGCAAATCTTCTAGTTTTAGTGCAGAGGCATCTGAAAAAACCTAAGTAATAAATACTTCCTTGTTACACTTATAGCTTTATGCCTGCTTTTTATGGTAAAGAAAAATAAGACAAAATTGACTGTTTGAAAGTGTGTGATTTTTAAGGGCTAGATGAGAGAAACCTATTTAAAGATGCTTGGGTTTTTAAAAAATTATTGTGGTTTTATTTGTTGACAATATTTATATACTATACAATACGAAAAGTCGTATTGTATAGTATATACGATATAAAAAGAATAAACATATTCTTTTACCATATAAAAAAAATAAAAACAAAAAAAATCTCATAATATTTTTTTTTTAAATCGTGTATTTGTTTAAAACATTTAAGGGCCACAATAAATAGCTATTGAAAAGAAATGAAGGTTGAAGGAGACATTGTGGATGTATACTAAAAGATATCTATAATATCTGTATAAATAAGTAAATACATATTCTCATTGAGCGTGGGGCCAGCGGTCAGGAATGGGTTAACTCTCGTCTGATGTCCATGGACCAAGTCTGCAAGATGTTAAGCTCCTCCTCTTTCTTCTGCTTTCCAGCTTTCAGACTCGGTCTGATTTGGACAAGACACGACTTTCTGAGCTGACCCATTTCTCACTGCTTGTACCAGCAATTGTTGGGTCCTTTGTATTACAACCGCTCCCAGTTACCTGGTTGAGCTTGCCAGAGTGAAGGGTCTTGCGCCCGAGCCCTCTGAAGGCCACTTGTCGGCGTTTCTGGGCTGGGGGCTCCCAGTCCCTGGTAGACCCGCCCCACCTTCTGCCTGAACAGCGTGAAGGTCTCATGCCCGATACCGCTGTAGACCGTCGGAATCTTCAGGAGTCTCCCAGCATTGCTGGTGGCAGGCTCCTCTTTTGTTCCAGCGGCTTGTCTACCTTCCGCAGCAGTGCGCTTTATTGCACATGTGGAAGTATGTTTGTTATGATGAACTATGTTAAATTGAAACATTTATTGCATTTAACAGTACAAGGAAATAGGAAATAGAAACAGAAGCAAGAGAGACATAAATGTAATTGTTCTGCAGGGATTAAATATTGGGATAGTATCAGTAAATTTAATTATGGGCTTACAGCACTTTGGAACTGGCTGTTCTTTACCAACATAGTGATGACATTTTTTTAAAAAAACTGCTCTTCATTTTTGAAGGGAACACTTTGTTTTAGAGCCTCTTGTACTGTTTGGTATAGATAGCTTGTAGACTGGCTTCTGTTTATTTACTGCTCATTATAATAGGGCTCTGTGAAAGGCAACAGGAGACCTGTACTAAAACTTATTTTAATATACATTATATACTGTGAGTTGAGTTGCTATATGAGATAGATGGCCATAGAAGTCTTGTAAAAAAGGAAGGAAGATAAATACCATTGTTATACTGAGGGTGGAGATGGGGAAACAGGTACATTAATCAGTTGTGTAAATAACTCTCTCAGCTATATGCTTGTTAAATATTATACTTTAATTGAATATACTTGACATAGGGTATAGCAGTGATGGCGAACCTTTTTGGCATTGCGTGCCAAAAATCTGAGCGGGCGAGCGCTGTTGCACTCCCGCGTGCCAGAACCCATAATGCAATGCACGCTCCCATTTACGCATGCATGCACGACACCCCCCACGCTCCCTCTACACATGCACCCACACTGAGCATGCATGCCCCCCCAATGCGCCCCCCACTTTTTCCAAGTGGGCCAGCATACCTCTTACCAGAGGACAACTAGGTACCGGCCCGTTCCCTGGTGAGACAGCTGTTCCCCACCTGGCGCATGGTGCTGCCAAGATGGCGGTGCCGAGACTGCCCCCGACGAAGCTCCAAACCGTGAGGCTTGCCTGGGCTCCTTCCCACTGGGAGCTGCAGGTCGAGCAGGTGGTGGATGGGGGACAGGCTGCACCTATCGCCACCTAAGTGGAAAGCCCAAAGATGCATATGCTGCCCTCAGCGCTTCCCCGCTGCCACCTCCGCGCCTTGCCTGTTTCCCCAGCTCCTCTTCTCTAAATGAGCACTCAACAGCTGGGAAAAACAGGAGCCGGCACACTCGCTCTGCCCCACAATTCTGTTCAGCTCAAGTTCATGGAAATCATGTGGTGGCCCTTGAAACTTTAGGAGGGAACTGGCTCCGAGATTGGGAGGCAGCCTTTGGCGGAGCCAGCCCGATGGGAAACTGAAAAGAGAGAGTCTTTTCCCTTCTTCCGCCTCGCTCGTGGGCTGTGGGGTTTGGGATGGCTCTAGAGCCGAAATTCTGATGAGCTTGGCTGATGATCGGGCAACACCAGAGCTTCCTGCTACACGCGCTCATTCTCTTGCCTGTCTTCTTTCCCTGTTTAAAAGAGCCGAGATCTGACTAAAGAGCTGTGCTTTAGCTGTGCTAAAGAGCTGCCTCCTGCCTTCCACGATCTCCAAAGTTCCTCCCCCATGGAATCATAGCTTTCTCCTGCCTTCCACGATCTCCAAAGTTCCTCCCCCATGGAATCATAGCTTTCTCCTGCCTTCCACGATCTCCAAAGTTCCTCCCCCATGGAATCATAGCTTTCTCCTGCCTTCCACGATCTCCAAAGTTCCTCCCCCATGGAATCATAGCTTTCTCCTGCCTTCCACGATCTCCAAAGTTCCTCCCCCATCGAATCATAGCTTTCTCCTGCCTTCCACGATCTCCAAAGTTCCTCTCCCATCAAATCATAGCTTTCTCCTGCCTTCCACGATCTCCAAAGTTCCTCCCTCATGGAATCATAGCTTTCTCCTGCCTTCCACGATCTCCAAAGTTCCTCCCCCATGGAATCATAGCTTTCTCCTGCCTTCCATGATTTCCAGAGTTCCTCCCCCATCGAATCATAGCTTTCTCCTGCCTTCCACGATCTCCAAAGTTCCTTCCCCATTGAATCATAGCTTTCTCCTGCCTTCCACGATCTCCAAAGTTCCTCCCCATGGAATCATAGCTTTCTCCTGCCTTCCACGATCTCCAAAGTTCCTCCCCCATGAAATCATACCTTTCTCCTGCCTTCCACGATCTCCAAAGTTCCTCCCCCATGAAATCATACCTTTCTCCTGCCTTCCACGATCTCCAAAGTTCCTCCCCCATGGAATCATACCTTTCTCCTGCCTTCCATGATCTCCAAAGTTCCTCCCCCATGGAATCATAGCTTTATCCTGCCTTCCACGATCTCCAAAGTTCCTCCCCCATGGAATCATAGCTTTCTCCTGCCTTCCATGATCTCCAGAGTTCCTCCCCCATGGAATCATAGCTTTCTTCTGCCTTCCATGATCTCCAAAGTTCCTCCCCCGTTGAGTACCTCCTGCCTTCCAGTACTCCTCAGATCTTTGCAGTTTCTCCCCCCATCACGTGTTAGCTTTCTCCTGCTTTCCTGCAGAGGCATCTGCAGAGGGTAGAACCTGCAGAGATCGGGTGAAAATGAGCAAGATACCTTGAAGCCCAGAGTCATGGCATGCCAAGAAGCCCCTGAGCTACAATGTGGCAATCAAATAATCACTAAATGGACATTTAACAATCCTGGATAATAACTACTTGTGATTTGTCTGTATCTGCAAATTGCTTCCTGAACTGTTTTAGTTCCACTGTCTTATGAAACAGTGAATTGTTACATTATACATTTATTTACTGGAACCATTTCTGTGTTTTTATCATACATAAGAAAGCTGTTCTAAATTGTAGGAAAAAGTTAGTATCAGCACATAAAACTTTTAAAAGGAAACCTGTTCACTTATGGTGGTTCTTTCCTTAGTTTTTGGAAGAGTAAACAAGATGAGCCTCATGACTTAAAAATATCTTGATATTGAAAAAGATTTAGTATTTGAACAGCAAACTATATTTATATTTCTGCTCTTACTATCAAGATTACTATCTTCTGCCAAGGTATTGACCTTCTCATTTAATTTTATTGATTTTGGAGTACAAAAGTAACAATCAACTTGGAAAGAAACTGTTTCTTCACAGTGTTTTTAAGCATGAAATGGAAACTTGATTGAGTGTAGTGGCTTTAAAATGGGCTTTGGGGTTTTTTGTGTCTTAACCTGATCCTAAAGTCAAATGACCCCAATATCTTTGTTTTACAAGCTGTATAAAATGCTTTTTATGACCGATGTAGTTGCATAACAGCATTATTTTCAAGATCTCTACTAATCCTAAAAACCTGTCTCTTTTCATGTTTATGTGGGCTATTTTTTCCTCAAACTTATAGCAACAAGGCTATAAGTGGCTATATGGCTATATGACTGTCAGTCAATCTATCGTGTCAGAAGTGCTTTTATGACATTTATTTGAAATTGCTCCTTGTGTGCGACTTAAAATTGAACTACTACATAGTGACTGATCAAACATACAAAATTCATAGAAATGTGTTGAAATATATAGAGGCTTATATGCAGGGGTGAAATGTAAAATTTGTTACCCCGGGGGGAGGGGGGTAATGTGACTGGGTGGGCATGGCCAACTTTTTTTTTTTTAACTTTTCAAAGAATTTTTTCTAATGCTTTGAAAAGCCTCTGCCGATCAGGCAACTCAGCTGGGATCGTCAGAGAGGCTTTTTAAAAAATACCTCTCTGCCAATGAGGCAGCTGGGATCGTCAGAGACTTTTCAAAGCATTTTTTTACCACCTCTTCGGCGAAGAGGTTGCAGAAAAAAATGCTTTGAAAAGCCTCTGACTATCCCAGCTGAGCCACACGATCATCAGAGGCTTTTTTTGTTACTTTTAAAAGCATTTTTTCGTCGGAAGAGGTTGTAGAAAAAATGCTTTTAAAAGTAAAAAAAAAAAAAAAGCCTCTGATGATCCCGTGGCTCAGCTGGGCATGGTGGGGGGGGGGGCGCAGGGATTTTTGCTACCGGTTCTCCGACCACCCGCCACCATTGCTACTGGATTGGGTGATCTGGTCCGAACTGGGAGCATTTCACCCCTGCTAATAGCTATAATGTGTACACTGGCTTGGAGTAACACAGCAGTGTCATATACTAAGCGTTCCCTAAAATCTAATCTCCCAAAAAGATGTCATTGTTTTTATAAGAATAGATGACTGCAAAGCTGAACTGCTATAGAAGCTGTTGAAAAAAAGAACTTTGAAAGTATAATACAGTTGTTTAAAAATCACATCTTGTTCACCACCAAAAATACCATATGTAAAGGGAGATGTGATAACTGAGGGTTCAAATATAATTTGTCTTTCATTCAGTTCTTTTGCTGATCAAGTATCAGATCTCTTGATTATGACAGTTGTGTACTAAAGTGTGCTATACAGGTTTGTGTGTGGGCATTTATTTGTTTTAAATAATTTTAATGGCTTGGAAATATATACATTAATCACTTTATCCTTCATTGGTCTATTCTAGTAAGCAGCCAACAGTATAGTAATATCTGCCTACTTAAAACAAACTTTCTGTAATCATTGCATAATACAAACTACCTGCTTCCCCTCTTATTTCAGTCTCCTGTAAAATAAATAATAATATCTACATTGACCCAGCAAAGATGTATGAATAGAGAGAAGTAAAAACAACTTTAAACAGTTGTGACTTTTAATATAAGGCACGGAAAAATTACTTCAACCAAATAGGTTCTTCATGTTTTTCTTTTTTGCATTTTGGTATTTAATTGAAAAAAATCCTTAACTGCTTTGAGAAGCATCTAGCATGTATCTGTAGTGGCAGCGTGTCACTGAAACTTTATTGTAGAGAAGACTGGAAAATAATTTGGGTCACCGTGACCAAAGCTATTCATAGAACATTAAGAGAAGAACAGAATGTAAAAATGTCAGTTTTTATAGCAGTCGCTTCAACATTAAAAGTCTAAATTTGTAGATTTTGGTTGACTTCTAATATTTATGAGTTAATTATTAATTATCATATTAAAAAAATCTATCTAAGATGAAAAGATTTTCCGGAGAAAGTTTATAAAGTCTAAATTTTTCATAAGGAAGCAGAATATTGCCATTTCCATTCTCATTTTCCTTCCACATGAATCTTTCATATTATTTTGTAGAAAAGTAATTAAGCAAACATCCATGTACATTAACATATTTAAGCCAGTCTGAATATAAAATTCATAGTATTGAACTGCATTTCTTAATGTTAGCTGAACTCTTGTGGGAAACTGTCATCTGCTACATGGGTTAGTGTGAGTTTTTTTATTCTACTTGATAAGATTGGCAAGTTGGTCTCTTTTGGATTGTAAGTCTTGACATTTGGACACATTCATAAAAAGTGTATATCAGCAGCCTTCAGCATTTATGTAATTCAGACTCTCCTGTGTGCAGCACTGAGGTCAAAATAAGAGCTCTTGGAGTGTTTGGGGCATTGTTCTGCTTGCATCATCTTGGAGTTCCAAGAGAGGTTGCCTGTCACTGAAGTTGACCTTTGGATGTTCCAGATTGTCAGTGGGTGCTACATCTGCCGCTTTTTCTGTTAGACTCTCTCTTTAAAAAAGAAAATCTGTGACCTTGCTTGCTTGCTTGCTTGCTTGCTTGCTTGCTTGCTTGCTTGCTTGCTTGCCTGCCTGCCTGCCTGCCTCTTCCTTCCTTCCTTCCTTCCTTCCTTCCTTCCTTCCTGCCTGCCTGCCTGCCTGCCTGCCTGCCTGCCTCCCCCCCCTCTCTGAAACCATGTAATCAAGACAATTTTAAAAGTATCATAAAAACAAGACAACTAGAACTACAAGACAACTACTGAGGAGTCTAGCGCTCCCACGTTCTCAGTGCTTAATGCACCTACATCCTCTGTTCCTATCCAAACTTCTAATGAAGTTGACCAGGCTCGAGATCAAGCGCAAATCAATTGGCGCACAGAGGACATTCAACATATGATTAATATGGATGATGCTATTTCACTATAGCCATAAACTTTTGCATTTGAGGAGTTATCTCGCTCCCTGATTCTTGCCGCTTGTCAGCAGTTTTAAGAAAGCATTTTAATTTGGGCCAAATGCTTTTTCAGTTGAGAGTACAGAGTACTCTTTAGCACTCTTTAAGGGTTTTTTTTGACAGCGTTCAGAATAGTACACTAGCATCTTACAGCCAATGTCCTGTGTAAATGCTTTTCACCCAGTAGGCAGGATATAAATAATTAACAATGGATTATTAGACTATTATAAGATATATAATAACATAAAATTATGGTTATTAATTACAGTATTCATTTTGAAAAGTTATATTCTGACTGTTGGGTGACTTTTAAGAAGTAGAGTAAGCATCGCTGACATCCAATAAACAAATAATATGTTAAAAACACAAAGCTAAACTACTGGAGGGTGGCTCTTTATCATGTTCCCAGCAGTCCTATTCTCGGGGAGCAAATCAGTGGTTTCCACAGAGCAGGGAGCAAGTGAATACTAGTATCAATGAAAGCACCGAATTACTGTGATATACTGTAAGCCTATTCTACATGCATTGCATCCATGTCCCCAAAAGAATAAGATTGTGGCAAAATGGTGCAGTGTTGCTTTCTTTATTTTGAAAATAACAAGATCCTACTTCCATAAGTCCACTCCTCCCCCCCAATTATAAATCTTATAATGATGCTTCCATCATGTTCCAACAGATTTGTCCCTGCATGTGCCCTGCACTTGCTTCAGTCAGTATCCCTCACCTTTCACTGTTTGCAACGACTCTGTTATGGAGCATTGCAAGCACTGGATCAGAAAGGAGAACTTTGGAGCCGATATATGAACATCTGGGAAGTTTAGTGACGCATCAACTCCTTTTCCTTAAATGCTGTTAACTGATGACCTTAGAGACACACTTACTTTCTAACCAGTCATTTGGAATAGCCTCCAATCTGAAATTCAAGGAATCCTTTCAGCCTTCTGGAAGATTGTGAAGACCTAGCTCTTCCCGCAAGCGCTGGGCTAGGTTAAAATTGAGTCAGGAGATAGTTTGGTTGGTCTAGCACCTGGTGGGATGTGTTGTTCTAATTTGATTCCATTGTTTTTATTCGGCTGAGTTATCCCTTATTCCGCACTTATCCCTAACTAAAGATCTACATCACTCAGAAATAACTGACTGGCACCTGTGGCTCAAATTCTGATCCATCATATCCAGCCATCATTCACTATAGAATAGCACCTTGCTGTGCATGCATGCATGCATGCATGCATGTATGTGTGTGGTCAATTGGTTTTTGATTTTTTTTTTTAGCTCAGGCAGCAGTTATTTTGTGCTCAATCATGATTGTGAGTGCAGTATGAGAAGCATATAGGAAATATTTATGTATTTATTTTATCTATTTAAAAAATTTATTAGCCACCCATCTAACAACAAGGCAACTCTGAGTGTCTTAAAATAATAAAATATTTTATATATAAAATCTGGGAGCAGGAGGGGGAAAATCTGTTATTAATCAATCACCTCTACTGTGATGTTTCCCATGGGGCCCCAGGCTAACTGGCAGAGCCATGTCTTTAGGCCCTTAACAAAAGATCAGGAGGGTTGGAGCCAACCTAAAAAGGGGGGAGGGGGGAGATGTTCCAGAGGGCAGGTGCAATGCAGAGAAGGCCCTTCTCCAGAATAATCAGGCTGACGGGCCTTGCAGCATGCTCCTCTGCCAGCATAGGTGGGATGGGCCAATCCCAGGGAAATGAGACAGTCCCTCAAGTAGCCTGGACCCCTGCCATGAAGGGCTTTATGGAGGATTGCCAACATCTTGAATTTGTACCTGGAAGCAGGCTGGCAGCCAATGCAGCTCGCAGAGCAGTAATGTTACATTGGCCATTTTTCGGGCCCCATGAACTGCCTGCACCACCGCACTCTGCACCAGTTGTAGCTTCCGAATGCCTTTCAAGGGTAGCCCCAGGTAGAGTGCATTACAATATCATCACTTTTGTCTTGCCTGTGGTAATATAATTTGGAAAACTATTAAAATTTTGCTGCTGTGTGTAGGACAGCTTGCTTCCAGAGAATGTTTAGGAAAGAATGCTTCCAGAGAATCTTTATGAACACCGTCATTGTAGTGTAGTGGTGGGGTAGGGTATTTTTAGCTATTGTAATAAAAAGGCAACTTAAAATTGAGAACAAATGGAATGACTTGATATTTAGTTATGCTGCGTATACTGGTACAAAATTTGGCATTTCTATTTTGGAGGTATTACCTTACTGTGCCAGATTATTTCTTCCAAATTAAATGGCTAATAGTTAAAGCTTTTAAGGGACACATTCAGCAATTTTGTGTAGTGACACAAGCTTTAAAAATATCCTGCAGAATTTAACTACTGTTAAGGGTTTTTTTTATGAGATGTGAAGATGAAATGACATTGAGATGATGAATCTAATCAATCTAACTTGATCCCCCTTTTTGTATCAAAATTATTGATGATGGTGCAGTATTTCATAGATAGAGAAGCACCATACTGAAGTTTTTCTTTGGCTCTATTATCATCTAGAGTATTTGTAAAGAATTGCTCTGTGAGCATATCTGGGTCAGGTAGGTGTGTCACTTTATGTAATCTTTATATAATTAGCTCTTCGTTAGGTTTCTCTCCAGAGTAGGAGGAACCTAAAGCTACTGAGTTGGCTGGAGAAGTGAGACTATACTTTGATTAAACAGTCTTATAGAAGTGCAGAGGTTTTTTTTAAAGGCTTTGGCATTCTGACATTTGCCAGAAATGTCTTATTTGCCATCCTTGGTGGGAGATGAATTAATTTATTTTCACAGATAATAAAACAGCATTTGTTGTTTTCTTCACTTTTGTTCTACATAAATTGCTAATAGTTTTTTCCCCTTTATGTTGCACTTTATGAAGTAGGGATTGGACAAATTGTTGAATCATTTCTGGTCTTCTTTTCATATACAGTTTGGAACAAATTATAGACTTCTTTAATAAATGAAATTGAAGGATATACCATTCTTGCTCTCTCTTGGCTGATCTCAAAAAAAACCCCTAAACATGATAAGACTGTGTTAGTATTTGAATAAGACTAACCCCCAAATACCGGGAATTCAGAAAGCACCCAATTCAGAAAACAATGATAAATCACTTCCTTACAGTTACCAAGGAAACTATAAAGACCTGAAGTCTTTAGATGTCGAGCTCAACTTGAAATGTCATCTTTAATAATCCCTTTCAACTGATAATGTAGAGCATTTTTTTCTGTAACTAGGATAGATGCTTGTTTGAATCCAGAAACAAAAAGAAGCTGTTCTTATATATTATTTATATAGAGTGGTGATATTACCTGGATTCATGTTCTCATCAGACAGAAGTTGACATTTTTACTTTTGGTTTGCTTATATCATGTCATTATAATATAAAAAAGATTGTACCAGTTTTACTTATATTTGAAGTAACACCCTTTCCTCAAAGTAACACATTGATGACAAGAGTGTAATTCAGGATATTACTATACTAGTTGTTTAATGCTTGGAGTTTTTATGTTTGATTTTATTTCATTTTAATCACATTAATCTGTTTCATGAATCACAATATGTTGTTCAGAATTCATTACATCACAGATCTGGTTTTATTAGCAAATATGACATTCAAAATAATAATGCAACTGTTCCATTTTCTGTATATATCTGCTAACTAACTAAATTTTAGGATATATAGGTTTTTTTTAAAGGGATATTGAGAATTTGGGAGAGAAAAAAATAAACAGATTTGAGAGACCTCTGACTAGAAACAGGCTGGGGTATACTAATAATAAGAAGCTAATAAACTGGGAACACAGAAAATATTTGCTGTATCATCATATCATAGTCGAAGGGCACGACTACACTGGAGATATCTAATCTAATATTCTGCTAAATCTGTGCTTTTTTTTAATTTTGTTGAAAAGATGCGTACAAGCGGCACAAAGATTTTAGCAAATGTATGTGAGTTATAACTTTCTTTCTCTCCTCTCACTAATGCTTGATTTTTCAGCCTTTTGAATTCTGCATGAATTATGCCTTTGTTTTTAATTCTGGGGAAGTCATTGGTGTGATGACTCAGCCTGCAGAATGAAATCACATGGATTGCTATTACCACTTCCTATTGCCCTATTTTAGCACTCTTTTGATCCAGTTACATAATTGTGAATGAAGCAGAAAAGCCAATGGGGTAAAAATGCTGCATATCGTATTATGAAACCTTGGTTGATATGATATGCTGGAACAATGCTACTCAATATAAACATCTCTGAGAAAATTCAAGGAAACCAGAGTCTGTTCTCAGTACTAGGAATTCTCCAGTTAAATGAGTGTGAGCTCATTTGTTGTGACATTTTCACTCCGCATGAATCCTTAAAGTCCCTGTCTGTTCTAGAAAATGTATCAAGTTCACAATGTGACCTGACTTGTGCTTCCAGGAAAAAAACAGGAGGGGTCAGTTTTGGTTCAGTTACACCTCTTACTTAGGGGAATGTTAAATAGCAGCTATTTGCTTTCAATTCGTTTCTTTTAAAGGGCTTTGCCAGAATAGAGTGAGTTCTCTGAAAAAGCAGTGTGAAGTAATCACATTGCTTTTAAAAGGGTTTTGGTACACAGTGACTTTTGACAGATATAGATAAACTTGGTCTTCTACAGACATCTGGATTTGTACTTAACACATGGACTTTCAAACAATGTTTGTGGAACAGGAGTATCTTCCATGCAGTCTAATCTCATATTAAACTAGTCATAGTAGTTGGAAAAACAGGAGAAAAGGAAGTTGAGCTGCCACAACACCAGATCTAGGAAGCAGTAGCATTCCATCCATGTTGTTTATGTTTCACGGAGCTTCACTGAAACATTTCCCAAAAGCTGCTATTTGATTATGTGTTTAAAAAATAGCCTTTTTTGCTATATTAACTATCCAAGACATTTTGTCCAAACTGGCATTCCCTGTTTCTTTTCCTGTAAGAAATTCCTCTGTTACAGTTTGTTCACTTGGCAATACTTGATCAACACTGGAATTATTTGCTGCAGTCACATAGTATTTATTGTGTCAAGGAGCAGGTTGACATTTCCAGCTGTGGTTTGACATGATATCAGAACTTTTGTGGTTGTGTATGAGAGGTTCACAAAAGAATTTGGAGAGTTTTGATTCCTCAGCATTTCCAATAGATGGAAGTAAACGTGAAGTACATGGTCAAATGATTGAGAAATCATTTGTTCTTTCAGTAAGATCCATGTTTGTTACAAGTGTGAAAAGAAAGGAAATTACTCACAATTTATTCTAACATTGTCTTTACAGATCAATCCCGTGAAGCAGTTTTTGAAAGTGATCTTGTTCAACATGGGGAAGATGGAGAATGGCAGCACTCTACTTCAACTACCTCATCTCAGAGTGAACAGGCAGAGAAACTGTTGCAGAACCAGCACCAGAGCCTGGCCTCTGAGGACACCAAAAAGAAGAGGGCTCAGAAACCTTCTCACATGAGGAGGAACATAAGGTAAAGATGCTTTTAAAAAACATTTGAGAGTTTTAATATTTTCACTGACACAATATTCAGGCATAATTTCCTGAATCCAGGTTTACGATGGTCTGTGTTCAAGAGCACTAGACAAAGTGGAACTAAAATCCAGTTGGAGAGGAAACATTGCAGGCATCTTGGATAATTTTTCTAAGAAACAGCTTTCATGGCTCCAGGGAAGAAAATTGATCATAACTGTACTGAGATTTCAGTTTCTGTAATACCCTGTGAAAGAGTTGATCTCTTTCCCTTTATACTGGTGATACTGAAGTTTCTGACCTATGTGCTTGATCTGATCCAGTTGGACCAAGCCTATTTGACTTTTGAACATGTCTCTACTTTGTTTTCTCCTAAACTCAATCCTTTCCCCAACAGTGTAAGCTGCTTTGGCTATCCTACTCTTGCCTGGATAGAGAAATGTCTCAAATGACAAAATGCTGCAAAATTAGTTCCTGCAAGCATTCTACTCTGTTTGCCTTCCATATGTTCCCATAATAAGTAAATACGTTGGGTGGCAGAACTAATGAAATCAGATGGTCATCATGGAGCATCTGCACATAGAACTGTATTTCCACTGTTTCCACTCCAGTGATACAATGGATAATATAGGTTCACAACTTACAACTGGTAAATAAAAAGAGATTGAAGCGGTTTAACATCAAATTTGGAATTCACAAACTCTACTTTGCACCACCAACAATGGAATGTTCTCTAATACGCTAGGCCAGTGATGGCAAACCTTTTTGCCGTTGTGTGCCATAAGCGGGGGGAGTGTGGGGGGAGTCACGTGCGCGTGTGCCCATACCCATAATGCAATGCCCCCGTGCACCCTGCCCACCCATGCATGCGCGCATGACCCTGCGCTGCCCTTCCCATGGCGCATATGCCTGCACCCCCTGCGCATGCACGCATGACCCCGTGTGCCCCATTTTGGCCTAGCAGGCCTCCCTAAAGCCTCCGTAGGCCAAAAATGGCACATTTCCGGACTTCTGTTAGGCCCATTAGGCCTGGTTTTCGCCCTCCCCAGGCTTCGGAAGCTTTCCTGGAGCCTGGGGAGGGCGAAAACAGCCTCCTTTGGCCATCTGGAGGCCCTCCGGAGCCTAGAAACGGCCCATTTCTGGACTTCCGGTAGGCCAGTTTTTCGCCCTCCAGACGGCCTGGAGGCTTTCCTGGAGCCTCCAGGAGGGTGAAAACGGCCTACCCCAGCCATCCGAAGGGCCTCAACAGCCCGTTTCCGGACTTCCGGTAGGCACGTTTTTCGCCCTTCCAGAGTCTTTACACGAGCCCTATACTTACCTGGCATCCAAAAGGGCTGTATGAAGACTCCTGGGAGGGGAGGGGCAGCATGGGCATGCATGTGCATCTCCCACATGTGTGGCAGAGACCTGAAAATCAGCTGGCCGGTGGGAACACCGCATAGCTGATCTAGGGTGATGGCTCGTGTGCCGGCAGAAATGGCTCCACATGCCACCTGTGGCAGTGTGCCATAGGTTTGCCATCACGGTGCTAGGTCTAAGGGCAATATCTGACGCATTAGAGTTTTCTCTATGACTTATTTCTGGAATAGTTGAGTTGCCAACCAGTGGAGGTATGAAACTATGAGAGCCAATTGTACTTGAATCTTATGCTGACTATTCTCTTTCTTGAAGCTTTGAATTCTGCATTCTCTCTTTCTCTCTCTCCCTCTCCCCCCTCTTTATCTATCTATCTATCTATCTATCTATCTATCTATCTATCTATCTATCTATCTATCTATCTATCTATCTCTTGTGGCCTACCAGCAGAGCTGGTGGCAGATTCAGACAATGAGGAGGTTGGGGAGGAACTTGGGCCAGTTCTGGAGTCTGGGGAAGGCTCTAATGAATGCTCTGCATCAGACAAAGAGGTAGAGCCAGGGCTATCCAACATTTCCCAGCCAACGGAGAGGCAGCTGGCTTTGGGGGCTGAGATAATTGAGGAGAAAGAACAGCTGGAGCCTGTTCCAGATGCACGTATACATAGAGCAGTTAGGAGAGGTGAACAACGGAGGACAAGGAGTTGACTCGGGAAGCAAAGCACACATAGATTCTGAATGGATTCTCCCTGGCTGGGGAATAAATAGAAGGAAAGGGCAGTGGTTGTCATAGGAGACAACAGTTCGTATTTCTGAAGATTTTGCTCATTGTGTTTTGTGAATCAAAAACTGCTTGCCAGAACTAAATTTGCAGCTTTTCGGCTGGGAGCTCACGACCTTGCAGTTATCGCAAGGAACTGATAACGTCTGTTGCTGCATTTAACTCATTGCAAGACTCTTGCTTGGACTTTTCAGTGGGTGAATGCCATTAATTCACAAGGTAAATAAAGAGGGCTTTTTCGTGATAAGAAGTCTGTTTCTTGCTTCTGCTAAGGCTGGGTCAGAACACTATCTATATATCATCTCTCTCTCTCTCTCTCTCTCTCTCTCTCTCTCTCTCTCTCTCTCTCTCTCTCTCTCTCTCTCTCTCTCTCTCTCTCTCTCTCTCTCTCTCTCTCTCTCTCTCTCTCTCTTGAATATATGTGCTGGCCATCTCATAGCAAATAACTCTGGGCAGCTGTCAGCATTAAAACATTAAAAACCCAACAAATAAATATTCTTAAAAGGACAAAAAATAAAAATCCCAATAAAAAAATAGCTAAAAGATGGGGAAGGAGGGAATAGGATGCGCAGGGGGGAGAGGTGGGATTATCTCTTAATTCAATAATCACCTCCAATGTGGTGTTCCCTCATTAGGGTCCCAGGCCATCTGGCAGAATCAGATTTGCAGATTCAGATTTTCAGGCTTCTGTGGAAGGACAGAAGGGTGGGTGCTTATCACTTCAGGGATAAGATATTCCATAGGGCAGGAACCACAACAGAGAAGGTCCTTCTCCTGGACCCTGCCAGCCAGAATTCCTTGCCCGACAGGACCCACAGCATGCCTCCTCTGCCAGCGCAGGTGGGGTGCTCCAGTCCCAGTAGGGTAAGAGAGTTCCTCATATAACCTGTACCCTTGCCATGCAAGGCTTTAAAGGTAATAAACAACACCTTGAATTGTACCCAGAAGCAGTCAGTCAATCAGTGGGCCTTGCGGAGCAGTGGGTTATCCTAGGAGCTTCAAGATCCAAGAAATGCAGAGTGCATAGCACACTCTGTACTAATTGAATCTTTTGAATGCTCTAAAACAGTGGCCCTCAACTTTTAGGCACAAGGGGCCGGTTCTATGGAGAGAGGTTTTTCCACAGAGTGGAGGGGGTGTGGTATCACATGCTGCCTGTATCCCACAGGTGGGGCTTCACTTGTTTGCGCAGACTGGTTTCTGGCATGCCATGGACCGGTGCTGGTCCAAAGACTGGGGTTAGGGACCTTGCTCTAAAAGGGTAGCCCCATGTAGAGCATACTTTAAACATGAAGTGACCTCTGATCCAGGAAAGGCCGCACCTGGTGCACCAATCAAAGTTGTGCAAAGACTCTCCTAGCCATGACTGCCACCTGCTCTTCAAGCAGAAGTCACAAGTCAAGGAGAATTCCCAAGTTGTATACTGGATCTGTTTGGGTAGTGTAACCCCATCCAGAACTAAGTTGGGTAAAGTCTTGGATCTTGAAGGTCCATACACCCAAAGCCATTCAGTTTTGCCAGGGTTCAGCCATAGCCTGTTGTCCCCCATCCAGGCCCCCACAACCTGCAGGCACTGTGAGAGGGCGGCAAAGGCATCACTTGGATCACTAGGGGTGGAGATAACATACTGATTACTGTATTTTTCGCATTATAAGATGCACTTCCTCCCCCCCAAAAAAGTGGGTGGAAATGTCTGTGCATCTTATAGAGCAAATATTGCGGCGGGAGGAAAGGGTTGGTGCAGCACCACTGCCGCTGTTCATCACCACCGGTGTACGCTGGAGCCTATGCTGCTGAGTAGCTGATTGGCAGTTGGATCAGCCTCCCGGAATACCACCAGTCAGCTGTTCTAGGTGGCGGGGATTTTCACTCCCGCCAATTGCCATTGATTGCTGCTGTTGAATGGTGGTGATTGGCGGCGATCCCCACTGCCTAGAACAGCTGACCAGCAGTATTCCAGGAGGCCGATCCAACCACCAATTAGCTGCTCGGCAGCGAAGGTTCCAATGTTCCCCAGCAGCGGCATCAGCTCAGTTGACCCGTGGTGGGTGCAATTGAGTGGAGCTCTGACGAGCCATATGCTTGGGCTGCGATAACGTGCTGAAGCTGACCAGGTTGTTTGCTGCAAGGACACTAGCCAGATGAATACCCGATGGATGCTGGGAGGCAGAGGCAGATTTTTTTCTTTTTTCTTTTTTTTTTATTTTATTTTTTTATTTTTTAATCTAATACACACCGTACATATTTTGTGGACAGTGTATTGACTGGGTCAAATCTGTTTTAAACAATGCTAACAGTAATAATACAAATAAGTGTACATAATCCTAATCTTCCAACTTCAACAGTACCATTCTCACTTTATAATTCTTTATGATTTTTTCCATTAATTCATTTAAACATAAATTACATTTATTTGTGCCATGTATTTGTTATCCCCTACTAAGTTACTAATATTTAATATTTTGAGAATTATTCATTTCACCATAATTTCAATATCCCAAATGTCTAGGACTACTAATGCCAAATATTAACAAAATTTAATCAATCCCGGGAATATATCTCAAAATCCCCACAATTTCTAATCCTTAAAAGTTCAAATTCACAATATATTTTAACACACTACCCTGTTTCCCCCAAAATAAAACATCCCCTGATAATAAGTCCAATCGGGCTTTTTAACGCATGGCAATAAGGCCAAGCGCTTATTTCAGGGTTCAAAAAAATACAAGACAGGGTCTTATTTTCGGGAAAATATGGTATTAATATTAATAATACAATTAGATTACCTAATCCTAAACTTCCACCTACTAAACTTAATTTATTTTTAATTATTATAGATTCTATTATCTGTTAACATGTATGCTACTATTTTCCTTGTTTGTATTATTTATTTTTTCATTGTATTAATATATTTTATCATTATCCATCATCTCTTAGCCTTTTTGGAGTTCCATCATTTATTGACTTTTTAATCACCCTTTTATTTCTCTCTCTTGGAGTCTTATAACTCTTTTTAATATTTTTGGACCTACTGAACATTCCCTTTGGGTTGCCCTTTGTCTCTTTCTGCTGTATTATTTAAACACCCATCAATAAGATGTTCTTTTTTTTAAAGAGGTTTTTCTTTTTTTCCTCTAAATCTTTCTTTCTTTTTTTTTTGAAGATTTTTTTTCCTGTGTTCTATTATAAGCTTTTAAGAAATTATCTAATTGATTCCTACTTATTAATCCTTTTACTTCATTACCTTTATCTTCTTGCATCTCATTTTGATTTTTTCCTTCTACTGCTTCTTCTAATTTCTCATCTATTTCCTGAATATCATGTTCATCTTTTTCCCCCAATTGTTGAGTGGCTTCTACATTCATTTCTTTATCTTTAGACAATCCCCTTGTCTCCTTATTGTTCTTTATAGTTTCATGCATGTTTTTAAGCATCAAAATTATTTCTTTATTTGCCTCTATTATCCCTTGTAGATCCATTTTGTGACAATTTAATAAAGATTACTCACTATACCTCTTTGGTTCCAACATCTCAATATTTGAAAACTCCAACTTAATAAAATTCAGTCAGTCCCATAGTTATACCTCCAAATCCCCTAAATTGATAATCTTAAAATTCTATAGTAAATTACAGCCTTGTGATTTTCCAATTACATATCTTCCCAATTGTCCAAATTTTAAAGTCTTATTTAACGTTAAAATTTGGACAATTGGGAAGATATGTAAAGTTAAAGACATTTAACTTTTCTTCTTTTCTCCTTTCATCTTTCTTCTTTTGCCTTGTAGGATGTTCTGTCAAATAGCATTAATAATCCAAATCCAAATTAATCCACTAGGTTCCTCCAATCTTTCAAATCCATAATCCAATAGCCAGTTTCAATAAAGTTTAGTTATTTGCAATTTATTTCATCTTAGAAATCTTCAAGAGGGAAAAGAAATTCATTAGGTATTATCAAAATATCCAAATCGTCTTCTAGAACAGGGATCACCAATCTTTCGGACCTCAGGGACCACTAAATTCATAATTTTAAATCCCGCGAACCAATAATATGATCTGCCTAATGACCAGCTGGTTGGGCGTGGCTAGGTGGTCATGTGACTGGGTGGGCGTGGCCAACTCCTCACCTTCCTGCCTGGGCTCCTTAGGGCCCCAACAGGAAGCAGTTGTTGGAGCTAAGCAGCCCCTACGAGAAAGAGTTGGCAGAACAGCTCAGTTCAAATTGGATCTGACCGAAAAGGAGGCTTAGCAGAAGCACCTCACTGAGGACTATGAGCATAGGTTTTTCAAGTAGAGGAAAGACCTGTGGGAGTGCAAGGCCAGGTACCAGCGCCTGCAAGGTCAGCGGGCTAAGATGGTCAGCCAGTGCCAGGACATGATGCAGTCCCACTGGAACAAGGTCCTCTGTCTCTTCTCCACCAGCGGCACTTCCCTCCAGCCTTCACCCAGAGCCCCGCACCAGGAGGCCAAAGCAGACTCCAAGTCAGAATTTCTCCCCCCTCTGACCCACACAAAAAGACCCCAAAGGGGGAGACTCTGCAGCAACCCAAATGTTCATTGCACGTATCTGTATATATATATATATAAATACAAATAAGCAGGACAGTTTCTCCCAAAAATCACCTTTCAAATTGTTTAAGCTTTTTTCCAGACTTTCTGTATTTTAAAGCTTCCCTTGGGCATTTCTTTCGCCTCTTAATTTTCAGTATTTAATCTTCGTGTGTCTTATCGCGGCTTCCTTAATGCTTGGAGATTATCTTTTAAAATTCTTGTACTTAAATTAAATCTTTAGAGTAAGAGTTGGAAGTTATCTCACCCAGTTTCAATGCTCTCTCCACGGACCGCTTCAGCACAAATCTTATGGTCTCGGTTGTCCCAGCTTGTGACTGGCAAAAATGGCTGTTGTCCCTGCTGCCATTCGGGAGAGCTTGCTTCGGACTTAATGAGGAAATTGTGAGTTCCTCGTGATCCACGAATGCTTCTCCTTTCTTTGCCGCTTCTACAAGGCGGCTTTGACCCCATAACAGCGGTTGCCAGCTGGATTTCGCAGGGCTTGGTGGAGCCCACTATTTTCCAAGCCGTTCTCACCATGACGTCAACCAGAAGTCCTCAGATTCCCCCCCTCTTGTTTTTCTCCTCTAAAGCTAATGTGCGTCTTATGGTCTGGTGCATCTCATAGTGCGAAAAATACGGTATATCTCAACCCCTGGTGGTGAATGATCTCACTAGCAGCTTCATGTAGATGTTAAAAAAGAATAGAGAGGGTACCGAGCCCTGTGACACACTACAAAAGAGTGGCCATGGGCTGAACCTCTCCTTATTAACACCAGTTGGGACCAGTCTTGGAGAAAGGAGGCAAACCAATGCAAAACAGCACTATCCAACCCTAACCCCACAGCCAGCCCAAAAAGATACCATGGCCGATGGTATCAAAGACTGCTCAAGGAGAGTAAGAATGGTTGTATTATCCCCCTCCTGCTCTCATCATCAACAAATGTTACCAATGCCATTTCCATCCCATAACTGGGCCTGAATCCTGACTGAAAGGGGTCCAGATAATCCGTGTCATCCAGGACCCTCTGAAGCTGCCAAACAACCATGTTTTCTATCATCTTCCTAAGAAGGAAAGATGGGAAACTGGACGGAAGTTGCCCTAGCAGGTGGGATCAAGTAATAATTAACATCCCTCTTAACATAGTGCATCTGCCCTTAAACAGCAGCATCAAGGGTCTTCTTGCTCAATTCCATGCTGTATATGTATATGTTTTACCTACAAGTGAAAAATAGCTACCGCATTTTTCGGAGTATAAGATGCACCGGAGTATAAGATGCACCTACCTTTTTGGGTTTTTTTTTTTTAAAAAAAGGTTTTTTTTATTTTTTAGACAAACACACATACAAACATACAATGTATTTTCTTTGAACAGTATTTGGCTGGTTCACAAATTTAAACAGTGTTTAGTCATTTCAATTAAATTTACTATTTCTATATTTCCTTTTTGCCATATTTATTCCTCATCTATTTTTTTAAAAAACCAATATTACCATTCATCCTCATCTCTAATCTTAATCAAATTCAATTTTTCCCTTCTATTCTATATTATACCCCTTCCCATTGTCTTCTATTTTTATATCCTTCCTCACATTGGTTAATTACGTAATATTACAATTGTTTAATACAAATTCAACATTTTAATATAAATCAATTAGTTATATAACTATATTTTTTGCATATTAATCAATATGAACATGAATATTCCAATTATTTCCATGCAATCCAATTTCTTACAAATCAATTAATTATATTTACCAATAATAATAAACCAAATGATTTCCCCTCTGATGTTACTCATTTTCACATGTTAAACTCACCCAATAACCGACATAGTTTTGCCCATATAATCCTCCAAATCACAACTTAATCATTTCTACTTTCATCACAATATATAATTAAAAATATTTCAATCATTACAATTTTCCTAATTAAATATAAAAATGTTCTAGCTCTTACCCAAGCTACAATTTAATCCTTTTTTACTTTCACTACCATATACCATTAAAGGTATTTCAATTATTACAGTTTATACTTCTAAAAAAAATAAAAAAATAAAAACTTATCATTGTCTAGATTTCAAAAATACAAAGACAAATATTCCAATTATTATTCATTTCATTTTTACAATCATGATTTCCCATTTATTTCTTATTACTATTCATATTTCAATTCTAAATATGTATAACATTTTTCTCTTTCATTTCTTTTTTTTTCTCCCTTCCCATTTTTATTTTTGCCTTTTTCGTTCTCCTTTTTTTCTTTTGTGTTTAAAATCTTGAACTCTCCTCTTTTGCCCTAAATTTCCCATTGTTTGTACCTACTTTTTTTGGTGAGGAAAAAGATGAAAAAGAAATCTCCCTCTGTCTCTGCCTAATTTTGCCTCGCTACAGCAAACAGCCTGCTTTACTTTCAGTTTCAGTTTCAACGTAGCTTGATTAGCACAAGGAAAAAAAATCTGCTCCAGAAATTCAGCTCTTTGCAGCAAGCAGCAGAGCCCTGCACAAAACAGCTGAGAGCAAATCAGTGGAGAGTCGGGAGGTGGATCTAATCAACTTGTGCTAATTAGTCTATGCTGACGCTGAAAGGAGCTTTTTTTTCTTGCTGTTTGCTTACAAGGAGGTAACTGCTGTGAGGCACAGACCAAAGGGTGGGGGCCAGTGGGTGGGCAGGGCTACATAAGGTATATAAGACGCACCTAAATTTTCACCCCCTTTTGGGGGGTAAAAAGTGCGTCTTATACTCCGAAAAATACGGTAGTTTTTCTGATTTGTCATTTTCTTTGCTCGAAGAAGAACAAGTCAGTTTTTATTTGCCAAATTGAAACTGCATTGATATATTCCTTGGAAATAATGTATTTTTTCTGAATTTGTGCATTCAGAAAGCTGCTGCGGGAAGACCAGTTGGAGGCTGTGACAAAAGCAGCACAGCAGGAAGAACTGGAAAGAAGAAAACGGCTGGAGCAGCAAAGGAAGGACTACCAAGCCAGCATCCCCACTGTACCTTTAGAGTTTCTCCCAGGTAAACTTTACACAAAGTATTGAACCAAAAGCTGAATTGAAGCCAGATGTAACAAATAATAATGGTTAATCCTGTCAGCATACTAATTTTGTTCCATAGTGTTTATTTTATTCTTACATTCATGCCCTGCCTGATCCCCCCCCAGAGGAAAAAAAAAGGACAGTATAAGTGTAACTCATAAATACCTTTGTGAATCACTGTGTGTCTGTTTTTCTCTAATATATTTTTCCTTTTGATATCTGAATTATGTATCATATTAATAATAATTGATTTCTATGTTAATATGCCATTCAGGGAAGTGATAAAGATAATACTTGCTTTAAAAGAATTAATGAAAATATTGTAAAAATTAGTCATTTTTAATAGAGCAGGCCTAACAACAGCATTTGTAGTTAGTTATAACAAATTGATTCTAATTACTAGTTGCTGCATTTGCTTAATTCCTGTGAAATAAATGGTGCTTCTCATAAACAGTTTTGTTCTATTGTTTCCATTATTTTAGCTCTCTGAGAAACCATGCTTTCTACCACACAAATAAGCCAAACTGAGTTATTTTCTCTGCATGTTTATCAGTTCCCCCTCTTTCTGAATATCAGTCATGAAAACTCCATACTTCTATAATGTTTTCCTTGTCCTTCTCAATCACAATGTCACAACTAATCCATTAAGAATAGGTTTTTTAACCTCTGATATTCCTCAGGATCAAGCCATATAACTACTATGTTGAAAAATAATATTTCTAAAACATATAAATATAACTATATGACTATAACATAGAAATATAATCAATGAATTCATAACTTAAAAGATTTTTCTTGTATTTATTTGTTGTCTGAGCTGCATTTTGATCAGAGTTGTTGCTTATATTTATAGAAAATGTACAGTATCTTAAAACCCATTAGTAATTGTTCCAAGTTTCATGAATTCAAAAGTGTCCCATTCTTTTTTATCCTTTACTGAGGAGAATGGGGAGGAATGAAGACCTGATGTCTTCTCTATATTAAGTGAGCTATTCTTTTATTAATTCCTCTTAAATACTGTACTCCAACATTTTAAAATCACTGTAAACTTTGTGAAGAGGCTAAAAATATACAGGTAGTTCTTGCTTAATGATCACAATTGGGACTGGAAACTCTGTCACTAAGCAGTGTGGTCCTTAAATGAATCACCCATGGCGGTTAAGCAAGACATCACATGATCATGATTTGCAATTTTACTGCCAGCTTCTACACTGAATATGCTTGTCAGAAGCCAGTAGTAAAATGTGCATCTGGCAATCACATGTTCGTGGGATGCTGCAATGGTCATAAGTGCAAAAATCAGTCATAAAGTTACTTTTTTTCAGCGCCATCATAACTTCAAACAGTCCCTAAACAGGGCAGCCATTAAGCAAGAATTATCTGTATGTCAACCCAGTGAAATAGCATTACCTATAATAGATTTGGACCACATTAAAATAGAGCCATATATGCAGATGCTTGTAGTAAAGCATTGGATGTTTTCCATAATTTATCCATAATTTCAAAGTGGCCTTAGGAGGCAGTACATTGTGTCTGATGTGGCCTGTCTATCCATCCTCTGACTCCTTTCCGTGGTACCTGTAGATTATAGTATGAACAGTTTTCTGTTCAGCTTCCTTATCCTCTTTCAAATTTGGAGCAAGGAAGTAAGTGAATGGGTGGTCTTCTCAATGCTGGGCTATTCAGCAATGCAGCAGGACTAATGAGCAAGCAGATTTTGTTTGCATCTATTCTGTGTAATCTGGATGACATCCAAAACGCTCCATGGAAAGAGTGTACTTTTTATGCTAGCAAATGAAGAAAGAGATTCTGCAATTTGGAAAAAAAAATTAGCCAAACTTGCTGCTCATCTGCAAACTGCAAAAGTCCTGACAACAAATCTCACAAATTTGGTTTCATTTATTCAGATTTTGTTTAGAAACGCTGCAGCATAGAACAAGTTCAGGGCATGTTAATTAATATAATAGTCAAATTGCGGTCATTTGTACTAATAATTATTGAAGACGAACCTGAAAGAAAGTTGTTTGCTATGTTTAGATCACTGTGCTATGTTTGGAGTGGAGGAAGGGCATATATCCACAATTCTATCATGTTTTAAATGTTGAATATAAATGGAAATATGCATGTTTAATTCAGTTTCAGTTTCATGTTATTGATTCCAGATATAATGACATTTTTCAAACTGATTTTAAGTGTTCTGATAATAGTTTGAACAATGCGTTCTTCTAACATTGGAGTCTGAAATAGAGGCTCATGAGTCTACCCCAAAAAATTAGAATGCAGTAAGAGAAGTACTGGTTAACTTCAGGCAAAACATTACTTGAAGCATATTAGAGTAGCTTCTTATATAATCAGTGGTATCAAATTTGGTACAACTAAGATACTTCAGTGAGGTCACACATTGATGAGTGAAGTGAAGTGAGGGCAATTTTTAGTCTGATTTTCTCTCCATCCATGATGTACTGAATTTATTACTTTGTTTTTAGAGGAAATTGCTTTACGAACTGCAGAAGTTGCTCAGCTTCCCCCTCAAGTGCTAAATGAAGAGGTCATCTGCTTAGACAGCACCAGCAGTGGTAGTGAGGATGACTCCAAAGTAAGACTCCACAGCATTAAAGATGGTAAGAACAGATGGAAAATTTATTCCTGCATTATGGTTTCCAACATCTTTATGTCTTGCAGTCAGTAGGATTTTTTTTTTTAAAAAAAAATACAAGTAAATGTTATTTCTAAAGAATTCTAATAATCAGTAACTTCCTCTAACATTCCCAATTTGAAAAATATTTTTACAAACTTATAAAATTTTAAGAAATCGACTCAGCATAATTATGCTATATCAAATAATTATAAAGTAACAGATAAATATTCAGTAACTCAGTACTAATCAGAATCAGCCAGTATGATTACTTTTGTATTTTCATACTTTGTTTTTATTTTATTTCTTTTACTTAACTTTTCCCAGTTTTTACTAGAGTATAAAAGATGAAGACAGAGGGACATAAGTCACCTTACATTTAGCTATAAAATATAATGGATGTGCTAATCCTCTACATCTGGTTGTGTTGCAGAAGTGATAGAATTAAGTTCAGGAGACGATGAAGCCCTCCACATTGTAGACAGCAGTGATTCTGGCAACGAAGGGGATGATGATACTGAAGAGAGCAGTGGTGCCCACGTGAATGATGCTCTAAATCAGTTAGATGCTTCAGGGCAAGTAATTATTAACATCAACCATCCACCAAATGAGGAAGATCTATATCTGGCTCCTCAACTTGCACGAGCAGTAAAGCCTCACCAGGTATTGAAATTTCTGCTGCAGAAATGTACATAATTGTCACCAAATTGTCTTCTAGACATTTTACTATGACATGTCATTTGTTCGTGTAAACTTCGGCTGGTTTTTTTTTGCCTGCGTATGTGTATATGCATTTACAGATTAGATGCTTAACCACTAATCTGATAGTAACCATCCATAATCTCTTTTACACCATTTGTTACTCTTTCTAGATTGGTGGTATTCGTTTCCTGTATGATAATTTGGTGGAATCCCTGGATAGATTTAAAACCAGCAGTGGGTTTGGCTGCATCTTAGCTCATAGCATGGGGCTGGGCAAGACTCTGCAAGTCATCTCCTTTTTGGAAGTACTTTTCCGTCATATTGAAGCAAAGACCGTCCTGGCAATTGTACCTGTAAGTAGGCTGTACAAAAATGTTTACTTAAGTCTGTTTAAAGGTCCTTTCAAACACTTAGCAAGTTTTGATCTGAATACAGATCAACTTCTGTATTTGCCTCTTTAAATTTTGAAATATCCATGAAATATTCGTATATTTTTTTCAGTGTTTAAGATATTGGTAGAATGAAATATATAATTAATGTATCCCTTTCTTATCATTTTTCTTACAGGTAAATACTCTTCAGAACTGGTTAGCAGAGTTCAACATGTGGCTTCCAGCACCAGAAGCTCTTCCTGCTGACTATGACCCAAAAGAGATTCAGCCTCGCACTTTTAAAGTCCACATTTTGAATGATGAACACAAGTAAGGGAAATGAATTCTATTTCGGAGATGTTATTTATAATTGCTGCTGTTGGAGCATTTGTGCCCTGTTTATGGATCTTGGAAAGTTCTCTTGCCAATTTGTACAGATCGTTTTATGACAACATCTGATTAATTTCAGTGTTACAATAAGTATCACTGCCAAAATAAGTAGGATACCATCCATTAAATTGCCATCTCAGCTTGCTCGCATTCTGAATCTTACAATACTGTCCTCTTTTATTTTCTTACAAAATATAAAAAAAGAAAAGTTTCCCAGACGAATTAACCATATAGGAAGAATATTATGCTCACAGATGGGGGGGAGGGAGGAGGAAAGAGCACCATATTGCATTTAAAATGTGAGCGAAACCAGGGACATTGTTTGAATGCAAATACTTTAGGCTCACTGAGGGTCTAAGATTAGTGACAGCCATGGTTAATAGCAGCATTTGTCCTATCCATTGTATTTTGAACCAGCTTGACTTTTCAAATAGACTCTGAATATACATAACATGCATATAGAGTTGCATTCTCCTTTTTCACAAAGACTGTCCCATTTGTATTTTGTCTACCTGTTGTTGTTTTTTCTAGGACCACTGCAGCACGTGCCAAAGTGGTAACTGAGTGGGTAACAGATGGTGGTGTACTGTTGATGGGTTATGAGATGTACCGCTTGCTTTCATTGAAGAAATCCTTTGCTACGGGCAGAAAGAAGAAAAGCAAAAAGCAAACTGGCCCTGTCATTATTGATGTGGATGAAGAAGATCGTCAGCAGGAGCTCTTAAAAGGTGAGAACCCACAAACCTCCTTTTACGTATATCTTTCTTTCTTTTTTTTAAATTTGTAATTTTATGTAGTATATATTTAGTATATATATATTTAGTATATCTTTCATTTCCATTTAAATGATACAATCCTTAGACCACTATTTTTACTAGAATTTGCACATGAACAGACAGATAATCTGAAATTAGGAATCCACTAAGGCATGGGTTTCCAAACTTGGCAACTTTAAGACTTGTGGACTTCAACTCCCAGAATTTCCCCACCAGCATGGCTGACTAGGAAATTCTGAGAGTTGAAATCCACAAATCTTAAAGTTGCCAAGTTTGGAAACCCATGCGCTACGGAATATATTTCCAGTTTCATCAGAAAAATGATTTTCTAGTTTGTATGAATTCTTCAATTAATTTATAATTCCTTTATTAACATAACATATTTGGAGGCAGAGTTTCTCTATATGTATATAATTGTTTTGCTGCATGTTTCATTACTGTAATGGAACTTTTTGTGGAAAGATTTTGTGTTAACATTGTCCCAGTTTTCACTGGTTCGCTGCTTTTTTTAAAAAAAAAAAAACTTCCATTACGGACACATATTCTAGTTTCACTTGCCACTGCATTCAGTGAAGGATGTCATTGAGAATTGTAAATGATACTTACCTAGCCTAAGACAGGGAAGTGATCAGTGTCTTTCTCTTATCAGTGTTGTCTTGAAAACTGAAGCAGAGATTTCTGCTATCCAGTAATAATTTCTGAGCAGCTCATTTTCCTTTCTCCAAACTCCCTACTGGATTTAGCACAACTCTTAATAATTATGCAACTTCAATTAAGGCTAGAGCAAAACAAATTCATTTGGAGACATTTTCTTTTCCTTTCAGGAATTGAGAAAGCTTTATCCCGGCCTGGACCAGATGTGGTCATTTGTGATGAGGGACACCGGATAAAGAATTGTCATGCAAGCACCTCTCAGGCTTTGAAAAACATCAGATCTCGGCGAAGGGTAGTTCTGACTGGCTATCCTCTGCAGAACAATCTAATTGAATATTGGTGTATGGTAGACTTTGTACGCCCCGACTTTCTTGGTACCCGGCAGGAATTCAGTAATATGTTTGAGCGCCCTATCCTGAATGGACAGTGTATTGACAGCACCCCCCAAGATGTTCGTCTAATGAGGTATCGCAGTCATGTCCTGCACAGCCTGTTGGAAGGCTTTGTACAAAGGTGAGGCCATTTGCCACATTCTCAGTCCTTCAGTCTTTGGAAGAAGTATTTAAATAATGAGAGGGTGGGAAGCGTTTGGTTCATTGGGTTGATGGATTAGATTTTAGACCATCATTAGCAGTACCATTTTGGTATATATGTCATTAAATCTAGTTTCATAATAATAGACTGCTTAGATAGAATTTTTCATTTGGGGATATAAAAATAACTTATGAGGACTTGATAGTGTAAATGCTTGAAGTATATAAATTAAATATAATTTCATCACAGAGTATAATATGTGGAAGGAAATACTCAGTTGTGAGGTTATACTTGGTTACAGACTAAACACTAAGATTTTGCAATAATCTGCTGTGGAAAATTAATCTCTACATATAAAATACTGATCACGCTTGTTCTTTTACACTTATTAATAATCATCCCTAAATTGAGGTGCCTGGTATTTCCTCCTTTCCATTCCTAATAGAGGGATGGAAAGCAGACTTTCAGGAATTTCTTTCCTAATGTTCTTTTCTCTTGTTTCTGTAGACGAGGGCACAATGTGCTGAAAATTCAGCTTCCCTATAAGGAAGAACATGTTATCTTAGTGCGTTTGTCAAAAATCCAGCGGGCTCTTTATACTGAGTTCATGAATAGGTTTCGTGATGCAGGCAACAGCGGCTGGCTGGGACTGAATCCACTTAAAGCTTTCTGTGTTTGTTGTAAGGTGTGTTTTTAATAAAAAGGGAGCAGTATTTTGTGTAGGGTTTTATGAAAATATAACTGTTAGGATGATATTAGTATTATTTAGAAGTCACTTTCTTTTCATTCTACATCTTGAATGCTGTGTCTAATTTTTTGTAACAATATGATGATAATACAGAATACAACCATCTTTTAAGGTTCCCCTAAACATTCTCTGAATACCAGTTACCAGTGATACAAAGCCTTAGATTGCAATTTGGCTTGGGGTATTTTGTTTTGAGTGCTTTGACTAACTGAACACAGCAATATTAATGACATGAAAAGACTATCTGTATTTTTAATCAGAATAATTTTGCAAAATAAACTTTTCCAACTTGTAGACTTTTCTTACATAAAGCCTTACTGTGTTTCCCCAGCCCTTATATATTTATTTAAAAGATTGGCCGCAAACCTCTTTGTTGCTTTTGCTGCAAGAGACTAATTTGGGTGCCCCTCTGGAATTTGGTAAAATTATTGCTGCTTACGCTCACCCCCTTCAGTGAGGCAACCATAATTGTAGGTAAAGAAAATAGTCACCAGTCTCATGAATGAAAAACACCTAGAATTAATAATAAATAATAATTAAGTATTTGATAATAATTGCCAAGTAATTTGCCATCCTCTCTCAGATATGGAATCACCCTGATGTGCTATATGAAGCATTGCAAAAAGAAAATTTAGCAAATGAGCAAGATCTGGATGTAGATGACCTTGGCACAGCTGGTACCAATTCACGCTGCCAGTCACAGGGCATAAAAGTGAAAACAGAGAGCAATGCTCTGCCATCTACAATTGGGGAGGCTACCAATAGCAAGTATATTCAGGGCATTGGCTTCAGTCCATTTCAGGAAAGAGCCAATCAGGTTGTAACGTATGAATGGGTGAGTACTAAAATCAAAACTCTTGGTGTTTTTTTTAAACTTCTTCTTCCTTTTCTCTTAAGCATGGTGGATGTTTGAAGCAGTATCTTACATCTATCTGTGCACAAATGTATTACATTCATGCTATGCATGGACTCATTTCCCATCGAAAATATTTGAAAGGTCATTGTTATGTATGAAATAGTTCTGTGTAGTATTTTTCTTACCTTTGGCTCCTCTTTTCATTTTTGTGAAAAATCTCCTGTCTTCCTATTTTACTCATTGCAGCTTCAAATGGGACCATTTACTGCTATTATTATTCTATAGCAATTCTCTGATTATTCTTGTACTATCTGGATATCTTTTTTATCTGTGCTTTTGTAGAATGTAGCTGGTAATTGCTGTGCTTGTAGGATTATCTAACTAGAATGAGAATATGGGCTATATCCCAGAGCTTAGGTATAGTGAAGGAAGCTAAGAACATTGGGGTTCTATGATGCTGAAAACTTTACAAACCCTTTTGTATTGTTAATACTTTTGTGTACATATGACCTAAAAGGTGATCTGTTCTCCCCACAAGTCCTAAAACTGAATAAAGAGAAAAGTAAATAATGAAGTCAAAACCATTATACTTGTTTAAAGAATAGCTTTCCTATGCTGCAATGCAAGTCCTTGCTTTTTGCCAAATGTTAATGCTTTTCATTCAAGTCCAAAAGTACTTCTGTATTTATGCAGAAATACTAAAAACTCAAAAAAGATTCACAAACTTTTAAGTATCACTGTAGTTTAGAAGCAGTATAACAGAATAACAGAATTGGAAGGGACCTTCAAGGTCTTCTAGTCCAATCCCCTGTCCAATCCCCTGCTCAAGCAGGAGACCCTATATATCCGTGATGGTGAACCTATGGCACGCGTGCCACAGGTGGCACATGTAGCCATATCGGTGGGCACGTGAGCTCAGCTCCGGCATGCATGTGTGCATCAGCCAGCTGATTTTGGGCCTTCTGGGTCCACTGGAAGTAGGGAAACAGGCTGTTTCCTGCCTCTGGAGGGTGGTGGAGAAGGCCTGTTTTTTCTCCCTCCCCAGGCTCCAGAGCCTTTCTAGGATCTTGGGGAGGGTGAAAACGGCCTTCCTCACCCCCCGGAGGCCCTCCGGAGGCCAGGAATGGCCCGTTTGCCAATTTCTGGTGTGACTGGAAGTTGGCAAAAGGGCCATTTCTGGACTCCGGGGTGTGGGGAAAGCCGTTTTTGCCCTCCCCGAGCTCCTAGAAAGGCTCTGGAGCCTGGGGAAGAGCAAAAAAACAGGCCTACTGGGCCCACCGTGCCATCACATGCCAGGAGCAGGGGGGAGCACACGCATGCGCAGGGCGGGCTGTATAGAATTATGGGTGTGGGCACCTGTGCGCGCGACACCCCCTCCCCCCGCTCGTGGCACGCAATGGCAAAAAGGTTAGCCATCACTGCTATATATCATTTAGTTCTCTAGTCGTATCTTAAAAACCTCCAGTGATGGAGCACCCACAACTTCTGGAGGCAAGTTGTTCCACTGATTAATTGTTCTAACTGTCAGGAAATTTCTCCCTATTTCTAAGTTGGTTCTCTCCTTGATCAGTTTCCATCAGTATATGTGAAGGTTTAGGGTTTTAAAAATCAAATCCTGTGTAATTATGGTATTTAGGTGGATAATAAAGAAATTGTCAAAGGACATGTTTTATGAGAAATAGATTTTTGCTATTTTTTGGAAGGACTTAGCATTATATTGCTAATGAGTGGATTTGTTTCTGATTATGTTTGTAAGGACACACAAGATATTAGGGAAATCCTGAGTTATAAATTGAATTGTGATGTAGCAAGTGTCACTGAGAGATGTTCTGTTTTATCTGCAGGCTAAAGATATCCTTTGTGATTATCAGACAGGAGTCTTACAAAATTCACCTAAGATGGTGCTATTGTTTCATCTAGTAGAAGAAAGTGTGAAACTTGGAGATAAACTATTGGTGTTCAGGTAAAAAGGCTATGGGAAAACATTTAAAATATATTGTAAAGCAGTGTGAATAAATATTATTAATTTATTATTAATAATTATAATAATTAATTATAACTATAATTAAAAATTATTAATTTCAACTGAACTATTCATTAAAACATTATCTCATAGAAAGAGAATTTTCATTATATTTCTGCTGATTAACTAATAATAAATCCCTTGTTGATTTCCTACATTTTAAAGATTACCTTTAAAAGATGCTTAAAAATGACAGTGGGTTCAGCCTAACTGGAGAATGCCTAGCAAAGAGCACTATATTATTTTCCCTACTTTTAAAAGTTTTGCCATGGTTGCATTTGATTTTGAGGCATTTTTCAACATGGTTTTCCAAGTTGTAAAGATCTGGATGCAATTTAATGTTGCTTCCATGTTTCCATGATCTTTTAACATCTGAGATACAGTTGGTTTTGACTGTAGAACATCGACTACTCAATAAAGGGTGCTTGAACTTTTACTTCACTTTTCATAAAATGATGATATTCTGTAAAGTAGCAAAGCCAGTCAACTAGAATTTGGGATTAAAGATATGTTTTATGTTTCTGTTGGCTAGCATACTGTTGATTTTATTGCAGACCACTTTTTAGGATACAAGCAAAAATTCGTAGCTTACAACAACCTGAGCCTACTTTTTTGTGGGAGAAATTTAGAACTATAACAATTTAGAAAAAGAACTAGAAAAATATGGAAAAAAATCTGCTAGAGTTTTATATCTCTCAGTATAGCTCCATTGTTGGGTTTCTTCAGTTGATAATATAGAAACTATTCTGCCTGCCATCATTATTTTTACGTATATATTAACAATTAACTTGACCCTCTTCTTTCAATTTGAAATCGTTGCCCTATTCCTATTCCTTCATTGGGCCATGCATATGACGGTGAGGATGGGTTAACTTACATGGAATCATCATGTGTAAAATTGGCTGACAGCGTGGACAGAGTCTAAACTTTACTACTTAAGCTGTACTGTCAAGCATTTATGTGTTTTTTGTCTGAAAGAAACTCTTGTCTTTTTATAGCCAAAGCCTTTCCACATTGTCTGTCATTGAAGATTTCTTGGCAAAAAGGCCAGTGCCTTCTCCCCCAGGCTTGGATGCACAAGGAATCCATAACTGGATCCGAAATGTGAATTATTATAGTAAGTATAGCAAATTCTTCAATCTCTAGAGATTTTGCTGCTGGGCAGATCTTGAAAAATACCAAAAAATCTAGCACCTTTTCAAAGTAATGAAAAGGCATAAACTTGTGTGAAAGACAGCTCACTTCACCAGATGCGTGGAATGACATACTCCGTGCACCTGACCAAGCTTCTGAAAACCCATCCTTTAAAATATATATATATATATCAGAAGGCCCCTGGCAGCAGTTTCTCCAAATATATATATATTGGAGAAACTGCTGCCAGGGGCCTTCTGATTTTTGGCTTCTATACATTAACTCTCCTTCAGCATTGAAAAATACTACTTTTCTTGCATTTTTTTTCATGGTTGAAGCATGTGGTCTTCTTCCTATTTATATGATTGGTTGCAAGATTTTTGAATAATGTTTTGGTTAGAAGTAGCTTTAAATGGATTTTGCCGTATTCATTTATCACATCTGTTCTCTCAGACAATCATAGTTTTTGTACTCTACATAGTTTTATTTTGTGGTGGTTATGCAGAAATGTTTGTAATAATCTAATTATTTTCACATAGGATTGGATGGAAGTACCTCTGCCTCAGAGAGAGAACGATTGATTAACCAGTTCAATGATCCTAGCAACACTTCTATTTGTCTCTTCCTTCTTTCAACAAGGTAAGTTCGAGTACTTACTAAGGATAGAGACATGCGATTGACTATGAAGAATTGTGGATAATGTGCATCCTGAAAAAGGATGGGATCTAATTCATATAAAGAACATTTAGAATTCCATTTGGATTTAGTTGGTTTTTCCCCCCATATCTGTTATCTTCAAATATTAGCATCATATTAATTTATATAGTTTTGAACAAAACCAGTAAATCCCAATTAATATTTGATTTACAGTATACCAGGCAACATTTCAGGCCCAGGCAAATAACTATTCATTTTTTCCCCCCTCCAGAGCTGGGTGTTTAGGTGTGAACCTTATTGGTGCAAACAGAGTGATAGTATTTGATGCTTCTTGGAATCCATGCCACGATGCACAGGCAGTATGTCGGGTATATCGCTATGGACAGAAGAAGCCCTGCCACATCTACCGGCTAGTTTCTGATTACACTTTGGAAAAGAAAATTTATGACCGTCAGATCTCCAAGCAAGGGATGTCAGGTAGATCGTGCCTTGCCTTAGGCAGATCTTGCCATGCAGTAGGCAGATTTCTTTTGGTCTCTGAATTTGGCTCTCTTTGCTTTTAGGTTTGGCATAAGATTTCCAGCTCTCCCCATCTTCACCCCACCCACCCTTTTTAAAGGTGCAATAATTTGCTAATATCACAGGTTAAGGGAATGTTATTGGAGATACAAATGAAGCAGGAACTGTAGTTCTTCCCCTTTGGTGATCAATGTATATTTTCTTTAGATCGTGTTGTGGATGATTTGAATCCAGTGTTGAACTTTACCAGGAGGGAGGTGGAAAACTTGCTGCACTTCGTGGAAGAGGAATCTGAGCCTGCCCAGCTTTCATTTAACCCCAGTAAGATCAAGGAATCTGTTTTACAGCTGGCCTGTCTCAAGTACCCTCACCTCATCACCAAGGTTAGGAAAGAGAGTAAAACCCTCATATCCATGCTATTTTAATAAGTCGGCTGTAAAAATTACATCTAAATAAAGTATATTAAAAATGTATGGTGCCTGCAAGAAATTAAATTCAAGAAAATTTAACGAAGTGCTTGTTTATGTCAAGGAAAGCTCAGGGTTAATATATTGTTTACATGTTTCATCATAGTTGGGATTCAGCAGTGTTACTTCATTGGTAAATACCATTATCCCTTTGCAACAAATTCCTTAGTTTTATCTCACATTATACTGCCGCATACATTCCCAAGAGTTGGAGGAATCTCCAGATCAGATCTGAAGTGCATTGAGAGAAGTGGTGGTGGTGTAGATTGCGGGGCGGCAGGGGAGATGAGAAAGTATTATTATGTAGGTAAAATCTGCTTCTTTAATATTGGCTGTAGTCTAGCATAAGGACTGACCTCTAAATTTTTGCAATCTTACTGCTTGATTATCTATCTGGATAATAAAGATGGCAAGTGGCTGTAGTTCAGGTTTCCTCAAAATGGTCAGTATTGACCACCAAAGGTCAATGGGACAATTTTATTTTTTTTTTAATTTGATTTATATGCCGCCCTTCTCCGGAGACTCAGGGCGGCTTACAATGCGTTAAGCAATAGCCTTCATACTTTTGTATATTTATACAAAGTCAGCTTATTGCCCCCACAAACTGGGTCCTCATTTCACCTACCTTAGAAAGGATGGAAGGCTGAGTCAACCTTGAGCCTTGGAGAGATTCGAACCAGCAGTAAATTGCAGGCAGCTGTGTTAATAACAGGGTGCATAGACCACTGTACTATCAAGGCAATTCATTCCTGTTGTTTTTGTATAGTACTATTAGTTAACATAATATTTATTAAATTATTTTCTTATAATGTTTGGGGGTCGAACAATCTGAAACTTTCATGACAGGGTTGATGAGCTGAAGCGTTTGGGGTCCCTTCTGTAGATGAAGATCTGACTTTTCCCCAAAAGGCACTGAGGCCAGGATATGTATGGAGGCCTGGCATTTGTGGACGTCCCTGCAGGCTGGGACTTGGCAATTTCCTGCTGGCTTCTCTATTAATATTGGTTGTGGGAAGTCAGCCAGCAACAAGCTCCTAACAAGCATGGGATTTGGTTAACATCTGCAATTAGGACTACAGGGATTGCTATCACCAAGCAATGCAGATACGCCTTATAATTCCATGAATTAGCAGTGGAAATTTCTATCCCATTTGCTATCATAAATCAAGGACTATCAGTATGTTTAATAAATAAAAAACACACTGATGCAGAAGAAGATTTCTTCCCATTCCTATATTAGATTAAACATTGTGGCATAACACTAAATGCGTATTTCTAAGATAGAGCAACCTAATGTCCTGATATTATCAAGGGGGATTAAATGCTTATAAAATAATATCAAAATGATCCTAATTATTTCATTAGAACATTTGGAGGATTATTTTGATTGTTCGGGGGAGGAGGGATTGTTGTTTGACTTCTTACTGTTTTGTGATACTTTCAATAAACCAGCCTCCTTATGCTTTAATCACCACAGGAGCCTTTCCAGCACGAGTCCCTGCTAATCGATCGTAAAGAGCACAAGCTCACCAAGGCAGAGAAAAAAGCTGCAAAAAAAAGCTATGAGGAAGAAAAGCGCGCATCTGTCCCTTATACCCGTCCTTCCTATGCTCAGTATTACCCAGCCACTGACCAGAATCTGACAAATATTCCTGCCTTCAATCAAAGGAACTGGTGGGTATCTTGTTCCTTTCCAGGAAGTCAAAACAGGAGTAGCAAAATGTATCTCCTACTTCTCCCCCCTTGGCAATGTTTTCCTGGTCCCCAGAACATAGGTAAAACAAAGGAGGGTATTGTCGTCTTGATAGCTGTGAACAGTTGAAGCTGATATAGAAAACGAGTCGATACTTAGAGTGCATTGAACAGAATCTTATTGCGATGGGGAAACCAATATTGAAAGTACCAATAGCACATTCAGGCCATAGCCCACAGGCTTAGTAGTACGCACTTCCCATCTAGGATATTAGATATGTTTTTTATATTCATTACTATCGATTTCTTGACACAATGTGGGAGAAAATAAAAGCATTTCTGTTTAGTATATCATTTATTAAAGGTCTTCCTTAGATGATTGCATATAGAGAAATTAATATGCGATTGGTAGCTCATAGTCATCTTTGTAGTGTATTTATTCCCTTCTTGTGGAAGATTGAGGAAGAGTTATTTAAGCAGAAACAGGGTGATGGAGTGGAAGCAGGAGTGCTATTCAGCTTCTGACAGGTTCTGGAGAATCGGTAGCGGAAATTTTGAGTAGTTCAGAGAACCGGCAAATACCACTTTTGGCTGGCCCCAGAGTGGGGTGGGAATGGATATTTTGCAGTATCCTTCCCCTGGAGTGGGGTGGGAGTGGAGATTTTGCAGTATCCTTCCCCTAGCACGCCCACCAAGCCACGCCCACAGAGCCAGTAGTAAAAAAATTAGAATTCCACTGCTGCATGGAAGGTCCTGCTTGTGAAAAGAGGCTGTTTCAAATTCTGTAATCACATTGACTTATTCCTTGCTTTGTAGGCGACCAAGCCTGAAAGGTGAGGACCGGCCAGTGGCAAGCGTGCGTCCTGTTCAGTCAACCCCTATTCCGATGATGCCTCGTCATGTTCCCTTAGGTAGTATGGGAGCAGCTTCAGTTTCCAATCCTGCTATTAACTTCCCCATCAATTATCTGCAACGAGCTGGTGTTCTCGTGCAGAAGATTGTCACCACAACAGGTCAGTTGCTTTGGCAATTACACTGTAATCTACCTTTCTTAGGAAACGAGATTGCACCAAAAATGAATAGAGAGAAAAAAATATATTCAAGAACACATTGAGGTTAGTTCTCTGATAACAGAATCTTATGTTGACCCTTCATTGCTATGTTTTAAACAGGACAGCCTATTTCTAAGGCTCAGGGTCCAGTCCTAACATAGGACTAAAACAAGACTTAATTGCCATTACTTTAATTCATTCTACATGTTTATCTTCCTTATATTTGCTCTAGGGGTAATAGAGAATATTCTTCCATTATGACAGAAAACATTGGCAAAAATATTTGGTGATACAGACATAACGTGCCTAATGAAAATTCTGCATTCTACCCAGCTATCAAATGTGTTGGAGGCTTAGTCATTTTTATACTTGCGTTTCTCTTTTCATTTTACAAAAACACAAAGTACTTGAAAAGACAAAGGAGAGTAGTTGAAATGTCACTGCTGCAGTCTCCTTTGTTAACTCATCGTTTTCTTGAACTAACAGTTAAATGTAGAGCATTATCCATTAATATAATTTTTTACTGGCTTTTTCTCTCCTACTGTACTTTTAAAACATATAAATACGCATTGGTTCTGTGTTTTATGTAATACTCAGCCAAAAGTAACTAAATACTTGGAAGATGTAATTTTATTTAATGTTTTTAATTGAATCCACTTTGAAGCCTCATGCAGTGATTCATATACCTTTTATTTTATCCATTTTAGATATAGTGATTCCAGGTACGAACACTTCCACAGATGTGCAGGCAAGAATCAGCGCTGGTGAAAGCATACATATTATCCGTGGGACTAAAGGTAATTGAGATAGTTTTCCATTATAGATTTTAGCTTGCAAAGTGGGGTGAGGGTGGACTTTATTTTTTTTCTTTTTCTTCTATATTTCTTCTCTATTCTATCATCTCTTGTTCAGAAAGTAAAATGCCATTGGGAAAAAATCTCCATACAATAAAGAATTTCCACATGGTTTTCTACCACAAATTAACATATATTGATTGATTGATTTCCTTAGTTCATATGGACCATGTTCATTCATAGTTTTTGATCATGCATTTGTTCGTTATTGACCTGTTTTAATATAGACATTGTGATAGTAGTTTGAGATTACAGTAGAGATTGTAATGTAGTTAGCCATCTCACATCTCTTTATAAAGATATTTTGAAGATAGAATTAAGTTTATCAGGATAGTGAAAGGAGATTTTGCCCTTTCCAAGTAAGGATTTCTGTACATTGTTGTTGTGTGATCTACAATTAACATAGTACATTTCATTTTTTGCCAGAAGTCTTTATTTTAGTAGTCTGCTTTCATCATCTCAGTACTATCTTAGCCAAATATTGGATGCTGCTTATTGTGCAAGCTGCTTTTTAAAAACCCCTTTTGTTTAAATATCATTGGCCTTTCAAAAATATAGTATTTGAAAAAATAGTCACTTACAAGAGGCAGAAGGAAAGTTGATTGTAAATTGTTCATAAGGCCTAGTTATTTTGCTGCTATAAAGAACCTTTCTTTCACCTCTTACAGGCAGTCATCACTTAATGACCACAACGATCTGTCACTTTGTCACTAAGTGATGCAGTTGCTAAGTGAAATATCGCGTGACCACAATAGATTTATGTCACTTTTCACTCAGTTGTTAACCTAGTCATTACAGGTTAAGCAAGACATCACATGACCGTGGCTTGTGATTTTACTGCCAAGTTCTCCATTAACTCTGTTTATTGGACACTGGTGGTGAAGTGTGCAAATGGCAGTCACATGCTGCAATCATCATAAATGCAAGGACTACTTGTAAAGTTATTTTCTCAACACCATCATAACTTTGGTTGCTAAACAGGGCATTTGTTAAACGAGGTCTACCTGCATTTTGTACAACAACCAGTTATTAGTGAATGAATTTGCATTGAATACAAAATTTGTATTTTGTAACTCCATACAAAATGGAGTTGAAAAACCAGTAACCTCATTAGGGGTATTAGACAACCCATGACCAGTTGGATTATTATTTCAGAGATATTTCCTTACCAAATTCCTCTATGTCTTCAACAATGGCAGTTCTTCTAATGTGCTGCCTTCACTGGAAAAGATTCAGGGATACATTCAGAAATGTATCTGCCTTGAAAATTGCCCATGTTGAACTGTAGAACACAGCCAAACATCACGAGTCGACCACCTGGAATGAATGCCATTTGCTTATAGGTCCCTGTTTAATTGATACAACCTTTCTTGGTTGCTGCTAGATTCTGCACTTCAATTAATTAAATTCTTCTTACATATTCTTTAAGTAAGAAAATGTAACAGGGAACTAGCATGTTACAGTGCAGAGCACAAGTCACAACCATAATTAATACTTACAATAATGTCCTTATAGACTCCAGAGACATTACTAGAAAATAACATGATGAGTGGCTGGAGGCATGTCCATCTAGCCGGTAGACAGACCAGTGTCAAGAAAATTGTTACAGAGAATCCTAGAAGTCTGTTGTTGTGAACTATAGTACCGTAGCTGTCTTATTATACCTATAAAATGCTCTATTGACTCCCCCCAATTAATTATTATGATCCATGTCTCTCCCAGGAACATACATCCGGACCAGTGATGGGCGGATCTTTGCTATCCGAACTACTGGCAAGCCAAAGGGCAGTGAAGATCATCGCATGGTTGCTTCAGGTGAGCACCGTTTCTGAGTGTCTCTTCTATTATTTTATTTTGAAAGCTTTCAAAGGGATTATAGATATATAATTATAGATATTCAAAACTATTTTTCTAACAACAGTAATAAAATGTAGATATTAGAAGAGTGGATATTAAAAGAATAGAATGCATTCAGTTGGAGAAATGATATAATAATAATTATTAATTTAACAAAGTTGGAAGGGACCTGGGAGGTCTTCTAGTCCAACCCCCTTCTTAAGCAGGAAACCCTACACCACCTATCCCCACCACCTGGAACGAGCTGAAAATGGGATGCATGGAGGAAGAAAATGGGGCGTGCGCAGGCGGCAATAGGCAGCAGCGGCGATGGGCAGTGGCGATCCCCGCAGCCTGGAACAGCTGATACGCAGTATTCCGGGAGGCAGATCCAACTGCCAATCAGCTGCTCGTGCTAAATCAGGCTGTGCTGAAGCTGACCAAGCTGTTTGCTGCAAGGAGGCAAATTGCTGGAAGGCAGAGACCGAAGGGTGAGAGCGGCGGGTGGGTGGGGCTTCAGCAACATTCGCTGTATAAGACGCACAGATATTTCCACCTACTTTTGGGGGTGGCGGGATATGCGTCTTATACACTGAAAAATATGGTAGCTTTTTTTCAAACACATGACAGCCTGGAACAGATGTGAAAAAGAAAATCGATCTTTATATTCCTCTGTCAAAAATCATGTACAATAAAAGCAGACAGGAGAGTTTGCAAAACCCATGCCAAAATCAGCCCCATAAATTGAGTAGGGAAAAGAAAAGACAAATGGCGAAGGAGATACAACATTGGAGCAATATTCTTCCATTTTTGTCACTAGAATACAGGTAATAGCAAGTAATTCAAACGTTTAGAGATGTGGTTTCTAAGCAGAGAGTTTGGAACAAGATTGATCTGTTACAGTAAGAAAGTACAGGTATACATCACCTGTCCTGCCAAAATAATGCAAATTTTCAGCCTGTTAAGTTGTGTTGAGAGAAAAAGCTTTAAAACTGAATCTTGAATCCTTCCTTTCTCTCTTCCTTTTCTTGGAAATTGCTGGGTTTCTTCTTTAAGAACTTTTCTGGTCCTTGCAATGAAACCGGTTTATCAAGAGCTATGTCCTGGAATCTCTGCCTGTAAGCTTTTAGTGTTAGTATCACTTGAGAAAAAGTTCATTCATGCTCAGAAGGATATTGTAATACGTAGTATTGAAAGATGGATTGATCCAGAAAAAAACATCAGGGATGTAGGCACTAAATGCTACCGTCTGGAGGACAACCACCATTCATTGTACCGTAAACATTTCTTAAACCCTACTGCCCATAATAGTTTAGGTTCCCCATCTGCTACTGAAATGAGTCACTGAAAAACAAAAATAGCTTACAGCCTCGTTAATCAGGCTGTTTTTTTCTACGACCTCCTCTGATACTTTAGTGCCATTTCTGGTTACTTTCTCTGACTTGCATGTTGTTATACTCTGCTTTACGTAGGATCCCAGGGTCCATCTGTTGAATCCACAAGCAATGGCAGACACAATGCCTCATCACCCAAACTTCCCAACCCAGAGGAGCTCACTCG
This sequence comes from Pantherophis guttatus, assembly GCF_059756535.1. Classification (NCBI taxonomy): domain Eukaryota; kingdom Metazoa; phylum Chordata; class Lepidosauria; order Squamata; family Colubridae; genus Pantherophis; species Pantherophis guttatus. Next base: position 210,502,871 of record NC_142064.1, read on the forward strand.
ACCTATTTCGCCAGACAGTCCTGAAATCATCAGCGAACTGCAGCAATATGCAGAGGCGGCAGCTGCCCGTGAGTCCAAACACAATTCTCCCACCACCAATACGACACCTGGATACCCCACTCGGAAAGACAATGCAGCCCACACGACAGCTTGTGGAACTGAGCAGCGAGTAGGGACCCACGGTTTGGCTTCTTCCTCAGCCTTGCCAGCCACTAGTCAACATGTTGACAGCCACTCAGTGCTGGACTTACGAGGGAATAAGCGTAAGTCAAGTTCACCATCTGGTCCAGATGAGCAAGCCCATCGCCAGCAGAAGAAACGCTCACTGCCAACAACAGGTCAACCATATGAAAGTGGGTACCCTGTCTCTGGTGGGTTCACCATGCCCTCTGTCCCTTTAAACCACAACTTAACCCATCCATTTGCTCCCCAAGCAGGCAACTCATTGTACATGGGCACAGGCTCCTCCTATTACCAGCTGCCTAGCTTGCTATCAGATCCTCATCTGATGTTCCCTGTGACTACTGACCCTCTGCTGACAGCGGGCACTGCTAGTTCTTCTGCTGCTACCTCAGCCACCGCCAGTGTCCCCTCTTTCATGTTAAACCCCTCCATGACGGGGGTGCTCTCCAACTATTCGCTGCCCTTCTCACAGTCACTCCTCTCTGAGCCCAGGATGTTTGCTCCTTTTCCAACCCCTGTCTTATCCAGCAGCCTTCCCAGGAGCATGGCATCTGCCTACCCTGGCTTCATGTCACCTCACACGGGATATCCAGCGGGGGGCCTCCTTCGGTCTCAGGTGCCTCCATTTGACACCCGTGAGGTCTCTGAGGTGGGCTGCAGCTCCAACGAGGATGAGGACAAAGATGATGATGTAATAGAAATCACAGGGAAGTAATGGGCCTAGTCACTTCTTATAGATTGCATCTTTGGTCAGGAGGCAAAAATTCCTTGCTGGACCTTTCTGGGGTCAGGATTTTATATCTAGAACACAGCAGAAGTGGAGAAGGAGGAGGCTGGAAAGGAAATGGCATGTTTAGTTGTCAAAGATCTGCTTTGTATGGGAACTGAATTGAATGGACACCCCTCCCCTAGGAGTGGGGAGAAACAAGAGTTGGGCAAGGGAAGTATCACTGCAAACCACAGGAGTGCCTCCTTGACTTTTCCCTCCCATGCTGTCTGTGTTGTCCAAAAGGAAGACTTGCCATTAATATTTCAGTGCCCTTTGTTAGACTGGAGACATCGGGCTGATTTTTTTTTTTTTTTGGTGTCTATGGAATAACACTCATACACAAACGGCCTTATCTGAGAAAGTTCATTGTCCCATGATCAAAAGCAGGAGATTTTGTGCCCTAAGAAACCTGAGAATGAATTGCATTCTTAATGGAGGGAGGGAGGTGGGAAAGGAAGGAGCAGGCAACATGTCATATGTAGGTGGGAGGGAAGGGGTGGGCAGGGTCTGTGTGAAAATGAATTTTTCATCTTTCTGAACGTTCAAGGCAAATTAGTCCAGTGCCCTTCATCCAGGCCCTCGTGGAGTGGTGGCAGGAGTTGGAGAGATGGGGTGCAAATATGGACTGCCCTACCACCTTCTCTAAGAGTTGCGTTTGAAGACGGGGAGGGCCATTGGTGGGTCCGTTTCTTCTGGTTTCTTCAGCACCATTGGGTTAGGACTTGTGTCAATCGTTTAGTGAGGTAGTGCTTGATGGAGACATTTTAAGGCTTTCCCCAGTTCCCCATCTAGCTTTTTTTAGTGATTACTCTCCTGCTGCTCCTCCTTCTCCCCCTTTGAAACGATGATGAGCCTGCAGGTCTGGCAAAAGAAACAAGCTGTCAGATTTCTGTTGACCAGAATGAAGTGGACTTCCTGCTAAAGGGGTTTGCTTGAGCTCCTTGTACCTGCTGCCAGAGTTTTTATTGACACTGACTGGATGACCTCCCTCCTCCATAGAACTCTTGTTTTAATTTATTTCATGAAAGTGAAGTATTTATTGGGGAACTATTTCCCGCTTCTTCCTTGCTAAAAGCAGTTAGGTTGTTTATAGTCTGGCCTGTTTGAGAAAGGAATAAAGCGACAAGTAGATTGCTTGACAAATGCAGGGGTGTTTTATAGGGCCAAGGCAGAATTACCCCCACCCCTGTGCTTCATTGGGGAGACTGGGGGCCAGGGGCATTATTTGGCTAGAGCTTTGTTTATTCTCTAGTTTTTTCCCTTACAATGGGCAACAGGGAGGTTGGTGTTTGAAGTGGCTCTCTCATCAGTCAGAGACATGGATTTTTTAAACTAGGTTCCTGCCATTCCAGTGGTTTAATAGTAAAAAAGCTAAAGCTTTGCAGAGGAAAGTCCCCTCTATATTGTTGCTAGTATCTGGCCCAAGTTTTTATAATACGTTGCCACAGAAGTGTGGAAGGAGAAGCCATTTATTTTCATAGAAGGCTTAACAATAGAAGGAAGTTGCAGAGATTTGGCATAGAAATCGACATTTGCCTTCCTCTCTATGGTGCAGGAAAGGGAGACGGTGGTACCTCTGAGGGGGGAGATGATGGAATAATCCCCTCCCTGTTTGTCCTTAAAAGATTACACCGGCTAAAATGGTGTTTTATAAGACATTGTCATTCCAAAGACAAGGGAGGAGGCCCTTGCACTCCCATGACGAGGAGTCAGTGAGAGCACTGCTAAGAAAACCTTCCCAGGATGGTGGCTCACATCCTGTTCTCACCTTATCTTTGTTCTGTGGTTGCTGCAAAGAAGACAGTGGATCCACTGAAGTGGTTAAAATTGCCAGGCTTCCCCACCTCCCACCCCAATCATGAAGAACTTTCTCTCTTTCGTGCGTCATACCTCTCCGTGAAAAGTTTGAACTCCACGTGATTTGAATGGAGGTAATGTGAGAATTGAGCCTTTGCTCATCCCTATAAAAGACCTACCAGACCCCTTAGTTAAAGAGGTCGTGGCTACTTGTTTTTTCATATGGTGAATCAGAAATGATTCTGAGAGAAAGCGCTGCGTGGGTACGACTGTGTGGATGTGTATACTTTTATGTACCATTAAAAAGCATGTAAAGTTGGGCTTTCTGACTATCTTTCTCTGCTAACTGGGCACTGTCTGTCAGGCCCGACTTCACCATTTGTAGAAGCCTTAGATTTAAAGTTAGCTATGCAAATTACTTTAATTATTTTAAAATAAAAACATTAAAATAGTGCTTTCTTCTTTAACATATCCTAGGAGTTGAAAACCGAGGGGTTCTGAGCAAACTTCTGGACAACTTGTCTTTGGATGCACCATGGGATTAAAAAAAAACAAAAAACACAAACACAACCCCCCCACAAAAATAACAAAGCAAATTAACTGATGGTGTCCATTCGAGTTTCTCCAAAGACTTGGCCTTGGTACGTCTGTGAGTCATGCCCTTTTGTGATTTGTATGTGTCCACCTCATGCAAAATAATGACGGCACTGATTGTACTGTAAACTGCAACCCTCTAGGTTGACTCGGGAACTGGATCTAGGCAAGGGGGCTTATGCCTAAGCAGCTAAGCAATTTTTGGTGAAGGATTTTCATTTTTTTCTCCCTTCAGGTTTCAGGCAGGCCCAATATTCAGTATAGTGAGTTTTGGGCAGCAGAGCTGATAACAATTCAAGTAATCCTACTAGCTCCTGTCTTGACTTCCATGGAGTAATGGGGCAGTCAAGACAAGCTAATACGTTTTATATACTATTAACTTCAGACTGCTGCTTCCCGATTCTCTTGTCTCTTTTGAACATCATAGCTGAGCACAGAAGAGTCACCAGACTTGACAGGCTTTGAGGACATCCTTACTGTAAAATATGGGATGTTTGATTAGGAGAATAGATGCAGCTGTGATTAAGTAGACCAGGCTCTATAGTCATCTTTTAAATAGGACTGGAAGATAAGGTATTAGCTGTAGGAAATGGTGTACACCTGTAATTTACTAGTCTGACCACTGGATGGCAATGTTGCATCACTTGGATGATTACTAGATTTTAACAATACAATATTTTTAAAAATTGGCTTTTGTACTTGGGTGAGAAAAGTATAAAAATGTAAGTCTGATTGTGTACATCTTTCTTTTCTCTCTCTATCTCCCTCCCTCTCTTTTTCTTTCTTGTCATTTCTCTTTCCCCTAAAATGTTTATGTTAGTGGATTGCTTGAACATAATTCTTCCACTGACAGGGTCCATTCGGGGTCTCTCTCTCTCTTTCTCTCTCTCTCCCTTTCTTGCTCTCTCTCTCTCTCTCACACACACACACACACACACCTACCTTCAGTTAGACCAGCCACTTTCTGTGAGCTTTGGAAAGAAACATATTTGGGGCAGATTCCTCTACTTCAGCAAGTGCCTGACCTGTGTCTCCTTCTAATAATAGGGGGTTTAAATGTAATTGGTCTCCTAGAGATTAAAATGCATTCCCAGCACTTGCCAAGAGAGAACAGTGTTGCCACTGGCAATGAAGACGGCATTCTTCTGCTTTGCACCCTTCTTGCTTCTAGAGAGCATCAAAAACACCCTCTTTCTCATATATGAATTCTCCCACGCATTCAACATCCTTAGGAAGGTGTGGCTTCTAGAAACAAAGGGTGGCTGTTGTGCCTTGTTTGTGAAGAACAGAGAATGCTTGACTTGGGAGTTGAGTCAGAACAGCACAGTGACTTACGTAGTATAATGTCAGAATGGTCCCTTCCTTGATGCACTGTAATTTCCAAGAATGTAGTGGCTGCTCAGAAGCAGCATATGTGTTTGTGTTGCGAGATCTCTGAATTCAACTATTCCTTTTATCTCAAGGATAATTCTTTTCCCCTTGCTGGCTTTTTGTTAGATCTACTTGCCAGGGTCTGTGCAATTTGCACTGCTAAATTTCAGACCACAAAAGAAACGAGGAGGAATACACATATTCTGAATTTACAGGTGGAGCTGAGATACCATTAGATATGCTTGGCTAAGGTCTTGGGATACTTAGGAAGGTTCTTGCATTCCCCGGCTGTTTTGGATCTGCATGTAATCTTTGGATCTTCCTTGATAAACCATACATTGCAATATTTCTCTGCGCTTTAGAGCAACAGCACTGTACCAGATTGGTGTGGTACACAACAACACTTGATCCCCTTAATAAATGCTTAGGGTAAAAGAGGTGACCTTAAACTGTGATATTTTACAGACCTTGCTACTATGTTCAGTTTCACTCCAATTCTGGCAGTATACAATTTAAAATTGACAAAAGATCATCTTGTTTAGACATAGATTTCCTATGATGAATTATTTTTTTGGTGAGAATAACACTGGAGGACTTCTCCCCAACCATATTAAGAATTGCCCACATGTCTGCATGCTAATTACTGCTCTCTATCTCCATGTGACCAAGATACGGAAATGAGAAGCGCTGTCCACAGAGGGCAGGTTTGATATTAAAGTGCTCCTACAGAATTGCATTCTGTGGGACACAGTTATATGGACATAGAGGGGACAGTTTAAGGAGAAAAAAAAATCTGACTACAATCTCTATCAAGGAATCCCAGGAATATGCAAGCTTCCTCTCTTAAAATAATGATCTTATTGATTGTTCTATCCGAATTATGTAACTGATGGCAGCAGTGCAAATGTTTCTTGCAAGATCTCAAGTCAAATGAAAATTTACTATAATTACATATATTTGCACTGAAATCCTGATTTAGGCATTGTAAATATAATTATTAAACTGGAGAATGGTTGATCTTAGCTCCATTAAACCAAGGGAAATATACACCAGTAGATTAAAACAAAATCGTGTCTTATTTAATACCAAAACCATATTATATCAAGTCTGGGGATTTATAAGGACATTTTTGGGAATGCTTGCTCCTTGTAACTCAATCAGGAAAGCAGTAGGGAAGATATTTGCAAGTTTAGGGAGGATCAACAGAAATAGAAATTGAGAGCTGGAAGGAGAGAAGGAGAAGGAGTCTTTTTTTGTGTGTGTGCTCTTTATTGAAACAAGACCACTAACAGCTGCCCACAGCTGCATTGCTTCTTCTTGGGTCCTATATTATTAGTTTCCCTGTTTATGTTCTCTGTCCCTCCATTAAATCTATTTGTACAGGGGAGCCAAATGAATTGAATGGTTTTCTTGGTTTGTTTTTTGTTCTGCCTTTAGTTTGTGGCCTGTGCTTTGTGGTTGAAATAACAAGACATTTCTGTAGCAGGGTCAGTTGGTTGGCTGGTTGCACGCATGGGATATGTGCTTCCCTCATCTCTCTGTCCAATGGGATGTGCTCACCCAATCTCCCAGAGCAGAGACATTGAACAATTTTGTTGTTTATATGATGTATTTATTTTTACTTGTGTTTCATGTCATTTTTTTAAAAAAATAAATAAATTGTAAGTTGGTATAATGCCTATCAACTGTCTCTCCTTTTTTAAAAAAATAAACTTCAAATGTTATGAAGAATTTGGTCATTTTGGTCTGGAATTAGTTTGAATTTTCCCTCCTGATGGTTTCTTTCACCGAAAGGAAAAATAGTCTGACATCATGAATTTGCATGTTTTACAAACAACTTCTTGCAATGGTTTCAGTGATATTCAGGCACAATTAACTAGCTAATTAACTAATTAATTAGCTTAACTAAAGCTAATTAAAGCCTCAATTTCTAGACAGAATGCAACATTTAAGACACAAATGTGTATTACAATCAGACCTTATAACCAACCAACCTACACTATTCAGAGACTGAAGTTCCATCACTCTTTTTATATATGAATTTCCATCAATTATAAAGATTTGGTTCAGAGCCTAATTTGAGTTGCACTGATTGGAAATGGACCAAACTGACTAAACCAGATCTGAAGTGGAATTTGGAAACCCAAAGCTTCTACAACTCATGGACTATCATGTGTCATCTGTAAGTAGTTACATTGATATTTATATGAAGTAAAGTCTTAGTAAAGGATTTTAGATGGCTTTATAATGAAAAACTTCTACTAAACTTTTTTTTTTAAATTAATAGAATTTTAATATTTGCAGGCACAACTCTCTCCCTTCTGCGAAGATGAACCAGGCAGGTATACGATGTCTGTGCCCAAAGAGATTCCTCCCCTCCGCCTCTTCTGAGGGATAAGAAAAGATCTCTCCCTTCGATTATTTTGGCAACAAATTCTCAGAAAGCAGTACACGTCATAGAACTTGGGTTTCAGTGTTACAAAAGGGTAGTTGGAAGAGATTTTCTGTTAAGGAATTTTTCCAAATTGATTCTTGAATAGGAAAGAATAAGCTTAAACGACTTCCCTCCGCCTCATATTGTGGTGGTGTGTATCGCTGTCCTGTTATGTGACACATCGGATAAAATGGGACCACAGATTCATCAGTACCCAATCCAGAACACTGCACTGAGCTAAATATCTGGTCATCCAATACCTATTTCACTTCGGTTCAATTCGTAATCAGCAACAACATCAGAAGCTGACATTTCATGCCCCATATTCTGCCTGCTCTGCTGAAATCCTGTTGCTGGGTTGGCAGTGGAGGACTTCAACCTACCCAGATGTATGGAATCTGGGACAACCCATATTCATGGCAACCATGGATTTGACCCAAGTCATTGGAAGCCCAAAACATACATGGCTTGCATTCTAGTTTTTATCCTGGGGCGGTTGTGATGTAATCTGGTAGTAGAGGATATAGCATTATCAGATAATTCTCTGATTGTTTTTGCCCACACCCAAACAGGGAAGTAGATTCTATTAGATCAATCTGTCCCAGGAGACTATTGGATCCTATTGGCTTCCAGAAAGAGCTTGAAGTTTTCCCCCCTGAGTATCTGGGTAGGTCATTTAAAGCCTTGGTCACTGCCTGGAATGAGCATGTGATGAGGTCCCCTTGCACCAGATTGCTTCTATGCAGTCTCATGGTACGTTGATCCTGAGGTGTGCTTGGTACTCTGAGAAAGAAGTTGAAATGCCGCAGTGACTCCTGGAACATGTTCATAGTCATACTCAACTTTCTATTTTTGGAGAAGACTTGTTTTATTGGATTTTTCAAGGTTGCCTAATTTAGATTTAGATTAGATGAATTCCATTATACAAGGGGAAAGACCTTGTTCTATTAAAAGCAGATACCACACACTATAATGGTTATTGTTTATTAGAAAAAGAAAATGAAGAGGACTGTACCACATATGTGCTACAAGTGTGTAAAGCCCTCTTGCTCATTTCACACTTGGGAATAATCTTGCCATCAATCAGTCAGTAGGATCCATGACACCACCACATTCCTTGCTATGGTACAGTTTCCTTCGCTACCCAAGAGGAGGAAAAAAGTAACACCTAGCATTTCAGATGAGGGAAGAAGAGGTTGGCTTTCTTGATTTTTGAAGCAGGAGAGGACAGAACATCCCAGTAAATATCTACAAGTGTGCCTGGATAGGATTGAGTAGCTTAAGAGACCAGTAGAATCTAGTTAGAGAGCCCATTTGGATCTCTTGTGTCAAAGAGGTAGAATTCAAACTGGCCCTTCCTCTCTCCGAGAGCCAGGCTGTCGACGTACTCGTCCTTTCTTGCTTTCTGAAGGATGCTGCTGCTGCTGCCATCTTGAGGTCCAGACTTTTTGTCTCAGTCTTTTCCTTTGTTGCAGAGCGTTGCAGAATTCAACTAAATTAGTACCAGGTGGCCAGGAGTAGCCTTTGTAAGGAAGCTGAGGGCCTGACACCGGAGTGACGCTGTGGTGGTTCCCTTTGGTTTCTGCATTCTTGCTAAGCCTAGAGGTTACAGCCTCCATGGCCTGTTGCCCTATGATGCGTAGCTTATAGTAGGTAAGGGTTTGAGAAAAAGAGCTGTCCATTCCTTGGCACTGATAGAGTCCAGCATCCTGTTGGGTCAGCTGATTAATCAACAGCCCTTGCTCTAAGATTGAAAAGCGACCTGTGCTCCCAACCTGCAAGGAAACCAGACAATATTCAATCTGCTTGCCAGCTACAGCCACAGAGAAAGACAGAAGAACCTGCTATTGAGGGGTTTCTGCTTGCATCTAAAGCATCCATCCAGCTTAGCTTCCTTTTGCAGCACATCAAGGCAACTGTGGGTCCCTTTTGCATCCCAGGCTCCAAAGAGACCACCCAACTTCTCCATTAATTTTGCTTTTCCCCAGTACCTCCTCCAGAGCTATTGTGTTGCTGCGCTGTACTAGCCAACGAATCTTGGTTTGGGGAGAAAGTGGATGGCACTCCAGGAATGTTGAGTTGTTTTGTACACCAAATATCACCTTTTCTTCTGCCACGGGGGTGCCTGCAGGGAAACAGCAGGAACAAAAATATTCAACTAGAAGTTTTTAATAAGCAAACAAGTATTTTAACTCACCCAGGACACAACATTTGCTTCGCATTTGCCTCTGTTGGTAGAGTTATCTTGCCATCCCCATAGAGAGCACACCCCTCCCAATTGCATTTGAAATTGTACTGAGCAGGTGATTGGACTAGAAGACCTCCGAGGTCCCTTCCAGCCCTAAGATTCTATGATATTCATGGATTCCTTAAAAAAATGCATGATTTTCCCCCCCTGAATTCTGAAATTCTTTTCTGAAGGATTTCATTTGTTTTCATATTTTGTAACAATAAATGTTTTCCAGAACATATTCCATGTAAAATATTCACAATTTGCTTATCCCTGGGTGGCACAATTTATATGGTATTTTTTGTTGAGCTTATCTGCAATTATATGCAGATACTTTAAAAAGTATGCATGTACCTCCTTGCAGATAAGCTTTTCAGCAGACAAGTCAAACCCATTTTGGGGTGGTAAAATTCTTGGCTTAACTGTGAGCATATATAGTATTTCTATAGCTTTACTATATTTATAAACTGTATTATCTACTAAGTCTATTCTGAATTTAATACATAAAGTACAGTATGTCTGTTTTACAAAAACAACGTAAGGAAAGTAAGAGTGGCAAGTTTATAACAAGTGCTTCGTTGAGTCTTTTTGAACTATGTTTTTTTAACCAGTCAGATGCTCTGCTTTGCATATAACACTAACCCAAAATGTGTTAGTTTACGCATTTCACTGTACTTTTAAAGAATAAATTGTTTGGTTTAACATGATGGGTGTCAGCATTTAAAGCCTTCCAGGTAATATTTAACATTGAGCTTGAATTAATAAATCCTTAAAGAGCAAATTTCTAAACCAAATGCATTTTCCCAATGACTGGACAGACAAGGGCAGATTTTTAGACGTTTTTGCAAGGCAAAGGGTAAAGATGATGGCGGGGACTGTACAATTAAACCTTCCCTTTTCGTGTGTGCACCATCTTGATTTTTGTGAACCTGTCCTGGCAGGTGCCCCTGTCCTTATGATACACCTTGCATCCTACTGACCAAATCAGCATCCTAGGATTCAGCCCTTCATCAGATAAAGTCTGGAGTGTTACAGTATATAGATGGTACTAGGCTCAATATTTGTAAAGAGATTGAGGAGGCAACTCCACTAGAGTGAGAAAGGTATTCAAAGCTGTTGTTACCCATTACATTATTTTCTCAACTCTGCAGACTGAACTGTAATAAGCATTACATGTGTTTTCTTGCTAATGGATTGGTGGACCCATCCCTCCACTGATGTGCAACAGAAACTTACTGGCACGAAATAATTGCAGGTGATATAAAAGGAATATCGGAGGGAATGAGGTTGTGGTTGCTCTCTGCTCCTTTCAAAAGCAGCTGCAGTCATGCAAATAAGCTTCCACATTCACTCAAACTTTCCTCCATTCCCTCAGAACTGCACTCAAAGGCATTCAAGCTGGTGTTCCAGCTGCTGGCTAATTGAGCCACATCCTGGTGTTTTCAAAGATGGGCTTGACAACCAGAGGCAGCCTCACCAGGCCCAGCCTTTGAAGCTTATAAAAACAAATACTAAGAAAGAGTGGGAAGAGGAGCTGTAGCAGGAATCTGCTTCCAAATTTTATCCAGTGCTCTTTGTACATTCTGATTGTGACTTCCTGCTGCTTCCAAGGAGGGCTCCTCAACTCACCTTTTGCAACATCCAGGCACTGATTGATTGGATTGGTCTTCAGCACATTCGGACACTGCGCTCGCCTGCAAAAGAGACAGTTAATGCATGCGCTTAGCCAGTATGCTGAGGTGCCTTTTCAAGGGGGACCGGTGAATTAACAGGCAGTGTGGCCTGTACTATGTGTCAACATAAGGAAATGGCATTGGCTGCTTGACGTCCCCAGTACTTCTTTACCCAACAAGTTGGTCTTCTATTGCTTTGCTCCATTTTGCACCAGATGGTGCATCTCCCCACTTCTGTCAGCAAGATGGAACAAGAAACATTCCTCTCTGACCAATGGGTTGTGAAGCCTGATGATGATTACTACGGAAGACAAATGCCAGTCACACCTTTAGAGAAGAAAAAGTACCTATGGTAGGTGAAAAAAAAGAGTCTGGGACTGATATCCTTAGCAGGAACACTCGGTGTGGATTCTTATGGATCATGTTAGGGAAAGCCAAAATGAGTTTAACTGCATCATTTGTTGGTTACGTGGGCCAAGAAGAATTCTGGATATTATTCTGCAATAATAAATATATCTTCAAATATATTCATTGTTAATTTTTGCTCTACAGTCAATAGACTTTGGGAAGCTTAATCTGTAGAGCACCACACCAAATATTGCCAGGCCCAAATATTCAAGCTTTTTTTTATTATTATTTGGGGAAAGCTTGGGTGATTTAAGCAGCAAAGTGAATATCTTAATCTGCATATCCATGAAAGCCTCTGAACAATTGTGCTGAATCTTCTTACATATGGTGATGACGAAGCAGAATGGCCTAACTTAAAAATACCCATTAGTTTCTGAAAACTAACCCCCCAAAAAATCATGTTTAGAAGTCTGGAAATTTGTACCTGTCTACCCCAACAAAGTTATATCACATTTATGGCCCTTGGAGACCCCCAAAATTAAAAATGCAAGAAAGTGACCCAGTTATAAAGGGGGAAAGGGCCACCTTTGCAAAGCAGGAGGGGCAGGAGAGGGAAGCTGCTCACCTTTTCTTAGTGAGCAGAACAGCCCTGCAGGACTTGCCATCCCAGGTACAGTAAGGATCTCTAGCAAGGCAGCAGTCAGCACACGTTTTGCCATAGAGTTCACAACGATACATGGAGAGCTGCACCAGCCCTTTGGTAGTGCTCACAAGCAGTTCCTGCTACTCAAAAGACAGAGGAGAAATAACTGCCATGCAACTTTTTGTGGCACCCTGTAATCTGCAGCCTTCCTTCCCCACAAATTCTGGACAAAAATGGGGAGGGGGGCAGCAGGAAAGGGAGATAGAGAAGATGCTTTACCTAAGTTTCTTTTCGTAAATATTAAAATGATCTATTAATATTGGCCTTTGAGTAACGAGTCAGGAGCAAGATTCTCCAAAGTAATTTTAGGGTTGGATAAAACAACAACAACAACAACCCCGTGGTATTTCATTGAATGGAGATAAAGTTATGTTTAGTATATATCTCATGCAGATATGGTTACATTGATTACTCTTTGGTGATGTGTATAATCATTTCCCTTTCTGACACGTTAAAAATGGTTACTTAGAAGAACCCTCTGGCAGGATTCTGGAGGCTGCTCTCAATGCTTGGGGTTATGGGAAGATACCCCTGGGGACTCAGCTGTGCCCACCCCCTTTGCCCTGAAGAAAATAGCATGCAATTAGTATAACAAATGCTGCCTTACCCGCTTTAGAGAAAATCGCATGTCTAAGATAGCTGAAGGCACCTACAAGAAATAGAAAACAGCAGCAGTTTGCAATGATACTCTAAATTCCATTTTGTATTGGATGCCCGCATCCCTGCTTCACACATGCTTCACAATCACAAGCAGAGGGTGGCAAAGAGTTAAGATTTTCTAGACTTCTCTGCTGCCATTTAGTGGTTATCTGGATTTTTGTAGGGCTATAACTTAATTTTTTCTTTCTGCAATAGTCTGGGACAACCTGGGTCATTAATTGGGAAACATCCTTCCTGATCTGATGTTGCTTTCACACTCTTGGCCAGCACTGCAACAATGTCCATTTGGGTGGAGCAGCAGATGAGAAAAGTGGCAAACAAAGAGCAGCCTCTATGGGGAAACTGATTATTGCTAGCAACACTCAAGAAAAAACTCCCATCACAGATATCCTGGGTCCAGCTAACAAATATGATATTATTTAATTTCTCCAAACCTAAAGGGAATGAAAAATAGATATAGTCTTCATCATTATTCTTTCACAGAGGTGTTGAGGATTCGTAGAGGATTACATAAGAGGCATTTAAGGGAGGCAAAAACTGATTCTTACTCAGGTCTTGCAGAATGGATCAGTCTATCTAATGTTATAGGGACACTGTTCTACAGGTTGTTGTTTTTTTAAAAAAATGGACGGGAATAAAATTTATAAAATTTTCATACAGTTTGAAAAAAAATTCATAATATTTTTTACAGTATAGTAAATTTTAATTGGTTGTTATTGGCCCTATCCACATTCCGTAGTTCTTGTCCTTAAATTGCCGTTGGTTCTTGGTTTATAACCTGTTACATCCCCTCCCTTTGAGTTTTAGCACCAGAGCCCATAATATGGGGAAAAAATTATATATCAAGAAACAAATAAATGATATTACAGGAAAGATTAGCTGGATTCATGACTTTCATTTTCACTCTCTGTATGTGTGGACATGATACTTGATTGTTGTCATCAATAACATCATGCTTGACTTCTTTATATCTTGTCATGACAAATAATTACTTTGACTCCTGGCTCATGGATTACATTAATTGCACAAATCAATGTACTGTATTACAGGAAATTGGACCTTTGTAGAAAACTCCAGCCCACAAAAGTTTTAAAAGTAACAGAAGTATTTTGGTTACCTTTGAAACCTGGATCTCTTCCAAGCTGATATCCTGAGAGTCTCGGCCTTCTAGGTTGGAGATGCCGACCTTAAGCACTTTGCCTTCATCTGTGAGAAGTCAAACAGAAGAGTATGTGAAGAGGACTATGGGTGGGGGTACCTCCTTGGATTCCTGTTGCATGGAATTATTAAGATCATTACCAGGCAAGGAGATTCAATATGCGAACCGATAGTAAAGATAAGTAGAACCCCCTCCCCCCCCGGATGAAGCCACTCCTTGTGGATTATATGTACAGTTATCCCAAGGAGAGGTCCATTTCTAACATGCAGCATCATTACATGAGATTTTTAAAAATGCCAATTTTAGAACAATTTAGGGGCAAACTGAACATATTTTCATTCATCAAAGCATTTTAATTAGGTGACAGGTTATTTTCCAGAATGTTTTAATAAAAAAAATAGCAACATCATTAATTTTATCTAATATGCCCTCTTATGCTATGTAATTCTACAGGGACCATGAGATAATAAATGTATTTCAGAATGAGGATCATTTTGCTACTCATTTTATACATTTTTCTACTCCTTTCATAGCTTTTCTAGAGAAAAAGTTCTGGGTTCAAGATTGATTGTATCTGGACAAAATCTTTATGTTATTTTCTTTGCTGTGTTTTATGTCTTTGTGAAGTAGTCCTAATATTTTGTTAGGCATAATGCAATGAATTGATGCTTTTGTATTTTTTGGTTGAAAAGGAAATTCTATCATTTTAGCACAGTTTTATGTTTTTAATATATTTTAAAGTGGCAGCTATTAATTGCTTACAATGAATTTGATGTTTTAGAGGCTCTGTGAATACTTCAATAGTTTGGCTCAAAGGGGTACCATTTAATTCCAATTACTTAACAAGGGAATTGTAACCAGGCCTCTGATGCAATTAAATAGAATTGTGCATAAACAATCCCAACTGATACCCTGGGCCAAGATAGATATATGCTAAACTTGTCAGTAAAGGAGAAGGAAAAGCAGCAATCACAGCAGAACTGTATTGTTTTTCTGAAGCAATGATGGCAGGATGGAAGACATTGTGCTCATCCTGGAATCCTTCTACAATCTTTTGGAAGGAAAAGGAGTGGGAAAAAGATAATTCCAGAGAAAAAAAGTGAAATAAAATAAAAATCAGGCAACTTTTTTAATTTTAATTTTTTTAATTAGTGGACCTGGGCAGGACCCAGAGACAGGAAAATAGAAAAGAAAGAAGTGAGAAAATGACAAAATATAAACACTTAAAAATAGTAGAATGACTGTGGCCCAAAAAAAAAGGGGGAACATAGTACCAGCAAAAATAGGTGTGTGCAATCCCAAAACATTTGGAGCACCATTTCAATACCATTGGTATTGACAAAATCGCCATCAGTCAATTGCAGAAGGCAGCATTATTTAGAATAGCTTACATCATGCAACAATACCTTTAACATCATCAGACAACAACTGCCTATGCCAAATTTTTATGCATAGGGGTTCGATAGATGCATACAAATGTCAAATCCAGTCTAAACATCTGGCTGACTGTGTGACCAACCACAATAATGGCAATGCCAGTGTTCATATTGGGAAGATAATCAATGATGATGATGATGATGATTTTCCTTCCATTGTACAAATGTAAAGGGGGGGGGAGTTGCTTCCACCATTAGTCTCCCTCAAATTATCATCAACCAATTTTTGCCCAATTTAGATAATGCCCCTGCATCTCAACACATAGGCTCAGATTCTACTCACCTTTATTTTAAAGTCTCAAGCAATATTTGCTGTTGAAAGTGAACAATCCTAGAAAAACCATAGTATTGCTGTATCACATGAAATCATTTTGAACAGGGAAAATTGTACACTTAATGTTACCGTCTAGCTCTTTCTTCACTTTCCTGTCGAATAAATCAAACATCATTTCAAACCGTGACTTACAGTAAGATCAGAACATCTTTGCTTGAACTCCTCTACCTGTTCCAAGGAAGAGAACATCAACATGTCCAGCCTCTGTCTCCACTCTGTCCACCAACAGATGCAGGATATTGAAAGGCACATTGACTCTAATCAGAACAGGCTTCCTGTGGAGTGGATAGATGGGGTCCCACATCAGATGATGAGTACGCATGAAGCTAATCACTTCATCGGGGAAGTCTTTGGTTGACTGCAGGAATGGGTCATATGTTTCACTGGGACACTGACAGGAAGAAAGGACATTGAAGAAGGAATGATGCAAAAGTATTAACAGTCAACTCCACAAAACATAGTCTTGTGATTTAAGGTAGTTAGATATATTAATATCTAATACTAATATCAGGCAAATTTTCATAAATTGTCATCTATGACAGCATATGGCACAGTGATTTTCCTAGGATGTGACAATCTTCTGCATTTTCTGAAACCTCCCTATTTATAGATTGGTGGCATTTCCTGGGACAAACTGCTTCAGGACCATTTGTGGAACTCACGAGTGGATCCAGGACCCAGATTAGCCATCTCAGAAATGAATCATGCAGGGAAAAGTGGCCTTGAAGATCCCTTGTTGCCCAGGTAGAAATAAACAACTCCCAGAAATAACATACAATAGTTTAACTCTGAGCGGCAGTAAATATTTTCCCTAGTCAGTCTTTATATGAACAAGTTAGAGAAAAAGTGACTAAGGAAAGTTTTATGTACATACTGTTCCAGGACGAGGGTAAGGGATCCGTCCTTTATATTCAGCCCACTGATAATCGAAGCCTTCCTTGTGTGCAAAAGGTCCATTGAAGGCAGCTCGAATGGCTGCCAGGGAATAAACACACACTGCAGAACCACTAAAAATGCCACTGGGAAAGAAAAGAATAATGTAGAGAGATCAAGAGTATCGATACATAAATCAGTCCAAGAGATATTTCTTTGTACAATTCTGGCAAATCATGCCTTTGAAAGATTTCTGCCTTAGAAAAGACTTTCTAACTCATTTAAAGGTCATGAAATTGGAAGATAAATGCCTGAGGTGGCCTTAGAGAAGATGATCTTCAGAAAGTAATTTTATTTCAAAAGCATTCTCACTGCTCTCTCATCTTTAACAGAGGGTCTTTGCTCTCATCAATTTTCTTCCAGATCATTCCTTAACTCAGTTAAAGCTGAAGATTATGGGAGCTGAGATTCAACACACGGGGATCACTGCCTTAGTTCTTCCCAGCAGTTGAAAACTGCATGAAATCCTCTGCTCAGCTTCATCCCACCAGGTAGGATATGGTGACAGGTACCATTTCAGCAGGAACTTGAAAGAGCTACAGCTGAATCCTGTTTCAGTGTATCAGTTCAAAGCAGTGGTGAAATGTAAAATTTCTTACTACCGGTTCTGTGGGCATGGCTTGGTGGGGAGGGGTAATGTGACTGGGTGGGCGAAGAGGTTGTTAAAAATGCTTTTAAAAGCCTCTGACAATCCCAGATGAGTTGCCTGATCGGCAGAGGCTTTTTTTTTTTAAAGCCTTTGACAATCCCAGATGAGTTGCCTGATCGGCAGAGGCTTTTTTTTCTTTTAAAAGCCTCTGACGATCCCAGCTGAGCTGCGCATTCAACATAGGCTTTTTTTTTACTTTTAAAAGCATTTTTTCAGCTGAAGAGGTGGTAGAAAAAATGCTTTTAAAAATAAAAAAAAGCCTCTGATGATTGCGCGGCTCAGCTGGGCATGGGAGGGGCAGGGATTTTTGCTACCGGTTCTCCGAACCACCCGCTGCCATCGCTACCGGATCGGGCGATCTGGTCCAAACCAGGAGCATTTCACCCCTGGTTCAAAGCCATTAAGATGGATTGATGTGCATGCCTTCTATAACTGAAATAACAGAATAACAGAGTTGGAAGGGACCTTGGAAATCTTCTAGTCCAACCCCCTGCTAAAGCAGGAAACCTTATACTATTAGTATAATAAGCACTATTCTTATTCCTGATGATCCATGGGCAAAAGCAATTCTTTTCTTTTGTCATATTCATTGTAAATGTTTTCCCTTACCTGGAAACTGTGAAAAGGCCATAAACCAGAGGGTTCTGTATGTTACGGGTTTGAAGGAGGAAGACATCTTCTGGAATACAGCAGGACACACCCAATTTAGGGAAGAGCTTTGAATAATCTCCCCCCCCCCCGCCTCTGCAATCACAGGCTCTATTCTAGAAATGGCAGCTCTTAACATGCAAGTAGCCTTACCCAGTTGATCAAAATGTGTTTCGGTGCCCTGGAGACCTGGGATAGAGCAGATCAGCCGTGCTTTAAGAAAAGTGGTCCAGCGATTGATAAGGCTACGCTTCCCACCAATATCATTCTGCCAAATAGAAGAAGAGGAATAGGTCAAGCATAATTTTCAAGTCCATCCACAACTGCTCTCCGGTACTCTTAAGTGATTGCTTCGAATGCATCCATTGCATCATGTTTACAGTCCCACGTGGGCTTTCTTTAAAACCCAAGGTGGTGAATGCTGTCCAAACATTAATAAAGAGGCAGATACTTAGAGCTACTGTACTTTTACTGTTTTTCCTAGAGAAATGGTGCAGAGTTAAATTAAAGGAATTTGAACATCTTTCCAATGCTTGTTTTTGTGTTCTTAAATATGCACCATTCACCTCTGCCTCTCTATTAATGATTGGACAGCATTCACCTTCTTGTGTTTTAAGAAAGTCCACTTGGGTCTGTATACATTCATCTTGAGTCGTATGGATAGATACATCCTCTGCTGATATCCCTTAAATTATGTGAGCTTCTGGCAGATACTTGTATGTTGAACACAGATATTTGCAAGAAAGAAGCCACAAGAATCACGAGCTTGCTCATGTAAGCATTTGACTTACAGGGAAACCAAGAGACATGCAAGTGTATGCAAAAAAGCTTTTTCCTGACTGACAATCACACTCAACTGCCCTCTAAAGGCAGTCATCATTTGAGTGATGTCATGACTTATGCACTCTAGATTTCAGAATGCCTGAACAATCTCAGACACCCTGTCAACATGTAGCTATTTTGAATTAGAGTACTAATTCTGCATTATGAAAGACCTCTGCTCTGGCAAAATGCCCAGCTGTGTTTCAGAAAGCTGGAGAAAAATTCAGACTGGATGCCTCCAATGCAGGAAATAGTCATATTTTAGCTCTGATCTAACATTGTCTGCTGGTGGCTGACATCCAGCTTCCAGAAGCAGTACTGTGTACCATAGTATCTACAGAGATGCTTAATTTAATCTATAGTGCTAAATACGTTTTCCTAGGGGATAAATGCCATTGTTCAGAAAGAGCTTGCTTCCCAGGAAATATTCAGATAGCACATCAGTTAAATAGAGCTGAAGAGCTGCCTTCTAAGCCAGAGGTCTCTAACCTTGGCAACTTTAAGCCTGGCGGACTTCAACTCCCAGAATTCAAAGCTGGCTGGGGAATTCTGGTAGTTGAAGTCCTCCAGGCTTAAAGTTGCCAAGGTTGGAGATCCCTGCTCTAAGCTACACAAGAAGCACTCATTGCTCACCTTGCAGACACGGGCCACACGAGCATGGATACGCCTTTTTTCCCACTGTCCAGCTTCCACTGCAGTTTCCCGGAAAAAGATGTAGACTTTATCATCCTCGTGGCTGTAAGTATCAGGAATGGCATGGGCCTCAATAAACACTGGCTCTGCAAGGAAGGATAGTCAGATCTAAACTGCCTGTGTCTTCTATTGAAAGAATGCATAGTGCAATAGATTTCTGGCTGCAATTCCAAGTGCCAATTTTGATTGATAAAACCCTAAATAGCTTGGTGCCAAAGTGCCAATGGGATCACTGCTCTGTTATAAACTGAGTTGTTCCAGCTGAGTTGATTTTCTCTGGAGAAGCCATTGGTAGTGTCCCATTTTTATGATGCCAGAAAATATTTTTCATCCAGGGCATTTAAAAAGATTATAGAATAATAGCCCTCTGTAATTCCCAATGCTAGAATGATCTCCTTAGTGATAGCCTTCCAGAAAATAGTGAGAATCAAATTTTTCTGTAGGAGATCGGAGGACTGATCGTTTCACTATTCGTATTCTTGTATAACTGTAATTATAAATAAACACTATTAGTATTCTTGTATAATTGTAGAGCAATGTGGTGGCTCAGTGGCTAAGATGCTTAACTTGTTGATCGAAAGATCGGCAGTTCAGCGGTTTGAATCCCTAGCGCTGCGTAACTGGGTGAGCTCCCATTACTTGTCCCAGCTTCTGCCAACCTAGCAGTTCAAAAGCACATAAAAATGCAAGTAGAAAAATAAGGACCACATTTGCTGGGAAGGTAACATCGTTCCGTGCACCTTTGGCGTTTAGTCATGCCGGCCACATGACCACGGAGACGTCTTTGGACAGCGCTGGCTCTTCGGCTTTGAAACAGAGATGAGTACCGTCCCCTAGAATTGGGAACGACTAGCACGTATGTGTGAGGGGAACCTTTACCTTTACTTTATAATTGTAATGGTTATTTATATATTTTCTAGGTTTTTTTCTTTCTTTCTCTATTTTATTCTTGATGTTTATGTTTTTATGACGGCTATGCAAACTGCCAGGAGTCCATAAGAATAGTTGGGGGTATGCATGTTCACTAAATAACAGTGTTTTAAAATTAGAGTTTTCTAAAAATGTAACTTCCCTTACATACCATTTAACCAATCGTCTTGGTTCTGCTCCGTCCTGATGTAGTTTTGTTCAGGCCTGTCAAGATGAGTTCGGAAGAAAGCAGCATTGCTTCCCATGAAGTCAGTGGAAGTGCCTGAATAAAGTTCCCCATCTAGGAAACCCAGGAGAGAAATCCATGGATAAAAACCTTGCATCTTCCTTCTCTTGTATACTTTCTTTTATATATGTGCATTTATTGGTATCATTCATAAATCATTAGATTGATGTATGGTGTATGCTTATGAATAGACTATGTTTTCTGTACAGTGGTACCAGTACTCATCATTAATTGGTTCTGGGAGGCACGATGAGTACCAAACAAAATTTTCCCATAAGAAATAATATAGTGAGTCACAAGGCAATCGACGCTGACAAGTTCTAGCTTGTGTGTTGAGTACCAAACAAATGATGAGTACCGGGACTAAATTTTCACATCAAAATGTGTTGACTACCAAATTCAATGAGTTTCAAAGCAGTTGAGTACCAAGGTACCACTGTATATACATATGCATATCTGCCTTGCATGCACACCACACAAAAGGGTATCCCTCATAATTCCATTCTGTACATTTTGAGTGAGGAATGTAAAGTCAGCTAGCATACAGCTGGTGCCTTTCTCCTGGCTTTCAACAGATGAAGTGTTTCCTGAGATAAGACGCAGTATCATGGGAAAAATACAACAGAAATCTCTACTGAATGGATGCCTAAAATATATATACATTGTCCAAGCTATCTTTAATAACTGTCCCAATCTGATGATCCTTGGGTGGATAGAACCACATGTCCTGTATTTCTCAATCAACAAAGTCAATAGCAATGCTGTTTTAGGAGTGTCGATCCAACATATCTAGACATTAATAAGTTAGGGAAAGCTATTTCATGGCTATATAGACACATGCAGAGATGCTGTGTGAGCTCTTCCTATGACTACATTGTCTAGGTTTCTGTTTCAGCTTTCAGTTCATAGGTGCTCTTACCTATTAGCTGTCCTGCAAAATGCTCATGGGGGCTATACGGACATTTGCCTCTCCCAGATTCAGTGGAGTGGGTCATCAGATGCATAGCTAATATTCCTGATTCCTGCAGTAAGAAAGCACTTCAGTTTGGTTTAAAGAGTACGAAAAGCATTAAGGAATTGGAGGCCCACAAAAGAAAAGGCTCAGTAGTCTAAAAGGGGCACCTTCAGACTTTCTGAACAGGAGACAGGAAGGTGATATCCCATAATTGTACCCATCTTTTTCTCACAGTGAAGCATCCTTGTTCTTTGAACATAGAAAGGATTAAGTTTTAGGAGTTTGAATGATAAATCATCCAGGCCTCTAATATGGGGCTTTTGATTTACTGATTTTTTTCATCCTGCTCCATTAGTATGCGTTAATGTGACAGCTGGCATTTACTTATTCTTATCTATTCTACTCAAATTAATTTTTTAAAAAATAAATCAGGATTTAATTATGCTCTGTCATGTAGAGAATAGGGAATATGAGTGTTAAGAAATATATGCTTTCCATTATTTTTCTTTTAATTTATTTATTTGTTAAATTTATTTGCCACCTATCTCACTATGGGGCTACTCTAGGTGACTTACAACAATAAAAAGGAATAATTTTTTATTTTAAAAACTTTTATTATACTAATGCTAAAAGTGACCCTTAAAATAGGATGGAGTCTGATGGACATCTACGGAGCCAACCCAGGCAAGAAGATTGCAGGACTGTATTCAGTGAGGGAAAAGGAGAGAGGGAAGAATCAATGCCGGGGAGATTGATTACCGGTTTTGTCTGTAAATGTTAGAGTTTCTTCACTGGGCTGAAAAGGGGGCATGGACAGATGCTCAGGTCATTTTCTGAGCCAGGTTTGACAAGCAGGTAGTAGGGGCTCTTCTAATTTTGAGGGAAAAGACTGGGCCTGGTGGGTGGGTAACATTTTACCTCTGGTTTACTTACATACATACATAAATGCACAAAGATTAAAACAACAGTTGCATACAATAACCTATTCTATTTATTTTATTTTTATTTTATTTCCAATTTCTATACCGCCCTTCTCCCTGGGGACTCAGGGCGGTGTACAGCCAGAATTAAAAACATGCAATACAAATATTAAAAAACAATTAAAATATATATAAATTTGGCCCAACAGTTAAAATCACTACCAATTAAAACATTTAAAAAATTTCTTCTTAAGCCAGCCCGGCTTGCTGGAAAAAATGAGTTTTAAGGGCACGGCGGAAGGCACTGAGGTCTTGGATTCTCCTTATCTCTGGGGGCAACTGATTCCACAGGGTAGGTGCCCCCACAGAGAAGGACCTCCCCCTGGGGGTCACCAGCCTGCACTGTTTGGCTGATGGCACCCCGAGGAGGCCCTCTCTGTGGGAGCGCACGGGTCGATGGGAGGTCGTCGGTAGCAGCAGGCGGTCTCGAAGATAGCTAGGCCCTATGCCATGGAGCGCTTTAAAGGTGATGACCAACACCTTGAAGCACACCCGGAAGACCACCGGGAGCCAGTGTAGCTCACGCAGGAGCGGTGTTACATGGGAGCGCCATGCTGCTCCCGTCACTACCCGCGCTGCTGCGTTCTGGACCAGTTGGAGCCTCCCGGTGCTCTTCAAGGGGAGCCCCATGTAGAGAGCGTTGCAGTAGTCAAGGCGAGAGGTGACGAGGGCATGAGTGACTGTGCACAGGGAATCCCGATCAAGAAAGGGCCGCAACTGGCGAATCAGGCGAACCTGACAAAAGGTCCCCCTGGTTACAGCCGTCAGATGTTCCTCCAAGGACAGCTGCATATCCAGGAGGACTCCCAGATTGCGAGCCCTCTCTGTGGGGGCCAAAGATGCCCAAGGTTGAGAGCAAGAGAGAAAATAGATGGGCGGATAGTACAACTATAGTAGGGCATTTAGAATTTATTGCCAAAAGCCTTTGCTTCATGCTAGTTGTTTATAATACTAGCCTGGTGGGTGAAACTCACCTTTGCTTCAGCTTTGAGTTGGATGAAGGCACACACAGGTTGATAGGAGCCAGTTCCACAGGCAAACACATGAGTATGGTTGAAACGCTGCAGAAAGCGAATGAAATTGGCACATTCTGTCTGGAAAGGACAGAAAGATGGGTAAGTTATGCTTAAACAAATTATTGTTTGCCTGAACACACTTTCCATGGAGGAAAAAAAAATCCATATCTTTGGTTGTCATCAACCTAACACATATCACCTGATTAGGTTTATTTGCTAAGAGAACAGCATCTCCCAGCAAATGGGATGTACCTTTAGTTTGGCATCCCATTTATCTCCCAGATCTGCTCCAGAGGATTGAGACATTGCCTAGAGCAATTTTAGAGTGCAGTCAAAGGTAAAAAAGGCAAATGCCATTTGAGCGGAAGATTATTTGCCTAACATTACATATATCTAATCAGTCTACAGTAGTGTTTCTCAACCTTGGCAACTTTAAGCTGCATGGAGTTCAACTTCCAGAATTCCCCAGCCAGCATCCATACAGTTTAAAGTTGCCAAGGTTGAGAAACACTGGTTTACAGCATGTCCATTTGAATTGTTCGCACTTCAGCACTTCAGATGCTGCCCAGATAATCCATCAACTCTTCCATGCCCAGAGGGAAGGCCCTTTGTGTTAACTGCCTGACATTCTTCATTTGTACCATGTAGCTGGAAAGCACAGGATGGATCTTACTAATGTTACACTGAAGGCCATAACAATGACCCCAGTGAAGTTACATAGAGCTTAAACTCATTACATTCCTTATCCAATTGAGTTCCATTGTTTCAGCCACTGACTAAACCATGAGTCTGCAACCTTAAACACTCAAAGAGTTACTTGGACCCATTTCCCACAGAAAAGAAAACACCGGGAGCCACAAAACCCTTCCTGTGCCTGACTATTTCTTGAGCGGCCACAAAACTAGCATATGTAGTTGAATTAAATGTTCTGTTTTCTTCTGAAACTTTTATTTTCTTGGATTTATCCATTGTTGGCCTACCAGGGGCTGAAAAGCTCAATAAATCGTGTGCCAGCGGGTGTCGAACATTGGCAGTTGTGATGCATATTTTGAGTGACGGAGCTGCAGCAGAGGGGTGAAAGAGCCACATGTGGCTCCAGAGTCCCCTGGACTAAACTGTGTGGCAAGGCAGATGACATTGGGTGGATACAAAAAGAGGATGAACAGATGTCTATCACACTAATCCTAAGGAATAATTAAAGGAAAAAATGTGCTACTGAAAATTGGCCTTTTGCAACTGAATATGCAGCAGTTCTTCACAGATTGCAAAAGTGGATTTGGAGGACCATATATAGGCCCCAAGACTTCAGCTTGCCAATTGATAGCTCAAATTATGGGCCTGAAAACCTTATTTACCTCAGGATTCTTTCCAGCCAACCTGCAATGCTTCACCTGTTCCTTAGGAGCTGGCCAGAAAATCTGGAAATAAAAACAAAAGGAAGATAATAAATATCTGTTTATTAAACAAATCAATAAATAAATCCTCCAAATGCAAATAATACTATCTGAGGTGTTTTGTTCCAGTGCAAAGAGCTTCAGAAGAGGAATGTTTCTTCAGGATTCCATCTGATGAGAAAAGGGCTGAATCTCTACTCCCTGAACATTATGAGCCCTTCCCTCTGTATGTGAAACATGAAGAACCATTTAGAGCCACATCTAGTGGGACAGTACAAATGCTTAGAAATGGGTGCTCTACAACATGGGTCTCCAACCTTGGCAACTTTAAGACTTGTGGACTTCAACTCCCAGAGTTCCTCAGCCAGCAAAGCTCTGGGAGTTGAAGTCCACAAGTCTTAAAGTTGCCAAGGTTGGAGACCCCTGCTCTACAGCATATGAAAGCACCTACCAAGCTCCTTGTTTTGAACAGCTAAAGCAGTTCTGTTTCCAGAAACTCACAGTTGCTTCAGAAGTTAGTTCCAGTGGTTGCTGCATGGATGTAGTTGCACAGCCACTTTGTTCCCATGTACCGTGAAGCAACTCTTTGGATTGCTTTGCACAATCTTCAGTTTAGCTCTAAAGTTAATTTGGACTATGCTGGAAATGGGATGGGATTGGCCCAATAGTTTATCTATGACCTAGTTTGGAGAACCGCCAATATATATTCATATATTCACTAGGTATAATGAAGCTACAGGAGAGAGAAGAAAAGAAATAAAGGCAAACCAAAACTTATGTAGAACATATGGTTTTCATTTTTGTTTAAACAAAAGGTTCCCCATGTTTTCATTTTTCCTCTCATGTAAATAAATGATTAATCCTCACCTAATAATTCTAATTGGGACTGGCAAATCTATTGTTAAGTGATGCTCTCGTTAAGTGAAATGTCATGTGACTGCTCCACTTAGCAATGGCAGTTCTTGCACCCCCAATTGCTGTTGTTGGGGAAATCTCACATGATTGTTGAGTGAATCCAAGCCATTCTTGGAAGAAGGCAATGGATTGCCTCCACTTCAACTCCGCCAATCCACTTATCTCCCCCTTCTCTGCCCTTTTGATTGTCCGTCCATTCACTGCCACCAGCTGCCCCTCCCCCATTGTCCGACCCTGCCCACTGCCACATCTTCCACATCACGTGTCACAACAGGCCTGGGCCTTCTTTTGTGCTGGTTCAGCTGAGGCCTTCATTCGGCCAGCCTTTTTTCATGCGCTAGCCAGGTTCTTTTTTGCACTGGCCTTTTGTGTGCTGACTGGGCCCTTGTTTTTCAAGAAACAAAACAAGAAGAGGTCATGACTGGCATGCAAAAGGAGGACCCGGTTGCCATGCAAAAGAATCCAGTCAGCATGCAAAAGGAGGCCCTGGCAGGCACCCAAAAGGATGTCCTGGCAGGCAGGCATATATATATATAAAAGGACCTGGCTGGAACACAAAAGAAGGACTTCTTCAGTAGTGGTGTGAGGCATACTGTGTGGCACCCATCCACCCACAGTTCTCACCCACCAGCCTGTGGAAATTTTCACAGAATTTCCCCCAAGTGGCTAGGGTGGTGAGCCAGAGGTGAAGCAGGTGAAGATGATAATGAAGGTCAGCATGGGGAGGGACAATTATAAGTGTAGGCAGGCCCAAATTTTGTTCGCGTGACCACAAGGGCATTGCAACCACTAGCATTTTGAGGATCATTCTTAAATCCCTTCATCCGGCACTATTGTAACTTTGAATCGTTGTGAAATGAATGGACATTTAGTGGGGACTAGGGAAATTCAGAAAGTCGTTTTTTTTAAAAAAATCTTCATTGCATCTTCCTGTCAAAAAAACCTAAGTTCTTTCTGCCAAGACTTTGGAATACTAAAAACCTCTACTGAATATCAAATCCAAGTGCAAACTCTAGTTCCTCCTTAATTATTCTCTCTTTTCCTTTTTTCATAATTCTTAGGAACACAAGTTAAAATGGGGAAAAATGATGCAGAATAACCTGAAGTAATTTCTACTTCTTCTATTTGCCATTTCATAAATGACCTGGAACCGAGATGTTTGCGAGAACCTTGATTCTACTTCCTCTCCTGCATGGAAGGGCTTATCCATCTCATAGCGTTTAACCTCAGTGGTTACATTAGCTGTCCTTTAGTATTTAAGAAGCAACTCAAAGCCTCGCCAAACAGCAAACCTCCCTATTTTTTTAAAAATTTTTTTACCTCCTGAGGCTCCCTGTTAGGACTGTCAAGGTGCAGAAGAATTACACGGTCCTTTGCTCCCACCATCAGCCAAGCCCTCTTCTCATCCAGGAGAAGCGACTGGAATGCAAGGTCAGTCTCTGAGTTCAACAGCAGGCGGGAGCTGTTTGATCTCAGCAGGTCTAAGAAGGTAGAGTACAGACAAAGAAACTATGGTTTTTATCTTTGTAGTCTCCCAAAAGTGATGGGAATTTATCTAACTTTTCTTTATCTTTGAAAACTGGCCAAAGAGATTAATTTTAAAAATATCAACATATGGATCAATGACTGTGTTTTGATTTTCTTTTTTAAAGCCAGCAGACTGCTTACGCAAATGAAAGCAAACCTTTTGGTTGCAATTATATAGCGATTTGTCCGATATATTCTCATCGGATTGCGAGTCACATTGAGGTTGCAATCCTATATGTTCTTGAAGGCAATAAAATGAACTTCCTTCCAAATAGAAGCCAGTCACCCCGAGTCCAAGGAACTCTTGTGATAATTCCTGGAATTACCAAATGGCTTCCAAATTGACTTTTTAAGAAGACACAGAAATCTCAGCTCTGAAGAGGGGCTCCAAAATGTTCCTCTTCATATGCTTTGGCAGTCTTAATATGAGATGTTGTCTTCACAAAGTTTGAAGGAGGTGCTTTTCATTAGAATTTTTCGAGGTTCGTCTCTTAAGATATTATCAGTTCAGCTCTTTTTGTTCTTTTCAATTTTGAACAAGCTGATTAAGCAGAACTCGGTATTTCAGGTCATTTTATCCCATCCTCCTACTAATGTGGAGGCTTTTTCTTCCTTTCCACAGAGAGAAAACTTATTTCTTAAAGGCCTGGTGACATTAGCTGCCATATTATAGCCTAAAATAAAGTTAGAACTGTAATTAGGTTTCAGATACGCACTGAAATCATGACTTCTGAATTGCCTGTTTTCCTTCCCACTCCTCTCCCCTGGCTCCCAATCTTTTTATCAAGAATTCAATACTAATCAAGGTCACTGAAAATGTGCTACTTGGTCAGGAGATGTAGCAATTCAGGGGTCAAAGAGGAAACCAATCCATGCTTTGCTACCTGACTTCCTCTCTAGCCCGTTTCTACAGGACATTCCTTGCCATCATATTTTCAGAGAGGGGAGCAAACTTGGCATCCGTTCAAAACAAACCAACAAAAAAAAAAAAAAACACACAAAAAAACCCCTTAGCTGCATCTGTTTATTTTTATTTCTAAAAAGAGCATGGAGCCTACCAGGGGCCTAAAGACAATATTTAAAAATAGCGATCGAGGCTTGATTGCATGCCATTGTTGGAAAGCAACAATAGAGTTCTGTAAATACACTAGCATTGAGTATGACGGATTCCTGAAGTTTTTATCCCTTTAGTAGCTTGGAAAGGCGGAGACTATCCTTGTTTCACCAGAGCGGCAACTGCAGGAAAGCTGATTTTAAATGTAACATCTTTGTGAGCTGTAGTGGATAGCATAAGAACAATAAATAGGAGCCATGAGCCATTAGAGAGTAATGTTGCAAGCTCCATAGGGAATTATTAGTGGAAGTGGATGCCTCCTGAGAATGAGTTTACTCATTGAAAGCTATTATTATAGACATATGAATCCAGCACTGCAGTTGATATACATCATTGTAAGCTATCCTATTTACTGGCTTGTCCGAATCTTTGCAGCCCAGATCTGATGCTCTACTAAAGGAAGTACCTAAGGAGGGGGGCATAGGGGATAGCAATAGCAATAGCACTTAGAATGATATACCGCTTCACAGTGCTTTTTCAGCCCTCTGTAAGCAGTCTACAGAGTCAGCATATTTCCCCCAACAATCTGGGTTCTCCTTTTACCAACCCCGGAAGGATGGAAGGCTGAGTCAACCTTGAGCCGGTCAGGATTGGTAGAATTAGCCTGCAATATTGCACTGTGCCACCATGGCTCTTGCACAAATGCCTTGGAGAGGGCTACTGCTAGGCACCCCTCATTATTTTCTACTAATTTGGATCCAAAGTTTGGGAAGCAAGCTTTTGAATTGTGTCGAATCCTTTCCAAGGCCACAACGTTAGACTGTGAAACAAGAAACCAAATGGGGAAACATTTCTCAATCTGGCAGTGTGTGCTTTCCTAGCCCACCTCTGCTGCTTAGGAGAAAGAAAAAGCATCCTCTGCTCGGCCAGCCTGCCATTTACATGAGAACCTCTGTATCTGCCTGCTACAGCTTTGGTGGTCTCCCTGATTGCCACTTGGGAAGGATTTGTTTCACTGCCCTGGTGTGCTATTGTTCTTGGCCTCCTTCTCTCAAGCACATCTTTCCTTTGCAGCCCTTGCCTTGGGTTGTCTCATTTCCTCTTGGCAGGCCCATCTGTTTCTTTCTCTCTCCCCTTCCTATTCTACTCCAGGGCAGAGGGCGTCACTGGAAGCTTTCATAATGTAAACCCTGTCATCCTTTTCACCCTTGAACTTGGCTTGATATCTCTGAGTCACACCTCCTGCCATTGTCTGGGCTGCCCCCATGATCCTCCTAAGGCTGGGAACTTCCTTCAGTAAAGACCAAAAGAAAGCATCTTTAACATGATCTGCTAGACCTTAGGGCACCATGAACTGGGGGTGGGGCTCCAAGGTTGCTCCTCAGTTTCATGCTTTTCAAAGAAATCCAGATCTATTGATTTATTTTATGGGCAGCCAAAATCACTCTTAGCAATATATCTAACGTTTGCAAATGTTTAACCCAATTGTTGTCCTACAACAATAACTGGAGTGTTTAGCTGAATTCCAGGTGGTTGTTCCAGGTTTGTCTATGTTGAGTTCCAGGTTGCCACCTTCCTCCCCAGTCCAAAACATGGTTCAATCCTCAAGCTGCTTTCAGTTCTCCAACAATTGTTTGCTTCCAGATGCTGAGTCCCATATCAGTTACTACACAGTCCCTAGAATTATAGAGAGGACTGCCATTCAGGAATATCTATATTCCATCCAATTAACTGATGTTTACTTTAGCAGAAAAATCAACCAACATTATCTTGAATTTCTCTATTTTTAAATCAAGCCTGACCTTTTATCAATCAGTGGTACCATAACAAAGTTGTGTAACTTGGATTTATGTTAAAATAGGAGCTGGCTTGCATGTGCATCTGCATGTCAGAAAAAGAGCTGCATATATAAGTACAGGTGGTCCTCGTTTAATAACCACAATTAGGACTGGTAACTCAGTCATTAAGTGAAGCAGTTGCTAAGTGAAACTACAATTCTGCTTATGATTTTACTTTAGCTTTCATTTCATTCATTCATGCCTCTTTTCTAAAATAATATAGAATAACAGAGTTGGAAGGGACCTTGGAGGTCTTCTAGTCCAACCCCTGCCCAGGCAGGAAACCCTACACCACTTCAGACAAATGATTATCCAACATCTTCTTAAAAATTTCCAATGATGGAGCACCCACAACTTCTGGAGGCAAGTTGTTCCACTTATTAATTGTTCTAACTGTCAGGAAATTTCTCCTTAGTTCTAAGTTGTTTCTCTCCTTTACGGACCTATGAAGGCCTTGAATTGAGGAATGATCATAAAGTTACAGTTTGCAAATGTTCACTAAGTGAGGCAATCACTAAATGAGGATTACTTGTAACTGTTATACTAGTATTTCTTTTAGGAAGAAGATATCTTTAAGATATGGAAGAGTGAGAATTAGTCACAGTCCGGTTATTTGGAAAGTACCTGGTCAAAATTGATAACTGTGACATTTATGATGTACTTGCCTAAAATGGTCCACATGGTTTGTTTGCTAGCCAACTGAAATTAGAATGCAAGGAAAAAAGAGAATTCCCATTCTGTGACTTGAATGAACACAGATCTTCAAATTCCTAAAAGTTTTAGTTTCAGCAGAGGTCACAAAATGAAGGTTGGGATTAGCAAATACCAGAAAGAGACAAGGAACAGTATACAAGGGTAAGACCAAGGAGACAGGGGAAGCAATCTGCATTAAATTCATTGTGTTCTGCAATGTAATTAAACCACAATCCTTAGAACACACTGAAAGAGTAACATGAACATACCTTGGTATGAGAGGCGAAGGCGGGGGACCCCTTCCCTCCAGGAACAGGTGTTCTCAATTGTTAGCAGAACATACCAAGTCACCAGGACTAGCTTGGTGATGAAGCAATAGCACATACCAAAAGTCAATCTGACCATGCCTTCTGCAGCCAAAAACACACAGACCAGTCAGAAAGTCTTATTCACAGATGCATTTTCTACTCAAGGAAAGACATCTGCTAAGTACCTGCAAGGGAAATAGAAAAGAATCCTTACAAAGAACATATCCAAAAGGAGAACATGCAGTGGTGCAGATGTTTCTGGTCATTCTTACTGGAACATCACTGGGCTTGCTGGCTTCTAGAATTATGCTGGCAGTTGGCTAATATCTCAATTATTCTGAGCCTGAATTTCATACCTTCTTCATTAAATCAAAACTTGATTTTTTTTAATGGAGATAATCACTATATATTTCTTCTCCCTCTGTGGACCATTTTATTTCCGGAATCCTTGCTTAATCTTAAAAAATTGCTGATCTATCGTAGCAATACAGAATTTCCTATAGAATGTACAAGGTTAGATAAGGATCCGTGTGTCTTTATTAGTCTTGCAACCCAATACAAGTATATTCAAAAGCAAATATATCTTTGATTATGATTATGACATTCTTACTTCTACTTAACCTATCTGGATTTATAGAGATACTAGAATTTTAGCATATTTAATTCTAATAATGTCCATCCAACTAAAGGTGTTACATATGTATATTTCAAAATTGAAAAATCAACCCTACTTTAAACATTGGGGGAAAAGATGGTATTATCGAAAAATTTGATGGAAGTGGGGATATTGACTATAGACCAACTGAAGATGAATTTTTAATATATGCTGAATTTTTAAAATATACATCTGATAAAATATGCCAATATTTTATCAGATGTAATCCAATGGCAATATTTACAACATTTGTTAACATTTTTTGGCCCAGCAATATTTGCAGCTTCTGAGATACCTGAGATATTAGAAGTTATTAAATCCTTTAAAACTAAAAAAAATCCTATTATTCTTTTATAGATATTTGTAATCAATAAATCAATTTGATATGCAGATGCTAAGAAATGAATCGAATAAGGAATTAGAAATTCCTGTATTGCCTAGACAATGGGAAAGTCTTAACTTCTATAACAAGAGTGTCAATGGAACTCAAGTTACAATTTGCAACCAAAAAGTTAATGCTTAGAATATATTGGGCTCTATTATGTTTGTATAGAAAAGGACTATCAAAAGCAACATTTTGTTGAAGATGCAATAAGGATAATGCTTCTTTAAAACATATGTCTAATACTTGCTAAATTTTTGGAAAAATATTATATAGATATGATTGTGCGACAAAAACTAATTTTCAGAGGATAGTATTTGCTTAAACTACATACCTAGTACTAGAATTTGACAACATAAATGGATTCCCTGTGCCCTTTCCCCATTTTAAACAGCTAACTAAGTGTTAAGGATATTGTGTTAACCAACCAGCAGAGCAAATGCACCAGCAGAGCAAATGCACAGAGAAACGGTACTGAGAGCAATGAATAAGACTGATATTGCAGCCCTGGAAAGTGTATGGCCCCATTTACTCAATGGATTAAGGATCAGATTACACTTGCTACCTTTGAGCAGATTGCCTATAGACACAGATTTTGTATCAACAAGTATACTGAAATATGGGACTCGTTTATATAAAATATAGTGGGTTCAAAATATGACAGTTATATAAGTGTAATAGAAATACATATGTATTCCAATAATAGCATTAGATAAGTATATGCATTATTGTACCTGTTTACTGTTAAAATTATTTATCATAGTTTTTGTTTTCTTCTTGTGTTTCTTTCACTTTTGTTAAATCATTTTTTGTCATTAATTTAAAGGGAGTTAAAAATAATTTTAACCCGCCAGAGTTTTTCTTTAACCAACCTGGATTTACAGGGAGCATCTCTCTACAAATCTACTCCCATAGTGGCAAAATTCTTTGACATCCATTGAAGGAGTGAGACATTTCATGGGGAAATCCTGCCTCTCATTCTGCTCATGTAATTTCCTTCTCTCCTCTCTATTCCTATTATTCTTTTCCATAGGATAATGAATATTAAAGATATTTCAGCTATTAGCTATTTGCTAATTGTCAGCTTTTCAGGCTGATCAAACAGGAAACATGACCAGGTGAGCTAATTCTATTTTATTGCAAGGCTAAATTAACAGAAATTTGTAAGTCTGAAATCATCCATCTTCCCACCTTCTCTTTTTACAGTCTGATAAAGTTAGGGTGGATCCTTTCTGAGTTTCTTTCTGTGCCTGTTATGCAGCTGCAGACTCCCCCCACCTTAATCTGATTGTTCTCTAGGCAGCATCTCTTCCCCCCAGTCTCCCACCGACCCACCCTTCTTCCAAGGTCATTCTCACATGCCATCACATCAACTTTTAAAGTCTTACCAATGTTTTTTTTAAAAATCAAAATGGTCATCCAAATAGAAAGGATGAGGTTTGTTTTGAAGTTTGTCCCCTAAGTTTGTATTGGGGACGACTTCTGAGTGAAAATAGAGTCTGGCTCTCAATCTGCAAGAAAAGAAGTTCAGATCTTAACACAAAAGGAGACAGGGAACAGGAAGAGCAGAGTGCTTCTGATCTTTTGCATTACTGATTGATGTTATCATCAGTTCATCATTTAATATAAACACAACACATGAGATCGTGTTTGAGGGCAAGCTGTTAGGACAGAGGAAGGTACTTGATAAAATATGCCAATTAGTGTTTCCATATTATTTATTATCTATACAATAGCTTTCTCCAGAAAGGAGCCAAGAATGAGTGAAACAGCATCATCAAACTTGGCATGATTTTCAGTGCTTATGTGATATTCAGAAATGAAAAGGAAAATAAAATTCTTAGAAAGTTATCTTTTTTTATGGATTTGAAAAACCAAACACTGACAGATATCACAATCAAAATATTACATGATTTAAAAACAAACAGAGAATTAGTAAAAAAAATATTACCAATTATCCTGTCTCTTTTCTTTCATTCATTCACTCTCTCACTCACTCGTTCACTCACTCGTTCACTCACTCACTTACTCACTCACTCATTCATTCATTCATTTTCATCTCCAACATCCTTGCTCATAGAACTGAAAACACTAGAAGGTATTCATGAATTTAGGAATTTAAAAGTATCATACGAAAAGTAGTCTATCTGATTTAAAAGGTATTGTAATGACACATCTGCATTAGAACAGCATTCTGTAATATCAGCTTTGCCATAAAAGCGATAGACCTTATTTTAGCAAATGCTGAAATTAAGCCTTTGAATTGTTTTCGGGTTTTTTTAATTTATTTTGGGTCCTCTATCAGGCTCAGGTAGGTCCTATATAAAAAAATGGTAGAAGACAACATTAATAACCAAATATTTTCTATAGCACAGCAAATGTATAAAGTAAGCAAATAGATACATTCTGCAGTTATCTTAAGTTCTTTGACAAAATTCATCTAAAAAAACGCTGTAGATTTCTCTTCAGATCAGAAATGAGAAATAAGTAAGAGATGGCCTATGTTCACAGGATACACTGAACCATATCATAGAGTTGGAAGGGATCTTGGAGACCTTCTAGTCCAACCCCCCTGCTCGAGCAGGAAACCTTACATTTCCGACAAATAGTTGTCCAATCTCATCTTGAAATCCTCCAGTGTTATTTTACAACAAATATTTTATTTATTCATTAAACAAATTTATGTAGCCACCCAACTCATACAGGGTGACTCCTTAAATCATCTTAAGCTAACCATTCCTGTTTTAAATTAGTATCCTGTAAAATGTGGTCAGCTTATGGATCAGTGTGTACTGTAACCCCAGAAAATTGAAGTTATTGAATAAGGTCTGCTTAACCAAACTATTGGTAAGTGCATTTTATGGATGCAATTAATTCTGGAATTACATGAAAACATTTTCTTTTCAAAGAGCAGATGGGGGATGGTTCAGCTGTGGACCACAGTGATGTAGAAGGGGATTTTGTACTTTTCCTCCCATGCCATGACTTTCTACCTTTGCTAATTCACTCTTCAATTTTACTAGCTTTCTGAGTATCACTCTTATTTCGGGGGCGGCGGGGGGGGACGGGATCATGATTTTAGTGGAGATGTGTCGGACTTAAATGCTAAAAAGCAAGTATTTTTTCCACTGTAAATGCACTGTGTGTGATTATCCATATTTCAGGGAGCCTAACATTTCATGTTCTAGCTATACAACCAAATGAATATAAGAGAATTCTCATGGAATATCCCTGCCTTTCTTTACCCTTAAGGTCTTTACATTTCCCCTTGTTCAGATATTTTGTAGTAATATGGTTTATTATCCCTTTTTCTATCCATACTTTTCTATACTGCATGTTCAAGACCTGGATGTAAGACAACTTATTTTTTTTTCCATTTTCACTTTCAGTAAAAATGCACAGAATAATTATTTAAAAAAATATTATTGATGATCATTTATTTATTCATTAAATTTAGATGCCGCCCAATTCACTGATAAGGCGACTCTGGCCACCTTATAACAGGTAATTCAGTACCACAGTAATCCAGAATTACATTTTAAAAGCCCAGAGTCCGTCAATACATGGCGTATATTTCATGTCACTAGTATGTTGTCTTCCAAGATAGTCTTGTATCCTAAAATAATGGGAATATGCTTGAGATAAAAACTAGATTGACATAATATTGATTTCAAAATTTAGTATAGCAGTGCAGAACTGTGAGTAGATCCTTTTAACATTTATATTTTATTGTGTTTACTAATTTAGTGTACTAACATTTACTAATAATGTTAATGTATATTGTTACTCCATCTATGATATGCCATATGCTGAGTAAATAAATGTGAGTAGAGTTTCCAGATCTGAGCCGCAAAACTTTGGTCAACCATTCAAGGAGATACAATAAATTATTACTCTTAAGTACTCATCCAGATTATTGGAGCTCTATGAATATTAAATGAGTCTTTGTTGAATTTATGCAGATGATTTGTGCTGATGACTTTATTTGAAAAGTAAAACTTATTGGCCAAAAGTCTGGAAGTTGAGTCAACTTCCAGACAACTCTACCTTGATGGATGAGAATCTTCATCGACACACTGGAAAAAAGGGCTTTGAATTGTATTTCTCTCTCTGTATGTTTTTTTCTGTCTCTCTTTATGAATGAATGGGCCTTAAGACACAATGTGTTTACCCAAACTGGAAGATTTCCTTGTTGCTCTTGACCTTATATGCACACAAATGCAAGGCTAATTCAAACCCAGTTTATAGGTAACCCTCGACTGACAATCATTCATTTAACTACTGTTTGAAGTTATAAATGGCCTGAATAAGTCCTTGCACTTAAGTTGCAGCATCCATGCAGTCATGTGATCAAAATTTGGGCACTTGCCAACCATCATGTATTTATATACTGTATTTATGATGGTTGCAGCATCCCTGGATCATGTGATTGGCATTTGCAACCTTCCCGTCTAGCTCCGATAAGCAAAGTCAATGGGGAAACTGGATTCACTTAACAATTGCATGATTCATTTAACAAGTACAGCAATTTGCTTAACAACTGTGGTAAAAAAGGTTGTAAAATCAGGCATGATTCACTTAATTGCCTTGCTTAGCAATGGAAATTATTGCCCCAATTTTGTGATCATACTACCTGAACAGTATTTAATGAAATCAATTACCTGTATTTAATGAAATCAATGTTTTAGTGACCCATTAAAGAAGGTGCATAGGTTGGCTTCACACAACATGGGGCTTACTTATAGATCAGTATGTTGTGAGAACACAGCCAAAAAATGCTCTTATTTATTTACTTAAATTTGATCTGAATGCTGCATATGGTTAGCTACCAATCAGGTATTGAAAAATGAAAGTTTGATTGGGCTCATACAGTATATCATACTAAGTTCTAATT
The DNA here is from genome assembly GCF_059756535.1 of Pantherophis guttatus. NCBI lineage: Eukaryota > Metazoa > Chordata > Lepidosauria > Squamata > Colubridae > Pantherophis > Pantherophis guttatus. The sequence goes on from NC_142064.1 coordinate 210,540,074, forward strand.
TAAGAACGATATTAATTTTAGCTGGCACGTGATCTCACACGACATATTAAGCCAGAAGGCCATAGTTTACAAACCACAATTGTTGGGTTCTCTCTCTTTGTTAAGTCCAAAACATATTACATGTTATTAATTAAGTTATTCTGTCTTGACAAATCACTTCACTTCCTGAAAGCATCACGGTACGGCCAATTCAACCTGATTAGCTATCAGTCTTTGACAAAACTCCTTTGTTAATCAGAATCATGATAATGTAACCCCAGCCCAATGGCTTTTTGTATTCTATGCTTGTCTGCTGCCTGGGTGTATTCAGAGAGTTCTAGTTCCCACCCACTTGGAAAGGTTCCAAGTTGAATATATTACTTTATGAGATGTTTCCCTATAGATCTATTGAAGCACATCTTTCTTAACAAAAAAAGGATTTGGTCTTTCCTGTTTTCACTTTTGAAATGCTGATCTGACTGGCATTTTCATAGTTGTACCAATAAATGCTCCTAGGAAACAGGCTTCATTTAGCTTTTCATTCCAGGCAAGCGCAATATCCCACAAATTCTCATCATTTGCCCCCAGCTTTGGGATCAAAGCGCTATTCATATATGATGCTAACTCAGGAAGACATTGCCTAGCACCAAGTAAATGCTCTCACCTGGCCTGCCAAAGGGTCAGGGTACAATATGAGGGGCCATGGAGTAAACATTCTCAGTGGCTGCTCCCGTCCTTTGAAACAGCCTGCACTCTGAAGCATCAATGGCCCCATTCTTATGGCCTGTTGGAAAATAGTTGAACCATTTTTGGGAGAATGCCTTTTTGGATTAAGCAACAAGAGGAGAATCTGTGCCATTACAGTAGTGTTTGTCAATGTTTGCAGTTTTTAATCGTGACTTGTATTTTGACTTTATACACTGCCTACACTAGAGCCTGTAATATTCATATTCAAACCACATTGTTCAGTTTGCTGCAGGTGAAAAGGTTACAGTCAAGGGAAAGAACATGTGCTCCTAAAACAGTCTGGATATTATTGGTATTAACCAATCACTAATGCAAGGGTCTCATTGACCCTAGTGGAGTTTTACCTCTGTTCCAAATATCCTTTTAACTTCTTGACTCTTTCCTAAATGTTTGCAAGCTTGTAGATGGGTAGGAATAACACCGTGTGCTGAAATTCAAGCATTATATCAATGACTCCAGACTGTAGTTCAGGAAAGAGCCAGTAGAAATAGCAAAGAGCAATGTGTGTGTGTATGCTTGCATCTCTCTCTCTCTCTCTCTCTCTCTCTCTCTCTCTCTCTCTCTCTCTCTCACTCACACACACACACACACACACACACACACACACACACACACACTTTGGACATACATACCAGAGGTAGGTTTCAGCAGGTCCTGACCAGTTCTGGAGAACCGGTAGTAAAAATTCTGACTGGCCCCGCCCACATCTATTATCTGCCTCCCAAGTCCCAGCTGATAAAGGAGGAAATGGGGATTTTGCAGTAACCTTCCCCTGGAGTGGGGAGGGAATGGAGATTTTACAGTATTCGTCCCCTGCCACACCCACCAAGCCACACCCACAGAACTGGTAGTAAAAAATTTTGAAACCCACCACTGATACATACAAATGTAGAACCTGTGGAAAGACTATTTTTTCAAAAGCTATTCAGTAAACTTTGATCATAAAAACTATATTTAACAGCATATTTCTCTATCAAATCTAGGACTTTCACTAATGGAGGGACCCAAAGCCCAGACAGTGCAAATACAAGAAAACATGAGATGGATCAACAAATACGATCCTATTCCTTGAGGAACTTTTCAGAGGGATAAGGTACAATAGCTTTCTAGAAATGAAAACTGGATTGAAAAACCTGGAAAAGTTGCCAACATTGAGCTTTTCAAATAACAGTATCTTACTTCTACCTGTTCTACAGTAAAAGACTTAATATTAGCCTGATTGCTGTTATTTTTCAGTAGGGATTAATTTACTGATGCCTGGACTTGCTCTCATGAGAAGAAACTGGTGGCTCTGTTGTACTCCCTTGCATTGAGTAAGGGATTGTGTTGTTTTTGGCAAGAAGTTCAACCGAGAGAGTGCTGCAGCTGATATTGCCCCAATTTCAGAATTGTCACTACTGTTCATCATTCCCTGGATTCCTGTTTAGCCACCGATTTCTTATCACTGCTCTTAAAATTCTAGAAACTACAAAGGAGCCTCCCATTTGATTTGCCTCACAGAAAACTACTGTTGGTCAAAATCAGACCTACTGTAGACAGAATATGTCTGGCAACAGTTGCATAAGTGAGTCATTAGTATATCAATGAGTGAGATGAAAAAGAGCTTAGCCAAAAAGAAACACAAACTGAAGAACTGACCCTTGTCTGAGTGACAACAGTCCTATTCCCTATTTGCTTGGGAATTTCTGCTTCTCAGTCACCCAGAACAGTTGTTTTTGGATTATATGGTTATCTGCAGGTCCATTTCAACAGTTGCATAAGATTTCAAACCATAAATTAGCCAGCCCCATTTTAGCATAGCCTTCCATGCATCTGATCTTCCTAATGTGCAAACCCAGTCTTTGAATAAACCACGGTGATAATAACCATAGATAGATGTGTGAAGCCATCACAGTCATATCCTATCCTATCACTTTAATGATAGGATAGGCTCCATTGACAAAATGGATCCATTGGCAGAATTGACAAAAGAAGAGCTGTTTTCATATAATTTCCTTCTTAAAGTGATGCTTTGGAAGACGCAGCCGTCTTTACTGCCGAGTCATCTAACAACACGACAAAAGGCTGGGTTTAAAGTTCTCCCTTGACCACCCCTCAGATAAAGGAGGATTCTTCAGCCTTCACTGTCAGAATGTATCACCTGCCTCTTTTCCCCTTTTGAACTGGGTTGCTGGAAATGAAAGGAAATTAATTCCTTCTTTCTGTAGACCATTTTTCTTGACTCATTCACTTCCCCTGAAGCTAATTGCTTTTACTAGTGTACCAGGAGCTTGTAGGAACCATCCTCATTTCATTAATTTAATGGATGCAAGTATCTTTTTTTATTTTATTTTTTAAAATTTGATTTATATGCCGCCCTTCTCCGGAGACTCAGGGCGGTTTACAATGTGCTAAGCAATAGCCTTCATCCTTTTGTATATTTATACAAAGTCAGCTTATTGCCCCCACAACTGGGTCCTCAATTTACCTACCTTAGAAAGGATGGAAGGCTGAGTCAACCTTGAGCCTGGCGAGATTCGAACCTGCAATAATTGCAGGCAGCTGGTCTTAATAACAGGGTGCTTTAGACCACTGTACTACCAAGGCTCTTTGCGGCTACAATTGCTGTTCAATAACAATTGCTGTTGAAAAGTGGCATGTATAATGATCCAATTTATTAAGGGTTAACTGATAACCATCAGACAATACTTGGATATAAGAAGCCCACTATCCTGAAATGTATGCATGCTGGTTGATATCAAAGGCAATAGAATATTTAACTAACCACACTTACAAGCCAGTGCCATAGTAGGAAGTAGCTATTATGCCTAGAGAAATCTCACTATACCCAATTAACATTACTGTTACTAAGGAAGATCATCTATTTTTATAAAGTAACAGTCATAAAAGGAAATGTTAGTGAATGGGAAGCAAGTGGGCTGGAAGGGAAGGTAGAGTGGCAAGCCGGATCGTAACAGATTTTTTCATTGGCATTCCTCCATGCCCTATCATTACACCTTGCTCTTACAAATTTAGTCCATTGTTGTTCAAAGAATGGCAGCTGTAGCCTGCCAAAATGGCAACAGCCACAGTCTCTCCAATTATATTAATAGCAGTGTCCCATAGTGGATTAGAAACGATCAGTGTTGGAACATCTTGGGAATGACACAACCCAAGAGGTTAAATTGGCTTCACTCAAGACTTGATGAGTTTCTTAAACATGTCATAGTCTTGACAGTTACCTTTGGTAATAAACTGCTTGCAGTCTTGCCTAAAAAGCAGTGGCATATATATTGTTTTTTTCAGCACTGACTCAGCTGAAAATAGCACTAAGAGAGTTAAATTATTAATACATGCATCAATAATACTATAGGGAAATGCATAAAAGGCAAATATGTGCATCTAAAATTGAATAGGATATCAAAAGTAACATAATCCTTGAAAGGTCTACATTCTTCTGCTCTTTTACATAGGGATGCCATCATGTAGGATGAAACTGACACCTATCACCTGTCTAACACATGGCTTGACATTTAGTCAAACAATTCAAATTCCCGATGGCATCTGATGTGTCCGATTGCTGTTTGCATCGTCAGTTTTGCAGTGCAGTCTTAGACGCAACTACTCTACAAGTGACATTGACATAAGTGCAGATCTTGCTCTGAGGAGCCTCTGGGCACTCTCGCACAACCACTGAGGTCATCAATTTGGCCCTTTGCAGTAGTTTCGTGCAGCTGCAAAAGTGTCCTGTTTGCCATTCCCTGGACTTGGGGAGAATCAGTAAGTGGAAGAATACAAAGGCCATTTGACCGCTCAACGGAAGAACAGAAAAATGGCCAGTCTTGCCAATACCTCCCATGGCCCTTGCTAATTGTGCCAGAGGAGTAAAAAATCCACCCACCTAAAGAAATAAAAAACGGCTAGGTATGATGGGTACCTTCAGCAGGCAGAGGATATAAAACCCAGGAGCTGGGGAATAACACAAATTGCCTGCTCCTCAACTCCAGAGGAAATGCTACAGAAAAAGCCTCAAAACTGAGTCAGTAGTAAAATGGCTCAGTTGCCCAAACCTCATAGCCTCACAGGGACAGAAAGAATTGTGTGCCAGGCTCTGGTTCTGTTCTGCCCCAGCTACAGACCCCAAAGAACGCAGCACACACAAAGTCCATACAAACTTTAGTTTACTATTTAAGGACTACTAATGAGCTTTCTTAGTAGTTGTTCGAACACAAGTACAGTTTAAATCAATCTTTTCTGAACAAGGGCTGTTAATTTAACTTAACAGCCAACAAGAATCCAAAGAATAATAACTCAATTCTGAGGCACAGTATTTCAGATAACCATAATCTTACTGTGGTTGGCAGAATGCCCAGAAGCAATTTGCAGGAAAACTGACAAGAGAGAAACAAAAGTCGAATCAAACGTTTCTGGAATCAAGACGCGAAGGAATATGAACGAAGTTGTTTCCTGCAAATTACATCAGTCATCGTTCTTCCTTAAATAGGCTAGGGGAGTGGCCAATTAGCCCCAAGCCTTACTCTCGAGGAGACCTCCTCCTGAGGAGCCACTCCTGCCTTTTAACAGCTCTGCACGTTCGTGCACCGAGAAGAGGCTCCTCCTCTTCTTCCTCTTCACTTATGGGAGCTTCTGGAGGTTCTGAAGGTCCTGGCTGAATCCCCGCCTCTGGCACCACATCTTTGTCTGACTCGAGCACCAGCTGCGCAGGCTGGGCAGCACCACACCAGTCTCCTCGCTGTCGGAATCAGCTACTAACTGCAGAGGTGGCTGACGGGCCACAACAGGTTGCTGTTGATTTAGTGGATGGAAGTAGTATGAGGGTCAGTTTTGAAGAATTAGGGTTGAAACAAAAGAATAATGTAAACCTGAACCAAAGATCTCGGCTTTGCTGGGACTTGAAAAGGTTGTGTTTCTGACTATCTTCTACTATTTGTCAACAATTCTCTTTATGGCTGAATGTGGTAGGCAGAAAATATTGCTTTCTTCCAAAAGCTGAAGGTAGTATAGGATAGAGGGATACTTTTCTCTTGCTGCATTGTCATTTCTAATTCAATGAATTTTGCTGGCTTTTCAACAGAGGTGAATTTGGGATTAGAGTGCACATTAAATATAGCAAGTTTCAAATATCAGAGAGTGTATCTTTTTATTTTAAGGAAGCGACCCTGTGATAGAAGCCAAACATTCATATTAATAGAATATTCACCTTGTTAATAGTGGATGTGATAACTGTTTGAGGTTTAAGAAAAATATAATTTGGTCAAGATTGGAAGAACAAAGCTTGGCAAATCAATGGCGCTGTGTGTGGCCATGGAAAGAAGGTGGGTCTCCTTCCAAATCAGATTATCTGCTCATCACTGTCACGGGTGATCCATTCATCGAAAGGGCAGGCGGTAGAGAGCACAGCTTTTAAATGCAGCAGTTTTTCCCCCCTCTGGGTCATCTGTTCAAAGCTGGATCAGATCAACCCATGATGGTCTCTGCTGGCTGCACAATGGCCTTTGTGGAGAACCTGGGTGGTCTCAGCCGCCTGACTAGGAAAGCCAGGTCACCATCCACCATCCATCCTCTCCCCCATTTGGCTACAGAGGCTGAGGTGGTCTGGAGATCATGTCCGCTGTGAGAGATGCCTGTCTGGGACACAAAAAGCTTAGAGAGAAAAAGTGGAGCAGGTGGTGGAGAAGGGAAAGCTCCTTGTGCTCCTGCCTTTCTTTTAGGAATCCTGCCACTGACTTTGTTAATCCTGAATGGAGACAGAGCCAGTACCCTCCAAAGGCATTTTGGAAGACCTCTGAAAATCAAACAAACATAAGGTAACGTCTGGGGGGGGGAGATATAATCCCCAGCCTTTTATGGTATGGAGATGATTAGTGTGTTTGATCCAAGTGGCCAATCTGCAGAGGCATTGCCATTCTTTTTCTAACCCATTCTGAGCCCACTCATTCCAGGGTTGGAAACATGAAAGCTGGACTTTATTTTCTTTTAATCAGAAGCCCTCCCCTTATCTGTTCTCCCCCTTTCTTCCTGCTGGGCTAGTAATTGGCATAGCAGAAATGGGTGTGGGAGGGCTTGTCAAGGTCTAGGGAAAGCATTTTAATGAGCGATGGAGGGAGGAAGGGAGGGTATCTTTCTGTTATCTGTTTCTTGTCAAATATTTTCATCTGGAACTGCTCTAAACAATGGCCTGGGTTTGGAGGTTCCTTTTCTGGGCCAGTCTGCTCTGCTCCATAGTCTTAGAAGCAGTGTCCTGTTACTGGGCCTAGGCTTCTCCTGTCTGCCCTTTGCCCTCCCCGGGGAGGCATCATTCCTCAGTGCCCCTCTTGACTGTCTCTGAAAGATCTCAAAATCTGTGGCCAAAGTTTTGAGTTACATTTTGGGGACAAGGTTCTTAGACCTGCCTCCTGTGGAGACAGTGGGAGGAAAGCTGGGTGAAGTCAGATGTCAGAAAGCCCCCTGGGATAGACTCTTGTTCACATCACGGAGAAAACCTAGTTTGAGTCTAGCCATTGTGTAAGAGTGTTTTGCAACTTCTTGCTGTACAAGAGGCATTTTCTCAGTTGTTACAAACTCCTTGCTTGGACCAGAGCTCGCTGATGGTGCAAGAGCTGAATCCCCATTGCTTGCCTTTGATTCAGGAGTTCTTGCTATCTTCAGGCCAGGTAAAGAATGGAAAACACCTTCATGCAAAATTTGGCCTAGGATTGAGTGCAGGCTTCTACTCCTCCTTATGTATTTATTAGAAAGTTAGGGGGCTCTGCTAAGAATCAAATATTTATTTTCATGGATAGTTCATCATTGTATAGTACATATTTTGTTTCTTTTTCAGCGAATACTGTATTTGGTTCATATATTCCTGAAATCCATAATGGCTATCTTTCCACAAGAGGTTAACCAAACTGCGGTTGATTAACCAATGACATTCCCACAACATGCTAAGTCAAAGAAAAATCACCTTATGTTTTACTGTGAATGCTAGATACACAACAGATGCTAAGACGTAGCTTAGTTGGTTGTTTGGTTCCAGGGTAGCCACTGCCATTTGTAAGTTATGGTAAATTGAGAAAATATGGTGTAGTTTGTTTAGTTCTGACTGGCTGTTGTGGTTTGTGAATGAAATTTTATGGCTCAACATAATATGTGAACAATCAGCTATGTCCTATGCAGCAAAACAAGATTAAAACTATGGGATCTCGGGATCCATGAAGCCAGTCTGAAAAAAATAAATGTAAGAAAAGGCCCAGAGCAGTATCAAACTCTTTTTTGTTTGATATTAATGCATCAGACACCTTTGTTGAGCATGAAATAATGGACAGAGATAGAAAAAGACATCACGCCTTGGGCTTTGAGTGTGCTATGAATTCAGACTACTAAAAATGATTTGTTGAACAAATTGTAACTGAGGTAACTGAGCTTAACTTAATGCACAAAGACTTCTCAAGAAAAAGGTCAAAGCGCAAAACGGATCTGAGACCTGCAAACCTGAAGCTAAATTCTTCTATCAGTCTCCAACGCTTACAAAGCCCTGAAGTGCCAGCTGAAATTTTGTTTGCTTCCTTGACTTCTGAGGCAAATACTGTGAGAAAGAAGAACATTTCAAGTAGCCATGGAACTGGGTCAGGGAGGCTGCTTTGTATAAGCTCCCATTGATCTTTGATGCTTATTTTCTGAAATATTTACTCTCTACAGAATGCCTCACCCTTAGTGTTCATTGAATGGATACTTTTTTTTTTTTGGCAGTAAGTGAAACATCCTTTATACTCTTTAATAATAAAAAGGAAAAAAAATCAGAAACAATTATATAAAGAACAATTAAGATAGAAATTAATTTATTCTGGGAAGTCCCATTAACATAGGGTTCTGTGTTCATGTAACACTTTTACTTATAGTATGACTGTAACCTGGATTTTGTTAATGAACTCAATTTTCTAAGTGTGCACAACCAGTAAACTTACTGGGTGTGTCCTCACAAGAGTAAACCACAAACCAATCAGCTTCATTTTAAGCTACAGCATCATGTGAATATAGCTTCTCTACTTAAGAGAAAACAGATATCAGTTTGTGCTGCTCTTATGTTTTTTATGTCTATTGCTGTCTGAGTTTTTCCATTGACATTCTTCATGTTTATCTCCAAAAGTCCATTGAGATGTTTTTATTGGACAGATGTGCCTGACACCTTTCCTTTCCTTTCCTTCCCTTTCCCCCCCATTCCCTTCCCTTCCCCCTCCTTTCCTTTCCTCTCCTTTCCCTTCCCTCTTTCCGTTCCCTTCCCCCTCCCTTCCTTTCCCTTCCCTTCCCTTTCCTCTTTCCCTTCCCTTCCCCCTCCCTTCCTTTCCTTTCCCTTTCCTCTTTCTTTCCTTTCCTTTCCTTTCCTTTCCTTTCCTTTCCTTTCCTTTCCTTTCCTTTCCTTTCCTTTCCTTTCCTTTCCTTTCCCACAAACTGCTTACCTCAAAGGTTCCTCCCCCCTATAATCCCCTAGAGGTCTGTATTTAGAAAGAAAGAGACAGCAGAAAGAATCCAGGTGCCAAGTTTATCAATAAATTCTCCTTCTTCTGTAAACCATCACCAAGAAGATGTCATCAGAAAAGAGGGCGTGGAGACAAAACCAGGTGCTTGGGGAAAAACATTAAGAGAGAATTCTACTGTGTTGAACACTTGAATTGTGGTTAGGATAAATGAACACATATTATTTTTTGATCAATAAAACATTTCACATTTGGTAGTTACGGTGTTGTGTAGAATTAATGATGAGTAATTTCTGGCCACAGATTTCCCCCCAAAAGGCCAGGCTTCTGCAAGTACTTGCAAATCAGAGAAACACTACAGAACTACAGATTATTTTGCCTTTCTGTGCAACTAGAGTTCCTAACTCAGAGAATGGAAGTAGACTAAGCTTACTTTCAGACTTAGCCCTTTATCTGTGACTGAATTCAAATGGAGCTCCACTTACCTGAGTACCAGTACAATTTGTCCCAAGGCCAACTTTGTTCTCTAATGCTTACTCCTTAAGGAATTAAGTCCCAATGTCAGTGAAAAACAGACATCTTTCAGATCCTACAGCATCAGTAATTTGGGTGAGCCTGAAAAAACAGATGCTGCTTCTGAAAGGGACCCAATCATTAAAGTTAATACACTTTTAAAACCAACAGCACCTTTTATTTCAGAAGCCCGAAAGAGGTCTATCTACAATAAGGAGTAGCAGGGAACAGACCTCTCACTATTCCAACTCAAAACGGGTATCAGGATATTTCTCTTGATATCTCCAGATCTCAACCGGGATCAAATTTTCTAACCTTTTATTATCAGGAAGTGCTATCCAATTTAAGGGGAGTTCATTATGTGGGGGATATTTTTTTATGTCTTCTACATTCCAAAACTCTTGCATTTCTCATGGGTTTCTGTCTAATTTAAACTCAACTGTATAATCTTGAGCAGGTTCTGGGATTTGTGCTATCAGGGTGATGAGAAAGGTCAGTCCTAATGGAAAGCTTAAAAAGTCATTATGGCAATGCAAAGTTTGAGAATCCCAGCTTTCTAAGTGATGGATTTTTAAAAAGAGAAAGGGAAAGGTTTCCCTGTCCAGTCATGTCCAAATCTAGGGCATAGTGCTCATCTCCGCTTCTTGGCTGAGGGAGTCAGGGTTGTCCAAAGAGCCATGGTGGCGCAGTGGTTACAATGCAGTATTGCAGGCTAACTCTGCTGACTGCCGACTGATAGCAGTTCGGCAGTTTGATTCTCACCGGCTCAAGGTTGACTCAGCCTGCCATCCTTCCGAGGTTGGTAAAATGAGGACCCAGATTGTTTGGGGCAATATGCTGACTTTGTAAACTGCTTAGAGAAGGCTGTAAAGTACTGTGAAGCAGTGTGTAAGTCTAAATGCTATTGTTATTTTCCATGGTCATGTGGGCAGCATGGCTATATGCCAAAGGTGCACAGAATGCTATAGCTTTCCCACCAAAATCTACTTGTATTTGCATGCTTTTGAACTGCTAAGTGGGTAGGAGCTGGGACAGAAACGGGAGCTCACCCCTTTGTGTGGTGCTCGGGTCTCGAACCCTGGCTGGCAGCTTTCCAACTGACAAGCTCAGCCTCTTTAATTGCTGAGCCATCTCGCCCAATTTAATTGCTGAGCCATTGCATCCCTGATGGCTGCATTTTTACCTTCGTTGAAATGCAGCTTTTAAAAAACACACTTTATTACATTTGGATTATTAATGGCTCTGAAGGGTTGAAATAATACATTAATACTTTTCTGAAAGGATAACACAACCAATTAATACAGTCTGAAGGGGAAACATAATAAATTGTAGCTGGAACCTGTTATTGCCTAATTTAGAGAATAACCCTGGTGCTTATTTGACTGATTTTGTACAGGGAGCCCTTAGAAAACAGGTTACAGTCTCATATGTTGCATGAACCCAGCCAGTTGTGGTTTATTCCACAAAATATAGCTATGCTTTAGTGCAATGTGTAAACCCAGCCATTTAGTGAAATGATAGGTGTTCCCTATATCACATTTCCAAGCTCAGGGCCTGATAGCACTGATAGTTGCACTGACATCAGCACCGCTTCATTGTATGACTGAGCAGGTTTGCTCTGCTGTTTAAACTTTACAGCACTAAACTTAATCCAAAAGGAATTTAATAAATGTTGATAAGACATTAACTTATTTTTCGATGTCAGAAGGAACAGTCTTTAGCCACTGGAATAACCAAAACATTAAAAAAAAAGTTATACACTCTGACAAAATCACTTTAATTATTAATAAAATTGGGATTGGTATGAGTAGCAGGATTCCTAAGCCTCTTTATAGACATTCTTAATCTAATCATTAAAAGCAGGACTCTAAAGAAAGGCATTAGTGGAGACAGCAATAAAAATAGATTTAGCCAGGCATTTCCCATTGTATCATATGACAAACTGATCAGAAAATATATATTGTAATTTTGGCTTCTTCTTTTATTAGAATGTCTTGGAAGAAACCGGCCACAGAGGAAGGTGGGTATAGTGTTTTTATTCTTGTATTTTTTCCCCTTCTAAATGAAAATAACTACAGTTTCTTAAGCTAAAAATAATCTTTTATTTCACAAGGACTTTGGGAGATAGTTTGCAGCTGCCTCTACCCAATTTGATTATTTCCAAATATACAGGAGGTATCATAGAATGCCTGGGTTGGGAATGGGTCTCACCAGTCCTCTACTCCAATCCCCAATTAATCATTCCCAACATGACTATCTAAATCCCTTGGAATACCTTTAATAAAGAGGAGTCTATCGTTTTTCTAAGCACTGCTTAACAAGAGGAACAAGTCTTCCTAATTTTCAGCCAGAATCTCATAGGTTTTTCTTTCGTTTTGAAACAGAGAACAGGCTTCCTTCCTCTTTCATGTGAAAGCTTTTTAGATATTTGTAGACTCCTTCCATATCTCTGCTTTGTCTTCTCTTTTGCGAGTAAAAACATGTCCCTTTCTTTAACTATTCTGCATAGGACTTAGCTTCCGGATCTCTTATTTCCATGGTAACTCTTCTGAACCTGCTCCAGCGTTTCCATGTCCTATTTAAAGTGTGTGCCCTAAACTGGACAGAGCCCTCTAATGAAGCCTTACCAGTGCAGAATATAAAGGAAACACTTCCTTGGAAGTACAGCTAATCCTTGATTTATGACCATAATTGAACCTGCAATTTCAGTCATGTCGTGACGGTTGCAAAATGGGCCACCATGTCACTGTGCCCAATTTCACAACCTTGTTTTGCTATGGCAAGCAAAGCAGTCATAAAGCAAATGCTATGGTCATTAAGCGTACACCGCAGTTGTTAAGTGACCCCATTGTGGGGTGTGTTTTGCTGTAAGCCAGAAGTAAACTCCAGCTTCTGGCAAAAATGTTGTAAATTGTGATCATGTGGCTGTTTGACTGCTACAAACAGACATAAATCCAGATATTGGAACTTTGAATCTGGGTCATAAACTCCTTTTGGGGGGAAGGGGTTTGTTGTAACTTTGAATGGTCATTAAACGACCAGTCGTAACTCAAGGACTACCTGTAATGCTTTTGTTAATGTAGTTCAGAACTGCACTGGCCTTTTTCACTGCTTCCTAACATTGCTTTCTCATATTCACTTAGCGCCTCCCATCCCTACAATCCCAATCTTTCTTGTTTCTGTTGGGATCAGAACTTTCAGAATACTGAACCACACAAGCCAGCTTTACACTGAGAATCAGTGGCTGGATTCACCCATTACACTAAGATATGGTGCTGTTTGGTTAGTTTTTGTTTTGCACAATATGTGTTATCAAGTCAGCATGATTTATAAGTCACAATTCATGGCTTCAATCTTCCCACTGTGGTTTATTTAACAAAGCACAATTAAAATAAGCCATGATTAGGTTGATGTATGAACAGCCATGGAAATGTGTCACTTTCTCTTACTGAGAGCTGCTGTGTATTTGTCCTAATGTCTATTAGCGAGTGTTTCCAGGGCTAAATTTGGAAACTGCAAATAGTGAATGTTTCTAGCTTCCACACCCATGTCTCTCTCTATTCAGGAGTGCAATTGGAGAACTCCAATAGATGCAAAGTGGTCTGTGCCCTTGACTGTTCTGGAGATGCCCACCCCTCCCCTTTCCTCATTACACAGCTTAGCTATGCAAACATAGATGCATATCACAAAGGGGCTCGTAACTTGGGCAGGAAAAAAGGACTATTACATGTTTTTCCCCTTAATTAGTTGTTATAAATCTTAGTACATTATCTGGTTTCCATACATTGATGTTTATATAACATCTTTGAAAACACTAACATTCTATTATTTAAATAGCTTAGACTATTGAGAATAAAAAAGGGAGAAAATATTGTGTGTGTGTGTGTACAATACCAATTACAAAGAAAAAATATATATTAAAAGGAAAAGATAAACAGAGCAAATTTAATAAGTTGCCAATAAATAAATTACTGAATTTCTAACTCATCCCTTTTTATATATCTGCTGATTTACAATATTTGTTGATAATTGGGCTGCCTTAGTAGTCAGACTGTAAGTGATTATGTTTGCCCTGCTGTGTGATGTGTTGTATGTGTAGGAAAGATATATTAAATGTTAGCTCCCACAGAATCAAAATATTTCTTAGTGGCATGCTTAAGGGGAATTTGGATACTATAATTAATGCTACATTTCCTTTAAATATGCCTTTTTAATATGCAATCTGTCTATTACTTATATGCAGGTTATAGGTTTCAATACATTTATTGCACATATTTATTTAATACTGTACATATCAAAGCATGATTATTTGCTGTTTAGCCTCATGCTGAGACTAGGTCTAACTGGGTTGAAAGATTGAGCTTTCAGAATTTGAGAAACAGAATACTTAAGACCCGTAGTAACTAAGACAAAAGTGATAATTTGTGACTATAAGTGAACTCTTACACACATATACATCTATACATTCACAGTTGAACTTTCTTCTGACCACCCCCGCATGGGACTGAAGTTTTAGGCTCTCTTCCTAAATGCATTTGCTAGAAAACATCCCTAAGCATTTTCATGTGAATTAAACTGCATAAAATTGCATTATCAATCTCCCAGTTCTATGAATACTAATTAGAGAGGTGTAAAAGACATTTTAACCCAATTGCTAGTTTAAAAAATGCTTCCTGAAATGAAATACTCTCAAATTCTAACAGGGAGTCCACGATCTTTGATACTTCTTTAATTGTTTTACATTGCTTGCTCCCTTTAGTGTAAAAAAGTGTTGCCATGAAATATAAAAGTGCACCTCAATCTCCTCAAAATGGAAAGATTACGCATTCCAATAGTGGATGTTCATATACATTGGTATAGTGTCTAACCTAATCTATCAGTTCCTCAAACAATTCATATAGTGATAAAGAGAAATGCTTAACACAGAGCATTAGCCCAGCATTCTTTCTAGTAAAATCCCAAAGAAATGCAGCAGAACTCACCTGTCCTGATGATTCCTATATTCAGTGCTGTTCAAGAATGTGTGGCTGTCTTCACAATATCAGCTATTCTGTCTCAAACCAGCCGCATTTACTGCAAGAGCACCCAAACACCTGTGAACTGTAGAGACTCCAAAGTGGGGGTGGAGTGAAGAGGCTATGATGTCATTTGAGACAGCATCCATTCATAAAAAGGAGTAGTAGCTGCTAGTTTGCAAATCATCTGTCTCAGCTTCAGCCTTATTCTTTGATAATATAAACAGGAGTGAGATATGAGGCCCTCTTGTGGTGAACTGTCTGTTTCTCCAATTTTTCCAGAGACTGACATGAAGGGGAAACTTGGACCTTTGCTCATGTAATCAGTTATACATAATGTAGTTCATGATAAATAATTAAAAATGTGCCAGCTAAGCTACTTACATATAATCAATGAAAAAAGAAATTCCTATCTCTAGGCTGCCACTTAAAAGACATGACCAAAAAGGAAATCAGGAGGAGGAACAACAAATCCAAGAACTAATTCTGAACAATAAATAAATCTGATGGTGTCTGCATACAGCTCAAGACCAGAAAGTGCCTACTTTAGCTGTCCTTTGCTGCATGGCTATGGAAAGATGACCAGGCTTTTCAGCTAACTGGCTGTAAATTGAGAAATCTGGAATATTTGACATCTGGAATATTTTGTTTTACTGATGGGAAATCAGAGATCTGAATTTGGTTTCCTAAGTGTGGAATAAATTATAATATATTATGATTTAGCTGTGGATTGTTGAATAAATCTTAAAGGTTAGGTTCATATATGCTAAGCCAAAATCGAACTGCTTAACACTGGGATTGCGGATAGCCCAAGAGTGCTTTGAAAACTACACTTTAAGAGCACTAGTGCAAAATGAATAGTGTGATTTGCATGTGTGCATCTACTGAAAAATAAACGGAAGTGCAACTTAAATATATTATTTGCCAGCATTTTTGATAATTCGTTTTCCTGACTGGTTCAGTCATGCTCACATTGCATTTTCTTAATCCAAGGGGGCTTATTCCAAAAGGATTGAAAGCAGTGTTTGCTTTTCGAGAATAAAAATATTATGTGTGAGCCACTTTTTTCCTATAAAATTGTATCCAAAACAAAGCTGCTGACAAAAATAAAAATGCATTGAAAATTATTTCCTTCTTTTTACTCATCAATGTTGCTTTTTTATTCTTCCCAGCTCACCAAAATGCTGGAAAGAAATGATGTAAGGGGCTCACGGTTCAGAGAAGATAACTCTCCAAAAATAAAACACTACTTGACCAAACACTAGAAAGCAGAAGACCATGAGTTCCCTGGTCATTCTTTACCCAGGAAAGCCAGCCTGGTAACCTTGGGCCAGAGTGTCTCTCTCTCTCTCCTCATAGTTGTTGTGGGGAAAATAGGAGGAGGGAGGTATTTTGTATATGTTTGCGCCTTTAGCAATTCATAAAAATAATAAGGGCAAGAAAGAAAAAGAGAGAGAGAGAGAAACAGAGAGACAGAAAGAAAGAAAGGAGAAAAAAGAAAGAGAAAGAAAGAAAGAAAGAAAGAAAGAAAGAAAGAAAGAAAGATAGATAGATAGATAGATAGATAGATAGATAGATAGATAGATATGGGAAGAAACCAATAAAGAAAAATCAGGATATAAAACTGTTTGGATCTAGCCAGGAAATATACTTATTTCAGAAAAAAAAAATCTAACACATCCCAAAAGGAGAGGTAGGAGTCCTTCAAAGGTGGCAAAATTTTTTGCTGCAGTCATAGCTGGAAAAAAAACGAGGGAAGAGACGGGTAACCCCTACGGCAGAGGATCACTAGTATTGACAGTACGGATTGTATCTGAGGCAGTAGATGGTGTACTGTCACAAGATCTATCTATATTTGTAAAATATACTCCCCTTCTATGTGTATTTTAATTTGGTCTCTGACCGCAATAAAAAGCTTACTAAAAAAACTTACTGAGTTTTAGTTATGATGGTTCTTTTTTAAGCCTTGTTTCCTAGTCAAGTGATCCAAAATGCATGAATTTACAATTTACACGGAAATATACAAAGATGCAGCACAAGGGGAGAGCAGAAATGCATATGCACAGACAGAACATATTGCTTCATTACACAAAAGAAAATATAGGCAGTCTATGGTAAAGTGGTTGGAAAGATATTCCAGTATCTAGTATCCAAGTTTTCCAGAAATGTTCTTCATTCTTCATATTGCTTTCTAATTGTTATTGATATAGAATAGAATTTTTTATTGGCCAAGTGTGATTGGACACACAAGGAATTTGTCTTGGTGAATATGTTCTCAGTGTACATAAAAGAAAAGATATGTTCATCAAGAGTCATAAAGTACAACACTTAATGATAGTCATAGGGTACAAATAAGCAATCAGGAAACAATATTATTATAAATTGTAAGGATACAAGCAACCGAGTTACAGTCATACAGTCATAAGTGGAAAGAGATGGGTGGTGGGAATGATGAGAAGATTAATAGTAGCACAGACTTAGTAAATAGTTTGACTGTGTTGAAGGAATTATTTGTTTAGCAGAGTGATGACGTTCGGGAAAAAACTGTTCGTGTCTAGTTGTTCTGGTATGTAATGCTCTATAGCGTCATTTTGAGGGTAGGAGTTGAAACAGTTTATGTCCAGGACGTGAGAGGTCTGTAAATATTTTCACAGCCCTCTTTTTGACTCGTGCAGTGTACAGGTCCTCAATGGAAGGCAGGTTGGTAGCAATTGTTTTTTCTGCAGTTCTAATTATCCTCCGAAGTCTGTGTCTGTCTTGTTGGGTTGCAGAACCAACATTTGTAGCCACTAGGGGTCAGCCCGTTCTTACATTTGGTATTTTTCCAACTTCTGGATTTCTTTCCATCATAAGCCTTCCTTCATCATTTCTTTTCCTACAATTCTCTGTTGCTTAATTTAGACAAATGAATGAAACCATGATTTTGGTGTTTGGGAAAAAGCTGTGGTGAGAGTCAATGTCATTCTGTCCATTTCTTTCACTGTAGAAGAGAGAAACCATTCTATTTTACATGTCTGTCTAAGTTGACTACACCACAAGTGAAAATAGAATTTCACACTTCGGAAAGAAGAGAGGTTTTGGGCAGAGCTCATAAGCTATACTCTTCATTAAGATCATACCTTAGGTGCTATCTTGGGAGATAATTTTATTTATTCAATTTACATGCCAATCATCTCACTAAGCAGCTCTGCACTTTTAGAATCCTATAAGCCAAGCCATTCATTTTCCCTGAACAAATGAAAGTGCTTGGTACCATTTTTATTTTAGCTTTTGAAATAGGATATTTATTTAGTAAGGTAAAGTTTCCATGGCAACAGTATGGAAATGTCCTGCCTGTACTTCTTTCAAGATGATTTTTGACTTCTTAGTGTAGTCAATAGAGCTCGAATCTTAATCAAGTGCAACTTTGAAGAGACTATCATAGGTATGATATACAAAACATATAATCTGTAATTCAGCTAGGAGGATTAAAGTTTATATAGCTCTTTAAAAAACAGCTCATTGTATCTTTGTGTCTCTGTTCATAGGATATTGTAGTTAAAATTTTAACTCTTCATAACTGTTTTGTCTTCTAGGTAAATGGGAGTCAGAATATGGCAACACCCTCACACCATCACTACTGAGGAAAAAACACAACAATGATAACAAGTGATAGTATCAACATACATTAAATTATTTATTTAATCAATTTGTATAGCTGCCCATCTCAATAAGTGACTCAGGACAGCAATGATAAAATAACTTAAAAATTGTTCCCATCACAAATACAAAAATACCCAACAATCAAGGAAGGTATCATTCTCAACAGTTGTTAACACAGCCAGGCCCAGATGGGTCCTTTCACACAATCAGGGCTCCAGGCCTATGCACTGAACCAGGCCTTTAGGGCAGGGGTGAAATCCAGCAGGTTCTGGAGAACCGGTAGCGGAAATTTTGAGCAGTTCGGAGAACCGGCATATACCATCTCTGGCTGGCCCCAGAATGGGGAGGGAATGGAGATTTTGCAGTATCCTTCCCATACCACACCCACCAAGCCACACCACGCCCACCAAGCCACGCCCACAGAACCGGTAGTAAAAACATTTGGATTTCACCACTGCTTTAGGGCCTCACCAAAGGCCAGCAGAGTCAGAGCCCTCCTTACCTCTGGTGGAAGTATGTTCTATAGGGCAGAAAAGACATGCCTCCTGGGCCTGCCCAACTGGCACCCTTAGCCAATAGTATCCAGAGCACGCCTGTTAAGTCCTCGACTTACGACGGGCGTCCCTGATTGGCTAAGACGCATGGAGTTGCCGGTGGGAGAATGTTGCCTTTCTATTGGTTGCTTGGTTTGACAGCTGTAGTATAAATAGCTGTCAAACCCGTTGTTTGCTGCTCTGTTTCTCTCTACCAGTTCTGTTAGCAATAAACGTTCCTGTTTTGACTTTACCTGGTCTCGCCTCAGTTAATGACCCCAGGGTTGCCCTCAGAGCAACGCCCATCCTGCCAGATTGGATCGGAGAAGTAGAAACAAACAGGGAGAGATAGTCCCTCATCAAGTAACCTGTCCCAAACAATAAGGGCTTTAAAGGTGACAACCAGCATCTTGAACTGCACCCAGAAGCACAGTGATGACCAATGAAGTTCACAAAGTCAGTGTTACATGAGCGAGTAACTGGCTCTTTTTACGACCCCTGCAGCTGAACCAATGAATTCTGCATTGGTTGAAACTTCCAAATGTTCTTCAAGGACAGCCCCATGTAGAGCACATTGCAATAGTCCAAACAAGATGTCACAAGGCCATGAGTGACAGTGAGTAGGGTCTCCTGGGCACAACTGGAACACAATCCTAAGGTCTGCAAATGCCCTCCTAGGTTGTTACCTGCTCTTCAATCAGGAGCCGTGAGTCCAGGAAGATGCCAAGATTGTGCACTGGGTCTGCTTGGGGCAGTGCCACCACATCCAAGACAATGATGGAAGATTCCTGACACCTGAAGACTTTCAAGCCTGGGGGGGGGGCAGGGAGAGTGATGGTGGAATCTTAAAGTATCTTCTAAGTTTGGAACAAATGATGATACTTCTCTCCAATAAATTCTAGTTTGCTATAGAAGGTACTTCTGCTTCATAGAATAACTGCTCTCTGGATTCTCCAGCATCATCTGAAACTTTTTGGGGTTCCCCAACCTTTGTAAGCAGCTTTTGTGTGTGTGGGGGGGGAGAATTTTTTCCTCATGACCACACACACAGAAAATATGATATTCCCCATCTTAGGTAATTCTTTAGTATTTTATTTGATTTTAGTAATCAGAAGTCATCCTGTGAGGGTGAACATTGTAACATAAGGTTGTTAAATCCCTTAAGTAAAATAATACTTTAGTAATACTATTAAACAACTAAACTAGCAATTTGTTGTTGTTAGTTGCAAAGTCTTGTCCGACCCACTGCAACCCTATGGACAATGTTCCTCCAGACCTTCCTGTCCTCTACCATCCTCTGGA
The DNA here is from genome assembly GCF_059756535.1 of Pantherophis guttatus. Taxonomy (NCBI): domain Eukaryota; kingdom Metazoa; phylum Chordata; class Lepidosauria; order Squamata; family Colubridae; genus Pantherophis; species Pantherophis guttatus. The sequence continues at coordinate 210,560,261 of NC_142064.1, forward strand.
GTCCATTTAAGCTCACGCCTACTGCTTCAGTGACTCCATCCAGCCATGTTGTTCTGTCATCCCCTTCTTCTTTTGCCCTCAATCTTTCCCAGCATTAGGCTCTTCTCCTGTGAGTCCTTCCTTCTCATTAGGTGGCCAAAGTATTTGAGTTTCATCTTCAGGACCTGGCCTTCTAAAGGGAAGTCAGGGTTGATCTCCTCTAGGACTGACCGGTTTGATCGCCTTGCAGTCCAAAGGACTCGCAGAAGTCTTCTCCAGCATCATAGCTCAAAGGCCTCAATTATTTGGCGCTCAGTCTTTCTTATGGTCCAACTTTCACAGCCAATAGCACTTAGACTTATATGCCGCTTCATAGTGCTTTACAGCCCTAAGTGGTTTACAGAGTCAACAATCTGGGTCCTCATTTTACCGACCTCGAAGCATGGAAGGCTGAGACAACCCTGAGCCTGGTGAGATTCGATCTGCCAAACTGCTGGCAGCTGGCAAACAGCAGAAGTAGCCTGCAGTACTGCACTCTAACCAATGTGCCACCACAGCTCAGTGATTATAAATGGTTTTAAATGGCTTGATTTTGTATTTTATATATACTTTATGTTATAAAACAACTTGGGTTGTTCTCCATGGAAGATTGTAGCGACTAATACAACAAATTTACTTTTCCAAAAAATTCTTGTGTATGGATAATCCCCTTAATCAGGGGTGTCAAATTGGTGGCCCGTGGGCCAAATGCGTCATGCGCAGGTCATGCCCACCCCAGCCCCGTGAATGGGAAAAACATCAAGAAACATCACGTGATGGCAATGTGATGTCGCGAGTTTGACACCCGTGCCCTTAATGGAAATGAAGCAGCAAACACGTATAGAACTGGGCTGTGTTTCAGATGCACAAAACAGAATAGAATAAAATAAGAGAGTTGGAAGGGATCCTGAAGATCATCAAGACCAGGGGTCTCCAACCTTGGCAACTTTACGACTTGTGAACTTCAACTCCCAGAATTCCTCAGCCAGCCTGCACTGGCTGAGGAATTCTGGAAGTTGAAGTCCACAAGTCGTAAAGTTGCCAAGGTTGGAGACCCCTGATCTAGTCCAACCCCCTGCTCAAGTAGGAGAGAAGCATTTTAAACCATCCCTAACAGCAACATTTCTTTGGTGCAGGGCAAATGGAACTTCTTCCCCTTCTCTGGAAGGAATCTTCTCATGACCACCTCCCTCCCAATCTTAAAATGCCACCGTTCAAGGAGGCCTATCAGGTCTGAGCAGCAAAAATCCGGAGGACCCTTTAGAAGGATGCCAGAAAACATCATTGTTGCCTGGTATTTGTAAGCCCTGCCTGCTGCTACCTAGTCCCACGTACGTCCACCCACCCCTCTGCTTTACACCTATTTTCCTAGAAGGCGGCATGGCCAACAATGGTAGCCCCCCTGATGTAACTTTCCCCAAGGGAGCGACGAAACTTTCGAATTGCTGCCTGCTCAACTCGCAAAAATATGAGAGTTGACTCTGCATCCGGACACGGCCTTAAAACAGGCACTAAAATAAGGTTTCTTTCCCCTCCGTCCCCTCCCCCTCCCCCTCCCCCCCCGCCCCCGCCAGTACAGAGGAAAGCGTCAGCTAAAAAGTCACGGAAAAATGCTGTAAACCCAGCCGAGCGGGGCCCAGACAGACCGCCTTTTCACCGGCCCCCACGTGCTAGTCGCCCTGGTCCACGTAGGCAGAAGAGGCAGGAGGCCTTCTCCACCGAGCTCAGTCTGCATTGCCACTTCCCGCTCTCCCCCCCCCCAACCCAACTCGCCAAAGCGGCTGTCGGAGCCTCGCTGGCGGCTCAGTCCCTTGTGGCGCGCTCCCGCCAGGGCACGTGCACGGCGCGGTGGGCGGGGACGCGCTTGGCGGCGGCGGCCGCCTAGCCAGGCGCGTCCCCGCGCGGAGCCTACTCAGCCTCGAGACTTGAGCCGGGAAGCTGCCACTCGCTCGCCGAAGCGGCTCTGCTGCCCATCGCTGTGACGGGAAGGGAGGGGGTGAGTCGGAGGGGCGGGTGGGAGGGAGCGAGGCGATCCCGGCGGCTGGATCCTGCAACGCAGGGGAAGGAGAAGGGGGAACCCTGAAGGAGCAGGTGGTGGTCCCAAGTTGATCGTGGGTGGGTGGCTTATGGGTGTCTGCTTAGGTGTCAAATGGTCGCTGCTGGGCGGAAGGGAAGTGGGGCTTGGAGGGTCGGTCGGCCTGGCGGGGCTGCCTCCTCTCCCCGATCCTTGGAGCGAGGTGGTGGGCATCGAAGGTTGACAGACAGGAGGTGAGGGGGGGGGTGAATGGGGGGCGGGAGCGATCCCTGGGGATCCGAGGGGCGGATAGTCCTATGAGCAGATGGTCTTGTGGGTTCCCGGGATGGGTGGGATCAGCAGGGGGGGGGGGTTGTAGAGAGAAAAAGGGAGCCTTGGGGTGGAGGGTGTTGGAGGAAGAGGCAAGAGGGGCTGGAGTCCCTTTGCCTGGATATCAACAGTAGCTCAGCTGGGACTATCAGGTTGTAGGGGGAGCAGAAATAGTTGGCTGTCACTTTTCCTCAATGTTGGTGAGGGAGAGATTCACATCTTGGGCCTGGCTGTTTTAGAGATCAGAAGACATTTGGATATAATGGGAGCAAGGGATCAAGGTCTGGGATGAGAACTTTTCTTAGAAGGAAAACACGCAAGCAAGCAAGCAAACAAAGCCCCAATAGTTTACCAACCTTGAGTTTATTTTTACCATAGACCATCTGTAGGAAAGACTAAAGAAATGATATGCGAATGAGGAGGAAATCTCTGGTTTTCAGTTTTGGTCTTATTAATTTGTGTGATTCCCCCATCTTTATTTATGAACAGTTTTGTATTTTTGTAGGATACTATTATAATATCATTAATGTGTGCAAGCGATGCATGTAAGCGATAGTTTGCATTCTATTAATACGTAGTAGGTTCCTGTGCTTTTCATAACATAGCAACATAACAAGCAGTAATACAGAACTTTTTAAAATGTAAATTGTTATCTTATTTACATCCTGATAAACATTTGTACCTGAAATTCTGGTAGTGGTAAATCTGGTAGCGGAATAGAATTTTTCCAGAAAGAGACCTAAGCAACTTTAATTCTGAAACAAATTAACATCCCAGCTTCACTGTCAATCTAAAACTTTAATTCAGGCATCTGTTTGCCTAATTTATTTTTGCATGCTTACTTGGATATATAAATTATTTTTAGTTCATTTGATCTGACTTTATATGTGTATATATGTAGCTTTAATTTGATGATATGCCTAATCTCACCCTATTGTATATCTATTCATCATTAGTAATTCTCATTGTTTTTTAACATTTTGGTTTCTTTTTAAGCCTTTTCTTCATGCTGTAGTCTAGAACTTTTCTTTGGAGGATATAGAATGAAAACATTGGTTTGATTTAAATACTAAGTTTCTCATTCCCTTGCCACACTGAGATGAAACGTTGAAAGACGAGTAAACATTGCACAATTTCAAATACAGTGAGCTTTAGATGCAGGGAGGATTTACCGGTAGTTGAAGTAACATAATTCAAATGACTCCTTTCTTACTTTTCTGTGGTTTAGTAGTTTATGGCTTTAGGAATATGATTGTAACTGCATTTAAAATCATAGATTACGCTTGGATGGAAAAATGTTTGGATAGGAAAGACAAGTGAGTGACAGCTACTGAACTGGCTTTTAACCAGACTTGCTGTTTGGATCATATTTTGGACTTGACCCAAAGATTCATTCCATTCTGGTAGTTGTCTTTACCAGCAGTTGCCGTGACAGAAATATATGATTACACTGAGCATTGGGAACATTACAAACAGAATAAAAAAGAAAAAAACCCCTCTCTTTTCACGCAAGTCTCTGCAAATACCAGATATTTGATTTTTCTATTTTTCCAAAATAATGTGTTCACCTGTTAGTGAAATTGCTGGTAAAGAAAGCATATTTCAGAGGTTTCATTAAAAGCAGCCCTAGTTCTTTAAGGAGTAATTGTAAATGTAGATTCTGGCCTTGGAAACTGTGCACGAGCATGATGATCTCATCAAGCCGGTACACATGAACCAGGAAGTAGAATGTTGGTAAAATAAACAGACTGTTTTGGGAGAGACAAAACAGCTCATTGAAGAGAAAAAAGATGAACATGGTTTTGTAATTTTCATTTTCAAGTAGCCAAGAAAAGCAACACTTCCATGTTGTAATAATTTTGTCTGTTTCATTTTTTTCATAAAGTAAGATTTTTCCTCTTGGTATATGTGGAAGATAGTACGTTTAGAGATTATCCTCTGTGCCTCTGATTTTCGCTTCCCAGGTTTAAGAATTAAAAATAAACACTGGAAGAATAAATACACATGGGAGTTACCATAGTACAAACTTTATATTATTTAATGAAAGGCAATTTGTATAATATATCACACTGGAATTAGAACTATAATTTAAAAAAACTAGTATTTTACCTATTTTTATATACTTAATTGTGTGAAATGGCATCCTGCCATTCTTGTCACGGCAGGAAAAGAAGTGGCTTACTACCTTATTTACACCAGTTATAAATACTGTACAATTATAAATTTTCTCTTTCTCTAAAGTTACAACATGTCTCTCTTCTTTCTATATCCTGCCTAATAGTCAAAATCATGTTCATTTTTTTCTGTTTTCTGCAAAAAGTCCATAAGGGTTTCCAGCAATAAATGTAGATGATTGTCTTTTCTCTAATCAAATAAATCAATTTGGCCATCTCATCCATCTCATCCATCCATCATCTTTACCAATTGTAAAGATTTCCAATTTTAAATAATGCTGATTCTTTCCATTTTTGTGCATGCAATAATCTGCTGCAATAATCCTATACAAAATCAAAGTTCCATAACTTTTTTCCAATTTTTTTATCCATCAGTTCCAAAAGAAAGACCTCTGGTTTCAATTTTACATAAAACTTAAAAATCCTCTGAATCAATATATGTATTGGAATTCAAAATTTTCTTGCTTTTTTAGATGTCTATCTAACATGATAAAGTGTCCCTGTAGTTCATATGTTCAGGATAAATTTGAAGTACCTTTATACATTTCAGACATTTTTTCTGGTACATTTCATGTACCAACCATACATCATTGTATAAACATTATCTTTAAGATTATAACATAATACAAATTTCAATCCTTTCAACTATATATTTTCTCTGTATATTATAACAAATTTTAGCCCATTTTATTTATTTATTATTCATATTTCTATGCCGCCCAGTCTCCGAGGACTCTGGGCGGCTTACACCAAAGACAGTATACTAAATAGCATATTGCCCCCAACAATCTGGGTCCTCATTTTATCATACATTCTTTCACTTGTTCTTCTGCTTCAAATTTCAATAAAATTTAATACCTTTTAGCAATTACATGTTCATAATTTGTACACTATTTCATTTCAAACTCAGTCTTACAGTGCTTAAAACTATTTTTTAATCTACTTTAAATCTTTCTAATAACTGTATACAAATAAAAGAATAATTGATAACTATATTTCTCTGCCACCAGTTCTCTTAATTTTATTTTACATTTCCCTTGACAAAATTCTAATATAATAAGTTAGCTATTTGTGATTGCCTATTATTTCTCATGTATAAAATACTTTTTGTGCTGAAAACCACAAAAGTGTTTTGAGGCATAACCTGGATTTGCATCTATTTCATATTCTCAGTATGACATATCTAATATAATTATTTTTGAAATAATTTACATTGATTTTGTCGTACTAGGTAACCATGCCATCCAAATCTCAGGTCATGTCCTAATCCTCCTTTTTTTCTTTGCATCCTGTAAGGCCTTAAATTTAGTTTATGATTCCCCCCACCCACCACCAAACAAGCTTAGATCCAGGTAGTCCTTGTCTTACAATCACAATTGAGCCCAAAATTTCCATTGGTAAACAAGACAGTTGTGAAATTAATTTTCCCATTTTATGACCTTTCTTGCCACAGTTGTTAAGTGAATCACTGCAGTTATTTAGTTAGTCAAACTATTTACTAAATCTGCATTACTATTAATCTCATCGTCCCTATCACCCATCTCCTTCCACTAATGACTGTATGACTGTAACTTTGTTGCTTGTATCCTTACGATTTATATTGACTGTTTCCTAATACGATTTGATGGCTTATTTGTTCTCTATGATTATCATTAAGTGTTGTACCTTATGATTCTTGGACAAATGTATCTTTCCTTTTATGTACACTGAGAGCGTATGCACCAAGACAAATTTCTTGTGTGTCCAATCACACTTGGCCAATAAAAATTTTATTCCTATTCCATTCTAGTGACATGATTGTTAAGTGAATCTGGCTTCCTCTGATTTTGCTTGTCAGAAGGTCACAAAGTTGATCACATGACTCTGGGACACTGCAACTGTCATAAATACATGCCAGTTGCCAAGCATCTGAATTTTGATCACGTGAGAATGGTGATGCTACAGTGGTAATAAATGTGAAAAACATAAGTCACTTTTTTCAGGTCCTTTGTAACTCTAAGTTACTAAACAAATGGTTGTATTGTATATCCTTTTGCCATGTTTAAATGGTGCATCATTTCTCAAAACAGGTATTGACTGAGGTAATTTAAATATTTTGTGTAAAATGCAAACCCGAGTAGGATCTTGTCCCAAATACCCTGAGAATATGTTTCTGCACTTATCCTAATTAAGTCAGGTGGCATTGCCCAGAGCCCAAAGAAGGGCTTAATGTTCTCCCCTATATTGTGAATAGAGAAATGGGAGCCGAAACTTGTCCCACATAAACAGTTCCTTGCTGTCTCTTGCTCAAATATTTTTTTGAAATCTTACATGTTTGAAATAATTTTGAATTCTTGAAAGGTATAACTTCAATGTAAATTAGAGAAACGCGGCTATTTGCTTTGCTGTTTAAGAAGTAACTGTCTCTCTTCATCCCTAGGTAGATTTAGTTGGTTAAAAGGGAGAAGACACTGTTAAGTTCAGAAGAGCAGGATAGGCGAAGCAGCAATTCCTGATATTCCAATGGATGATTTATGGCATGGTATCTATGACATTATTGTCTATGACAGTAAAATTAAATTACTTTCAAATTGGGCTCCACCCCTAGTATCTTAATTAACAATTCATATTGTTTTCTTCAGAATAATATGGAGGCATCCTAGATTGCCTACATCTAGGATGTTTTTAACTTTCCAATCTGGCCAATAGTAGTGATATTTCCTGGTAGCTTCCCGTCTAGTTAACGTGATCTGACTCTACCAAACTTCTGAGGCCAGATGAAGTCAGCAAACACAGCTTGGGCAACTGTGCAAAGAATAATAATATTGGAAGTATGCTATGTGGGGCAGTAGTGCCATTTTACTTTGGTAAGATCTAGGGAACAAATTTGAAGCCAGTGCTATTCTTGTCACTTATAAAGATATTAAATGATCCCCAGAGTATAGCTCTATACTTAACTGTTTCCCATTTTAGACGTTTTTGAATGTTTGAAGCCACCACTTAAATGCAAAACTTGACTGTGTTATATAGATCGTGTTTACCCAGAAATAACCTCGAGTTTAATCATGCATACTCCTAATTAAACATACTCAGGTGTAACCTTTAAATGTAATCTTATAATATGGGCTGATGTACTTGTAATTACAATATAAATACAGCTAACTTAAGGGAAAAAATATGCAATTTCCAGTACTTCCTTTAGCATTTTTTTTAATGTCTTGCTTCTGGGTATCCTAGACTCATGTAATAAGCCACTTGCAATGGGATAAACAGGATGCTGGATTATAGAGATATAAAGTCATCTTGTGCTTATGTGTGGCCTGGATTTTCCAGGAATGAAAACAAAAGAACAGGGAAGAGTGGACATTACTTCTCATTTTAATCTTACTAGCCTATGTTTTTATATAGGAGATCTTTGCATGGACAACTTTTTTACTATTTCTGAGTCTGGAACCATTGGTTTAAATTGGTTGTGTTTTTATATATGCCTGCCCCCATTTGCTGTTTAGATATGCAATGGGATTCAAATTTGCAGAGGTATCCAAATTCACTGAAGGCAATTCAGGAAAGGTAGATACCTCTATACCTGTTTGAATGTGCATCTGATTTATTTTTCCTCCCTGGTTTGGAATGTGTCCATACTTAGGAACCTGCCTTCTGGGTACAAGTGTTCTTTCTTGGCCCTGGATATAGAATGCCATGGTTGGTTTTGTGGGAATGGTAAACATTACGGAATTAATCAGTTCTTAATTTTTTTAAAATCTTACATTTTAAAAATTTATTGCTTTAGGCTGCTTTGAAAGCTGTATGAACAAATAGGCACATATAAATAATACTACCCAATTTTCTAAATAAAGTTAGAATTTTATGGGTTTGGAGCTTAATTGGGAACAAAACATTCAAAAATGACTGCGGGAGAAATTGGTGAATAGGGAAAGGCTTTAAGAAACTCAACTCTATCTCCTACACAGAGTCTTCATTGACGTTACAGGAGAGGAAGGGTGGATTGTAAATGCTTTGTGAGAGTGAATATCACTTTGGAAGATAGCATTATTGCTAAAAGATTTGGTTTTCAATCAAGCATTTTTATTGATCTGCCACTGGCAGTAGTTCACTTGAAGGACTTTTTCCAGCTGAATCATTTGCCCAATTGAGGTAGAGCATCTAGATCTGGGCTACAAATCCAGATAATTATTAGATCAGGGCTGTCAAACTCCTGGCCCAAAGGCCGGATGCGTCACGCACTGGCCATGTCCACATCCAGTTTAGCAAAGGGAAAAAAAGTCCCAATATGTCACGTGATGCCACCATGACGTCTTGAGTTTGACACCCCTGCATTAGAGTATCAACAAAGAGATAGAGAAGGCTCTAATTCTGTGCCGCCATTTGGTAGTCATCTGCATTTTTGCAGCCCAGATTTGGTAGGTGTAGAATGAGTTGTTGGGTCACGCTTGCCTAGATTTTCCGATATTTTCTTGCTTCAGTTATTGTAAAGTCTTGTATTTGGAGTCTTCTTTAAAATAGTTGAATTTGCTATTCGTCAAAATTAGAATTGCTAGCTTATCAATTGGCATAGGCTTGCCAGTCGCTTGTCAGCTGTTCAATGTGGCTTAAATCAGGTTGCTTTGAAATATGCTTTCTTCCATCAGTTTAGGAGATTGTAATGTGTCCCTTAAAGGCTGTGCTCCAGAGTCGCTCTCTGTTTTGAAGTAAAGTGGATAATTATTAGAATGTTCCCACTTTAAAAACAATTCTGTTTTCAATGATTTGGACCTTCTATGACAGTGATGGCTAACCTTTTTGCCATCGCGTGCCAAAAACGGGGGAGCACAGGGTGGGTGGTCGCGCGTGTGTGCCTACAGCCATACTTATAAGCGCCCTGTCCCCCACACATGTGTGCGTGCCCCCCCATGCTCCCCCTGCTTCTGGCACGTGATGGCACGGTTGGCCTGGTAGGCTCGTTTTTTGCTCTCCCCAGGCTCCAGAGCCTCTCTAGGAGCCTGGGGAGGGCAAAAACGGCCGTCCCGACCCGTCTGGAGGCCCTCCGGAGGCTGGAAACAGCCTGTTTCCCTACTTCTGGTGGGCCCAGAAGGCCCAAAAATCAGCTGATTGGCATGCGCATGCCTGCCGGAGCTGAGCTCACATGCCCACTGATATGGCTCCATGTGCCACTTGTGGCACGCATGCCATAGGTTTGGCATCACGGTTGTATGAGCAGAACACACCTCTGTTAAAGCTGTTCTTTCCTCCATACCCCTGGGCTTCTGTATGACCCTAAAAAACAACCCTGCTGCCTCAAAAGTTGAATTTTTAAAATTTCAGATTTCAAAAGTTAGTGCAACATTTAAAGCAATTGCACTGTTTATCCCAAGTGTGCCTTACAGTATGGGCTACACTAATGAATAATAGGGAGATGTGCTTATGCTCAGTGTCAAAGGACTTCTCTTTTTAAATTTTTTTTGAAGCTTTAAAATAGTACCTAATAGCTCTAGTAATTACAAAGGAGAGATATTTTTAAGTTGAAACAACCAGTTTTTGAACACTTTCTAGAGAATCCTGTTTACTACCATCCTAGAGGGCTTTCCAGAGAAAGTTTTTTTTCCCCTGTATACTGAGATTTGTTTGTTGAATTTTTGTATGTTTTCAAGTTCTATAGCCTCTGACTAAATTTTTATGGAGGTTTTTATGGAGGGGAAGCAGAAGCTGCCCAGAAACTGTTTATGGAATAGCATAAAAAGTGTCCTAAATAAATAATAATCAAATCTACTGGGAAACCAAATAGAATTCTTTTGGGTTTGGGCTGCTTCCTGATGAAGGTTCCTATCATTACCAAGTTGTAGCTTTTACTTGGAAGATACAGTTAAGACTGTACTCACCTCTACTTGTTTTAGCCAGTATGCCTGTCCTTGATAACAACCTACCATATTCCATTCAGAGGAATTTACAGGTTTTGATTCTTTCAATAAAATGATGCAAGCAGCATTGTGCAAGCTCCACCCTTTTTGTATATGCATGTGATATCACAATGCACAAACAAAACAGGGTGGAGCATGTCTTGTGTTTTGTTACAATATCTTTCATCATTTGCTTACCTGAGCTATTTTTGAATACCTCTGGTTTCATCCACATTGGGTGAATCAGCAGTGATTTGAGATTATGGCTTGAAAGAATATACTATAATCTCTTTCCTTTCTAAACTCTCCTCTTCCCATCACTGTGAACAGGAACTCTCCCATAGGCATAATTTTTATTCTCTTGGTATGAGCATATGTGATTTCTTCCCATCCTCCCAGGTAGAGATTCGTTTATAGGAGGAATGCTTCTCGATTTCTATTCTTACTGGATCTTTTGCTTACAACAGTGAAATATTATAGAGCAGTGATGTTCTAATGTAAAATTTGAAATTATGAAATCAGGCTATATCAATAAACTTTTGTTTTTTTTTCCCCAGAAAGCAAATATTGAATCAGAAGATCTTGTGATATTCTTCAGGTAAGACCAATGTGTTTATTGAAGAAGTGTTTGTCTTAAATTATGAAATTTCTGAAAAAAGAATGAAACAGTGGACAAATGTCAGCTTCAAGAAATAATGTTCGTTCTATCTATCTATCTATCTATCTATCTATCTATCTATCTATCTATCTATCTATCTATCTATTTATCATATTTATTTGCCACCCATCTTGCCACAATTATGTCTGATTGCTTTGAGATTCAATATCGTATTGATACCTCTCTTGAGCCTAAGAACTATATTGAGTGATAACTTTATCCAGACGTACTTTAAAGATAGATTAATTCATGGTGTCATCCATCAATAAAAAGTCAGTTGTGTGTATTGCTGCCTCATGAATTATTTGGCCTTCGGGTAGTGGTTGATTCATTACATGCAGGGTTTTTTTCCCAGGCATTTTTCTATATTCATGATTTGTCCAACAATTGTGCGAATCACTCTCAAATAATCATGCCAGCTTTCATGTAGATGCAAATCCTTTGCTGCCTGCAAAATATGCCATTCATTTAAATGAAATTGGGAAAATATTAGAGTTAGTTAAATGTGTTGGTTGTTAGATGCTCTCAAACAATGTACAGTGAGTTAGGCAATCTGTTAATCTGAAGAAATGAAATCAATGTTAAGTTTATACATCTTTATGCACACACATTTCAATTGGCATTTGAAGTTCTGGGTGACATAAATCTTTTTTTTTTACTGTTTTAGAATCTTTACTTTAGAATTTTGCAAGTTAATGTAACTACTTTTTCATTCTTTTTTTTTAGGAAGATTGCTTTGGAGAGGACAGTTTGGAGAAAGAAACATGTATGTTTGATTTATTTCGAACTCTCACTCTAATTGCTTTTCTGTAGGATTCCACTTATGTGCCCCAAACTATAAACATAACACTTGGAATCTTGCAGGGATAAAAACAGGTTGAAGAATGGTATGATTTGCAATATATATCTGAGTTGATAGGATTTGAATTAGAAATCTTATACCTTTGCAATGCTGTATCACTATCCAGATTGTCACATCATGAATTATTATTTTGGTAGGTAAAGAAATGGCACTAATGTTGGGTTCCATACATCTTATCAATTTAATATGTAGTTTGACTCTTTGAAATTGGAGTTACAAGAGTTGGAATTCCAATGTTCTCCAAGTATTTTGGATGACGATTCCTATAATCCTATCAGCAATACTGGCTGGAGCTAATGAAATCTGAAACATCTGGAGGGCATTGTATTGCCTGTCCCAATAGTACACTAATGGGATAGAAAAGCTTAAGGGAGTTCCAACTCCTGATGTAAAATGGGAAATGGGAAGAACAGAGGTGAGCTGAATCAAGAGAGAAATTCATATTTAAAGGCTCACTGATGCAACAATTAAACAACACTTGGTAACTTTATTTATGTTAACAATTAGCTATTTCAAATCAGTTTGTTAGGAATTATAACAAAGTCTTGAAACTTATAAGTAATTTTTTGATGTTATAATATTTCTGAGGTTTACCGTGAAGATTTTGAAAATTAGGAATATATAATAACAAATGTTCAATTCATTAGGAGTCCTGTATGTTTGGAAGCTATTTATGTACAAATCTACAAGAACAGCATCACATTTTTACTTAATATAATATTATTTTGACATTTTTTCAAGGAAATATTTGCTTTATTGGTTGCTTGGCAGTTGAAAAATATAAATAATAATACTAATAAACAATTCAATTAAACTTTGATTTAACTGACCTACAAATAAGGACTTTGGAAGCAATGGGTAACTGTTGTATCTGAAATACTCCTTACCTAGCTGCTAAAATTATGCTAATTTTAATCTTAATTTTATGGCAACTAAAGGGATTTGTCATTTGTGTAGTGGCATCATTAAATAAATAATATAAATTGCTGCAATGATATGTTTTGAATTTAACAGAGAATTAGAAGTAACTGACAATTGCTGTCCACAAATGTTTGTTAAAATGAGTTTCATATTAAAGAAGCAGTAATAATTTCAAAACAATTATGTTAATAAAAAGAAAAAAAGAAAAAATTACTGGAAAATTATGTTATAAACAGAGCAATACCAAAAATGTTGACCATATTATTTCAAACTTTCTTCCTTGCCCCGGTTAAATACACAAAACAAGCAAACAGAAAACTAATTCAGATGTTAATGTTCACAGACAACACAACAGCAGTGTATTGCTATAAATAGAGTACAGATTTGTCTATTGTTTACTAATTCTTTTAATTATTTCCTTGCTCAAAGAATTAACAGTTCTTGTCACATCAAAGTAGCAACACCTCATGAGTTTTGTCTTCTGACCTCCATGCTTGTGAGAAGAGTGGAGTCTTAAGAGTCTTCAGAAAGGCCAGCAGGATTGGTCCAATCTAATTTTGGATGGGTGGAATGGGGTTCCAAAAGACAGATACTGAAACAGAGAAGGCATCTTCCTGTGTCCCACTAGATCAGGGGTCTCCAATCTTAGCAACTTTAAGACTTGTGGACTTCAATTCCCAGAGTTCCTCAGCCAGCTGGTTGCCAAGGTTGGAAACCTCTGCACTAGATGGCATACTTTAATTGGTGGGATCAGGAACATATCCTTCTTGCCAGATCAGATGGGTTAAATAAAAAAATATAGAAAGAGGGACTATCTTAGTCCTATTCCATGGAAGGCTTCATAAGCAAAGCAGGTTTCATAAAGAGTACATTGAATTGTAGGTAACGGAAGAAGGAATTCCTTTTAACTCTTCCGTTTCACTGTAAATCCTAGCACATTGAGAAAAGCAACGAGGATCTGCATTCAGTAATCTTTGGTCTCATTTCTTGTCATTAGTTGATAACTGAACATTGGATATATCAGAAGTCATGTCGGACTGGCTTCTAATTGGACTGTTTGTGGCATTGGTGCTGCTTCTATTGCTGACGATCTTCGGTTTTGCTGTTTATTCGGGACTGTTTACAGAAGTAATTGTGAATGCTGGTTTGCCCCCCATTGGCAACATCACTGTGGCATACAAATTCCAGGTGGGGCCTTATGGTGACTCCGGAAGGTTTTTTACAGAGAGCTGCAGCGTCTCTCCAAGGCTGTCTTCTATCGCTATCTACTATGACAACCCTCACACGGTAGGTCACTCTTTAGAACTACTTATTGGTTTGTCAGACCTGAATTCATCACCACGTTTAGTTGTATATAAAATTCCAGAAGATAACTACGTTAGTCTATGGTGGCAAAAAAATCAGGAGGAATCTGATAACATTTTTCCTGACAGACACATTTTAAAATTAATCAGATGCATAGAATGTCTAGGCTGAAAAGAATGGCTGTTTTGATTGTAAAAATCTGTTTCAGTTCATGATTCAAATATATGTCCGTTTTTTACTGTTACATGTACTTTATCAGCAGCCCTGTGAAGTAAATTAGGATGAGACAGAATGGCTGGGTTACTCATTAAGTGAAGATATGGCTATCAGTTGTTCAGGGATAGATAGTCAGTTCATTTCTTCATGAAAAATAATCTACTTGGTCCTACTGCTTAGGATACTATATAATAAAAAATGACTGACCTAATGATACTGATAATTTTCAAAAATGATATGATATCAGCTGCCTACTAAAAACCGAAGGGAATGTTAGGGATGAAAGTTTGTCTCTAAGCTAAAAGACTCGTCTCTTGGGACTTGATTTGGTATATAAACATTAAAATGCATATTTCTGCTAGCATTGTTTCTTATCTCCTTTTTAAAGGAGAAAATGTGTATTTGCTTTAACTATGTGTGACTTTGAGGTTCTGTAAAATCTCAGGGTGGAGTGAGATTGTGATCTGTTTTGAATATGATTAAGAAATCAGTCTGAACTGCCAAAGAATACGTAGATGTTTTGGAGCCTCTACAAGTACCCATTGTAAGTGAGGGACTATTAGGTAATAATGAAAGGCGTCATATGAGATTGTTACCTCAATTTATCATCCAACAAATTTTAGGATTAGAAGAAAAGCATGGCTTTTCCTACAGAGCGTCTCCCAAATAGAAAATCTATCAGCCAGGGAATATTTCCACATCAACCACAGGGAATAAAAGCTAATAATATGTTATATATAGGGGACTTTAAAAAAGACATATTTGAGAGAAGAGGAAAGAAACAAAATGGAACAACGCTTCTCAGAAAAAAAATCCACATATACAATCAATACCTTCAATCTTGGCTTCAAAAACTGTAGCACAATTTTTCTTGCTATCCTTATGAGTATCATAAGACTGAGCAAAATCTGATATGATATGGGTGGAAAATTATAAAAGAAATTGGTCAGTAAATGAAGTACTTTAAAGACTTCCATAACTCTTTAGACTCTAATGGATTTTAGGAAACGCAAGTATAAATCTGGCACTATTTATAATATTTTAATGAATAGAAGATTCTGTATTCTGCTTTCAGATTTAAGAACTCTAAAGATTCATTTCCAATTAATAGAGCATCTCTAGGAGATTGCAAGGTAACAAATTACATTAAAGGAGACTGATAACAAATTACCAAAACAAGTTTATATTGTTGGATATGGTATATAAATATTCAATAATAGTGTATGTATAATAAATAAATCAGTTTTCCAACCTCTGTTTAAACTCAGAATGATTTAATATAAACATTACTTGACATTTAACTTGTATATTGGAGACTTGAGCTTCCCAAGAAATTTTTAACTCTATTTTAATTAGTTTCTGATTATGTTGTCTTTGTATGCATTTGAAAGTGGGTATGGATCATATGTTACATTTGTAATTGAAGATTCTGTTTATAGTATATTAATGATATGTCTACGGAGATTTTCAGTCATCCAGGACATAGTTGTCCCAAAAGTAATTTTCCAAGAGGCAACTGGACTTTCTGGTTTTTCTTTGAAGATGTTTCGCTTCTCATCCAAGATATGATACTATTTATAGTACTGTATTGTATGGAGAGGAAAAACTGTACATTTGGGCATTGTCAAGAAAATTTTTCAAGAAGATACTTATGCTTCTACTTATATGAAGAAAATGAGTGGGAAAAGGTTTTAAAAACCTTTAATAAAAAAGGTGGCTTACTTAAGGGATCATAGATTTCTTCATGCATGTTCTGTATTTCACTGATTAAACTTGTTGATATGCTAATTGTGTCATAAACAGTAGCAATTAGGCTTCTTATTTGAAATGAGTATTCCCAAGGTTGTTTATGAATACTGTTGCAGTCCCTTCGTCTTGGGATTGGCCTCCTCCCTATTCTCCCAGGCACCAAGAATTATAATGAACCAGAGTTACTTTTACTGTGGGGTTTGTGAATCTTGGTTCAATGTCTATCTTTTTCTTCATAACATGGTTTCCTTGATATTAAATTGAAATCCAGTCTTGAACTGAGATATGGCCAGATTGAACTAGAACTAACTCTATGTTCAGCTAGTTGTTTAACCAATGCAGTTAACCAATTAAGCCAATGCAGTCATGGCTGTATCAACAGAGGGATAGTATCAAGAACACAAGAAGTGATAATATCAATTTACACTGTACTAGCAAAACCACACCTGGAATACTGCTTCCAGTTTTGGTCACCATGATACAAAAAAAAAATGCTGAAGCCCTAGAAAGAGTCAGAGAAGAACAACAAAAATGATAGGAGATCTGGAGGTTAAACTGTAGGATGAACTGCTAAGGGAACTAGGTATGTTTAACCTAACAAAGAGAAAGCTTACGGCAATATGACAGACATCTTCCAATACTTGAAGGGCTGCCACAGGGAAGAGGGGGTTGATTTGTTCTCTAAAGTACCTGAAGGCAGAACAAGAAGCAATGGTTTGAAGCTAGTCAGAAGGAGCTCTAATCTGGAACTAACAAGAAACTTTTTGATAAACAATTAGTCAATGGAAAAGCTGGAGTTGTGGGAGCTCCATTGCTGGTGATTTTTAAGAAAAGATTGGACCATTTGTCTAGAATGGTATAAGGGCTCCTGTCTTGGGCAGGCGGTATTAAAAGACCTCTAAGCTCCTTCCAGCCCTATGATTCTATGATTCTAACCCTGAAAAAAACACATAAATCTTTTCTCTTTTAACTTAATTTAACCTTCTGTTTTTAGGGACTGCTATTTCAGGATAAAAAAAAAATCTGCTTAAGATATGCATATCCCTCAGGTACTTTCTCAATCATGGACATGGTCATCACAGAAGATATTGTCTTCTGGGCTATTGGGCTATTGTCAAAATAATGCATAATGCTGGTAAAATAGATATGTATGCTTTCTTGTGGCATAACCACTTAGTATTGCATCACTTCAACTTCTGTAATCTCCTGAGCATTGTAGTGTTGTAAAAACATGCCACTCAGAAATCCTATTTATTAAACTGGCTTGAATGTTTATGTTGATACATTGAGCTAAAGGATAGGGCAATTGAGTGGGTAGGTAGAACAGGAACCAGTAATTAAAGGAATCAGTGCAGCTTATTTTAAATCAGAGCAGCATGTAATACCGTTGAAAATCTTTTCAAATACAGTGAAATGTACATATTCTAAATTGTTGCTAGTTCTCTTATATGGTACCTACAGTAGAGAACTCTTTAGATTTTCAATATGTTTCCTATGTTTTTCCTTATATTTTTTTAAAATTATATATCCCATGTTTTTATTTTATATTGATTTTTAATGAACAAGCAGGAATCCCTAGTAGATGGCAGTAGTATAGAAATTTAACACATAAATGATTTCTAAAACTGAGTATATCATGATTCCTTTAGATACAGATATTATCAGGGTTTATACTGTATATCATGCTAAATTGTAGTGATATTAATTTAATGTAATGTATAAACCCTGTATAAAAATTACAGTTTATTAGCCTTTGTTTATAATAAAGATAGAGAGCCTTTTGGAGGTGAGGATGGTGATGGAACATTTTATTTGTTTATAACCCATTTATATAGTTTCTCATATATCCACAGAACTCGGGCAGTAATAATGAAATCATATATAACACTTTAACCATTGTTAAAGCTTGTTGGTGGTGGTATAAGATTTCCTGAATCCAAACTAAGATAAAAGAGAAGTAAAATTGGTTATAGAATAGTTAGGGATTTTTTTTTTTTTAATTTGATTTATATGCCGCCCTTCTCCGGAGACTCAGGGCAGTTTACAATGTGCTAAGCAATAGCCTTCATCTTTTTGTATATTTATACAAAGTCAGCTTATTGCCCCCACAACTGGGTCCTCAATTTACCTACCTTAGAAAGGATGGAAGGCTGAGTCAACCTTGAGCCTGGCGAGATTCGAACCTGCAGTAATTGCCGGCAGCTGGTCTTACTAACAGGGTGCTTTAGACCACTGTACTACCAAGGCTCTTAAAATTTAAACAATTAAATCAACAATTTAAAATTCGTTGGTTTAGTAAAAATAATTTTCTATATTCTATTACATGAGAGTAAGCCACACTGAATTCAATGGAGCCTACATTTAGAAGATATTATCAAATGTCACTACTTATTTATTTAAATATTCATATTTACTTTTAAATGGCTGTCATTGAAAGTTCCTCCTTTTCTCTGTTTTCTTCTCCAGAATTATAAAGAATATAAATAACATTACAAAGTCATTGTTAAATAATTAATTTAATGTTCCTTCTAAAGAACTGCAGCAAACTACAGCAGTGGCTTTTGGCAAACACATTAATGAGAGAATTTCAAGCAAATGCCTTGAAAGCAGATCTGCTATATAATCTGCAGGATTCCACCTGTAGAGGCATCATATGGCATTGTCACTTGCCTAGTGTTTGATGTGCAAGATATCATTTTCGTTGTTCACTTTATTAATCATCTTCCCTGCTAACTCAAAGCATTAAGTCAACAATGCAAAAGTGACCCAGAAAAACATGGCTTTGCCCTGATGAGTTCTACAATGTTTGCCACTTTGAATTGACTCTCTCTCTCCCTCCCTCCCTCCCTCCCTCCCTCTCCATATATGCATATGTATCATCATCATCTTCTTTAACGATCCCATAATCCCTGACACCCTTGTGGGGTGGAGTCTGGGCAACTGAATGGAACTAACAGAGTGTTTTAATGGCTGGATGCCCTTCCTGTTGCCAATGCAGAGTTTTGTTCAGGAGATATATTCTCAGTGTGCCGAGAGAGAGAGAAATATCTGCCTCTACCTAGGATGGAACTCACAGCGTCCTGATTGTGAGGCGAGAGCTCCAACTCTAGGCCACTGCACCACTCCATATATGCATATGTATGCACGTAGATAAATTATATTTTACTATATTATAGTATACAGTAGGTAGGGTAAAAAGTATGGTGACTCTCGGTGGCATACAATAATCCAATAAGAGATAGTGAAAAATAACACAGAACCTGAAATGAAAAAACTTGTAATAACAACAGAAATGGTGGAGGAAAGGGCAAGGAGGATCAAGAATTGGGTAACACCAGGTGAAGATGAACTGCATAGTTTTGGGTTGAAACATCTGACTTACATCTATAGATTGCCAAGCAGTTTGACATCATACTGCAAGAAGGTGAAATTGAAGTTTGGCTAACATGTAGCAAAACCTATCTGATACTGAAAGAGCCAACAAAAGAGGCAGCACCAGGCAGCACTAGGCCAATATCTACTTAACAACAACTTTTAGTTTGCTAACTGGTGACTGCTAACACCCGAGCAGCAAAGAAACTACCGAACAGCAAAGGAACAAAAGATCAGATCCTAAGTTACAAGATGATATTGGAAAATTTTAAGAGACAGAAGACCAACTTAAATGTAGTGTGGATTGATTACAAGAAGGCATTCAACTCCCTGCCATATGATTGGATAATCAAATGTCTAGTCTAGACATAAAAGGAGTCATTAGAACTTGATGGCATGTACTCAGTCAATACACACACACACACACACATACATTTTGAAAATGACAAATCAAGGTAGTATAGTGGTTAAAGTACCAGTATAGGACTAGGAGTGGAAGGGGAGGACTCAGATTCTAATGATCCCTCACTTTGGAGCAGGGGTGTGAAACTCACGGCGTCATGTTGTCACGTGACATATTGTGATTTCCCCCCCTTTCGCTAAACCGGGGGTGGGCGTGACCAGTGCGTGATGCATCCAGGCCGCGGGCCACGAGTTTGACACCACTGCTTTGGAGGTTTAGGCCATCATATTCTCTCAGGCCAAGAGAATGCTCTGCCCTTCTGCATAATTGGAGTGGGAGAAGTAGGAGACAGTGGTATGTACACTACCTTGAGCTCCTGAAGGAAAGGTGGGATATAAATTTAATGCATATGTACATATGAATTATACTAGAAAAAAGATTTTTCCCTGTATATGTTTGTAAGATCCTGGAAGAATTTGCTAGGAAATTGTGACGATGTCTCTGCCAGTACTGATCAAGAGGGCAGGGCTGGAAAAAAGCAAGAGAGAAAGAAATTGTGCAGAATTTGAAATCAACCAGTGGAAACCTGTCATTAGCCATCTGTGTTAAATTCTGTTGCAGGCTTCTGCTTTTTCAACACGATTGCTCACATTCCTGATGGATGCTGGAGGTGGGTGGAGCTGCTGGAATATTTGAATCCTTGCATTACAGAGCTTGTTTTTAGAACTTGCTTGTTGCTCTTGGGAAACTCTCTTTCAGTTAAAGTCATGCTTTGCTAGGCAGCAAAAGGAGTTCTTCC
Source organism: Pantherophis guttatus (assembly GCF_059756535.1). Taxonomy (NCBI): domain Eukaryota; kingdom Metazoa; phylum Chordata; class Lepidosauria; order Squamata; family Colubridae; genus Pantherophis; species Pantherophis guttatus. Next base: position 210,580,955 of record NC_142064.1, read on the forward strand.
CAAAGTCATCTAATGTTCTGCCCCAGCTACGGAACCCGAAGAATGTAGCACACACAAAACTCCAAACAAAACTCAGTTTACTTCAAAACACCGTATTTTGCAAATTCAGGCTGTTAATTAAAACGTCCTTAACAACCTGCCAGAAAGTCCACAGATAAGATAAAATCTTACGAGAGTTGGCAGAAAGCCCAGAAGCCAGGTTTGCAAAGACAATCCACATTCAATGACCAGTGAGGGAACATGTGTGGTTTCCTGCAACATTTACAAGTTGTGTGCAAACTTAAATAGGCTAAGGGAGTGGCCAATTAGCCCCAAGCCTTACTCTCGAAGAGACCTCCTCCTGAGTAACCACTCCTGCCTTTTGGCAGCTCTGCGTGCTCGTGCATTGAGAAGAGGCTCCTCCACTTCATCCTCTTCACTTGAAGGAGCCTCTGGAGGTTCTGAAGGCCCTGGCTGAATTTCTGCCTCTGGCACTACATCTTCTTCAGCCTCCTCGCTGTCTGACTCGAGCGCCGGCTGCACAGGCTGCTGGCGCGACACCACACCAGCCTCCTCGTTGGGATCAGCAACAATCCACGCAGGCCGCTGGCGGGCCACAACATCCAATCATATGTAAATAGTTTCTAGCACAAATATCTCAAACGAAAGGCCCGTGCATAGCTGTAATCCAGGGGATGGCATTATGCTTTTGATCTTGAAAGAGCTGGCTTACCCATAGACTCTAGGTACAACATTCTTTCTTGACTGTAACATTGGAACAAAAGTGTATTATATACAAGGGTATAGTCACAATGCACAGTTCATTTTGCAAATAATTAATATTGTGTTTTTAATATTAGAATTTGGGAATTTCAGTGACCCTTGCCTATTTTACTTTTGAACAGATTTGATTTACTGGCAGGAACTGCATCAGACCAAGCTACTGTGAATACTTTTTAAAAAAGTGTTCAAGTTCATTTAGAGCTTTTTGTATCTAATATCGGCTCTACGGAATAAAATTTTGCTGCAATGCTTAGTTCCAAATAGGAATTAATAGGGAAGACAACATTCTTGACTACTGTGTTATGTTAGCAGGTAGAATGGATCAGAAGATTGGACTGAATAAATTGACAAATCTATGAGGAAGATCTAGATTAGTAATAATACATTGAGATATATGCTTTGGTAATCTATTCTTCTGGCCCAGAAAAGCTTTGATAGGGTTTTCAAAGTACTAAAAAACCTGGATTGAAATTCCTCAGAAATCTGAAATATCCTTATATCAGTCCATATGGATTGCATTGTTTCTAAGACCTTATTTATTTTGAGCCAATAGAAACTTTGATTTATGGATTATTAGTGTGGAACTGTGGATTCCTATATAAGTCAAGAAAATTTAGAATATAATTTATAAAGAAAGGGGACCTGTCACCTTCACTTTAGCAGAAACCTAGTTGATACTAGTTCAAAGGAAACCATATTTTACAGTGGTATTTGAGAAGGAAACGATATATGCACCTTTTCTTCCTGTAGTTGCAGATTCATGTTCTTGCTGTTGCTAAATGTATTTGCCACTATTGAAGGAGAGAAATTATACGGCTCTAAAGAGTAGGTGTATATTTTCTCCAAAGTTGTTTCATGTACATAGCTGTGGTTACTGGATTTTTCTCCACTTCTTATGACATACTAGATATCCTGCTTGCCAAAAAAAAAAAAAAATCATGGTGTAAGATATAGTGGACAGGAGAATTGGAACCAGAGAAAAATTTGGTAGCTTTTCTCAATTTAGTCTTATTTTCCAGTAAATCTTATTCTGAATGTCAGGCAGGTTCACCTTTGAATGTGATTGATTATTTAAGGGCATCTCACACAAAGGGAATTAATGATAGCATTGAAAAGAAATACTGACTAGGTTTATGGAATTCCTCCCCTGCCAGCATAGTTGTTCAAGCTGCTATATCTGAGAATTCTGGGTGTTACATTTCCAATGTATTTGGAAGGCCTCCGTTTAGAAAAGATGAGCCTGGTTATAGCTTTAGGTTTTCGACTGCAAACTCCCTCAACTTCAGATGTCAAACTTTAAATATGAGGTAGACTATGCTATACTATTGCTGAGAATTTTGAAAGTTGAAGTCCACACATCTGAAGTGTGTCTAGGTATGAAGGTTTGTGCTGATGTTTTTCTTAGGGTGGATTGGAACAATACTGACAACATTTGCTAAGAACAGTTGTATATCTACCGTTTACCTGAAACTGAAACATAATTCCAGCAGATTTAGGGCTCATCATCTCATTTCATTTATTGTGGTATGAAAACCCATTGACATTTCTAAGGGGTATAAACATCACCTTTGGCTTATCCCAAACTTGGTGTGGAGGCAGCCTGAAACTATTGTTTCTTCTCTTGTCCCAATACAAATCTTGCCATATAAAGAGTCTACACTCTACAACATTTGGCAATGATGCCGGCAATGATACAGTTGGGGACAAGGATCTGTCCAGCTCCCATGAACTGCAAACATATGCTGCAATCCTACCTCATCCCCTTTCATTCTGAATGCCAGTTGTATCCTTTCCTGAAACAGGAAGTAGTCACTCATAGTCACTCATGTTTTCATCATCACCCATCAGGAAGCATGCCTTTTGTGTCATAGTACTTGCTGTCTGGAACACCATAGCACCCATCATTAGGTTATTGTGGACTTGATGATCTTTTGATCTCCCTTAAAACCTAGCTGTTTTTGCAGGCATGGTATTTGCCAGGTTAGTTGAACCCAAATGGACCGGTTGCTAGTTGCCTTGGTGGCCATAAGGATGTTTGTCCTTGTCTTTGATTATTGTTTACTTTGTCTAGTTTTAAAATTTGTTAGCCTTCCAGAGTAATGTTTATGAAATGAATAAACATCTGAATTGATTAAATGAATAAAAGAGTTGCTGGTGGCTGACCTCCACGATAATTTTAATTTGGAATGCAAGAGACACTAGACAGTTGTCTTGTCCAAATGCCTAATCAAGGCTTTCAAAAATTACTCATCAATAGATAGTTGTTTTTCTTGTCAAAAGATGATGCTGGGTTCCTTTTCTGAAATTCTCCCAATTTATATTTGCAGTTACAGCATCACTCATGCTGAGGCAAAGTGGGGCAATTCAATGGGTGTTGGCTTACCTCCTGACTTAAGAATGTGGGAGAAATGTATATTAATGGGATTTGGAAATTTTTAGATCTGCAAGTGAAATTTAATCAAGCCAGTATGATTTAGCAGTAATGGGCTTCTTTTAAGTATTACTGTATGTGAATTATCATAATAAACTGAATATATTTCTGACTTCTGTCCAACAAGTCGGTTGGACTCAGAAAGTTACAGTAACAAGTTTTGTGGGACCCAAGACTAGCAATTTGTTGAACAGTGAGAATATTATGCTTTCATACTTGTTTAAAGAAGGAGTATGAAGTATAATAGCATTGCCTTCATGACTAAATGCAGTATTTTTGTCTTAATTATAAGATGGAATAATTTGTGTATCTTAGACTGTTGGTCTTCTTGGCTAAGATGATCCAGGATAACAAGCAAAACGTGATCACAGCTTACTAACGGCTGAAAAGCATACATAGACTGTGTAGGTATATAGTACAGTACATTCAGTTAATGTTCAGGTAGTGAATAAATAATCAAATGTTACTACGAGCAATTCATAGTTTTGCTATTGTTTAATACTAAAAGGTAGCTACTTTCTCTGGCAACCTTTTTTCCCACTAGCTATGGAGAATTCTGTTTTTCACAGAAGAACTGATGAAAGAAACCCATGCACAGTACTATATCATATAAAGCGAAGTCTTCAAGTCAAAGTTGATAGCTGTGACATACTTTGACCCTACCTATCTAAACTTGTAGGGAGTTATTTTTTAAAATTAAGAAAATTATGGCCCCCTCTTAAAAAACTATTGTCAAGAAAGATACCTTTTGTTAATCATAGCAATCTCTAAAATAAAAACCAATTTGTAATGTGCATAATCCCTAAGGAAAAACATTGCTGAATAATAAACTCATCCCAGAGTTACTATAATTAATACTCAGGGATATTGGGAATTGTTTTTCAACAACATCAGGAGGATTATACGTTCTTAAAGCATTTCTAAATTAGTATGCCTCCAATTATATTTTCTTTGATTACATTGCTGATTTTGTGGAGCTTATTGTGCATTTCAAAATGGATTTGATAAAGATGACAAGTTTATTATTCTATTTTTTCCTTGAAAAAAATCCTAGCTGTTGAAAGGTAACACTTCCCTTATGATTTATTTATTTCTAGATTTAGATCCCACTTTTCTTCCAGGGGCTCAAGGTAGTTTGTGCAGCAATTTAATATTTCTCCTAACACGTAGGCTGGACATTGAACTGGACTTCTGCATGCAGAGTCTGGTTTTGGTGCTGAATTGTGGTCCTTTGTTTTCATGCTTTAGCTTCAGTTATTGATTTATCTCCCATCTTTCCTGTAGGATCTGAAAGGGACTTATATTGAGATTTCTCTTCATGCTATTCTCACAATAGCCACCCAATGAAGTAGGCTGGGGCTGAGAAACTAGTCCAAATTACTTACGTGACCAGTAGCATTTTGGCCCTTTAGTTAAAGGTGCTGAATGATGTACTCCCTTAACCTTAAATGCCCCAACTTCTCATTTATGTTGCTTGATGGATTGCCGTGACATTTAAGTGCTTTTTCTCTCATCCTCCTCAGGCACGTGCCTTTTTGGAAGCTTTTCAGAAACTTTTGAGCATTGCTTGCAGGCTTAAAATAGGATAAATTCAGTTCCCATCTGGTTTTTTTTTCAGTGTGATGACCAGCTGACTCTTGGTGAGGAGTCTGAGAAGCATCTCCACCTTCCAACATTTTTTCCAGTCCTCAAAACAGCAACTGGAAAAGCCAGTGGAAACTGCTAGCACAGCAGTACTTTCTTTCAATTGCTGCTATAAGGGAAACTTGAGTAATTGGCAGAACAATACATTTCCCAATAATGTACCCATGTCTATTCCATGTGTTGGCAACAAGACTTTTCAATCAAGAATGAAAACATAATGACAGTTTAGAAGGTGGAGAGCTTATGGGCTTCAGAAGCTGCTGAACTTCAATCTTAAGTAGACCTAGCTGGCATGGGTAATTTGAGGGCTAAGAGCGGTATTTTCACAATCTCTGGAGGACTACAGATTACCCACCTCTGATTTGTAGCGTACTATCTACAAAAATATACTAAAACTGATGATTGTGAATTTAATAACAGCAAAGATTTGAAATAATTAATTTCTATAAGGTTTTATTAATCTGCCCTTCATTTAATGTTTTCAAAAGGAAAACATTCTGGTTTTTCACCTCTTCTGCCAAAACTATGAGCAGGTGAAGTAGTGTTTACATCAGAGGTTACAAAGGAAGAATATGAACCTGAGGAAAAGGAACAAACCCCAAATAAAATCAAATAGCAAAAAATTAGTATAAGGTCAAGATATAAAAGAATTAGATTAGGAATCCTGTTTGGCTTAGAAAGATGGACTGAAGTTGTGAGACTGCAGTGTACATTTTGGGAGATGGTAAAAATTGGTAAAGTGTCACATATATGCCAGATTTGGAGGGAGGAACTTTTGGGATAATTTAAAAAAAAAACTTTCTTCAAAGCAGCAGAAAACTGTCTGAAAACTAATTATGGTGAAGAAAGTTCTAGAAGTTGCAGGAACCATGGGTTGGGACCATATGTAGTTCTGGGGGCTCAGCTTGCCCATGCTTTCTGAAGGAATATTTAGAGGCCTTGATATCATTCTGGGTTTTGAATCATAGAATTTCTTTTGAAGAATATTGAATGTCACACAGAATTCCTATAATAAAATCTTTTGTGTGTTACTAAGGCCCAGAAACTATAAATGTAACCTGTGAAGGTAAAAAAGGTAAATTTGCTAACTGAGCCTTTAGAGATTTATGTAGTACTCTTGATACAAGTATAAAGGTATAGGAGTATCATTAGTAATAATTTGGCAATTATTTTGGCTTTCTCCATTGTTTTTCTAAATCCTTGATTTCGACACTCATCCCGTTATTTTCATCTATTTCATGTCAGTTTCTTCCCCGTACGATTTATATTGACTGTTTCCTAATATGATTTGATTGTTTATTTGTTCCCTATAACTATAACTATCATTAAGTGTTGTACCTTATGATTCTATTCTATTCTATTCCCAATTCTGAATTTATCTCAAGTTTCATTACAAATAAACAGTTGTACAGAGAATTACTGATTTATTTACTATTAGCAAAAGTTATTGGAAATCAAACTGCATTTGGTATTGGAGCAAGAAGTATGTAAGTTTGCTCTTGTGAGCTTTGTAAACCTGATATGTCTGTATTAATTTATAAATGTTTTAAGTTGGCTGAACACAGTTTAATCAAATATGGTAGTATTATTTTTTTTGGTAACTTTATGAACCTCAGAATTTTAGAACTGATGCTATATTTCTCCTTTTATTACCTATGTGGCATCTTTTTGTGAATGCAATAGTTCGATGCTGGAGGTGGTTTGCTGGATTGATGGCAGACTCCCCCTTCCTTACTTCTCCCCTTGCTGTCTGCTCTCCATCCATCCATCTTTTTTTGTTATCATGATTTATTTCTCCTGTATTCTTTTTCATTGTTTATTTTATTTTCTATTATTTTACTTCTGCTCTGTTTACATTCCTTTCATTTTCTTCCTTTTTATTATTGTAAGTCGCCTTGAGTAGCCTCCCAGTGAGATAGGCAGCAAATTAATTTAACAAATAAATAAATAAATCTTCAATGTGTTTGGTGCTTTACAAAATTTGTATGTAACATGTATGTGCCATTAGTTCTACACATTTTTGCAAAATGCATTGGCTGTTTACATTTTTTACCAACATCTGGGCATGTTCTTTTAGAATAATAAAACCTCTGCCTCAAATTTGGATGCTTCCAATCTTTGGATTTTAATATTGTAACTCCCTTCTGAGATACTGGTTTTACTAAGCACATTTTTCTATTCCACCATTTATCTATTTCCATATAGATATTGCTCATTATTAATTGACATAGTCCCTCCTTGAGTTTACAAACATCAAAACTGTGTTTCGTCATTAAATTGCTCATCCTTAACAGTTTTCTCTTACTCTCTTAGATCTTATTCTTTACGCTACGTAGCCTTTAATCAGAGTTGCATAATTCTCTAAGCTCCTAAAACTATGCTAAAAGTTTAAACTCTAAATAGGATCAATACCTTCTCTTTGTTTTATGCCTTCCTGTGTGCAATGTTTTTTTTTTTTATTGAAATGAAGTAAATAGCAAATTTCCCAAACAATACCTGGAATGTTTGCTCATCAGAAACCTTATCAAACTGGAACATATTAAACCATTAAACCATTAAACCATTCTCTAGTCTAGCCTCTTCTCCAGCCCTATATGGCTCAGGGCCAGGTTATCTTCAAGACTGCCTTCTACCACATAGTTCCCAGCGACCGGTAAGATCCCACAGAGTCGGTCTCCTCCGGGTCCTGTCAGCTAAACAATGTTGGCTGGTGGGCCCGCGGGGGAGGGCCTTCTCTGTGGCTGCCCTGGCTCTCTGGAACCAATTACCTCCTGAAGTCCGGACTGCCCCCACCCTATTGGCCTTCCGCAAAGCGGTGAAGACCTGGCTCTTCTGGCAGGCCTGGGGCCGTTGATCTCATTATAACGAACTTGTGGGACCTGGCCACGAATTGGAGCGCATGTGTTTTAACATTTTTAAAGTTTTTAATGTTTTAATGTTTTTCTTTTTAACATTTTTTATGGGATTGTTCGCATTGTTTTATTCTTTGTTGTAAGCCGCCCAGAGTCCCTTGGGAGTTGGGCGGCATAGAAATGCGACAAATGCAACAAAATGTGAACATGCACAGAAAAGGGTACCTGCAATTTCTCATTCTTATTAGCTCTTCTAACTACATGGTGCAGCCTTAGTTTCCATTTTCCTGCCAAATTTGCCAAAAAATTGATCTGAAACCTGCTATTGATTCATTATTGTATTTTTACCTTCCAAAACATCTCAAGTTTCTTTCCCATATCCTGTTTTATATATTAAATCATAGCAAATAGAAATAAAAATAAATCCAATATCCATCTAATTTGTACTGTTACATTCCAGTTTACAACATACATAGCCTGCACACACACCTTGCTCTTTTAAACTACCCCACTACTCCCATTACAATGTACTCCCATTACAGTTTACTCTTACTAAAAAGAAAGACTAGGGTTGACATGATAGCAGTGTTCTAATATCTAAGGGACTGCCACAAAAAAGAAGGAGTCAAGCTATTATCCAAAGCAGCTGAAGGCAGGACAAGATGTCAGGGCGCTGATTAATCCCATTCTGCTTTTGGGTAATCACACCTTGATTTAGAGACATGGATCGTGGCATTTTCCTTGTGTATACCTTTGTAAGAAAATAAACTCTGAAGATATTTTTTCTAAGGAAAAACTCATTTATTTGTTATAAAGAAAATAAAACATCTAACTATCTAAAATAATTAAATTGTTACATTTTGGTGAAGTTCCTGCCGGCTACTTCTCAGCAGCCGGACTTCTCTGGCAAGAGAACAAAGAAAAAGTGAAGAAAAAGTGAAGGAATGCGGACATGCGTAGTATCAGTTACTGATAAGAAATTTTGGCAAGCTATGGAAAGTCTGACAGTCCAGAAATATGAGCTCAGCTGGTAAATACAAAAATGCAGTGACACAAGAAGCAATGGATGGAAACTAATCAAGGAGTGAACAAACCTAGAACTAAGGAGAAATTTCCTCACAAAACAAGTAATCAGTGGAATGGCTTGCCTTTAGAAGTTGTGAATGCTCCATCACTGGATGTTTTAAAGAAGAGATTGGACAACCATTGGTCTGAAGTGTTGCCTGCTTGAGCAGAGGGTTGGACTAGAAGACCTCCAAGTTCCCTTCCAACTCTGTCATTCTGTTACTCTCAAGCAGTAAAAGTTAAAACTTACTGTCCTATCACCTAGGCCAGGGGTGGGCAAATGTGGCTCTTTTACAACCTGTGGACTTCAACTCCCAGAATTCCTGAGACAGCCAAGCTGGCTGCGAAAGAATATGGATATGGCCTTGGGAAGGAGAAAGAAATCAATGAACTGTTAAGGGAGGAGAAATTGCAACTCAATCCTGAAAAAGTGGAAAGTGTGAGAAAGAAATGGTATAAAATGGGGCAGAGACAATCTCAGATAGGCTTTCAAGGTCTTTCAATTGTCTGTCTGACTCTTTTTCTCTCAGAACCAAACATACTTAGTACACTGACTGCACCTCCTATTTTCTCCATAACAACAACCCTGTGAGGCGGATTGGGCCAAGAGAGAGTGATTGGCTAAAATCACTCAGCCTAAGGCAGGCCAAGAACTCACAGGGTCTTGGTTTCTAGGCCAGCACTTAGCTACCACACCAAACCGGTTCACTGGTTATCTTATCCTACAAAAATAAAAAAACATCCTGGAATCCCTACTGCTTCTGTTTCTTGATTTTGTCTGTCTTGAAGGACTGACAACTGCCAAAGTACCAGAAAACAACCTTCTGACTAAGATTCTGTCTTCACAAACTCTATAATATATAGGTTTTATAACTGATTGCAGTAATTCTTAAGCATTTATAAGAAGGCACTATTACTTTTGCTGATCCCTCTGTCTTGTGTGGAATTTAATGTAATCATTAAAGTTGGTAGCTGTGTCATTATAAACCAGCAAAAAGCCAAGAAGCAGCCAACTGCTCATAGGCCAGATGTTTAATTTAGTTTATGTGCTGCTCAATTCCAGATGATTCTGTTAAGCTCACACTGTAACAACAATAAAATTCCATGTAAGTAATCAGAAACAAAATAGAAAAATAAAAACAAGAGAACAAGATATACATAAAATGAATATAATCCACATTATAAAATATGTAATAACAATTGTGCCAAATGTTAAGGCAGTGGGTGACTCCAAATGTACACTGTACATAAGAGCAAGTGGCTGCTCTGAGCTATATCTACATTTTTAATGTTCACCAGGAATCACAAGTAGATTTTTCTCCAAATTGATAAACATCATTTGGCTTTTCTCTGGAGTCTTTTTAAGAAGCTAGTTTTTTATTTGCATAGACATTGGGTTCTATTTGCACACTTGGAGACTGAGTATTGGCCAGAGTGTGATTCACATTGCCATGTTTATCACATCTACGCTTTTACTTGACTGGTTCCAACATAGCGTAGTTGATAGTATCAGACAATTGAAATGTATATTCAACTTCCCTGCAGATCTTCCCCTACCACAGACATGTGGTAGAAACATTTTTGCTAGGTCATGCTATGCAGAAATAATTCAGTCTGAATATTAGGAATGATACAGTATATATATCGCTTGCACAAAGCTGCACATTCTCTTTGAGGTTTGTTGTTTCTTTTGTATCAAACTTGTCATCAAAAATGATGTCAGTGTTCTCCAGTCTCCAAAGTATCTCCTGATACTTTGATCTACTTATCGTTGATGTCCCTTCTGATTTAATGAAATATGGGGCATTGAGTGGTTGGGGAGGAAGCACCAGCACATTCTACCTGATTTTCTCACCATGCATTGCTTTACTGACATATAGAGATGTTAAAGCACTAGCTCCCTGAATTAGATGGGTATCAAATTGGGAAGGGCTGCCATGTGCATTGATAGATGTATAGCATAAAAGTAAAGGTTCCCCTCGCACATACATGCTAGTCATTCCCGATTCTAGAGGACGGTGCTCATCTCTGTTTCAAAGCCGAAGAGCCAATGCTGTCCGAAGACGTCTCCGTGGTCATGTGGCAAGCATGACTAAACGCCAAAGGAGCACGGAACACTGTTACCTTCCCACCAAAGGTGGTCCCTATTTTTCTACTTGCATTTTTTACGTGCTTTTGAACTGCTAGTTTGGCAAAAGCTGGGACAAGTTAATGGGAGCTCACTCCGTTACGCAGCGCTAGGGATTCGAACTGCTGACCTTTCTGATCGACAAGCTCAGCATCTTAGCCACTGAGCCACCGTATCCCTATGTATAGCATAGTGTTACCACTTTTTCTACTTCAAATATTTCCTTAGTTATAATATTGCAACAGATTTACTGGTCCTACTCTGTTCCTGCTTGTAGAGCTAGAATCCCCACCCTCCTACCAGTCCCACTCTCCCCATGTGCCTTGCTCGCTGAAGGACCCATTTATTCATGCCTTGGTGCCACATAATGGAATAAACCAGATGTGTTTAAATTATTAAGAGGAAGAAGTACTATATAAAGCCCATTAACCCAGTCCTTCAAAAATAGAGAACACTGGCTGCTACAAGTTGTAGGGAGGAAAGAATTCTCTCCTGTTATATGATCTGCAAGTCCTTGGAAAAACACGGGTTCTAATAGGACTTTAAGCCTTCCTTAAAAATCGTTCTAAAACTCTTTTTTTCTTTGTGCCTCCCTCAGCTACAGTCTTCCTTTTGTTTGGATGTGTATATCTACTGCTTTTTATCAGAAAGCAATGTTTGAACTTATCATAGTAAGTGAACTAGGACATAGGTCTGCCCTATAGAGATCTTAGCAGAGCATAGTTACTTTTTTTTTTTTTTTTGCTTTAATTTATATGCCGCCCTTCTCCGGAGACTCAGGGCGGCTTACAATGCATTAAGCAATAGCCTTCATACTTTTGTATATTTATACAAAGTCAGCTTATTGCCCCCACAATCTGTGTCCTCATTTTACCTACCTTTGAAAGGATGGAAGGCTGAGTCAACCTTGAGCCTGGTGGGATTTGAACTTGCAGTAATTGCAAGCAGCAGATGTTAATAACAGTGCATTAGTCCACTGTGCTACCAAGGCTCTGTTTCCCTTAGCACAACATACGCCCTTCAAGAGATCTGCGGTCTCAGCTCTTTGCTATTGTGGTTAAGTTCTTTGTATGTTTCCTAACTTTTACTTGAATATAGACAGTAGGCTCAGCAGATGTCTCTTTGATACCAAATTTCAAAACTCAGTATCTTCACATCACATTAATAAAGAGTGCAACATCGTAATTTAGCTGGTATTTTAGATTTTGAAAAGCAACAAATATTAATCCAAAGGAGACAGTGGTCATGGTTGAGAAGAGGAAATAATGTATGTTTCAATTCCATTTTCAATTATAGTTGAACACGATCTAATTAGTTAAGTTGTTTGTTTCTGAGCCTTCCATTAGATTTCATTTGGCCAACTATTCTATCAACCAGCCAGCCAGCTAGATAAAGAAATAAAATATTTGTGTGTTTTTTCCCCCCAAACCCAGCCCAGGAGGGAAACTCCTAAGCTTGGTGAAATTGGGAAATACTTTGTATTAGCATTTATTGTGTATTCCTTTCACAAAGGAGTTTTTGATTTAGAAAAAAACCAGGATCAAATCAGATCCTAACTTGCCAGAGGCTCTGTGTCAGCTAGTGAATGGAAGCAGTCAAGTAGCTCAACCTCACATTGATTTCCTGTACCTACCTGCTTTGATTTAAGCCTGGAGGAATGTGAAAACATGTGAAACAGTCAAACCAGTCTTTAGATTAAATTGTAAATGTATCTTGGTCCTTTGAAATGCATTTCCTTTTATATGAGATACTGCTCTTGACATAAGAGAAGCAGCCGGCACTGCTATAAAATGCATTTTACTTGTTATATGCTAGGACCATGGCTTGAATACAGGCAGGCTAGGACCACGCCTTCATACAGGCAAGTTAAGCAGAACCGATGAGCAGCTGTTTTGTTTCTTCTAGTCAAACTGAATTGTCCGGTTTTTTTACATTGTTTATCAAAGTTTATCATAAAATAAAATAGAAATATAAATAAAAGTTAGGAAAGTTAAAGAGGAAAAAACAGGGATGCAGAGAGAAAGGAAAAAGAAGAAAAGGAGAAGTGACTTCCGATTTTTTTTTAGTGCAGCAGAATACAAAAAAAAAAAAAGAAAGAAAGTTACAACCCCAATTTTTTTGCTTTACATTTCTGAATGTTTCAACCATCTCTATCACAAGTCATTCTAGTCATCAAAACCTAAAATAAAAGTTTCATTTTTGTGATCAGATGCAATATCTGTTGTAATAGTTTAGGACCAGGAAATGTTCTCGGCTGCCTTTAAACAAATTCAGAGGAATGAACAAGTCACTTTTAGCAAACATCGTATGTCTTTTTGCATAGGAATATCACAAAATACTATAAAAACTTTTGCTACAATATTTTATGTAGCATTTTTAAAAAACTGTACATTAGCTGATAATCATTAAGATTCTTGCATTACTGTGTATTCTTCTTGTGGGAGCATCAGAGTTAGAATAAGAGTTAAAGTAAGCAAAAACATTGCGAAAGTTTGAAGGAATCCTCATGAAACTTTTTAGCTAATAGTCCCACAGTTTCTTGGAGAAATCTATAAATTGTAGCTGTGAGTCAGTTGCTTACATTTAAAAGCTCTGTAATCTTGATTGTAGATCTTGTGCTCCACCTAGTGGAAAAGTGAGTATACTGCATTAACAAACCAAAGAATCATTTTGATTCATATTGCCAAATGAAATATAATATCATATTCAAATTCACTTAAATGCTTGCCAAATGCTTTACCTTTCTTTCCTTTCTGTTTCAAATCCATTTATGCCATTCACAATGTATATTAGATTTGAAGAAACAATTAGATTTGGGACACTGGTTGTTTTGCAGTCTTCTAGCTATCCTGAATCTTGACCAGGCCTGCACAATTTATTGATGGAAAAGGGACACATTGATAAATTAAGAGTCTTCATGGGCCACACACAAAAAATAAGAATGCCAACCAGCTGCTCTGTGGTTGGCAGAGTGATGGCAGTGGTAGAACTGGTGGCAGCTCTAAAAGTATTCTGGTCCCAAATATGATCATAAATTTAAGCCTACCTGTACTATTGATACTAGAGTGAAGAAATGCACATCTGGTTCTCTCACTTTTTTTTTTACAATTACTGAAGGTTGGGGAGATGGCCCAGTGGGCAGAATGTGATCTGAGAGCTGTAGGTTTTTCATCTCTGGTTTCTAGAAATGTCTCCAAATGGAAAATTGTGATGTCATATGGGCTGGTAATATTTGAATTTCAGTCTCCATAGGACTGTCAATGAATATGTTCCTTTTAAATAAACAAATGCAACTCATAGGTTTACAATGTCATCAAAATAATAGATGAACGAATACCGCTGGAATATAGACATGGCAGAAAGGAGATAGTGATGCTAACTGTTTAAAACATAATTGTGGTTAAGCAGAGCCACACAATCTGGAGAATCCTCCTTGGGTTCTGAAGTGGAATTGTAAGGAAGAAGTAGAGCAGGGGTGGGGAATTATGGCCCTTTTATAACTTGTGGACTTTTGAAAGTTGAAGTTCACAAGTGATAAAGGGCCATAGATGCCCATCTCTGAAGTAGAGGGATACACCTCACATATGTTCAAGGGGGACATTAAGACATTATGGGCATCAAATGAGAATTGATAATATTACAGTAGAGAGCAAGAGATGGTGTGTGATTGGGAGTAGTTGGAACAGAAGTGATTAGTAGGAGGAGCCTTGATTGACTGATTATGTACTATCGAGTACCATATTTTTCTAAGTTTAAGTCGCATTTCCCCCCCTAAAAAAGAGGGTGAAAATCTGGGTGGGTCTTATACTCTGAATGTAGCCCCGCCCAGCTTCTCAAACAGAGGTTTCAGAGGCTGAAAAAAGCATCAGAAACAAAGCTTCAGAAAAGAAGCCCCCAAACAGAGCTTCAAAAAAAGAAGCCCCCAAACAGAGCTTCAGAAAAGAAGCCCCCAAACAGAGCTTCAGAGGCTTTTTTTCTGAAGCTCTGATTTCAGAGGCTTTCAGAGGCAGGAAAAAAAGTTTTTTTTGAAACAGTGTTTCAGAAGTTTCAGAGGCAGAAAAAAAAGCAAAAAAAAAAAAAAGCAAAAAAAAAAAAGCAAAAAAAAAAAGCAAAAAAAAAAAAAAGCACAGAGCTCACAACCAAGGAACCTGTTGCTAAAATTCATCTCTGGGAACAGCTGATTGGGGGTATTCCGGGAGGCTGATCCACCTGCCAATCAGGTTTTTTCTTATTATCTTCCTGAAAAACTAAAGTGCGTCTTATACTCTGAAAAATACAGTAATTTTGAATTCCAAGTGACCACATAATTTTCTCCATGACAATCTGTCTTTTAAGACTCCTCACAAGGATGGACTCATCAGCAACTGTAACCGAGTCCATCCATCTTGCTGCTCGCCATTCTCTTCTCTTTCCTTTCACCTTTCCCAGCATTAAAGCCTTTTCCAGAGAGTAGGTCTTCACATAATGTGTTCTGGGAAGGATAATTTGAGTCTAGTCATTTGTGCTTTGAGTGAGAACCCTGGGTTGATTTGTTCAATGATCTTTTTCTTGGCTGACCACGGTATTCTCAGGAGTCTTCTCTAACACCAGTGTTCAAAGGCATTAATAGTTATCCTACCTTGTTTCTTCAACGTTCAACTTCTGCTTCCATTGAGTGTCATAGGGAATGCCATGACTTCTACTTTTCTGATCATTTTAGGTATAGACATAATACAGCATCCAATTTTTTTTTCACTGCCTTCACCACTGCTCTACCAAGTGCTCTTCTAAGGTGCATTTTCTTGATTGATTGAGTGATTGTTCCTTTATTCTTGATGTTTGAAAGGCAGAAGCTTTCTACCACTTTAATGTCAGTTCTAATTCCGGTTGTTGTACCTATTGCCGTTAGTGTAGTCTTCTTTAGATTTAATGTTAGTCCCTTTTTTTTCCACTGTGCTCTTTGATTTTAGTACTAGGGTATGCAAATCCTTTGCATTTTCTGATATCAGGGTAGTGCCATCACCATAGCACAGATTATGGATGTTTCTTCCTCCAGGAGAGGCATAGCAAGTAATAACTGTCAACATTAATCCTCCTTTTCAGAAATGAAAATAATAATAAAAGAACTGACTCACAGGTCGCAATGCTTAAGAGAATTCATACCTTTTTGAAACAGCTACCTACAGGGGAAGTATAATAATTAAGAAATATAATGGAATATGCAAGGATTTGAAAGATAATAATAATTTGTCAGAGATATAGAAAGGGATAGAAAACAAGTGCAAATGATTGAAGAGGAAAGCTTCTAATTGGAATGATAGCGGTGAAATATTTTAAAGTAAGATTTTGAAAAAAGATAAGAATAATAATGTGTAGTAAGGAAAGGCTGGGAAGACTGCAGTGGTCGAAGCAAGTGACAGCCAGGTTAACATGAAGCACACTGTAACTGAAGGGACAATGATGAATAGGTAGAAAGTTGCAGCAGAGAGAAGTGACAAGGCTTGACAACAGATTGATATCCACATTTAAAGCAGAAAAAACAGCTGAAAATATAGTTGAAGCTATGAAAGATGTTCCCTTCCAATTGTACCTGAATTATTAAGCAATTGAGTATCTTCAGTACATACCTTCTAGCAGTCTCTGAAATTGCAGGAGAAAGGCAAACTGGCTAGTCTTTTAATGTTTGGTTTTCAATGTTGACATATTGCATGTACCCTGTTTCCCCCAAAATAAGACATCCCCTGATAATAAGCCCAATTGGGCTTTTAAGCACATGGCAATAAGGCCAAGTGCTTATTTCAGGGTTCAAAAAAGTATAAGACAAGGTCTTATTTTCGGGGAAACACGGTATCTTGCTATTTTATTTAGAAGGTTTATATACTTATGTATAAGGCCCAAACTTCTAGCAGCCAAAAAACAATTCCCCTCAATAAGAAAAAAAATCACTAAAGAAATTGAATTATACTAAACATGGATCTCTCTATCCATTATCTGATTGCCTCTGAAATGCATTTTTTTAGTGAAACAACCCAAAAATGCCAAAAAGGGCATATAAGGAAGTTCTAGGCAGGGATAGCAATAACATAAACTCGTGTTTATGTGTACATGACCAGATTATGATTTAAGTACGGTACCGGTATATCATTTGTCTTTCCCAAAAAAAACATGTTTTGTGACTCTGGTGTGAAAATAATGTTTCATGCAGTATTGATTTCTGGGCACACGGTGGCAACAGTGAGTTGTAAAAAACCTTTTCTTTTTGCTATAAGTATTCCATTATTTCTGCCAAGAGAATTATTGTTGATTTACATTTATTTCTTGGGGTGTGGGTGGAACAACCATGCCTGCATTGTATGTGGATTTCAGCATTATCCTAAAATGTCATTTTGTGATATTAATTTTAAATATCCCCTTGTGGTAGAAAAAAAATTTAAAGGTGGCAAAAACATACTTCATTATAACGTAAGAGTTAGTAAATACAAGCAACCATTCAGTAATTGGCTGAACTTAAAAAAGCCGAATTCTTTCAAACCAAGCCTATCTCAGGTAGTTTGAGAATAATATTTGAAGTATAAAAGTGTAGGTGCATTGAAATAAATAGAAATAAAATGAATTATAGTTAGTTCAGGTAATATTGCCTGGCTATCAGTGGTGGGGTTGCTATCGGTTCTCCCCGGTTCTTGCGAACCGGTAGTGGAAATTTTGAGTAGTTCGGAGAACTGGTAAATACCACCTCTGCCTGGCCCCGCTCCCAATCTATGCGCTGCCTCCCAAGTTCCAGCTGATTGGCTAGAAGGAAAAAAATCAGGGCTCACTTCACAAAGGATAGAAAAAAAACCCCAAGACACCGTAGCTTTAAATTGAGAAGACAAGAAGCTTCCCAACTGATTGCCTAGAACCGATCCGCTCCTTGTAAACTGCTTGGTGATGATAGATTGGCAATTGAGGCCAAGCTGCCTGAACACGGTTTCCGATGCTCTCGGTGGTGGCAGAGCGGCAAAAAACTGTTTAAACTCTTGCCGTGGCACTTCAAAGGCCACCCTAGAGCTGATTAGCGGTAAAAGGCAGTGTGGTGGTAGACCGGTGCGCTCGAAAAACAAATAGGTAGACCGGAACGCTCCAAAAACAAATGGGTATACTGGTACGGCTCTGCAAACAGTTAAAAGCTTGGTAGACCAGTACCTCTGCTAAATCCTAAAGAATTGTCATATGACCATCAAACCACACCCACAAAATAAGCCACGCCCACAGAACCAGTAGTAAAAAATGTTAGAATCCACCCCTGCTGGTTATGTATGCTGAATTAAAAGTTTTCTATGCCTTAGCTAGTGTAAGACAGGGATTTTCAAACTCTTGGAGTTGTGGAACTGGCTTAAACATTTTCCCTGGAATCCCTCATTACCAGGCAAAGGTCCAGTGACATAATATTGGATAGGTTAGTATACAATAGAAACATAGAGCTGGAAGGGAATTGGAGGTCTTCTAGTTCAACCGCTTGCCCAAGGCAGTGGACCTTATACCATCCAATGGTTGTCCAGTCTTTTCTTGAAAATCACCACCCTCAAGATTTGATGGAGCACCCTCAAATCTGGGAGGCAAGCAATTAATTAATTGTCCTCACTATTGTCAGGATATTTTTCCTTAATTTCAGGCTAGAATTGATGAACTTCCAACCATTTTTTCTTGCCCTACTCTCAATGCTTTGGAAAATAAATCAACCTCCTCATCTTTGGGAGAGCCCCTCAAGTACCAGAAGACAGCCAAATGTCACCCCTAATCCTTCTCTTCTTTAGGGATACATAGTTCTCTTCACCATTCAGTTTAGTTTCCAAACCTCTTATCATCTCTGTTGCTCTTTTCTGTACTCTTTCTAGGGCCTCTACGTCTTTTTTTGAATCTTGGTGACCCAAATTGGTTTTAAGTAATTTTTTTTTCTTGGAACACCTTTTATGTCCTTGCAGAACTTCGAAGTTCTGTGGGACACAATTTGAAAAATCCTGGTCTAGGAAATGGAGGGAGGAAAGGATTTGAAGAACAGACAGCACAGTGTTCTGACCTAGGCTTCCTTAGAAAGTATAAAGCACAATCTGTGCTTTATACTTTCCTGCAAAACCTCTTTTATTTACACGGCTGTGAATTATTGTCATTCACAGTCCGCAAGGCTTCACAAACAGTCTTTCAGGAGAATGTTTATAAACACCCACCTTATCTCTCTTGGAATGCTGCCAGAGAACTAATTGCCAAATGCAGGGCAAGGCCAAACTTGGCACAGAGTCAAACAGAACTTTTCAAAGCTTGAACTGACCAGATGAACTAATTGCTTCCCGCAAAAGCTCACATCCCATTCTCTCCTCTTTTATGTCTTATGGGAGGGGCCAATCCTCTCCAAGCCTTACTGCCAAGTCGACGATGTTTTCTTAATTGTTCTTGTCCTCTTGCAGCTGTGCACATGCACACACTGGGAACAGGCTCCCGCTGTTCTTCTGCCTCACTGATGTCAGACTCCGGACGCTCCGGAGACTCTGGAGGCAGCACAGAACTATCAAATGGCCTTGGACCTCTCTCTGCCTCCGATGCAGAGCCCTCGTCCAAGCTTTCCCCAGTCCCCAGGACTGGCCCAAGTTCCTCCCCAACCTCCTCACTGTCCAGCTCTGCTGCCAGCTCCCCAGGCTGCTGGCGAGCCACAACACACAGCCTAGATTTGGTTTGGAAAGATGATTTTCTTTTTAAATAGTTCAATATGTACTAACATACTCAGCCTAGAGAAGACAGAAACAAGGGAGCTCTTCTTTGTTTTGTTTTTTTAATTAATGGCACCCTTGAAGCACTCTTTCCCTCAAATCTTCAGCCTCTGTCTCAGCTTTCTCCTTTGGCTATGCGGCTGTCAGTTAACATAACAGATTAACACAATATTTTATGCTTAACATGTTCGCAATGTATTCAAGAGTTTAGAGTGCGGCAAGTGTACTGTTTAGCTGGAATCCTTATAAGACCTTGTAAGAGGCATCCGTATTATTATTATCCTCCATTGCAGTTGGGAAGACTGAGGCTAAGGAATAGTGGCTTACATAAGCTTCAAATAAAAGAAAAAGAAAGTATATGTCTTGAGTAGTCTGTTTATTGTTTATTATTAAGTTTATATCCTGACCTTTTTTGGGGCGGTATAAATAGACACAGCTGGCTTAAGGTAGCTGAGTTATAGCATTCCTGGGCAGTTTGTTAATATTCTTTTATGTGCAACAATTCTTTGCTGTAAGTAAATAACCTGAAATGAACCGATAACTCCATAGTGAACAAATTTCATTCTTAATTAGATTCATCTGATCTGTCAATATCTTGAGATGCGTTAATATGAATGAGGAATTAAATGTAGCACCTTCCAAGGTATAAGAGGTTTCCGAATTTTCATTCTCCGCATCTTACTGTATGACAAAGCAAGAGAATGAAAATAGAATGGTAGATTTATAATTGAAGGAGATTTGAGACGCATTTGATTAGGAAGTTGTGTGCTTTTTATGTGTGACTGTAATTGATAGGTAGGACCTTTACATATTTCTGTAACCTCCTTTGTATGCTCTCTAGAATGATTGGCAGTTCCTTGCTTTGAAAAATATCTGCACAAAACATTGTTTCTCCTTCTCTTTTGTGTTCAGTTTGAAACACTTGTTTGGGTTGTGTTGGTATTGGTCCTGTGTTGTGTTTTCTTGTAAGCACAAAAGAGTTACCCTCTCCTGCTATGCAGATTGTATCCCTTTGGAGCTTTCAAGCTATTTGTCAATGCAGTTAATTCAGATGGATGATTTTCTTGGAACACTTTTCCTCTAAGTGACTAAGTGAATAGTTTGTCCAGGGCCTTCTGTATCATTTTCTCGGGGATAATCAAAGAAAATAAATAGCCTAACCTTGATAACAGCAACCTCGTTCAGTGTATCTTTTTTCTTTCTCTATTGTAATTAGCTGTT
The DNA here is from genome assembly GCF_059756535.1 of Pantherophis guttatus. NCBI lineage: Eukaryota > Metazoa > Chordata > Lepidosauria > Squamata > Colubridae > Pantherophis > Pantherophis guttatus. Next base: position 210,601,778 of record NC_142064.1, read on the forward strand.
CTGCAAATTTAGTACATATATTTTTACAGACTTGGCTTTAAGAGATCACATTTTTACTTTCTGTATATTCCTGATACATTAAAATGTCATATAACCCAACCCTTAAACGTAAAATTAACTTGGTGGGGAAAGGTAAGTGGGAAGCAAGTGCAGGTAGTCCTCGATTTATGACCACAATTGGGCCCCAAATTTCTGTTGTTAAGTAAAATATTTGTTAAGTGAATTTGCCCCATTTTACGACCTTTCTTGCCACAGTTGTTAAGTGAATCACTGCGGCTGTTAAGTTAGGAATACGGTTACTAAGTGAATCCTGTTTCCCCGTTGACTTTGCTTGTTAGAAGTTTGCAAAGGTGGAATACATGACCCCCAGGACATTGCAGCCGTCATAAATATGAATCAGTTGTAAAGCATCCCAATTTTGATCACCTCACCATGTGGATGAAAAATAATTGTAAGTCCCTTTTTTTTAGTGATGATGTAACTTTGAACAGTCACTAACTGTTGTAAATTGAGGACTATGTATACTGTAAGTCTAATATCCCATCCTCAAGTCTGTTGCCAAAATGAGCCATTGTTTAATAAGAAATCTTCTTAGCCAATACAGTTGAGTGATGTTGAGTGTTATGCTCCAACAACATCTAGAGAACTGGAGATTGCTCACCTTTGTATAAAAGTCTTGCATGTGTCTTATTGCAGAATTAAGTCTCCAGGTTTTTCCACTATAATCCTGCAGCTAAATGTGTGGTGGGCTTCAGGCAGCAGTGAATGAAGTGTAGGGTGATGTGCAGGGAATATTCTTAGACTCCATCTCTCATGCCTATCAAGTTTTTCCTCCTCTGACATGAGATTGGTGATATAATTTATAAATATTACGATGTCTCATTAGAAGAACAAACCCATAGGCTTGTAAGAGTGACATTATTTCACCTCTTGGTTCTTAAAAGCTGTAATACAGCACAGTTCTTTAAAAGTTCTGTTAAAATGTTAGCCTTTAAAATACCGTGTTTTCCCGAAAATAAGACCCTGTCTTATATTTTTTTTGAACCCTGAAATAAGCGCTTGGCCTTATTGCCATGCGCTCAAAAGCCCGATTAGGCTTATTATCAGGAATGTCTTATTTTGGGGGAAACAGGGTAGCTCAAATTTTGTCTTTTCTGTTCAATTGGTTGAGCATAGAATATTTTCTATGTATTGGTTTGTTCTGCATTGTAATCTGTAGCATTATAAATTGATTTTGAAACAAAATTCAGTCTTCTCAGATAAGAAAGGGAGTTAATGTTGTTACATCAGTGTGTATTCAGGCCAGATTATATCTGCTCAGTGACCCACATTTTCTCAATCGAGACACAGGGGAAAAATATGTGAAACTTTATCATTTGTTTCTTTTTAGCTTATTTTTTTTAAATAAATTATTCAGTTAACTCTGTAGTGACAACCTGAACATCACAGTCCCTGACAAACATAGTTCTGCATCTGATGTCCTATATAGTAAAGCTTCTACCTCTACTGTGATTCTTTCCATAATGAATGGAATGTATCATTCAGTGGGGATTAGAACACAAGATGGCAGATTTTGGACTTGCCCACAACAAAATATAAAATGCTTACCGTGTTTCCCCGAAAATAAGACCCTGTCTTATATTTTTTTGAACCCTGAAATAAGTGCTTGGCCTTATTGCCATGTGCTCAAAAGCCTGATTGGGCTTATTATCAGGGGATGTCTTATTTTGGGGGAAACAGGGTAGGTGTTCAGTGGGCATGGCTATGTGCTGCAATTCTATAGCATAGATGAGGATATAGCTTCCAATGCACCGTTAGTTAAAGCGTTTGCTTAGGTTGGGGCATTGCGCTTTCTGGCTCAAAGTTTGGAGGTTTTCATATACCAGGGATTAAGACAGTTTGGGAAACTTCTCTCATAGGATATAAAAATTTGAATTACGGAATAAAATCAGTTAGACTTGGCTATTAGGAGAGTGTGTGATGTGCTGTGGATGGGGCTAGAGCAGTTTGGGGAACTTTCCAGATGGTAACGTTATTTTGATTATTTAATGATGCGAATGCAATTTTAGACATTTTATATATCCCCCAAACAACAGCAACAACAACAACAAGATTTTCAGTTCATTTTTCTAATGAACAAGGACATTTTTTGTCCTTGAAGTAGAAGTGGCCGTAGAACTAATTTTGAGGAGCAAAGGGAAGTTAAATAATATGAGTAGGAGAATGGTAGGTTTTATGAACATTTCCCTAAAAGTAAAAACTGAAGTGTGTCACAAATCACTTCTCATTATAACATTCTTCTGTTCAAGAGACTTTGATTGCTATTTTTTAAAAATATGCATCATAAATTAATAAGGTGAATACCCTGAATATCTTCAGAAAAGAATCAGAATATGGTGATCTTATTTCTAAAATTGCAGAGTCTCTGCTGATCATTGGATAAATACCAGTATTTCATCCAACAAAAGCAGCAATCCTAGTTGTGTTGGCAACTGTTCTGCCTCATCTACGCCATGTTTGCCTTGCTTACCTGTATTCTGGGTCAATCTTGTAATGCTGCACCATGAGGACTTCCTCAAAAGTGAGGCACTTGGACCAGGAAGAGATGGATGGAAAGATTGCTGTTTCAGATGCTTTCTGGAATCACGTGGGCCAGGTGGGAAAGGAGTGGGCAGAACCCCACCCTGAAAATGGAAAGGTCTTTTGGCTTACCTAATAAATTTGTTTGATGAGGTTCCAAACACACCATGTTTCTCTCTGTGTAGAATAATAATAAGATATCGGGGGCATTGTTCTTGATTAGCAGATGGAGCAGTGAAGCCTTTGAACTGACAGTAGACAATGGGAGTTTATTTATTGTTTCTGTCATAGCAGACAATTAACTTACATTGGCTCTAATTGGTGTGTCTACTAAGTGTAATTGGCACTAGTGAATAACAAATGGATTTTCTGTTTCAGAAGTCCATGCAGTTTTCTACCAGAGAGAATGTCCATGCACATTTATGGAAAACATCTGTTTCTCCACTCCTTAGATCTGGAAGATAGATTTGATAGATATCAAGAATGCTCATTTGCAAATGCAAAATCTATTATCAAGCTTTGGAATTAAATATAGAAGATTTGTCCACTTTTTAAAAAGCCTGTATATATCATTGTTATTCAAGAATAAGTGGCAAAAGAACTAGTGCTGTTTATGCAAACTCTTAAGCGGTGGCTTGTTTAGATACAATTGATAAGCAACTAAATAAACAGTAACTTATTTTCAAATTATCTGGGAATATGTGGCAATTCCATCATGGCAAAATGGCCCATGAGGATTTTACTAACAAATGCTATAAACAATGTCATGGTAAATTTACTGATTAACTTCTGACATATGAATTGAAACCATTCCTTAACATTAAAATTTCTAAAGAAATAAATACTTTCTGATCTAAATATATTTGACTGATCTTTTTGGGGTATATCTCAAGGTGGTGTACATAACTACAACCCTGTGAGATGGGTTGGGCTGACCCAAAGTCTTCCAGCCAGCTTTAATGCCTAAGGGGGAATTAAAACCTGTATCTCCCTGTACTTCTTCTAGCACCTTAATCACTATACAAAATGTTTTCTAATTACATTTTTTCTGCTTTTATGAACGCATTGTGATTATTTAGTATCTGAGGAATTAGATAAGGAACCTAAGTGTTTTCCTGTCCTTTGTGGCCCCATGTATTCCAGGGCTGATTCAGGCATTACAAACAAAGGAGTTATGGAGCCACATTAAAACTATAATTAAGTCATTTTAGTTATGCCAAGTTGACCTTTCACTCTAAAGTCTAAGAAAAATTTTTAGATGTGCAAAATTAATGAGCTAAGCTGTCCCCTGTCATTTAGTTCCTTAGTGACTGTAAGCAAGTTATTTTCTGCTGTTGTCTAATCAGGGCTGCAAAATGAGACTATACTTCTAGCCGAGAAATAATGCCATGCTATCAGTGGTGGGATTCAAGTAATTTAACAACTTTGTTCTTTGCCCTAATGATTTCTTCCAACAACCACTTTGCCAAACTGCTCAGAAAGTTAACAACCGGTTCTCCCGAAGTGGTGCAAACTGCTGAATCCCACCACTGCGCGCTATATAATAGAAATTTCAATTCCAAATAAAATATTTTCAAAAAGAATAGCAAAATAGTTAAATGATGCACCAGTGAAGGAAATACCAACAGAATCTTGTGGATCTCTACAGATTAAAAAATATAAGGTAGCATAAGCTTCTATGGACTGCAGTCTGTTTCAGCACTTATGCAAGAATAACCTTAGCATGAAACAATTAGTCATCCTAATTTTACATTTCTATATCATACTTATATCATCAATAACATTGATAACTTGCCTTGTTAATTGATAGGAATTATTTGGAAATTGGATGAAAAATGGCTTGTTTGTGTTTGCCATTAAACTACTATATTGTAACCCATTTGTCCATTTCTTAAAGGGAGAATTTTAGAGTGCTGTAAGATAGATGCTTATTAAAGCTGGGATTATTTTGTTACATATAATTCAACTTCCCATAGTATGTATCCAGTTTCCACAAGTTTATAAATGCATCTTTGTGGGTATTTGTATTGAGTTTTAGCGAATTTGAAACATCTGATGAAGAGATACCATATCATACAGTTTCCTTAGTTTCCTTAGCCAGAGTTCCCCAACCTTTCCAGCTTTGTGGGAAGGGGTGGGTGGGAAGAAGGGATGGTTCTGCATGAGGGATGTGCACGTGAATGAATGCGCTTACCTGCCATTTCCGTGGCCCGGTTCCCAACAGCTCAAGGCCTTGTAGTGGGCCGTGGCCCAGGAGTTGGCACTATTCTTGAAGTGTTAGCTTTTTTAAAAAAAATTATCCCCTTACATTGATTCTGATGAAAACTACTCTGTGGCTGTTATAGATTTTGGGAAAGGAACTATAGTTCCCAACTATAGTTGGGAAAATACTGATACATAATAAAATTTCCGAGAAAACAAAAATTCTCCAGAATTTTCACAGTCTGAAAATAAAACTGTAACAGGACAGAATGATAAGACTTGTATATTTTATTATTTTAAATGTAGCATTGTAGCTCTTTCGCCTTCTAATGCCAGTTGTTGCTTATTTCCATAGGTGGATCCAGAGAAATGTCGCTATGCTGTAGGTAGTGTCCTGAGTGAAGGAGAAAACAAGCCATCTGAGGAAGTGATCCGCATGTTTCTGAAGTATGGCTTCAAGATTATCAACTTCCCAGCTCCTAGTCATGTAGTCACGGCAACCTTCCCTTATACAACTCCACTATCCATCCATCTGGCAGTGAACCGTGTCCATTCAAGTCTTGACGTATACATCAAGGTGAGTGAAACTGTGAAACAGATCTTTCATTTTGAGTCTGGAAGTTAAAATTCCATTTAAAAAAAAAATTCTGCAGAAGATATATATTATATGATGTATTTCTAGTTGATTAATGAATTCAGATCTTCTGCTATTCAATAAATGGCAAGCCATTGGTTGTGTTTCTGCTGTTGTGGACCACTAAATAAATATTCAGAAAATGCCAGAACTGTCCAATTGAACAAGTGCTTGATTGAATATTTTTATATACATTCTCTGCCACAATAAGAATCTGCTGGCCAAGAATGTTCTTCAGTAGAATTATCTGAACACAAAGGGGTTGGAACAGGTAGATCGCTGGCAAAGGTAAATCCCCCTTTTTAGATACTCATCATTGTATTTCCTATTTGCATTTCTCTTTTCAGGTTACTAGGACAAGGTCACAGCTTTACTTAGCAGAGCACATGTGAATTCATAATCGTTAAATTGTCTTTCAAGTAGGGCACTTCAGACTAATATTTAACTCATGGCTCTAACCAAGATGGTGAATAATATTGAATAGTAGTGATGATTTTGTGTAGAGTTCTGTAGTAGTTTGGGCATGTTTGCTGTGTTCCTAACATCTTTGTTTTTATTTTTCTGTGTAATCCCAAGGTGAAGGATATTTTGTTATAATTTCTCTAGCTATTTGAGAAAGGTCAGGGGTGAAATCTTGCTAAAGCTGTTTGAAACTGAACATTTCTAGGACTCATAACATCTCTTTTCTAGAGATTTTCCTGTATATCTGCCAATACGTTTTAATAAGGGAGAGAATAATGACGCTTTGTGAGTGAGGAGAGGTTCAGTGGGAACCAGCCCTATTCTGTTTGAAGGGAATATCTCTTTTTTATCTCTTAGATATGCGGAACATTTCTATTCATATCACCTGTACAGCATGACTGATTCTTATTTCCCATCCAACTAATTCCCCACTGAAAATTTTAACTGTGGAAAGCACATCAATAAATCTCAACTCTCACTAAAACGTACTATGTGAGAATGCTGTGTTTCACCACAGCTGAGATTTAAGATCTCTAAACAATAGGGTTGCTTTTGGAAAAGGGCCATTCAGTTAGATTGTTTACTATCTGTCTCAGATATAGGCTCATACTTGAATGGATACATCTTGGAAAAGGGATGATCTGTTTGAAAGCAAAAAAATTGTTAAAGGCAAAGGCAACACAATTAATTTAAACTGTTGAATAAGCCTCGTCCTCTGGGTTTTTCTTTGCTTTCTTCGGCTGCTTGGAATGCAGATCATGAAGAAAGAAACTTGGGAACAACGCGGGCAGACCGTGAATGTAGATATATTTTTTAAGCTTTTTTTAAAAAATTTTTTAATCAAATTTGCATAGCTGCTCATCTCACCAAATACGACTTTGGGCAGTATACAACAATTGAGTAACAACACATACAAAACCAGGAAATATAAAAAATGTAAAATGAAGATTAAAAAATAAAAACATTATAAATATTAACATTAAGCAAGAGGGGGGGAGGGTAAGAATGAGCACCTAGCAACAGAACCATCTGAGCATATCTCTGGTTCCCTGAGAGCACCAGACCTAATTACATAACCAGGTTTTGAGGGACTTCTGGAATATCAGAAGGAATGGATCTAATCCAGGGGTGTCAAACTGGTGGCCCATGGGCCAGATGTATCACATGCAGGCCATACCCATCCCAGTTCTGCAAAGGGAAAAAATGTGGCAAAATGTCACGTGACAGCAATGTGAATTTGACCTCCATGGTCTAATCTAAGGGGAAGGATATTCCGTAAGGCAAGCGCCATGGCAGAGAAAGCATGCGGTCTGAGACCCAGCAGATTTATTTAGTTCAATTTATTTAGTTCAATTTATATGCCGCCTTTCTCCGGAGACTCAGGGTGGCAGACTGTAGACTGTAAGACTGTAGCTGATTATATCTGCACATGCTCTCTCTGCCAGATCGGGCAGGCTGATGTAATTGGGGAGAGGTAGTCCCATGTGATAAAGGGCTTTAGGATACATTAACTTTACCCCTTTTATAAAATTCTCTCCAAAATGCACATCTTCCAAAACTTCAAACAGAAAAGTGCAATTCAAATTGTCGACAGCTTTCTCTGCATTTAAAAAAATTAATTCGGCCTGTTTCCATTATGCCAGGGGTGGGCAACTGTGGCCCTGTTACAACCTGTGGACTTCAACTCCCAGAATTCCTGAGCCAGCTTGGCTGTCTCAGGAATTCTGGGAGTTGAAGTCCACACATTGTAAAAGGGCCACAGTAAAGTCCTGCATTATGTTGTTCCAATATTCTAGCTCAGTTCTGATATTATCTTTTAACAGACTTTTATTTAAAAACCCACATGGATTTCATGAATACATTCTTGCAAAATTATTTTCAAACTATCAGCTAGGATCATTGTGAACAAATTATAATCATTATTCAATAATGATATTGATCTATAATTTCTTGTCAATGTCAAATCTTGTCTTTTTTTTTTTTTAATTTGATTTATATGCCGCCCTTCTCCGGAGACTCAGGGCAGCTTACAATGCGTTAAGCAATAGCCTTCATACTTTTGTATATTTATACAAAGTCATCTTATTGCCCCCACAATCTGGGTCCTCATTTCACCTACCTTTGAAAGGATGGAAGGCTGAGTCAACCTTGAGCCTGGTGAGATTCGAACTTGCAGTAATTGCAGGCAGCTGAATGATAATAACAGGCTATTAGTCTGCTGCGCCACCAGGCTCTTTAGGTGTTAGTGCTATATTAGCCTCTTTCCAAGTCTGGAATCTTTCCTTTGTGTAAATTAGAATTCATCATATTTTGTAGAGCTTGTGAGAGTTCATCCTCAGATCGTTTATAGTAACAACCTGATAATCCCTCTGGTCCAGGTATAGGTAGTCCTCAATTTACAACAGTTTGTTTAGTGACCATTCAAAGTTACAACAGTACTGAAAAATGTGACGTAGGATTGTTTTGATCACATGACCTGTGATCAAAATTCAGATGCTTGGCAAGTGGTTCATATTTATGACCGTTGCTGTGTCCCAAGGTCACCACTTGTGACCTTCTGACAAGCAAAGTCATGGGGAAGCCAGATTTACTTAACAGCTGGGTTACTAACTTATCAATTGCAATGATTCACTTAACAACTTTGGCAAGAAAGGTCGTAAAATGGGGCAAAACTCACAACAAATGTCTCACTTAACAGAAATTTTCGGCTCAATTGTGGTTGTAAGTCGAGGACTCTATGTACTTTTCCTGATTTAATCCTTTTATAGCTTCAGGAACTTCCCAAATATTATAGATCCATTCATGTTTCCCTTGTAGAAATTTGTCGATAGATGTCTTGTAGATTTTGTTTTTCTAAATATTCAACTATTTTCTCCAAAGAGATATCATGTCCTTTATACAAATTAGAGTAATAGTGCTGAAATGATTTTTTATGGCCACATTGCTCGTTAACATAGTCAGTTACAGTATCATTTTTCTTTCTTTTTTTTTTATAATTTATTTACGAGCCATTTCTCTGATTCATTTGCAAATTGATTTTTTGCTTTAATTAATTTATTTTTATTTCCATTTTTCTTAATGTTAACATTGATAGCTGTTGCTGTAAAAGTTGGATTTGATGATACTTATCGTCCCTTTGGTCACTGATTTCCACTTCAATACCATCTCTGCTCCTTCAGAGAGACTAGATCATTAATAGGCTCCAATGGAAGCAACAAATAATAAACTGAACTTCTGAGTGTGTATTCTCTTTGCTTTTGGAACAAAGATGTAGCTAATTTTATAATAGCTACATATGTGCAAGAAGTAGATAAAGTGAATTCGTAATCTAAATTACTTGTTTTGGAATCTGTAGCTGAATCTAAAGCAAAAGCAATCCAGAAGCACTTACCTTGTTTATGGAAGAGAAGCACTCCATTGCAAATATTGTTCATCTTTTGCATGACACAATTATTTATGAAGTGCCTGGGCAACAATCCCAGCCTTGTGAAAAGCTCTGGCTGCATCTGGCTTTGTGCGATTTTGAAGATTCCTGCCAAGCTTAGCATATCATACTCCATGATTTGCATTGGAATTCCCAAAGTACTTTTAAAACCAGTACTCTGTCTTCAGATGTGGATTCTGTTCATTGAATAGTTTTGTTTATTAAGTTCAGTAGTATGGAGCGCAGGTTTAAATGGCAGCAGAAATATGCAGAATGTTGTGGAAACTTGCCATATTTTGTTAATACTTGATTTTCTCCTGGGCTTGCTGTCCTGTTGTGCTGATAAGAGGTAAAACCCTTGGTTCAAGAAACTATGGGAATGGGACTACCAAGGGTGCTTTTTTCAAGAGATAACTGGACTTTTTGGGTTTTGTTTTTCTTGAAGACGTTTTGTTTCTCATCCAAGAAGCTTCTTCAGCTCAGAGCTGAAGAAGTTTCTTGGATGAGAAGCGAAACCTCTTCAAAGAACCCCACCTCCGAGAAAGTCTAGTTGCCTCTTGAAAAAGCACCTTCGGGACAACCATCACCTGGGTGACTGAGAATCTCCAAAGACATTTAACTATGGGAGTAGTTACAGCATTTGTTTATCAGTTTCCTTTGTCTCTAACCGTGGCCAGTTGTACAAGTTTTGTGACACCTTGAGCTGATATGGATAGTAGAGAGGGAAAGGAGAAGAGCTTCATCACTGTTGTTAAATGTAGGCTTGCTTTGTGGAGTAGAATTGACATTTTGATGCTGTAGGAAAGGTCCTGGAGAGAGCATCTGTCACACAAGCACTGAAAACATTAAAACTAAAAAGAGAGGTGCAGATTATGCTGAAAACACCTGGTAGCTTTTTAATGAGACTGTTTAATGGAATGCATTCAAAATCCTAGTTGCTTACATTTCTCAGACTGAATGAATAATGCCATAAATTGAAACTCTTTGAAACTGAAACAAATTGAAGACAGAAACTTATATCTGCTTGGTGTGTGTATCTTTCTTGGGAAGCAGAAACAGATTGGGATACTATTGTAAATTTCAGTCACCAAAGTGGAAGAGCATAGAATGGGAAGCAGGTTGGAATTAGTTGCAAAGTTATCATAGGCACAATGGCAAATGACTCTGTGATAATGTATTTTCTAAATTGCTTTTTAAAATCATTTGACCTGCCCACTATTAATCTTGAAAAAGATTGAAAACTTGATTCAGGGAATTGCTTCTCCTCTCTCCACAAGTGATATATATTTTCTAGCTAGTCACTACACTGGTCGTTACACTAATTCAGATTTATTAGTCAGATCCAGTTAAGATTTTGGCAGAAAATTGTCAGGGTTTTGGGCCCATGTCTGAACTATAAGGTAAATTTAGCTTTTCATAAAATACAAGAGATTATGCTGTTTAAAATCTGCCCAATCTTCACTTCAATCTAGAAAGCATATCCGGCACAAGCTGGAGATCTCCTATAAACTAGGAAATAATTAGCTCTTGGTTTAAGGAATGTGTTATCTTTCCCATTCTACATGTGGCAAATATATTCCCAAATAAATCTTGATCTCTTTAGTTATGGGAGCAGCAACATAGTTGTTAGAAGTCATCGTAGGTTGGGTGGTATACAAGCATAATAAAAAACAACAGCAGCAATGCCAGCCTGGGAACAGAGTGTCTCAATCCGTAGAGTGGATTAGTAAAGCTAGCAATTCCACATTCATTGTGATAAATGATTTTCCCTCCTCTGATGTGGCTTTTGACCATGCAGATTTGTGGAGAGTGCTATATGCTACCTGAAATTACCTTTGTAGATATTGTTATAGCATCCCCATTCCATATTCCAATAATATGGTTGGATAAAATAAATTAGAAGTAATGAAACAGATATAAATACACCTGATATTTTTATTTGGTATGCACTTTTATCTAAGTAAAGTACAAGAGCTATCTTTTGTCTCTGTTGCTTGTTTCTTGGGTAGACTTGCTAAGATATTATGTAAACATTAATATCATTAGGCTTTTTTTTTTTAAAAAAAGTGTCATGTATCTAAGACTTAAGATGGAATAAACTTAAGAATTCCAGTGGCTTGACAATGTCACTATTCTTCATTTATATACTGAAACATCACTGGATACTAGAAGTTATATATTTTTGGGAAACTATGATATATGGCACTATTTGATAATTCTATCACAGGGTGTGTGTTTTTTTAAGAGAAGGAAAGTTAATGTTGACTCTGACTGCATATCCATTTTTTGTCTGAGTTGCTGTTGAGTGGGGAGAGCAAAAAGACTCATATTGAAGAAACTAGCAGTGCTATAATGCCCCATTTTCTTTGCAAAGTCCGTTACGTCAATCCCTTTTGGCTTGAAAATCTCTTTCTATCTCCTATACTTCAGCAACTTTTAAAAACATGTGGCAGTAGGACATGCAAGCAGCGAGGCTTGTCACCATCTGGCCTTTCTGTTTCACCAGGTTTGCACTTAAGCCGTGAACTGTCAGGTTCTTGTCTCCCTCCCACAATGTGAATTACTTGGAATTCTGCATTTTATTTCTGTTCACATGCCAAAGCAGACGTTTGCAGACTTTCAAGACTGCAGGAGGTCAGCCTTTTTGAGGTATCATTCCTGAATCAGAGACGTCCTCACATCATCTGGCTGGTGTAGCAAACAGCATCTGCTTCCCTGGCACCTGTTGGAGAGGCAGGGAAAGAAAATAAGGGAGAAACTTCCACAGAAACAGGTGACCTGTGCACATTTGCTGAGGGGAATATGAGTTGCCATGGAGACAACTTCTCCAAATAGCTTCCCTTTACCTCCCCCAAAGCAAGTAAGGCACAAGCAAGACATTTCTGATTCTGGCCTGAAAATATTAATGAGAGACTTTGGTCAGGTGAACTGAGCAAAAGAAGAACTTCTTTCTGCTTCTTCATCCCAAGGGATCTACAGAAAAGATAAAGCAGCTTATTTCTTCAAAAGGTCCCCATGCTAAAGATGAAATGCAGCTCTGGTTGCCTTTTTAAAAAGAGGAGAGTGAACATTTGGTTCAAACAGTCAGCTGCCCTCTAGACCAGCACCTTAGCAGCTCATTTCAAAATGGAAGGAGGTGGAAAAAGAGATAAAAGCAAAAGCAAAAAGCAAGGCGAAGTGATGGAAAAAGAAGTAGTTGATGATTGAGGCAGCAGAGTATAATCAGCAACAACACAAAACTTGGCATGAAAAGATATTGGAGGCATGTAAAGAAAAATAACAGAAAAAAAACACCCCTCAGAGATTGCAGAGGATGAAAAAGGAATGAATTTTAAAAACACTGAAGTTGGTGAAGATTATATAAATTGATGGTTCATTTCATTCCTTAAGCACTATGAGCAGACAAGCAATTTTGAGTTAGGCTAGGAAGGCTGTGGATTAGATTCATGTATCACAGAATGTAAGAGTTTGGAAAGGATTTTGGAGATCTTCTGTTCCAACTCCCAGGTCAGTGCAGGATTCCAGGATGACAGCATCCCTGGCAGATGACAATTTCAACTCTGCTAAAATGCCTCTCGCAAAGGAAAGTCCACCAGATTCCAAGGCAATCTGTTCTACGGTTGAACAGTCCCCCCACCCCCTTCTGTTCCATCAAGTCTGATTCTGCCTGGACAAGTCCTTGCAGTTTTCTTGGCAAGGTTTTTCATTGCCTCCTTCCTAGGCCTGAGAGAAAGTGATTAGCTCAAGTGACCCAAGATGACTTTGTGCCTGAGGCAGAACTAGAACTCAAGCTCTCCCGGTTTCTAGCCTGATGCCTTAACCACTGCACCAAACTGGCATTCCACAATATCCTTGTGTTTCACTTTATTCCTTACCCAAACACATTCAAGAATAGAATAGAATAGAATAGAATAGAATAGAATAGAATAGAATAGAATAGAATAGAATAGAATAGAATAGAATAGAATAGAATAGAATAGAATAGAATAGAATAGAATAGAATAGAATAGAATAGAATAGAATAGAATAGAATTCTTTATTGGCCAAGTGTGATTGGACACACAAGGAATTTGTCTTAGGTGTATATGCTCTCAGTGTACATAAGGAGAATAAAACACATTCATCAAGAATAAAAAGATACAACACGTAGTGATAGTCAGGGGTGAAATCCAGCAGGTTCTGACAGGTTTTGGAGAAATGGTAGTGGAAATTTTGAGTAGTTCAGAGAACCGCTAGTGGAAATTTTGAATAGTTCAGAGAACCAGCAAATACCACCTCTGGCTGGCCATTGAGATTTTGCAATATCCTTCCTCTGGAGTGGGGTGGGAATGGAGATTTTTCAGTATCCTTCCTCCGGAGTGGGCTGGGAATGGAGATTTTGCAGTATCCTTCTCCTGCCACGCCTACCAAGCCACGCTCACCAAGCCACACCACACCCACCAAGCCATGCCCACAGAACCACAGTAGTAAAAAAATTGGATTTCACCACTGGGGATAGTCAAGGTTACTAATAAGCTATCAAATCATACTAGGAAACAAATAAAAACAATATAATTGTTATCGCCACCCCAACGATGCCCTTGAAGTGATGTCTCAGTGCCTGGAGGCTGTGCGGATCTGAATGGGGAGGAACAGGCTCAAGCTCAACCCTTCCAAGACTGAGTGGCTGTGGCTCCCAGCATCCCGATATAGTCAGTTGACTCCATCACTGACTATTGGGGGCGAGTCCTTGGCCCCCACAGAAAGGGCTCGCAATCTGGGAGTCGTCCTGGATATGCAGCTGTCCTTGGAGGAACATCTGATGGCTGTAACCAGGGGGACCTTTTATCAGGTTCGCCTGATTCGCCAGTTGCGGCTCTTTCTTGATCGGGATTCCCTGTGCACAGTCACTCACACCCTCGTCACCTCTCGCCTTGACTACTGCAATGCTCTCTACATGGGGCTCCCCTTGAGAGGCACCCGGAGGCTCCGGCTGGTCCAGAACGCAGCAGCGCGGGTAGTGATGGGAGCAGCATGGCGCTCCCATGTAACACTGCTCCTGCGCGAGCTGCACTGGCTCCCGGTGGTCTTCCGGGTGCGCTTCAAGGTGTTGGTTATCACCTTTAAAGCGCTCCCTGGCATAGGGCCTATCTATCTTCGAGACCGCCTGCTGCTACCGACGACCTCCCAGCGACCCGTGTGCTCCCACAGAGAGGCCTCCTCAGGGTGCCATCAGCCAAACAATGTAGGCTGGTGACCCCCGGGGGGAGGGCCTTCTCTGTGGGGGCACCTACCCTCTAGAATCAGTTGCCCCCAGAGATAAGGAGAATCCAAGACCTCAGTGCCTTCCGCCGTGCCCTTAAAACCCACTTTTTCCAGCAAACCGGGCTGGCTTAGGAAGAAACTTTTTAATTTTTTTAAATGTTTAATTGGTTTGTGGTTTTTTAAATTTTTGGGCCAAATTTATATAGATTTTAATTGTTTTTAATATTTGTATTTCATGTTTTTAATTCTGGCTGCGCACCGCCCTGAGTCCTCAGGGAGAAGGGTGGTATAGAAATTGAAAATAAAATAAAAATAAAATAAAAATAATTGAAAGATACAAGCAACATGGTTATAGTAATAAGTGGGAAGAAATAGATACTAATAAGGAAGAGAAAAATAATAGTAATACAGTCTTAGTAAATTATTTGACAGTGTTGTGGGAATTAGTTGTTAAGCAGAGTGATGGTTTTTGGGGAAAAAACTGTCCTTGTGTCTAGTTGTTTTGGTGTGCCTATAGCGCCTTTTTGAGGAGTGGACCATAATTTGCAAGTACCTGATTCTCGGTATATGCCTTTCACATATAATGGCATTCTCCTTCCCTTAGCCTAATAGCCTAATATTTTTGAATATGTG
Organism: Pantherophis guttatus; assembly: GCF_059756535.1. Lineage (NCBI taxonomy): Eukaryota > Metazoa > Chordata > Lepidosauria > Squamata > Colubridae > Pantherophis > Pantherophis guttatus. Next base: position 210,616,957 of record NC_142064.1, read on the forward strand.
ATACTCTCCAATTCTTGTGTTCCACTGGCAAATTTCATCCTAGAAGATGTTGATCAGCAGACTGACAGTCTTGGAAGTTTTTCTAGCACATCCTGAATGTCTGCTTGAAGAAGTGTTGGAAGAAATATCCAGGTCCAGTTCCAAGCTGGGAGAAAGGCACTGGAGACAAAATGGAGGCTGGAGGCTGATTGGAAAGAGGGTTTATTATTTCTTTTATTGATGAAGCAGAAGCACATGGGTGGTTCTGGGTAGCTGACCACATGGAGTTGAGAGTGGGGGGGGGTATTTATACCTTCTCTTGGGCTATGAACTTGTCTTGAGCTTCCTGTTCAAGAACATGTATTCTATTGGCTGTAGTAGGGGTCATAGCTGGCTTTGTAGGTTGTCTGAGCCAAGCTTTCTTGAAGCTTGGTCTGCTGATGCAATGAAGGGGCTTCTTGGGCAATTCCTATTGTGCCTGTGGGCTAATCCTATCTTTGTTCAGATTTTGCTGCAGGGAATTTGCTTAGGAATAGAGCTACCTAGATCTCAATAAGCTCTTTATCTCTTAAGTGCTGACATCTGCTGGGGCCATCAAGAAAGGCGGGCGAGGGGGGGGCTCCTTTCTGTCTCCAAGAGCATGTTTCTCCATTTCTCATCCAGGGAAATATAATATTCTGCCTTTTTAATATTTCTCAAAATATTTAATTCTTCTAGGAGAGGGATGGGTGCTAATCTCTACAGAAGACAGCACATTTCTATTGATAAACTATCTGGCTAACAGATTTCTATTTTACTCCCTTTTCAGGGACTTTTTGATCATCATCTGTTGTTTCTCTTCTGGGCAAAGTCTGGAAGTTTTGTCTTATTATAGCTTGCGTAGTCCATCCTTTAATCCTTGTAGTCTATGAAGGCTGTTCTTCTAGGGATCTAGAAGCATCATAAACAATGAGGCCCCGAAATCTGTTCTGGAGCGCCAAAATATAAGAGCTCCTCTTCACAATCTTACAACTTTGGGTCACATTCCTGCATCATGCTGTCTCCTCCATTTAGCTTTCTTCTGTTTCTAAAAAGCTGCTTCATGTAGTTATCCCCCATCTTGTATCCAATTCAAAACTTTCTCATCTTCCCTGATTAATTGTACAGTGAATGTTTTGCATCTTGCTGTTTTAATCCTCTCTTCCAGGAGGAAAAATACAACAGTTTAAGAAAATTTAGGGTCTCCTATGAAATTACATATGGAAGGAAAATGTTATTAGTGTTTCTTAAAATGTTCTCTCTAGAATGTTTGTACTTTTAAAAATTATTTATTTATTTATTTATTTGTTCAATTTGTATGCCGCCTTTCTCCGAAGGCTCAAGGTAAAGCACATATGTGCTACATGTTCCCAACTCTAATTAATAATTAAAATTATACTTAAAATTATTATAATTATTATATAATATATAATATTTATATTATATATTTATTTATTATATATTTAAATTGTATTTATTATATATTTAAATTGTATTTATTATATATTTAATGTATATTTAAATATATTTATTATATATTTAATTATATATAAATAATTAAAAATTATAATTAAAAATTAAAGAGGATCCCAAAAAGAGTTTTGTTTATATAAGTTGTATTTATCAATATTTACTGTATTAACAATGAAAATTGACATATTCACTGCCACTACTACTTCTCACAACTGTTTGATAGAATTTAATACTGTATTATTTTTCTTTTTCTTTTTTTGAAAAAAGTTTTTTTTATTTTTTTAAAACATAAGCATAAAACACATCTTTCCCAAAACGAAGCATTGATCTGGTCACAGATTAATACAAACCATTAACAAATCTTATTTTTCAATTAACACAATCGAATATTTTACTCAGTTATTTCCCAAAATTCTATCAATTTAACTATGCCATTATCCCAAAAACCCATAACTTAAATCTTAAATCCTAACCAAATATTATTCCATTTTTCTCTTTCTTTTTGTTTAGATGGATATATTTTAACAATATAAATCATTACAGTTATTGTAAGCATTTAAAAAATATTTTAACTATTGTTCCCAATATAATCATCTTCATTACTTTACTATTAATCCTAACACAATCATTTCATTTTTACTATTCCCAACATAAACATAATTTCCAGCATAATCATTGTATTTTTATTGTTGAACTCAACATTATCACCTTAGTTTCTGTTATTAAACCCAATTTATTCATTTCATTTTTACTGTTAATCTAAACATAATTCTCCTTATTTTTGTTGTCCAGTATAATAATTTTTATTTTTTGGCCGTTAATCCCAGCATAGTCATTTTATTTTTACTGTTAAACCCAACATCATTATCTTTGTCCTTGTTATTAAACCCATCATAATCATTTCATTTTTTCTGTTACTCCCAGCAAAATCCTCTTTATTTTGTTGTCCTACCCAGCATAATCATTTTTGTTTTTTTGGCTGTTAAACACAGCATAATCATTTTTGTTTTTTGGCTGTTAAACACAGCATACTCATCTTTATTTTTGGCTGTTAAGCACAGCATAATCATTTTTGTTTTTTTGCTGTTAAACACAGCATAATCATAGTTAATTTTACTATTAATCCCAGCATGGTCCTCTTTTGATTGTTTCCATCCATCTATACATTGTTTATTTCAGTTAATCAAATTTATCATTATCCCCCCCTTTTTTTTGACAGTTTAACATTGAGACATGGTTCTTACTTAAAACATACCTTTGTATATATTTATAAATCTCTTTTCACAGGCTTAATTTCTCTTATGTTCTAATTTTCATCAATATTTCAATTTTATATATCTATGTCATATTCTTCTCATATTCTTATTCATCCATATTTGTCTATAAAAACCTCCTTTTTATTGTTACTATCCACCTATACATTGTTTCATTTTTAAACACATTGTTTTAATCTTCCAGCCGTGTATTCCTTACTTCTTCATTTTCTCGCCTGCTAGCATATATTTCCTTCCATTTTCAAAGTCTACAAATTTTGTCCTCCATATGTCATATTAAATCTTTTTCTTATTTTTATTCTGGATATATGCATCAAGTTCCCTTCTCTTGAGCCTGCACTAGATCCTTCTTTTATTCCTGCGCCAGTTTTTAAATTATTATAGTTCCAATTATAGGAGTTCCATTGTAATTTCCTTTTCTTTTCACCAAAATCAAACTGCCTGCAGATAAGAAGAAGAACCTCCTCCACAAAATCCCAGGGCTGTTATCTGTAAAATTCAAAATTTTCCATAACAAAAACGAATTGCAATGTTCCTTTTTAAGCCAGAAGGTTTCCCTCTACAATCCACATTTTCCATTAGTCATGCACGTATCCATTTTGTTTCAATTATATAACAGTCCAATTTAATTACTCTTCATTCCTTTGACTTTAAGAATATTAAATCTTCTTCTTTTTTAAAATCCAGTTCAAATTTTAAAATATCCAGTCTTTTCACCATGTCTCGATATTTAATCCCATTAGTTCTGTTCAAGAGTTAGTTGTTTATCGGGTCTTTGTCTCTTTAAAGTTGCATTTTAAGCTTTCTATAGCCCCTTTGTTATTCAGCCGCTATTTTAAGGCTAGGGGTCTTATAGTTAAAAATATTGCTCTAGGTGATGTTACAAGCCTGGGTAATGTCACTCACCCGGCTTCAAAGAGTTCTGTTTCACTCCACTTTCCTCCTGCACATCTCTTAATCCGGTTGTTCCAGCTTCATGGCAGCCGCCATGGCTGCCGCTCCTCACCGCCAACTCACAGAGGGTTCCCTCTGACCTCTGAGGAACTTGCTTGTTCCTCTTGGTCGTCCGAGGTACCCCTCTTTTTTCCCTGTCCCTCCAGGACGGTTCTGGTCCGAAGACCCATCAGCGGCGGTTCGGCAGGAGAGTTTTCGCGGCGCTCATCAGAGCCTGCTATTTCCCCGACTGTCTTGCTGCGACGCCAAACCGGAAGTCCAATACTGTATTATTTTTCAACATAGGCTGCAAAATAATTTTGATTTTGTGGATCCCTGAAAGTACTTGGGGGTACTTCCTGGTGTCCTCTGACTAACTGTTAAGAAACATTGCTTTATATGTTTCCATCTCCATGTAGACTTCATTAAGAGTAGAACTTTTATTTGTCCTGTTCAGGAAATTGAAGGTCACATTTTAGACAATAAGCAACTGCATCTTGAATTATGTACAGCTGAATTAAGACCAGCAGTCTTGCACATTTCATATATAACAGATGCTATATAAAGGAAGAAAACTGGTTCCCTTAATCTAATGGAAATTTGATAATTGAATTGCAAATCAACATTGTGTGTCTATTCTGCTGTTGAATCAGATTTTCAGTAGCTAATTGGCATATTCTCTAAAGAATAGTAGAATTTCATTTGTTCCATGACTCTGAGAATGTTCTGTCCTGTTCTCAAGCTATGGGAGCATCAGTATCATAGGTTTATCGTTAATCAGGATTCCTATTAATCAGATGATAATGGCAATGGCAAAACCAATATGACAATTTTTTTCCTCAACTTAGCCAATAAAGAAAACATTCAGAAGGACACATTATGCATTTACATTCAGATGAGTTATGAATATATCTCATGATTTATTACCTAAGGATTTGGGTTAGCCTGCCTTTCACTGAAGAGTGATTTCAGAGCTATTACTAATAGAGTTCTACATAGCAGCCTAAATTTCCTTTGTTCGAATATGGTTTCTTCAAAACAGGTAGTTTTGTTCTGGGTTGGTACACAACATAAACAACATAAAGCATTTGTGGTATATACAACCACAGGATGCTTAATAAGCAATTAGCAAAATTAAAATCAACATCAGTAGTGGCACAATAAAAGCATCATATAAAACTAATCCATATAATAGCATCAAGCCATTCTGTAGGACTCCTACAAAAAACAGAGCTACCTGTTTTTACCACTTTTGTAATCAGTGTTGGGGCAAGGGTCATTTCTGGGGAATACTGTTCCATAGTATGGGTTCCATTATGGCCAGAGAAAGTGATTCTACAAGTATCTCAGCACCAAGTCATATAGGATTTAAAGGCTTAAGGCAGCAGTTTAATTTGCACCTGATATAGCCTATTAACACCCAATAACTAGCAGTCTTGAATATGCTCACTTTTCTTTCTGAATTTCTTGTTCCTTGTATTATTTCCTGTTTCCATGAAACAAAAACAATACTGTCTACGTACATGTGTACATACCTTAAAGGCATCCTAAAGCTAATATATTTACATAAAGTCTATTTAAATTCTTCAAATGCTTGCTATATATTATTATTATTATTATAAAAAGCAAATACTTATTTTAAAAAACATATCACCTAGGAAAAAATAGGATGATTCTTGTAGTCATTGATAATGTTATTGGGGCATGACCTAATATAATATATATCAATAACCTCCAGTACTCTGATCACACTGATACATGAAAATGAATATAATCTGTAATGAAAATCACAAAGCAGATTGAAAAACTGGGAGTAAGATTAAATAGAAAGAATACCAAATCCATGACAACCAGTACAGCAACCAGTCTTAAAATTGACAGTGAAGATACTGAAGTGGTGCATAGCTTTTGCCTTTCAGGAACAACTGTCTATAGTAAAGAAATCATCAATCAAGAAATGTGCCATAGACTAGCACTTGGTAGAGTAGCCATGAAGGCCTTGGAAAAAATACTTAGATGTTGGGAAGCGTTAAAAGATCAGAATCAGACAGGCAATGGTTTTCCCTGTGTCAGTCTATAGAAGCAAAATTGTACTTTGAAGAAGCAGGATAGAAAGACACTTTTGAATTGTGGTGTAGAAAACTCCCGAGAATACCATGGACAGCCAAGAACAGAAATAAATGGATCAAATCAACCCTAAGTTCTCATTGGAGGCACAAATGACTAAACTCACATTTTCATACATCAGGCACATTATGCAAAGATCTATCTTTTTTGAGGTCTATAATTAGTGGGAAAGATGAAACAAAAGAGAAGACAATGACCAGCAGCAAGATGGGTGGAGTCAATTAACAGTAGTGATGGGTGTAACCTTGGAAGACCGGAAAGACCAGACTGGAAACAGATTGTCCTGCAGAAAATGTAAGCAGTGGTTGATAGTTGATATCAATTTGATACTCCTGATACTATGTAATCAAAAAAATTATGACTGGCAGTGAGATTTTCAAAACAAGTAGGATGGATTTGTCTCTTCCCCTTTCCCTCCCATAAAGGAAGTTGAATGTTTTGGTCTCTGTATTATTACATACTCCAGGCCAGCACCAAAGCAGGCATGGATTCTATCTAGTGATATACAGGACCTTTTGTTTAATCACTGGCAGAAAGCCTGGTAAAGGGCGAGAAGTTGTGTGGAGTAGGTCTAGATTGCTCATTTCACCAGTCTGCTTTTTATAGTATGCTGTTTGAGCCTCTCTGCCACCCACTTTAAAAGACTCGCTTTTTCACTTATCTCTCAGCAACCACGGTGAGCTTCTGTCCTATAGTGTGCACTCATTTTAACAAGTGTTATACTTGTGCTTGGAAGTCGCTTTTGTACTCTTGAACCTTCCCATATGTGAAAGCAGTGGGGCAAGAGACTCTTCAACTATTGTAGAACTTGCCTTGGGCAGAGAGGAGATAAGTAGCGCAAACTAAAGCATGGACACATTTGTTGCTAGGCAACCCTCTTGTCTAGCAGCAATGTAGATATGGTGTTCCTTGTTTCCTTTTTTCAACTAACATTTCTAATGGGAAAGGAGCACATTAACATTGTCTTTTGGTCAAAAATATCAGAAATTATCCTAAAATAAAGTGTTTCCGATCTCTATGCCCCGTGTGTTCTTGCTCAGTTTTCTTGCTCATGCTGAAAAAGGTGATCAGAATCAAAAGTAGAAAGAAAGTAAGAGAAAACCATGTCATTAGGAAAAGATTTTCCTATAACTGGTAGGAAAACTGGGGGGTTTTGAGTCACAAATTCCAGCAATTGTTAAACAAATTGTTGACTTAGAAGTATAGATGTTCTGATATATGGAATAAAGAGGAGGTAAAAATGTGCACAACCTATTTGAATTCTACCAGTTCTTCCTACCTGTCAAGTTCTCAAAATATCAGGACACAGAATACCACAAAACTTGCCTCTCCTTGGATGACTATTTTAACGACATTGATCAGCATTAAAATGTAACCTGCCATTTCTGGGAGCATTTAACCATTTCCTGAGTTTAATTATTCACCTGTGGCATCAGAATTTAAGCTCATATGCAGAGCATAGGAATATCTCAACAAAAAAGGAAGAATTCCATGCTTTGCATTGGAAGATCTTTATGGTTCTGAGATCTCTGCTTTATGGCAGCTTAGAACAAGGGTGTCAAACTCTATTTCATTGAGAGCCGCATCAGGGTTGTATTTGACTTCAGGGAGGTGGGGAGGGCATGGCCATGGTGGGCATGGCCAGCTCAACGTCACTCGTGTTGGGGGCCCCAGTGGTGGCCTGAGCACACTGCCAGCAAAAACGGGCTTCCAAGTTCCATTTTCAGCTGCGACAGCTTCCTACAACCCTCTGTCAGTGAAAACAGAGCTCCATTTTTGCTGGCAGAGGCACTGCGGGCCGGTCCTTTGCTGTTCCCAGGGTGCCCCGAGGGTCAGATCTAAGCACCCCGCGGCCCAGATGTGGCCCCCGGGCCTTGAGTTTGACACCCCTGGCTTAGAAGGTGTTTTTCATTACTTTATGTCAGTGTCTACCACTGTTCTCTACTAAGAATGCCACAATTCCAGACCATATTTTGCTGTACATCATCTTTTCTTTCGGACATGTTTTTTTCTTTCTTTACAGAGTACAATTTATTGTATAAATCTGTAGCCAATTTTGCACTTACCTAACAATATTATTTTATTTTATTTATGTGAATTTGCTACCAGTCTTGTTTAGCTATTTTAACTTTCACTGTTGATCCTTAGTTTTGAACATCAGTTTATAAAAATTGCTATACTTGTCAGCTATCAGGAATATTTATGAAGACTTCTATAGATATGATCAATCATGTACTTTGGAGCTGTATTCCAGAAACTGAACAATAGGCTTGCTATCTTCTGCCTCAGAACAAGAAGCATTGAGCATGAACCGTCTTCCAATTTTTTTGATTTTTATATTTCCACAGATGATTAGTGACGGACAGTTGTCAATGGTTTTAACTAAAAGGCTTCACAGAGGTTGGCACCTCAGCTGCATGTCAGTTCACATCAATGTGAACTCTCAGTAACTTCTGGTAATGGTGTTTTTTTTAACAACTGCAACAAAACCTTTGAAAGATGCCCATAGCCTGGTGTAGGATCCAGAGCTTTATTGAATGATTTAATGTGGATATTGCAGGAGAAGGCTGCCTTTTGTATGTGGTATGTGGTACTTAGTAAAACAGAATTTTGAATGACTGTCACTTCTATTAATATTTGAAACATGTTGAAGGCTAGGTGGTAGCAGGCAATAGGTAAGAATTACAATACACATTTGTGCTAATAGAAAGAAAAGCTGGTTATTCAAGAAAATGAGATATTTATAATTATCCAGAATGTGTTACTACTAAAACTGAATACTTCTATATTGTATTGTACAATCCCAGAGACTGGTTGTTGAGATGTAGTGCGTCTTTCGGATATGTTTTTTTAAAAAACCGACTTAATTAAAACGAGCACTTTCTCTCAGTTGCTATAAGGGAGAATGCGTTAAATTGTTACGTTCTTAATGTTACCAGCTTGTTAATGAAATGTCTGCAGGAAGAGAAGCAAACTCAAGACAACCCCAAGAACCCAACTTTCCGTGTTGGTTCCTTGCCAGCTGCAAATTAATTTACCAATCTGAGATCCTGTTTCCTTCATTCATGCAACCTCTGGGAAATTGCTCAAATTAATCTGATGACCTCTTTTGGGCTGCCCTTGGCATTGGATCAAAGACTTCAGCTACTAATCAAGTGTTTCTTTTTAACATTTGAGTAATCAGCCATCTAGAAAAAATAAAACTAACATTATAAAAAAAGCCCTTTATATAAAGGGCTTTATATAAATGCTTTTGTATTTTCTTAAAAATTGTGGAAGGACAGCTTTGCCATGATCAGTGCATTTCCCTCCTTTCTCTCTCTTCACTTCCAAATCTCCAGTCCTTCCAAAGACTGAAGACTCACCAACCATAAAAGAATGTCCTATGGGTATATCAGAAAAAGGAGTTGTGAAGGTATCCATCCCAATGGAAAGTAACCAGAAACAATGAAACATGCAGGGTATCTGAATTTGCCAAAGGTCTGTGAAGAAGACAGCTCAGCCAGACCTTAGAAAAGAAGAGTAACATGTGCAGTGACTGAGTGATGATCATGAATGATGAGGGATAGTTCCATGGCAGAAACCTCAAAAGGACTTGAGGGACCTCAGAGATGGGTAACCAAATGGCACATTATTAGTTGGAGACCTAAGAAGGCTACAGAATAGAGACACCTGGGAAATTGCATGGTCTGGAGAATCACAGGCATACTAACCACATCACCAAAAATAGACGAAGTCCTAGGGGGGCTAAAGGTCAACCATTCTTACCAAACAGCACTGGCCAACAAAATGTTTTGCTAGTGAAGAACCTAGCAGGGACCAAAAAAAAAAAAAAAAAAGCAAATTTTCCTTGGTTTAGGCTGAAAACCTTTGTTGCTTGAAAAGAAATGATGAAGCCTAACTGAGAAATAAGGAAATACAGACACATGAAAGTAGAATGTAGATGAAGAACACAGGGGTGCCTACATATAGAAATAAGCCATAGATATAAAAAGAATAAATAAGCAGCAGATGCACTGTAAATATGTAGAAAAAGAAATAAAACATAGACATAGCAATAAAAAGTAAGGCACATCACTAGATATGTAGAAGTAATGTGTCTAGAAATAATATAACTACAATATTCCTATACGTAATATCAACATTTGCATAGTAGCTTTTTGTTTTTATATAATTAATTCTCCCCTGCAACAAAAGTAGTTAAAATTCATCTGAACTGAGTCAGTGGGCCTTCCTCTCTCCTCATTAATTACAAGTTAGATCAGTGACTACCCCCTAAAAAAAAACCCTAAACAAAATAATTTAAAAAGTATAAAGTAAAAGTAGAAAGTTCCATTGGCTAATGGTAGAGCAGACATAATGCTGGGCCCTGCTCTGGCTTTGCTTTCCCTGCAAATGCAGCCATGTATGTTGAAACGGGATAAGACAATGCTTTATGTAGCTCATTCCGAGTCTCTCCTTCCTATCCTCCAGCTCTTAGGGTTGCAGTTTAATTTCTGACTCTCACAGGAGCTCAGCCTCCTTAAGTCTTGTAATGCCCCAGATAAATTGGCTACTGAAGGACATCATATGAAGGTTTCCAAGGAGTCAGAGCCTTGTGGGAATGCTATAATAATCCTTTCACTCCAACAGTAATTGCTCTATTTGGGGGCCCTGTCTGGAAAGTTTCTCAGCGGTAAAGAACTTAAAGTCCGTTTCTAGCACTTCTTCATAACAAATGAAACAACTGGGTCACTAGCTACTTTGGAAGCGATATTGGCATAAAAAAAATAATAAAATGTATAAATCCTTTCTGTCATTTTATCAGTTTCTTTCAAATCTGGATAGCTGACCATCATTTTCTAGGAGTTCAGTAATAATTAACAGATCACAGCAAAAGACCAGGATTCCAATTCCAAAAAACGAGCTGTAGTTTACTAAGGTGTTATGTACTGGCTGAAGAAATTATATAAAAAAGCCTTAGTGGTATTTTTTACAATTTGATGTTATTAAAAAATAATAGCCAATAAGCACATGTTTTAGTATCAAAGATTGATAACATACTGTTAAAAATTCACAACTTAAGTGCTTTTAACTTTATCTAAATTTCTTAACAGCAAAATCTGGGTAATAAATTTTTGGACTGAAAGAAACATTTCCAAACCAAGCCTGTAAAGTGTATTAAATCAGGGGTCCCCAACCTCTGGGCCGTGGCCCACTACTGGGCCATGGCCTATTCAGAACCGGGACAAGTAAGAGGTGGGCCTGCATGCACAGGTGTGCAGCTTAACTTCTGCTAGCAGTGGGCCAGCACACATGCACATGCACGCACAACTCCACTTGCAGTTGAGCTGCAGGTGCATGCATGTGAGTGCTGGCCCACCGCTTGCGTGACCTGGTTCCCCTCTCCCACCCAGCCGGTCGGCCAAGCCACAGAGGTTGGGGACTGCTGTATTAAATGAACAGAAATGACTTTTGTATGTCATCATCGTGTTAAAGTTATTTGATCGTATTTATATGATGCCAGTTTGGTGTAATGGTTAAGGCATCAAGCTAGAAACTAAGAGACTGTGAGTTCTAGTATCACCCTTGGGTAACCTTGGGCCAGTCTCTCTATCACAGCAGTCCCCAACCTTTTTGGCTTGGCTGAGCAATGTGCAGGGCATGAGTAAGCGCTCATACTGCTCCATCTGCATGAGTGGTTGGCACACATGCCCACTGCTTGCACAAATGGAGCTTCACACATGGCTCCCGCTGCTCACACAAGTGGAGCTGCATGCATGCACACCTTCATCTGCTGCTTCCGCGGCCCATTTCTGAATGGGCTACAGCCATGTAGTGGGCTGCAGCATGGAGGTTGGGGACCCCTGCTCTATCAGACCTAGGAAGGAGGCAATGGCAAACCTCTTCTGACAAAAAATAAGGAGGAAAAGGAAGGGATTGGTCCAGACAGTCTCTGAGAAACAAATATGATTGAACAGAAAGGGGGAAAAATATGAAGACACAATCACAGATAGAACAGCTTTAAAATGAAAGATTCTTCTCAAGGTTTTGGGTTCTTCTTGTTATCCAAAAATATGGATTACCGAATGCTTTAGTCATATACTTTCTTAAAATCTGAATGCAGATTTCGTAACCTTTTAAGCAACAATAATAAAAAAGACAGGACATTATATACAAAAATAAAAAGGTAGCTGTCTTTTTTGCTGATTGAAAGTGGCAGTATCAAGCAGTACTCTTAAAATATATAAAGTTTCAAAGTGCTGTATCCTGGCCAACGTATAAAGCCCAAGATAGCACTGACCATCCAGTTTGCAGATTCCTATTGTTTTGACATAGCATTTCCTTTAACACAGATTGGGTTCACGTGAAAATGATAACACAGATTTGCTTTGGCTTTGTAGGTTTGATGAATCTACCTTATGGCTTAGTACTGTGGAAGAATCAAGTTATTATTGAGTGTTCAAGGAAGTATGGATAAAAATATCCTGGTTTTTTTTTTTTGTTGTTATTATGGATGTAGCCATTAAAAAGGGAAAAGAAGAGGTATAATATTGATTCAGCCAAATCTAAAATATGTTCCTATAAAGGGACCTTTTGTGCCTCCTGGCCAACTAGTTCCATTCAAGTTCTAAAAATCACTGGGCAGTAGGGCCGAGTTATTCTTTGCTAAGTAATGAAATTATCATATAAATGGATGGTCCCAGGACTGGATGTGTAAGTAGAGGAGAAAAAAAAACCATACACATTTATCCCCTATATATGAGAGACAGGATTAAAACTAACAGATTGAGTATGTTTCAAGATTGACTGATTTGCGAATTTGGATGATTTCCAGTTTGGTTATAGCAAAATAACTAAAGTCACATAAAGCGTTCAGAAATAAAAAGGGAAAAAGGTAGGTGTGTGTCAGTGTTTTTCCCCTAGTTAAATTATAAAAAGAGGTAAATCTTTAATTTAGTAAAATATATCTGATTAGGAGGTCTAAACAATTTCCAGTTGATATAAAAAGCAGGCCTTGTGCTGCAGACATCCAAATTTAGACTTCTTAGTGACTGGGTGTTTACAGATAAACAAGAACAAGACAACCTGTTCCCCATTCAGTCATCCATTATTTCAGAGATATTTCCTTACTTAAACAAAAACAAAAACAAAAACAGAGTGACCAAGTGCTGGCAAAAAAGCAGTGGGAACAGGAATGATTTCCAACTTCTTGCCAGCATTGAGTTTCCTTGTGGGAATCTGGCAAGGAACATTGGAGATATCCCTTCCATTCCTTTCCCAGCACCAGCACCAGCCAGTAGCATTGAAGAAGCCACAACCTCCCCAAATTTCATACCCTTTGAGGTCACGAGGCCTGAATTTTGGGTACATTCTGTAACTTAATCCATTTGAGGTACTTTGGTTCAAAAAGTATTGCCCTATATAATGCACTGTTTTGCCCAGTTATATAAGCTATGATGAAAGTCTTAGTAGTATATACTGTAGATACATGATGCAAGTAGCACTAAATCCAGCTACAGTATTTGGCAAGTGTAAGTAAAGTAATGAAAGGGGTGTTCCAGTCACTCTGTTCCAAGGCCTGTGAGAACAATGAAGTTTTTAATAGTTTCCTAAACATCATAAGGGTGGGATCTTCACAAATTTCTTGGGAGGGGGAGTGATAATTCCAGAGGGCAATGCTGCATTGGAGAAGGCAGGCTTCCTGGATCCCACAAGATGAAACTATTTAATCAACAGGACCTGAAACATTACCCCTCTTTGATTGAGCCTGGAAGACCAGAAGTAATTAGAGATCAGTGGTCCCTTAGACAATAGTCTCTTTGCTGTGTAGGGCTTTAAAGATGATAGTTAGCACCTTAAATTACACCCATAATCCAGTTCATAATCAGTGCAGCTTGCAAAGCAGTGTGGTTATGTGACCATAACATAATACTCCCAACATTGTTTGTGCTGCCACATGTAGCTTTTCAGTGTGTTCAGGGGCAGCCCCAAGTATAATACATTACAGTAATCCAATTGTGAGGTGACTAGGGCATGAGCAAATGAAAAGCAGAATAACAAGAGTTAGAAGGGACCTTGGAGGTTTTCTTGTCCAATCCCTGCTCAAGCAGGAGACCTGATATTATTTCAAGCCTCCCAGTCCAAGAAAGGTACAATTGACCCAAGTGATCATGCTGGGCAAAAGCCCTCTTGGCCACAGCTGCTACTTGCTACCTTTTTTTTGAACTGGAGTTGAGAGTCCAAGACGACCCACAGCTCGCACATAAATCTCAAATGGGGAAGTGCAACCTTACTGAGAGATAGTGATGGAATATACACAGGGAGCCACGTGGTCTTGTCAGGATTGAGCCTGGTCTGCTTCTTCCCATCTATAACCATATAACCTCAAGGCACTGGGCTACAACTTCAACAGCATCACTTGACCAGCCAGGATTGAGATATATAAGAGAGAATTACCAGCATGCTGATAATATTTGACCCCAAATTGAAGGATGACCTGACCCAGTGGTTTCATGTAGAAGTTAAATGTAAGATAAATGTTTACTAATCCTACTTTGTACTTTGGGTCAATTGTTTCTCAATATCCAACAATCAGAAATGTTGGATATTTTATAGTACAGGTAGTCCTCGACTTACAATAATTTGTTTAGTGACTGTTTGAAGTTACAATGGCACTGAAAAAGGTGACTTATGACTGTTTTTCCACACTTACAACCTTTGCAGCCTGTCCATGATCATGTGATCAGAATTCAAATGCTTGGAAACTGGGTCATACTTATGACCGTTGCTGTGTCCCAAGGTCATGTGATCACTTTTTGTGACCTTCTAACAAGCAGAGTCAATGGGAAAGTCAGATTCACTTAACTACTGGGTTATTAATTTATCAATTAATAGGAATTCACTTAACAACTGTGGCAATAAATGTCACAAAATGGGGCAAAACTCACTTGACAAAAGTCTTACTTAACAACACAAATTTTGGGCTCAATTGTGGTTGTAAGTCGAGGACTGTCTACTCTTCCAATATAATGGTTGTTTCTGCATTATTCTTCTTCCTCTGTAATATGATATGAGAATTGTTGGGTATTTGCATGTCAATATTTCATAAACTGTATACATATTTAATTAAGTTTTTTTTTCTTTGTTGCAATTCAGAAGTGATTGTTCAGTGCCACCTTCTGGAGTTTTTTTCTTCTCCATCTAGCCAATAGTGATAGTATTTCCAGATAGACTTTCATTCGGATGCTAACCAAATTTGACTGTGTTTAATTTATTAAGATCAGCCAATGTCAACTAGATGCAACCACGCAGCAGGGAAAAACATAGGAGTGAATTAAATAATTCAAAGATTAAGCATTTTTCCTTGCTCGTGTTTTAATGTTATCAACTGCAATGAATAGCCTTTTGGATTCTGTAAAGCAGAAGCAGATTATTCTTTATTGGAAAGGTATCAGAAATGACAGTATTGAGTAACTGGTAGCTGACTAAACCTGTTAGATCACTCTGCTAATGATCACTGAATAGAAATAAAACACACACACAGAGAGAGAAAGAGAGTCTAACCCAGGGGTGAAATGCTCCCGGTTTGGACTGGCTTGGGCGAGTAGGTAGCGATGGCAGCGGGCAGTTCAGAGAACCGGTAGCAAAAATCCCTGCCCCCACTCCCCACACCCAGCTGAGCCGCGCGATCATCAGAGCCTTTTTTTTCTTTTAAATGGCTCTGACCAGCCAAGCTCTGACGATCCCAGCAGGCAACTCAGCTTGGATCGCCAGAGCCATGTAAAAGAAAAAAACTTTTTTTCTTTTAAATGGCTCTGCCTGCTAATCGGTAGCAAAAATCCCTCCCCTTCCCCCCCTCAGCTTGCTTACTATAGCTGCTGGTCGCAATGCCTTGCTGTAATCCCTGCAATTGATTGCATCAGCAAGCAACTGAATCTCCCTGCCTGCAATCAAGCAGGCAGGGAGTTGTGGACTTCAACTCCCAGAATTCCTCAGCCAGCAAAACAAAGCTGGCTGAGGAATTCTGGGAGTTGAAATCTACAAGTCTTAAAATTGCCAAGGTTGGAGACCCTTGTTCAATTGGGTAAGTTTTTTTCCCCTTTGGGAGCTTTAAAAAAAATAGTTAATTGGGGTTTTTTTAAGTTGTTCTTTTTTTAGACCTAGCCATTTAAAGTTTAGGAAGTTTTAAATTTAGCTGCTTTTATATAAAAATAAAAATAAAATAAAATAAAATAATATTTGTGCAGCTTTCTGAGATTTAGTGTGTTTCTGTAGTGTTTCACTCAAACTACACAATCACACAAAATCTCACAAAGCTGTATGTGGAATTTTGTGTGTGTAAAGTGTGAAAGTTGGTTTTTTGGGCTTTTTGTGGCTGTGTGAGGTTCCTGCTTGTTGCAGGGTCCATTTTGGGTCTAGCACAGCTGCTTTTACATTGTGGGTGAGCTAGTTGTGTTGTGTTGTGTTGTGTGTGTAAAGTGTGAAAGTTGTTTTTTTGGGCTTTTTGTGGCTGTGTGAGGTTCCTGCTTGTTGCAGGGGACATTTTGGGTCTAGCACAGCTGCTTTTACATTGTGGGTGAGCCAGTTGTGTTGTGTTGTGTTTTGTAGGGTAAAAAAGGGCAAAGAAGTGACATTGACTTGGCCACGCCCACCTGACCAACAAGCCACGCCCTCCCAGTCACCTTACCACCAAGCCCCGTCCACTAATTAAGCCATGCCCACAGAACAAAAATTTTTAGATTTCACCCCTGGTCTAGCCTTATTTGAGGCTAAATTTATTAGATCTAATTTCTTGAATTCTGTTTTTTGTTATTATTTTTGTTATTGTTTATTCTACTAATTTATGGTATTAGTTTTTAGGAAAGTCATTTCATCTCGCACTCCATTCTATCATTGGTACTACTTGTAAGTCAACTAACTGTTGACTTACAACAGTTCACTTGGTGACTGTTCAAAGTTACAACAGCACTGAAAAAAGTGACTTATGACCATTTTTCACAGTTACAACCTTTGCAGCATCCCCATGATCATATAATCAAAATTCAGATGAACTGAACACAATATTTTAAGAGTGCCTGACCTGTGGGGTTGGAGAGGGGAGGTGGACTTTGAAGTATTCAGTTTGACCAGAATTATCTTTAGGGACAGTCTTTGAAAGAGATCTAAATAGAGAATTGGATTCTGTTTTAACTTGGAATAAAAGTTTTAAAGTATAATTCTCAGACCCAAAGGTGCTTTTTAAGAGGCAGCTGAACTTTCTGAGGGATTTTTTTTTTTTTTTGGTCAATTACCTCTTGAAAAAGCACCTTTGGGACAGCCATGACTTGGATGACTGAGAATCTCCATAGATATAATTCTCAGACTCTCTCTAAATGTTACCATTGGACTTTAATTTTTAATGTTGCAAAAGGGGAATATTATTAAATATACAAGCTAATTTAATTAAACTATATTTAATGCTATTTAATGTTTATTAAATTTAAATTGGTGAGGTCCCTTGATGTGCATAGAACTGTGGGGGATATTTTAATTTCAAGGCTAGAAAAGTTCTATTGCTTACAAGTACAGTTATTTTAGGATGGAATTTCCTTGGATCCAAAAGAACAAGCAATCTGTCACAGGAATCTTATGAGGTTATCTTGCCTGCAGTTATGGCATGTAAAAAAGAGTTTGTATGTAAGATAATCCCTTAGTCAAGCAATTTTGCCTCACCAAAATTTTGGTACTACCAATTAAAATGGATATTTGAAAATACCTCACTCATTCTTCCGCATATAAAAAAGCAAAATCACCTTGAAATTTTTATGCTGTATGTATGTACTCACTCTAAATATTTTTCTACTGAAAACACAATCAAGGTGCCAAGAGCATGCTTGCAGTGCCAATAAGACTGAACTTGCGGTTAGTATCAGGAATGACTGAGTGATGGCCATATTGAAAGCATTTCTCTTTTTCTTTTCTATCATCATCATCATCATCATCATCATCATCATCATCATCATCATTATTATTATTATTATTATTATTATTATTATTATTATTATTAGCTTTAATTTATATGCCACCCTTCTCCGGAGACTCAGGGCGGCTTACAATGCGTTAAGCAATAGCCTTCATACTTTTGTATATTTATACAAAGTCATCTTATTGCCCCCACAATCTGGGTCCTCATTTTACCTATCTCTGAAAGGATGGAAGGCTGAGTCAACCTTGAGCCTGGTGGGATTTGAACTTGCAGTAATTGCAACAGCAGATATTAAAAGAGCCTTGGTAGTACAGGGGTTAAAAGAGCCTTGGTAGTACAGGGGTTTAAGACACCCTGTTATTAAGTTGGTTATTAAGACCAGCTGCCTGCAATTACTTCAGGGTTCGAATCTCGCCAAGGCTCAAGGTTGACTCAGCCTTCCATCCTTTCTAAGGTAGGTAAATTGAGGACCCAGTTGTGGGGGCAATAAGCTGACTTTGTATAAATATACAAAAGGATGAAGGCTATTGCTGAGCACATTGTAAGCCGCCCTGAGTCTTCGGAGAAGGGTGGCATATAAATCAAATTTAAAAAAAAAAATAACAGTGCATTAGTCCACTGTGCTACCAAGGCTCAATTATTGTTGCAGTGCTTCATTTTCTCTTTTCTTTCTGAATTCTCATTTTATTAAGATAATTTTTAAAATTCCAGAATTGAAGATAGTTCAGTTTGCCTCAGTTTTGGCCTTCCCCTTTCATTTCTTAACTTCTGTATCAGCGGTATTAACATATTTGTTTTTTTTGAAAAAAAAATTCCCCATTGATAGAATAAAAGAAATTTGTACAGTCAAATAAAAGTGGTATAAATGCTGGATGGTTTCTTTCCCTTTTTAATTAAGGGGAAAAAAGGCTCAAATGCCTCAGCAAACGGAACTCCTGAAAACTTTTGACATTTGACTCTTAACATTGAATAGAAATATTGACAGGCTTTCAATTGCCCCCACTAATAGGCAAGAATGGCTCTTAGCTTCTCTCTTCTTCTGGGTAAGGCTGATGGGATGAAATGCTGCCATGAGCTATTGTACTGTAGAGTTGATGGATGTTTCCAATCTGAATCCCCTGACAGAACAGTAAAATCTTGGCTTTGCATGCTGTGTACTGTTACCTGGTCAAAAAGAGAAACCTGACAAGTAACTAATGAATAGAGAGACCCGGCTGGCTGTGTTACCTCATTAGAGACAGATAAAATCGGTGATCTTTTCCTTGTTCTTATCTCTCACCTTAAAAGTGGATAAATGAGGGAGATTCTTGTGTTCACATTTGGAATTTATCAGTAGTGAAAGAAGCAAGCCGACAATATGGTATAATGGTTAATGGAGAACTATTTGAAGGCCACGCTCTGGAGGACTTTGGCATTGCCTCTCTTGTTGTCTGGCCTAAATGTGCTTTAATTTTTGTATAACAGATGATTAGTATCTTATTCCAGACTAATATTTGGACATTGAGATATTTAGACATGTTGGCCACAAAACCCCACCTGCTGCTGACATCCAGAGTTTCTTGATTTTGTCTTCTTTGTTGCTTTCTGCTCATTTCCCCCCCTCCAAGCAATTAATCAAATATAGGGGGGGGGGAGTAAAGAATGGTTGCCTTCCAAATCTTCCCATTTTGGACAGTGGATATGGATTGAGTCTACATGGAGGAGGTGAGTGAATGGACATGAGATATAATGAGAGCAAAAAAAGCCCATGGCTAGCAGGGGCTATCTTTATGAAGAGCCCTCAGAACTCGGGGGCTAACATTGATTGTGTCAATCAGTGATATTCTGGGTATAAACAATGGTCATTGTGTGCAATGTAGAAGTAAAGTTGCACTTTCCATTGAATATTTCTTAAAAATCCTAATCTGAATTTATCTGTGTATCTCAGTTGCACTCATGAATATAGCAGCAGCAAATAATTGAAATACATTTCTCAACTCAGGTATGAAGTAAGTATAAAATAATGTTTTATACTTACTTTTATACTTACTACATTTAAAACCAATATCCATGCATTTGTTGATCTAGAATAATGTCCTTCTAAAATTTTGACTTCTCACAGTCTGGGAAGTGGCAAATCTGTGACAGGAAGAGAGCTGCTTAAGTATTATCTAATATCAGCAAAAAGTTGGGGTGGCAGAGAGAAATGGAGAAATAAATTTATTCTTCCCGACATTGTACAGAAAGAATGAAACTATTAATGAGGCTAAAACTGCTTTCAAATCTTCCAAACCACTGAAGTTTGACTGCCTTTAGCTCTTTGTGATTTGTTTATGTGTTTCTTCTGCTTGTGAGGCTTTTTAAATTTAAGGCACAGAAACCAATGAGCTTCAAATCAAATTATAACAGACTGCATAGCTTTACATTTCAAAGAGCTTAAGGGAGAATGAGTGTGGCTCTGAGTATGACTCTTTATGTTGCTTTGCAGAAACTGAGGTGACTTTTTTTTCAAGATTGTATGATTACTGCTGGATTCTAAATCCCTGGCTACTTTTCTGCCAGTTATTTTATTTTACTTTAATTAATTAATTACTGAAATTCAAAAGGACTCTTAGCATCTTATATTCCCCCCTTGTAGGAAGAAAGTTAAAAATAGAAACAGTATAATTACCTTATAAATGAAATTACAAAGAAAACCTTGATATTTGAGAAATCCTTAGACATTGAACAAATTCATAATCAGGTTCACCAGTAGTTCCTACCCAGGGCTCTGGTAAAAACCCAAGTGTCAATGGCTTCCTTGAAGCTTAACAGAGCTTATCTCTACCGATTAAAGAATCTCTTAATGATGAGCATTTATTAAAAAATGTCAGTTAAAATAGTTTAATACTGGATCAAGGGTAGGGCATAGTGAAACTAATGCTGACTGGATTTGTGCAATGTTTCTGAATAAATGGGGAAGTACAGCTTCAGAATGCCCAGAAGTTTGAATGCCCAGGGGTCTATGATTCATTAAAGGAGCCATGTCTCTTTCTACAACTGAAAATATCTGATGTCTGTTTCTATGCCCAGAAATAATGTTTAAATCTATAACTTTTGTAGTAAATTCTAATAGGTTCTACTGTCTCTTATGTCACACTAAATTATGATTAAATAAATCTAATTGTAAACATAACTAATATAATTATCTAGATAATTGTTACCATGCTGATTTAATTTTGCTTTTATATATCCCTTTAATGTTTATTAGTATCATTATTCAACAGCAAGTCTTCACTTTATCTTTGTCTTTTGAACATAAACAGTGTTTGAGTTCTTTAACACAGCACATTTCTTTCTTGTTACAAATGATAGACTTGAAATGTTCAGTGTGACTGGTTGTGAATTCCTAAATATTGAATTGTAAGATTAAAGGCCACTCTTTGAATCTGAAGTGTGGAATGAACGCCATTCATGGTTCCTGTCCTCCCTAGTTTTTCTTTCTTTTCTTCTTTTCTTTTCTTTTCTTTTCTTTTCTTTTCTTTTCTTTTCTTTTCTTTTCTTTTCTTTTCTTTTCTTTTCTTTTATTATTTTCTTTTATTTTCTTTTATTTTTTATTGTGAATGATGAAGGTGTTTGTGTCTTTTGGTATTCTAGTCTTTATTGCAGCTATTCATATATAAGTGGCAGATGCTAATTTACTCCTTTTAAATAACAAAATTAAATGACTTTGGGAACCTCTTTCTGATCAATTGATTGTAGCACTTTAAATGTTAGTTGGAATGGATATAAAAAAATTACAGAAGAGATTGGTTAAAGAGCAGATTATAATCTGTTGAAAGAGAAGTGAGAATGTTGATTTCTGGGCAGGATTCAAAAACTAAGCTAACAGTGGTATTTAATACTAGGTCTTTTGACTTTTAATGATTGAATGCCTTGAAACAACATAGAATCTCAATATTGATTAAGGGAGAAGGCAACCATTTTAATTTTTACTTTGTAGCTTGCAGTTTGATTTTTTCAATTGATCTCTATTGATGAAAAACAATGATCCTGAGCTAGTTAATAGAAAGCATAGCTGCTGCAAAGGTCACAAGAATCAGTTTCTAACCTTTTCTTTCCTGGCTGCCTGCGTTTAGCTTTTGGGAGGAGGGGGGGAAGAAACACTTACAAGAAGCTTGTTTTCTGTCTCAGCATCTCTCCTATCTGACAGCACAGCCTGGTAATTGGCTTGCCTTCCATCCTGGCACCACAGTGGAAAAGCTCTCAGCTAGTTCACTCTCTTTGGGTTAAAGTAATGAGACCGCCTGGGATAATTCACACAAGTCCCCAGCTGCGCTGATTGCTATTTGGGAGGTGGCTGATTGCAAAAAGGGAGAAGGACCACATAGGCTGCTGGCTTTCCCCTGTGCTCACTAGGCCGCCTTCCCCTCTTTGGGACTACTTTCCAACCACTCTTTAAGTCCTATGCTTCAAAATCTTTGTGTGAATAGTAATGTCTTATCTTATCTTTCAGACTATCACTCAGAGAGTGTTAAGCTCAGTTCTAAATAACAAATACAACAGCTGGGAAACATGCCTAGTCCTTAAAATTCCCTTCAGGGAATGAACAATTGTACTTAGCTTCTCTGAATTATCTTTTAGGAAGATGTTCTGTAATTTTTCATTCCACTTTTATTCTGGGTGGCAGTATTAAGTGCAGATTCTTTTCTTTCTGAGTACCATTCACATTCCTGTGTACCATATTTTATAATAAGCAGTGGCCTTTTGAATTTTGCTTGATAAAAAAAAAGTGAGTTTGTTCCACTGAATTAACCTACTGGTTATAGCTGCTTCGGGATTCTTTAAAGACAGATGCATCTCTGAAATTTGAAATGATCAATTCTCCTTTTAACCCTAATACTTCTTTATTTAATTGATTAGAATAATTAGACATGCAGGCCATCAAATCTTCATGAGGCTTGAGTTGCATATAGAGAAGGTTACATACCCAATATAATATAAAAAGAACAAAAATAATGGACAACCACCCAAGAAATGTAAAACATATCTAAAAAAACATAACATACCAAAGAGTTCACAAATCATCCCAGCCTGGGCCTGCTGGAAGAACCAATTCTTCATGGCTTCTTTTCAAATCAGTTGATTAAAATAAGTACTCAGAATTCTTGAAACTTTATATATAGTGAAAAATTTGTTCCACTGTTTATCAAGATACCATTTATGATGAAAATATTGATATCCTCACTTTAGAAAATTTAGTTGGATTTCTTTAACTCTAGGATAAAATTCTTAAACTTAACATTCTCTTTCTGAATCTCATCTTGAATATGATTTTAAAAGCCTTTTCCTCATGTTTGTTTGGCTTTTCAAAATTATTCCAGCTTCTTTCTGTATATGTTATACATATACATACATACATACATACATACATACATACATACATACATACATACACACACACACATATATATATGTACTTTATATTATATATATGACATATGTAGTAATGAATGTTTCTTGTTCTAATCAATAACAATATTCCTAAAATTTAAAGAAGCCATCTTCCATCTCAATAACTTTCTTTTTTCTTATCCTGTTACAGTTTGCTGATCATATTTCTTAATGTGGTATACAAAAAGAACACAATATGTAGAAAGTGATAGACTCTAGAGGCATCATTAACTGTGTTCTGTTTGTCTAAGAGCAGCCATGTAACCTCTGTTGTCTCTGCAACTGTGTGCGCCCTCTCATAAATACACATAATTTACAGGATCCACTGTTGTATTCTATGTTTGGAACCATTAGCAGTATTTTTCCCTTAGAAATCTTTTGGGAAATAGAGTTCATTGCTTCCTTATATAGATTTCTAAGGAGGTCTCAGTCAAGAGTTCTGGTAGATAAATTCAAACTAGTCACTTGATAGATAGCAAAATAATAGTTTTTCCTCCTTTCAAAGAAACCATATACAGATATTTTTCTTTACAGTTATGTAGTTTATATACCCCTATGTTGCACACACTACTTCTCTCTCTTTGTTGCATATATATTATCCACCTTACTACTCTTTCTGCCTCTTACTGTATGTGTTACTTTGCCTCTCTCACACCCATACTACTGTTGGAAGAAATATCTTCTGGGTTCAGCTCCAAGTGGGGAAAAAGACACTGGAAACATGGAGACTGCTTGGAAAGATGGTTTAATGATGGACAGGATCACATGGCTTGAGTTCCTGAACAGAAAAGGGGCGAGATACAGCAAGTCCCCGGGTTTTATGCTCTCTCTGGCTTTGAACTTCCTGGGGCCCAGAAAGAGTATCCTGATTGGTTGTCAGACTCCCAGGGGGTGGGGGTCTTAGCTAGCCTTGCTGGCTGATGTAATCTTCCCAGGTGCCATGTGGTGAGTTTCTGTTGCTAGATGGGTCCCATTGTGTTAGTTTCTGTTAGATGGGTCCTATTGTGTTGCAGATGATGGTCCTTTGACAAAGGATTGGGTTTCTGCCTCTGGCCCATTAACAAAGGGTGGGGGGCAGGAAGGTGGGAGCTGCTTTGTCTTTAAAACATGCTTCTCCATTTCTCATCCAGGGAAACATAATATTTTGTCTTTTTAATATTTCCCAAAATATTTCATTCTTCTAGGAAAGGGGTGGGTGATACTTTCCTACACTACCATTTCTTTTTATATTTTCCTCAGTTTAGATCTTGGCTCTTTTTCATATGACAAAGCTTTGCAATTGTTGGAAAAGCAAGTCAGAGATTTGTCTGGTGGCCATTCTATCTTTCATATGAGGACCCAGATTGTTGGGGGCAATATGCTATTTAGTATATGTCGATTGTTGTAAGCCGCCCAGAGTCCTCGGAAAGTGGGCGGCATAAAAATATGATTAATAAAATAATAAGTAAATAAAATAAATATATCTTTATCATTCTCCCAACACTTCAAAGCAATCAACAAAAGCTCTCTTTAAAAACTCTCTACCCTTGTGACTAATTACACAAAGTAATTATAACTTCTTTTTAAAATTCATCTGATCTCTTTTGATAAACATCTATACTTGTCTTCAAGTTATTGCCCAACAATGAATTAAAGCTATCTCTTTACAAATAGTTCTAGAGCCTACAACATTTTGCCTGGCATCATTGTCAACTTATTGTCTTTCTCCTTCTTTGTTTTGACAAAAACGTTTTGGTAGTTTTAAAAAACAGCCAATACATCATTATTACTGAAAATAGAAGGCATGAGAAAGAGGAAGAAAATACTGCAGTTATGCTAATTCCAGTGGGGGATTCCATTTTATGCAAGAAAATTTTCTGTCACCATTTAGTACTTTTAAAAACAAAAGTGCAACAATTATGGCCTTGGGGGTTTGCCCATGACCTACCGGTATTCCTAATGCAGTCCAGAGTGGGCGGTGCCAAACATGTCAGCCATAACATGCCTGCTTCACCCTTTAAAACCCCTAATCCTTTCACAAAATTTATCTGGTCATCTGGTCATTTTAAGAGTGTGGCTCGTGACATGCTTGTTAAAACAGGTGTGACCTTTTAGCCCTGTACAAGTCATAAACTATTATTTATGTTTTAAATTTAAAGATAAGAGATCAGTGATGTGAATTAAATATGATGGTAAATATTGTTGGTTACGTCTCTCTATTTTTTTTTTCTTTTCTTTTCTTTTCCACGCAAACTACCTTGAAAGTGAAACATGGGAGTGCACATAAATAGCACAAAGGAATAATGTTTAGGTGCATAATTTGTATAGTTAAGTAGTAGAATGGAATTAAATATGAATTTATTATACTTATAGGCAATAGGAAACTTCAATAGATTATTCCCAAGAGAAGAGAGCAATGCATTAAATTTGAATGTGCCCTTTTCCGTTTACCCTTTTCATTCAGTGCAGATGGGGAAAGGGGGAGATTCTTCTATTTGATAATGAACAAGGTCAGCGTTTGCAATCTGAAGAGATTGCCAAAACAGGCTCACAAGTAAAAACAATCCTGTATAGGAAGTGCTTTTTACATTTTTTGAACAGCCAGTCTTGTTGCAAAAACCTCTTTCTTTAGCTTGAAGGACTGGCAGGGTAATTTGTTAGGTCATGCAATTCACAGAGAGAAGGGGAATGAATAGCTTTCTACACATATGTATAATCTGTCCAAGGTGATGGTCACTGCAGGCCCTGAATTAGATTGACTTCTCAGATTGCAAGGCATTCATATTGCAGTATTCACACTTGCACAATGTTGCACTTAAAGGATTTTACCAAGTTGGACAGTTGTCACTTCCCGGTTCATCTGGTTATACTGTTGTATATGTCTGTGCGTGTATACTAGAATGCAACCTCCTCAAAGTGTGATGGAGACAGATGAGGTGTAAATTGCATAGTGGACTGTATTCTTTAGGTGAAAATTAAAAACTTTCCTGCTTTTTGTGCCAGTGTTTCTCACTTTCCAGCTTCCTGCAGGCTTTAAATTGTTTATCCCTGCCTTTTACTGCAGAAGAAATATTATACACTGATTCTTTCTTTGTTTCCAATGGGAAATATTATACACTGATTCTTCCTGTTTCCAGTGCTTGGACTTATTATTGACCCTCAAGATGCTTGCCTTACATTTGTCCTAGCAGAAAGTTTATCTTAAATCTAAATTGAAGCTATTCTTCAAAAATTTGATAGTTATCTTTGGATGCAGATTGTAAACAAAAGATTTGCTGGAGCGGGGGTTTATTGTTAGGCCATTGATCCGGCTTTGACATGTGTACCATACCTTTTTCAACTTCTAGTTGATTGGATGCAGGGAAGAGTGTGTTAGATTGCAAAGTAGACAATAGATTAGGGTTCTTAGTTTGCTTACTAAGTGAGCACACCTAGGATAAAATCAAACTTTGATTGCAACAGTGGTTTACTAGCCAAAATGTAGCCAAATTGACTCACATTCTCCTTACTGTTTCGTATGGAATGCTGCACGCAACTTGGGTATGGTTAAAGTTAAAAACCTAACCTGACCAGAAGCATAAAGATTGGTGGAAATAAAAATAAATTGGCATATCTAGTTATGACAAAGAAATGTGGAAAATTGTGACATAAAATGTATAATATGAACATGGCAACAAGCTTATATTAACAAATGAAAATTTAAATGAATAAACTGTATTTTGTAAGACTGCAATTATAAGAAAGGGGAAGTATATACAGTAGTACATCTTTATTATTTATTTTAATACAAGGAAATTAAAAAGGATAAAAAACAAAAAATTGAAGTAAATATTGTAATATAATCATACTTTTTAAACAACGTGTTAAGCCTTGACCCCACAGAATAATAATAATTAGTCTTTTCATTATATCTCTTTAAGAGCTAATTCAGAGTGGCTCTGTTTTTCCATCATAAAAGGGTAATACTGTTTGCTTTGTCCCAGCTAAATAAATCCACAGTTCTTCATATAATGATAGAATCAGAGTGATATAATTCAGAGTCATATTCACATCATTAAACTAAAGCACCTTCCCAAATTTATATTAAGAAATCAATGAATATTAAAATTAAAAAAAGGATAATGGAACAAGTATGGATAATATGTGTAAGAGTCCTCTCCATCATTTTATATTTCCAGAATAATGATGCTAGCATTCAAACTTTATTAAACTAAATTCCTCTTTCAATAAAATGATTTAAAATTTTATTGGCAATTAGCTGATTTAAAGTATTAATACCCCTATTACTCTGTTAATGTAAAAAAACAAAAAACACCTGCAATTTTTAGATGGGGATTGTCCCTAAATTTATCAGGTGAATAAAGATCAAAATTATATTTCCAAATAAAGTTAAATTTTATACTTTTATCAAAATATATTTCAAAGTTTGCAGAATTTAATATTGGAAATACAATAGAAACTTGAATGCAAAAAGAACCTAGCCCCTGCCATGAGGTCAGGGGAATCATGAACAATTTTTTACAATGGATTTGGGACTTGATCACTTGACTTTCATAGAGAAATGGAAGTTTAACCAATGCTAATATCTGAAAATCTGTAAGATTAAAATCCCCCTCAACACAAATTTTGTAAAGAGTGTTAATGACTTATACACTCTGCTTGAAATACATTAAAGTTGTTAAAACGGAAATCCCTTTGAGTTATATCAAACTTGATGTAATATTATTTTTTATAATATTTAACTTTTGCCATAAATTCACTGGGATTTTAAACTAGTTATATTAAAATCAATCTGAGATGAACAGTTTGAAATATTCACATCTAGTTAACTGATTTTCACCCTTGGATAATTATTTCAAAATATTTAATGAAACGTAAAGCACCGAGTTAATCTTAGCTTTTACAGGTTAGAACAGATACCATAAAGCCTATAGCAGTAATGGCTAACCTTTTTGCCATCATGTGCCAGGAGTGGGGGTGGGGTGGGTTTACGTGTGGATGATCACACTCATAATTCTATGCGCCCTGACCCCACGCATACGCGCATGACACCCCCCGCTCCCCCAGCTCCTGGCATGCGATGGCACGGTAGGCCCATTTTTTGCTCTCCCCAGCCTCCAGAACCTTTATAGGAGTCTGGGGAGGGTGAAAACAGCCTTCCCCACCCCCCCGGAGGCCCACTGGAGGCCGAAAACGGCCTGTTTGCCAACTTCCGATGGCACAGGAAGGCCCGTTTTTCTCTTTCCCCAGCCTCCAGAGCATTTCTAGGAGTCTGGGAAAGGCGAAAACAGCCTTTCCCACCCCCCCGGAGGCCCTCTGGAGGCCGAAAATGGCCCATTTGCCAACTTCTGGTCCCACTGGAAGTTGGCAAACGGGCCATTTCTGACCTCCAGAGGGCTTCCAGGCAAAATAACTTTGTTGGGTCATCAAGTGGTTCTTGTCCATGTTTTTCTCTCCTGGAACCAAATTCTTTTGGACTCCAAGATCCTTCTCATAATTACTACCATTGCATTTGGTTTTTCGTGCCTCAGTATAGAACCTTACTTTCCTCACCACTGAATTTCATTATGTTAGATAGGGCCCAATGTTCAAGTCTGTTGAGATCCTTCTGTATTAGTTCTATAGTTTGTTGATTTATTTATTTATATCCTGCCTTTTTTGTTTTTATAAATAATTCAAGTTGGTGAACATACCTAATACTTCTTCCTCTTCCTATTTTTCCCAAAGTAGCAACCCTGTGAGGTGAGTTGGATTGAGAGAATGACTGGCTCAAAGACACCCAGATGTCTTTCATGCCTAAAGCAGGACTAGAATTTATTTCTCCTGGCTTCTAATCTGGTACCTTAGAATATGTGACACAGCAAAATAGACTGGCTATTGAAACATATACAGTATAGAATAACTTATTTCATCTCTGAGTGATCACTTTGCTTGCTGCTGTGCAGTGAGATGTAATTGAATTCCATGAGATGTCTCTTGAATACCATCTCTTGAAGAGGGTATTCAAGAGAGGGGATATGGTCTCCATGCAAAAATCTATTCTAAAATAGATAAAAAAATCTATTTTAAAGAGTAAGTACAAAAGAAATTTATTGGCTGCTGAAGGTAAATCACAATTAGGTGGAAACAGAGGATGTAATAGATTGGGTTATTTTAAATGGGGAAGGAAAGAGTAATTTAGGTTATGATATGTTAAAACAGAAGAGGTGGGGAATAATTATACTATTCTAAAATATTATTTTATTTTATTTTTTAGAGAGCTTAAAAATTTCTAGTCTTAGATAACTGAGGTGGGTAGTGGATGGATTCCAATGTACCTCCTTTCATGGGATAATCACTCACTTTTCAACAGGGCTATTACCCCATCAGGCCATGAGTGAATTACGTTCTCTGTGTTAGGAGGGTGGGAGTTAGAGACAAGGAGGGATGAATTTTAAACCAATTAGAATAAATCTTTCTGCAAATGTTGTGGGCTTCTATTTGTATTCCACAGGGCCTTGTTACAAATAATGAAAAAGTAATGACTGGTTTTAATGAGGCGGAGAATTATCTCTAGGCAAGAGATATCATTTAATCAGCAATTGCTTTTATCTATTTTAAATTGTGTCTAGTGATGCAGAAGTTAAGACATGAAAAAAGGTTTTATATAATGTTGGAGACAGAGGGGGCCTTTTTATCTCCCCCTTTTTTCAGAGCTTTAGATCTTGAAAAAGCTGCATTGGGGGCTGAAAAAATAATAAAAAGAAAGGTAAGGAATGGATTATTATGGTTCCTTTGCTCATGAAAGCTCTGCTGTGGATGTTTGATCTCTTCATAATAATTGTGATACGAATACCAGGAAGGAATTGGTGGAGTTTCTGACTTGTCAAAGATGGAAAAGGGATCCTGAATGTTCTATATTTATTTTTTATTTTATTGCAATTTATATGCCACCCTTCTCCCGAAGGACTCAGGGTGGCTTACAAGATAAAAATTCAACAATATGAATTAAATATAAATTAAAATCCAATTAAAATTAATTAAAATTATTACAATGTAAAAACGGGTCAACGGGTCAGTCCATTTGATGAAAAAGCCACGTCTTCAGTTCGCAGCGGAAGGAGAGGAGGTCGGGGGCTTTCCCAAGCCCGGTGGGCAAACCATTCTAGAGGGTTGGCGCTCCCACAGAGAACGCTCTCCCCCTGGGGGCTGCCAGCCGACATTGTCTGACTGACGGCACCATGAGGAGGCCCGCTCTGTAAGAGCGCACAGGATGATGGGAGGATGGCAGAAGATGGTTCTGCAATAATCTGGAAATAAAACATATTTTAGTGAAAAAATACATTTTTATTTATTCTGATTCTGCACTTTTTTCTTTTATATTTGCCCACCCTCCATCAAAATATTATCAACTTATTCTATATCAAAATATTTAAAATAATTACAGTTATTGTCCTTTATAAATAGAATAGCACTTACAGTATATACCACTTCACAGTGTTTTACAGCCCTCTCAAAGTGATTTACAGAGTCAGCATATTACCCCCAACAATCTACTGTAGGTCCTCTGAAGATAGGTTTACACTTTACATCTAACCCTCCAAATCATGTCATTAAAACTGTCCATATTCTTTCTGTAGGAAAGTGATAAAGTACTCATCCAAAATTAAACTTTTGTGGGGTCCTACAAGTCCTTGTATCCTTCTACTAAATAACTTTTAGAATGCGTACTCAGACCCTATAGGTGAATTCTGTAAAAGAGTTCTCCCTCCTTCCTGTTTGCACTTTATTTTCCTTTCCTGACTGTCTATTACATTTGAAATGGGTAGGCTATCAACCATTATATGCTTTTAAAACCAAACTGGAAAGCTCTTTTCACCCCAGTTTTCAATGCTTTTTTATTGTTGTTGTTGTACATTTTGCAAATTATCATTTGCAGATTTTGGATATAATAACTATGTACAATTTACTGTTAAATTGGAAGTGAGAGGGAAATCAAAGAGGGAAGCATCTGGCTTGTTGAGATGTTGCCAATCATGCATAAACTATGAATCCATTGGAATTGTAATACAACCAGTTGACTGATGTTCTTCCCATATCCAACAGAAGGGACCTATGTGGCCAGAAGGATCAGTATTGTGAAGAAACATTTTCTCCATCATTTTTATTGTATTTATTTTATTAGAGAATAGCATTGTGGAATGTAACAATGTATCTAGTGGGCTGGCTTACCACGAGATGGAAGATTGAAGAGAAAGAAATATTACCATTTAATAAATAATAGTATAAGTCTTATATTCTAGTTAGCATATTTCACATAACTACCCGCTATATGCATCCTATGGTATTCAATTCTTGAGGAGGGAGACTATAATGAGGATAATGCTTATTTTTCTATTATTATAGTGGCTAAAACAAGTGCAAAATTAATTTTGAAATATCAGTTTTGAAGATTTAGACTACTAAAATTAAATTTGATTCAATGTGCAACAACAACATCTATTTTAAACCTTATAATTTGAATGAAAATTAGTTTGAAAGCATGCAAATGCAAGTAGATAAATAGGTACCATTTTGGTGAGAAGATAACAGTGTTATGTGTGCCTCAGCATATTGTCATGCTGGCCTCATGACCAGAGAAACATCTTCAGATAATGCTGGCTCCCTTAGCTAGGAAACAGATGAGTAGTGTCCCCTAGTGTCAGATTCGACTGGACAGGGAAAGCCTTTACAGTTTTATATATATCCACATGCTGATTTCCAGTCTAATCACACCAGTTTTATGACAAAGGACACATTAGGCACACTTTCTGCCACTTAATAGCCTTTAGTAATTTAGATCGTATTTTCCTGAAGTGGGCAAAAGAGCTACATGGGGGATGGGGATCAAATAAGATGTGCATGTATGTTTTTGCTGAAGATACTTTTAAAAGCAGATGGTATAAATAATGAAAAGATTGCAGTCTTAATGCAAAATTGCAGTCAATTTTGGAGCATTTTAAACTATACAATCCCAATAATCCTATGCTTATTGGAGAAGTCAAATACCATCTCAAAATGGTTAACTTAATCCTCAAATGTTCATTCATCTGCCAAATATAGACTTGCATCTGGTAAGTATTTATTTATTAACTAGATTCCATCCTGCTTTTATTACTTTAGAAGTAACTCAAAGCAGATTTGCGCACATTCTGCCGCGCCCTCAAAACATTTTTATTCCAGCAGGCTGGTCTGGCTTGACTCTCCCTTTTAATTTGCTTTTAAGTTTTATACAAATTGGGTGTTTTTAAATTCGTTTTTTGGGCCAAAATTATTTAATATACTTTTAAATGGGTTTTAACTTTTGTATGATGTACTTTTATCTTGTGGCTGTTCACCGCCCTGAGTCCTTCGGGAGTAGGGTGGTATATAAATAAAATAAAATAAAATAAAAATAAAATAAAAGCAAACAAACATATAGTGCATAATATTCTTTCTTTTTCCTATTTTTCCCATAACAAACACCATTGTGAGGTGGGTTAGGCCAGGAGAAAGTGACTGGCCCAATTTCACTCAGCTGGCTTTCATGCCTAAAACAGAACTAGAATTCACAGTGTAATATGGTTGGGAAGTAATCACCAGAAGGTTGATTATCAGCGAAGAACATTTGTAAAGAAGGATCCAAGCCAAGTTGATCTGGATCCCAGTTCTGGAAGAACTTTTTTTCGTATGTGTTTTTACTGGCTCCAAATAGGATTGCAGAGTCATCTTTTCACCTCCCCAACCTCCCAATCAGATATTTGTTCTTACAGTTACCTATTCCTTTTATTGGTGAAGTGTCATAAGTATGCAGATTACACCAGGGGTGAAATGCTCCCGGTTCAAACCGGATCGCCTGATCTGGTAGCGATGGAGGCGGGTGGTTCGGAGAACCGGTAGCAAAAATCCCTGCCCACCCCCCATGCCCAGCTGAGCCAAAAAGGCATTTTTTTCTACAACCTCTTCGGCTGAAAAAATGCTTTTAAAAGTAAAAAAAAAAAGCCTCTGATGATTGCGTGGCTCAGCTGGGATCATCAAAGGCTTTTAAAAGCATTTTTTCTACAACCTCTTCAGCCGAAGAGGTTGTAAAAAAAATGCTTTTAAAAGCCTCTGATGATCCCAGCTGAGTTGCCTGATTGTCAGAGCCTTTTAAAAGAAAAAGAGCCTCTGTCGATCAGGCAATTCAGCTGGAATCATCAGAGCCTTTTAAAAGCATTTTTTACAACTTCTTCGCTGAAGAGGTTGTAGAAAAAAGGTTTTAAAAGTAAAAAAAAAAATTAGCCACACACATCCAGTCACATTATCCCCAAGCCACACCCACAGAACTGGTAGTAACAAATTTTAGATTTCACCACTGGATTACACCCAGTTGCCAATATTGCCAACCCCTAGAGATTCTGTGGAAGATATTAATAGATGTTTGGGGGCTGTAAGGATCTGAATGGGACAAAACTACTCAGATTAAATTATTCCAAGTTGGAAGTGCTCTTTGTCAGGTTCTGACAGTCTTGATTACTTATTTTTGTGCTACATTCCCCCGAAAGAGTTGTATGTGACTTGAGGATAGTCTGGGATTCTCAATTGTTGTTGAAATGGAGAAGTTGTTGCTGGGGAGCCTTTAAACCTGGTATGGTTTGATGCATCAATTATCACCTTACTTATACAGGATGCCTCACAACAGTTACTCATGTCTTGAGCACAACCTAGTTAGAGTACTATAACACATTTTATGTTCAGCTGCCTTTGGAGATGAGATCTACAAATGCAACTTACAAAGCAGGTTGCAGCAAGACTGCTAATGGAGCAGAGATGAGATGAGTAATATGGATTTTGAAATCACATTGCACCATGTATTTAAAGATAATGGCCTGCATTGTGAATTGATTTGCAACTCAATTTACAATATTGATCATTACATATTACATACTAATTGGAGGCTTTATGCAACATAGAAGCATAATCTTAAATGTTTAACTAATACCCCCCATATATTTTGCAGTGCAAAAGTATGCCTAGGGACAAGTGACATTGTTTTATGACTTGTACTCTAATGCACAATTACATGATGGGATAGCTTGTACAATGAATTCATGTCTTGTTGAATGTGTAAATAAGTGAATAAATGTGACTATGATCAGGTAATTTCAAGTTGTTTTTAAATCTCTGGCGATTTAAAAAATACATACTAACTTTTCTGAAAATATAATTATGTTTCTTCTTTTTGGTTGAGTCACACATACTCGTAAACTGAAAGCTAAAGACATTATGCTGCTTATATAGTTGGGTATAGGTGTGCAATAAGAAAGCGAAATACCCACATTAATTCTATGCTTGATCCAGATAAAATACAGGATTATATTTCTTAGATTGTACTATTTGTTTCCTAATCTCTGAATCTGCTAGGAGCAATAATAGCAAATAAAATCCATGTCTTATTATGTCATTGATTATTTTTGCCTGCAAACTATATTTGAATCTTTTGGGATGTTCTGTGAGCGTAGAACACAATTAGACTTGCAAGGTTCTGTTGTTATAGCCAATCTCAATAAAAATAGTTTTAACCCATCTAGTCCACCTAGCGGGCATAGTAAGTATCTTTAACAAGCTCAGGAAAGGACACCCTCTAAACAGCATAGCATTTAATGGGTGAAAATCATTAATGACATAGAAAGTGCTCCAAATGGCCCTCTTACTCTCAGCTGTGTGCTTAACAAAAAAAGAAGAAGAAAGAGAATGTAGAACATGTTATACTGCAGAAGAAGATTCCCAGCCAGTTCAGGGGATTACAAGATTACAAGACTACAGTCACACTTATTTAAGCGTGAAAAGAATTAGTTTTACTGATGAATTATTATCCTTCAATCTGCAAGGGGAACTCAGGTTGCTTTGCAAAGGGGGTTGTTGAGATCAGGCATGGTTGAAGCCTGTAGCTGCGCTGCACTGCCCCAATTAGATAACAATTTGAAAGACAAACACACAAAAACTACATGTTCCAAAATGATGATGCTTGCTTACAAATACTATTTATAATATAATATTATTAATGCAGCAGGGACATTCTGTGGTAGCTTCCACTGTTTGTACCAGAGCTGTTTGACAACCTACTTCCAGTCACTCTGGAATCAGCCATTTCTGACCTTTCAATGATAACATTTTAATACAACAGGTAAATTTTAATCCTAAATAGTTATGTCATCATTGCTGCCTGATTTTCATATGATAATATTTTCCAGAGAATTTTCACACTATACTATATCAGATGTATTTTTTATAAGACAGTATATATGAAAAAATACACATATCTCTTACATTTCTATGGCTATCCAGTTCTAAACTTTCATGTACAAGTTAAAAGCAATATAAAAACCTTATTCGTTCTAGAAAATACTGCCTTCTGAACAGAAAACGATGTGTATATATATGATGTATATATATGTGTGTGTTGTCTTTGTTCCTCCTTTTCCTTTCTTCAATTTCTTAGTTGGTTCTCAAAGCCCTCATCAGGTAAGATCTTAGGGCTTTCTTAATTTTCTAGAGAAAAAAATATCAGGGTATTAGATTTTAGTATTTATTAAACTTTATTTAATCAACTAGAAATATACAACTGACAACAACTGAACTCACTAAATGTCAGACTAACAGCCTACATAAATTAAATCAATGAGTTAACATAGAAAATAAAATGCATTAAGTTTTCACAATCAATTATTATTTTTAAACAAGAAGAAAATAGGACCAGACTAAAGCTATTAAAACTCGTACCAGTGATTGTGCGTAAATTGCATCTTGGAATTTTCTTTTACTTATAATGCATTTTTTATATAGCATAATGTAAAGTGTCATGGCATATTTTAGCTGCAAGAGAAGAGAGAAAAATCCACAGCTTCTTGACATTTCAATATCCATGGTGACAAAATAATGTAGGAACAACAAGCTTCAACAACAAGCTTCAAGGAAACAGCTCTTCTTTGGCTTTAGAGGGCAAACTTCCTATTGTAAATTTTAAGAATTGGGAATGGAAATATCCTAAATGTGGGTAATCATGGGACCATCTGAGATCCTGTAAATTTTAAACTACATCCTTAGATTTATCAAACATATGTGAATTAATGGAACAATTAAGTTTCTTTAGAAGGCACCTTGCTTGTACCAGTTTTCCCAGTGCATTTTACAGCTACAGAATATTGTGTCATGCATGGTGAAAATGAAACCCATCATGAAGTGATGCTGGGCACTAGAAATGTATTATTCTGGCATCTTTAATCTTAACATACAGAATTTCAGTAACAGTGGACTCTAAGCACTGTGAAATCTGTTCCCTGAAGACAAACCTTTCAATGTTCAGATTGTTTTCTTCAGATGCTAGTAAATGAATATAATGAACAAAATTATTTTGCTTCTTGTCACATTCAATTAATCCACATTTGCCCTACAAACCATCCTTGACATTGTTTCCTTCATCATAGGGCAATTGTTGCCACATTATTATCCATGTATATGGATGACCTTAATGTTTATTGGTACATGGCCGTTATTTTCCACAGTTGCTTCATTCTTCAGGCTTTTCATCACAGATCTTGACCCCTTGGACTATGAAACATGAATTAAAATTTAAATCCTTTTAAAGAAAGGCTTATGGTGGGGTACAGATTAGGTTATATTTTTCTGTGATTTAAAGTTGAACGAATAATCCGTGAATGTTGACATATGTAACATGTGTAAGTAGTATTTGAATTTTTAAGCAGCTGAATCTGTCCAAGCCATTCCTCTAGTGCTCATGTTTGCCTTGTGTTTCCAACAAAGTAGAACAGGACAACTGTGCTGACTGAACAAATTCAGCGCAGTCATCCTGTTCTACTTTGTTGGGACTTCTACTTTGTTGGGATGCCAAGAATCCAAATGTTGATCTCGTGACCATGGGGATGCTGCAATGGATGTAAATGTAAAAAACGGTCATAAGTCACTTTTTTCAGTGCTGTTGTAACTTCAAATGGTCACTAAATGAACTGTTGTAAGTCAAGGACTATCTGTAATTGTCTCCTTCATCCCTTCATAAACAATTTTAGTAGCTTATCACCATCAGTGGAACAACTTGCCTCCAGAAGTTGTAAATGCTCTAACACTGGAAGCTCGTTAAATTATAAATTATTATTAAATCAGTAGAATGTATCCTCTTTCACCCCATAACTCATCTTTTAACTAAAAAATAAAATCCAAAACCCCCTCATCATTCTTTTTCAGTAAAAGTCCAGTAAGGAAAGCCAGACTTAACTAATTTTCTATTTTAATCTTGAGCAAATAAGTCAACCCTGTATTCTTTCCCTGTACTTTTAACTATCTGCATTTTAGCCCTTCAGATATAATCCCAGAACTTGATTCTGATAATCTTTTTTTGTTCCCAAGAATTTTTTGGAACTTTGAGAGATCATTAGGTAAAATTTGTCTTTTTTAAAAATCACTTCTTACAAAGTCTTTCAAGACCTTAATAAACTTATTTTGTATATTCAATAAGAGAAGCTTATCCAAATCAGTTTTCTGGCTTAGTAATTGTACATCTCCCTTAAGTAATGAAATCCACTGATTTTATTTATATATCCAATGCATCTTTTTTCATTTCCTTCTCATTGCTTAACACATTTAAATTCACTTTCAAATTAATTTCAATTTCATCTGGTGTATGTTCTTCTTCTTCTGCAACTTCATTAACATACAATTTGTCATATTAACTAATTTCAAAGACCAATATTCAAAAATATTCATCAGAGCTTTTTGCTCCATTCTTTATTAACAAAACAAAATTATTATCCTCTAGCTCCCTCTAATGTGAAATCTTCATGTTTCCTGTTAAAAATATCCAAACAATTGCCATTTCCTACAGGAAGTTCAAAATTATAATTCCAAGTCCATTTGGACTTTTAATATCTTATTAACTTTCTAAAATCCATATTCTAAGTATCTTTTTGCTATTTAAGAAAAAAAAATATTTTGCCAGAATTTTAAAATCACAAAAAAAATTTCCCCAAGAAGCCTGAAGCATCTTAATCTTTCGAAAGCAATGGGAAAAAAATCTGTAATTAAAGAAGTAATTAAAAAGTAAAAAGATTATGTTATAATCATGAGCTTAGACGGTATCCCTTGACTCCCAGCCACTCAACTCATAAGCCCAACACCAATTCCTGGGGTCTGCTCATGAGGAGCAGCTGTCTGTGGAGTCATGTGGGTTATCTCAGCTATCTCTTCTTCCTCTGGAGAGATTTTACCAGTCCAGATCCAGCATTCAGCCATGATTTTCCTCATAAATGCTGCCCTGTTATCAGCAGGACATCAGTTCACCATAGCACTCACCAGAAGTCTATGATTCAATTTATATTTTAATGAATTCAGGTTAAGCTTTAAATTACATTTTAATTAGAGCAAGTGCCTGTTGCTAGCAATTAAGAAGGCCTCCTCAGTGGAAGAGAGAGCAGCAGCAGTTGAGCAGGAGTTGTGGGGGAGGATTTCAGTCAGGGTGACTGAAAAAATGTGATCCCATCCTGTCCCTGACAGCTAGTAGATGACAGACTAGAAGATATTGGAGCTCAGTAATGAGGATTTTGAAGATGTGGGGAAAAAAAGGTGTCCTAGAGTCTGAATGAGGAATCATTTGTTAATCTTTTCTTTTTCCTTTGGGTCCATTACCTCTTCATATTCTGGGTAGTTCCCTTAAGGTAATGAGATCTCATGAAAATAGACTGATATCTTATTTTTAGTTATTTAATTCATGCCTTTAGAATTATTATTTAGATTTTGTTTAATCCTGCCTTATAAATAACTCAAGGCAGTGAACTCCCTCCTTCTGTTTTCCCCATGACAGCCAACAGAGTGAGATGAATGGGGCTGAGAAAGAGTGTCTGGCCTGAAGTTACCCAACTGGCTTGCTATAGTCTGTAGTAGTTCAAATTGTACATGAGATACTTTGACTCTTCTATTTCTTTCATCCTACTACTGTATAAGGAATTCCCCCTCAG
Organism: Pantherophis guttatus; assembly: GCF_059756535.1. Taxonomy (NCBI): domain Eukaryota; kingdom Metazoa; phylum Chordata; class Lepidosauria; order Squamata; family Colubridae; genus Pantherophis; species Pantherophis guttatus. The sequence goes on from NC_142064.1 coordinate 210,656,103, forward strand.
AATGTGGTATGCATGTTTGAATGATAGGATGACTTGTAGCTTGTAGTGGTTGAGAGGAGAGGACTCATATGTTCTTTGACTGCCAGAATTAGGGGTGGGTTCCAAATCCTATCACTACCAGTTTGCTCATGTGTGCGCATGTGCTCATGCGCATGGCACTTCTGTACATGGGCAGAAGCTTCTGCACATGTGCAGAAGGATCCGGGCAGTGTTGTGGTCCGCCAGCAGCCTGCGGACCTGGCAGCGGAGTCAGACAATGAGGAGGCTGGGGAGGACAATGGGCCAGTCCTGGAGTCAGGGAAAGGCCCTGACGAGGGCTCTGCGTCGGAGGCAGAGATGGGGCCAAGGCCATCTGGAAGCGATGCGTGGACTCCGGAGCCTCCAGAGGCAGACAGCAGAGAGGCAGAGGAACAGGAGGAGCCTGTTCCTAGTGCATGCATGTGAAGAGCTGCCAGAAGGCAAGAGCAGCTGAAGCAAAAAGGACGACTCGGGAGTAAGGCCAGAAGATGATTGGCCACTCCCATAAGACTTAAAAGAGCAGCAACGAGCTGCTGCTACTGGTTCACCCGATCCGATGCAAACCGGTAGTAACCCACCACTGGCCAGAACTATACTGTATGGAGCAACTCCAAAGGCTGAGAATAATTCTTTGTCAGCCTTCCTCCACTTGATGCCCTCCAGATGTTACACTGACTTCTCAATGTATCTGGGGAATCAAGTAAGGAATATTTTGTAGGTTAGTATAAAACGTTTTTACTTTCTAAACATGTTCAATTTAGTGGGGGTCATTGGTAATCTCTGAGCTTGGTTGTTTCCTTGCAAATGTTTCATTACGCAAACTAGGCAACATCATCAGTGCTAGTAAGGAGTGGGGTTTGCTCTTAGTTTATATTCTAGTGGTTTTCCCTGTCAGTGTTGTTGGGAGTGGTCTTAAAGATACTTCGGTTGGGCTGTTTACTGTTAGCTTCTTCAGCAGTTCCTTGATTGGGGTATTGTTTACTTGCAGGATCAAATCTGAATCAGTCACTGGGACCAGTGCACATTTTCTGGAAAGAGAGAGGTACCCTGATGATGGGCTCTATCACGACTCTGAAAGCTTAGAAGAATAAACCTCTGGTTCTGGTGACCAACTCAGATTGGGTCCTGCAACATTATTCTGGGACAGATATCGTTACCTTCATTGTTTACTTGACTTTTGGTCTGATGTTAATTTTGGAGAATCTATGCTCATCTGGGTGCTGATTGCCGGTGGGGGTGGTGTTTTGGTCTTTGTGTTCCCTTTTTGGCTTGTTGATTGTGTCTTTTGCATAGTATGTAGATACTGTTTATATCTGTGTGTCTGTTGATGGCTATTTTGTCAGAATGCCAGGCTTCTATTCAACTTTATGAGAAAACAGGGTATGTGCTTGTTGAATTGGAATGGGAAGGCATTCTAAATGCAAAATTCCATAATTTAGCAAGCCGTACTGTGTACAATTTGACTGTATATTGATTTTAATTAAATATGTTAAAAAGAGTATGATGTTTCATTGGAGGGAACTACTAAGGGTTTTAGGCATGGCTTCCAGAAATTTTGTTACATATTGCCAGTACCGCATTTTGCTTTTGTAACTGCTTTAAAATTGATGGAGGAAAATGCTGTTGACAATGGACTACGCAAGGAAGAAAGCTTTGTACATTTATCATATGGTCAGATATTTATACTATAAATTGTACTGAAATTAGCTTTATTTATCTATTTATATAGATTTAAAATATGCTCAGCTAGTACATTACCATTGGGGAAAATGAAACAGAGCTTTAACTGTTCTGACCTGTGTTGTCATATTTGTATTTTACGAATTTGCATAGGTTTGTCACTGTTTTCTTTCCTAGGATTATCTCTTGATTTCTATTGTACATTATCCATCTTTATTTTCTTGAGTTCAAGAAAATAGAATTATTGATTACATTCATTTTTTTATCTTCAATTATAAGTTAACTAGATATGCTGACTGAAATTATCTTTGTGTTTTTAATATTTAATATTAACTCAGACTTTTTACTTTTCCATTTTTACTTTCATATGGAGCTCCTGCAACTTTTTTTTTAATGTTTCTATCTCTAGTTTTGGTTACAGTTTCTTGTATTCCAGTCCTGCCATTTTTCAGATATAGCTATTGTTTAGATATGATAACAATATACATCCTTGTTTCACTTCCTTTTCCATTTGAAATTACCCCATTTTACTATATTCAGCTCTGGCATTATCTTCTTATTCATTGCACAAGTTATTTAGAACAACAATTATATGTACAGTACAGTATTGTTTATTGAATAGCCTGAAGGCCTTTTCAAACAAAACAGAAAAGAAAAAGGGAAAAAGATAAAACAGTTACAAAAATAACAATCTAAAAATATATGATATATGACGTTAAAATTTTACAATATCAAATTTCAATAGCTAAGTTGCCAAGACTAGATAACCCAAAGAAGATAGCTCCTCTCTAACTCAGCTCATCTTTCTTATAATCAGTGAAATTTTTTTCGATATAACTGGCTCGTATTGCTGTCATCCTTTTAAGATAGCGAGAGATAGCTCTTACCAGGGGAGGAGAGTCAGCCCTCAACAGAAATGCTAATTTATGCCTTATATTCCAGTGGGTAAATTTATTTATAATTGGGGACAGATATTGTTTTCTTACTTCCTCATACAGCCTACATTTGAATATTATATGCGCCGTGTCCTCCACAACGTTTACCCCACATATGCAAATTATATGTTCATGCACATCTACTGGCCTCAGTATACCCTGTCTTTTTGGTATGATCTGCAGAGAGGCCTTGTTTAAGTCAGTAAAGCAAAAGTAAATTTCCTTATTTTCTCTTGCTCTCTCTCCATTATCCCTCAGATTTTCTAAAACCCTTTTCTAAGATCTGCTTGTTTATTATCTCCACGCCTAGCTGTGCTCCTTTTTTTGTGAGATCTTAACTTCATGTATTTGTGTGCAATTAATGCAATTTTTTAAAAAAATGCAAGTAGAAAAATAGGGACCACCTTTGGTGGGAAGGTAACAGCATTCCATGTGCCTTTGGCATTTAGTCATGCCAGCTACATGACCATGGAGACGTCTTTGGACAGCGCTGGCTCTTTGGCTTTGAAACGGAGATGAGCACCGTCCCCTAGAGTCGGAACGACTAGCACATATGTGCGAGGGGAACCTTTACCTTTACCTTAATGCTATAGTTTGGCAATTTGCATGTTCTTGTCATTTCCTACAGTTCTATTCCATCTCTTTTCTGCAATATGGATATATACACCAAACTTTTCCAGTATGTAGGCCAAACAGCCTTGTTCCATATGGCGCTGTTAGTATTTTAATGCCTCTTTTCCTGCACCTTCACGCAGTCCCATGTGTTTTTCACCTGCACTAGATGCTTCTTATAGGACAGCTGAACTATTGCCTGTCCTAGCTTACTTTCTATTGGAATTGTTTCCTCAGTATATTATCTGTCTACAAATGTTTTCATTCTATAAGCCCCTTTGTAAAGAATTTGTTAAATTTTTCATCTTCTTTTAAAACATTGATCTTTTAGATCTTGTCTATGATTACTCTCAATTTTCCAGTGGTTTCTCAGATTTAAGCAACTATGTTCCCTTTTCTTGTTTTTTCTTTTATTTGTTGACATTCTTTATCCTTTGTTAAAAGCTTACATTCATTTGTATGTCCCTCTTGTAACTCAAAGCTTTCATCCTCTGCTTTTGTTTTGCTTTCATGATAACTTGTTCTGAAAGCCACCTGGATGTTTGAAATTTTAGGAATGTTTTTCAATACCCAATCCCCATTAACTAGAGAAGTGATTCTAAACTTGGGGGATGTCAATGTGTGCCACCCAAACTTATTTAGATGTTATAATCATTTATTTATTTATTAGTTTTATATGCCACCCATCTTGTCTAGACATTACAAACATTAAAACCAGTGGACATTAAAATGATAAAACAATGAATAACAACAACGATAATAAGTACAATTAAAAGATGGGGAGCAGGAGAGCACAAAGTAAACAGGGAGAGATGGGATCTTTTCTTAATCAAATAGCCACTTCCAGAATGTGGACTCCTGTTGGGGCCCCAGGCTAGTTGGCAAAGCCAGATCTTCAGGCCCTCACCTTGTGGGGTGTGATGTTCCAAAGGGCAAGAGCCATGACAGAAAAGGCTCTTCTCCTGGACTCCCCCAGCCAAAATTCTTTGACTGACAGGGTCCATAGCATGCCTCTTTGCCTGCACAGGTGGGGCAGGCCAATCCCATTGCAGTGAGACAGTTCATCAGATAACCCAGACTCATACCATGAAAGGCTTTAAAGGTAATAACCAACATTGCAGCTGGTAGCAAACCGCCAACCAATGAAGCTTATGGAACAGTGGTGTAACGTGGGCCACCCCATGGGTCCCAAGAACTGCCTGCACACTGTATTCTGCACCAGTTGTAGTTTCCAAATATTCTTCAAGGGTAGTCCCATATAGAGCACATTGCAATAATCCAGGTATAAGATGACCAGGACTTGAATATCTGAGCGGATGATTCAAGAAAGATCATAACTAGTGCACAGTACGGAGTTGTGCAAAGGCTCTCCTAGCCGTGATTGCCACCTGCTGTTGAAGCATAAGTCATGAGTCTAGGAGAACCCCCAAGTTGCACCCTGGGTCTGTCTAGGGTAGTGCCACCTTACCCAGAACTAAAGATGACAAAGTCCTGAATCTTGAAGCCCCATGCACCCAAAGCCATTCAGTCTTGCCAGGGTTGAGCAGAAGCTTGTTGTTCCCCATCCAGGCCCCAACAGTAGCAAGGCACCACGAGAAGGCAGTGACAGCATCACTTAGTTACCAGGGGTGAAAATATAGAATTAAGTATCATCTGCATACTGATGAGACTTTAAACCTGGTTGATGGATAATCTTACCCAGCAGCTTCATGTAAATGTTAGATGGAGTAGAAGGAGTACCAAGCCCTGCGGCATGCCTCAGAGGAGCAGCCATGGGCTGAATCTGTCATCCCCTATCCCAGTAGTGGTTTTCACTTACCTTCACTACCGGTTCAGAACTGTGAGTGTGCACGCGCTTGCTTTGCTCGCGTGCAGCACTTCTGCACGTGTGCAGAGCATCCATGATGATGTTCAGGTGGGTGGGCAGGGCCTCCCGCCACTGCCGCCGCCACTACCAGTTTGCCCGAACTGGGGTGAACCGGTAGAAATCCACCACTGCCATATCCCCATTTTAAACCAGCCTTGGAGAAGGGAATCAAATCAGCACAGGATTATACCACCCAGCCCCATACCTCACAGCTGATCCAAAAGGATACCATGGTCGATGGTGTTGAAGGGTGTTGAGAGATCAAGGAGAGCAAGGATGGCTGCACTAACCCCATCCTACTCTTGCCAGAGATCATCAACAAGTACAACTAGTGCTATTTTTGTCCCATAATTGGGCCTGAATCCTGACTGGAAGGGATCAATATTATATCATTAAAGCAGTATATTTTTTGAAAACAATAAAGAATTGGTCCACCATTACTTTCTTTTGGGTTTGATTTTAGAGTTCCTTCTGTATGGCTTGGCTTCACTTCACCTGTAATTGCATAGCTCCACTTGTCCTCACACCATGAATTATCCTTAGCTTTACCTCTCTGACCTTACAGCCATGTAGAGAGGGAAGAGGAAGATCCATTACCACAGTAATGAACAGATGAATGTGGCTGAAGTCCATATGAAACTTATTAAAATGTCTCAGATAGACACATTCCTAATTCTCAAGAAGATAAAAGAGGGAGAAAAGAAAGTATGTTCAGACTTAAAAGTTTCTGTTCATACAGCCTTTCTAATGAAGGTAGTTTTAGGCTTATTTGGAATCTCTCTCTTACTCTCTAAAAGGTATCTCTATCTTTTAGGCCTACAGTGAAACCCATGTTCCCATCAGCATTACTCCATGTTACTGACAGTTCTGAGCTTTCTCACCACATCAGGATGGTAGTCCCCTAGAAGGAAAACTGAGCTCTCAAACTGCTGTTTCTTTAGCGTATTGAACAAGTTGTGTGCTATTTTTTTCTTTAAAAACGTCAAGATCTTTGCAGAAATTGGGGTATCACACTTGAATAAAGGGTACAGTACGAAGAATTACTGCTTGAAAAATGTTCACACTCTTGGCTGCAATTACAGAGAAAGGAGTGTCATACCAACAGGTGGTGGAACAGAGCTTGTTAGCCACTGGGACTTATTTGCCCTTTATCAAAGAAAATTATCCTCTGCCAAACTATTCTAGGCCACCAGCTGCAGGGCAGAAAGCCAGCTTCTGTTTGCTTGTGTTTCTTGTTAGCTGCCCTTTAAAACAGATGGAGAAAGATATTTGGGCAAAAGACTCCAGAGTCATAGGACAGCTAATTAGTTGGATGAATTGGGAATAGAAGTATATTTTGGCTGCCCTTCACTAGCATATACAGGCTTGGATGAAACACTAAAGAGGGTTTCATTTTCCTTTCCAGCTTGATACTAAGAAGCAGTTAGTGTGGAATATATGATAGTTTAATCTTGAAATCTTTTGAAATTGTCTGTATGCTTTTATCTTTTTGTTCAAGAACAAACATGAATCTCAGTTTCTTCCTTTCTGATGTTGTACATTGATCCAGTTTCATGGAGCAATTGTAGTGTGAAAGAAAAGGACAAGGAGCTGCAGCAGACTAATATGTATGAAATTGTGGTCGCTTTTTGTTAATATAGCTACAGAATGGTGTCTGGATTTTGTGTCTGATGATTTTTTTCCCCCTACAGAACTTTATATTTTGATTTCAAGAAAGGAAAGACAACTGTGGACAATATTGAGACTTCATGGATGACTCATGTGATACTACAGAATCCAACTAATCCAAATTCTAACAAAAATAATATATTGGTTGGAATAAAGCATACAGATAATTTTTTCTGTTTGTAGAATTTATTTTGGGGATTAAAAATGGATACTTTTGACAATAAGTAAATGTGAACAATGGCTTTCTTTTCTCTGGTGTGCTTTAGATACGTAATACTGCCACTGTCATTTTCTCTAGTTGTATCTCTGAAATTTAAATCTCATGTTAGCTGTCACCTATACTTATTAAATCCTGCTAAAGTCTTTTTCTGTGTATTGCTAGAGGGGCACTAAAACAGCATCCCTGCTGACAGATTATATCAGCTAATTGACTTGAGAGTCTCGCCTAATAAACTGTGCTGCCTCTATCCAGTCATCCCATTTATTGATTAGCTGCACAATCATCAGAAGTTCTTTCTTAATTTGCCTCTAAACCAGCCTCTTTTCTAATGGCACTATTGATTTAATGCATTATAGACTCACCACTAAATTATGGTAAAGTGTCTTCCTTTCCCTTTCTAGGCGGATTTCATTAATTGCTTATTACTCTGCTTGCTTCCCCCATCAACCCTGACTTTTTTTTACGAGTGACTTATTTTCTGTGTCAGCTCTGTTACTTAGTTAAGCTCCAAATAATCATTTGCCTCATCACCTTTAGATGTTAGCCATAACTTTTAACTAAGCTAAGGACTCCTTTTTGTTCCAGTCTTTCTCTCCTTCCCCCCTCCCCCAGAATGTAATTTTAAAAGTTTGCTTTCATTTGCACTTACTCATTCAGTGTTTAAAATCAGTATCTTTAATATCTACCAACTTTCATTTTTCTCTTGTTCTTTCCTGTCCTTTCCTCTGCCTCCCCTTATTTGTTAATTCTACTGGTGGTCCTTGTCTTATGATCATTTGTTCAGCAACCATTTGAAATTACCCATACTTTTCAAAGTATAAGACACACTTTTTACCCCCTAAATGAGGGTGGAAATGTTGGTGTGTGTTATACACCAAATATAGCCATTTTTGGCCTCCCGAAGCCCCACCCCGCGCATCCCGTTTTTGTGAAAAATGGACTGTTTTTCGCAAAAACAGGATGCCCAGAGGGTTTGGGAGGCCTGCAGAGCAGCGGTGGATTCCTCCCGGTTCGGTCCGGTTCGGCTGAGCTGGTAGTGGTGACGATATGATGTCACCAAACCGATTCTCCCCCCCCGCCCTCCCACCCCCTCCACCCACGTTATTCTTACCTTTTATTTGGTCCCACCCCCAATCTATTGCTGCCTCCTGAGTCCCAGCTGATGACTAGAGGGAAAAAAACTGTTTAAACTCTTGCCGCAGGGCTTCAAAGGGCTGTCCTACAGCTGATCAGTGTTAAAAGCAAACAAATGAGTCGAGTCGTAAGTGCGAGGACTGGTCATAAGTGCGAGGACCTTCCAGAAATGACTCTGACCAGCTAGCCACGCCCACCTAGTCACATGACCTCCAAGCCACACCCACAAAATAAGCCACACCCACAGAACCGGTAGTAAAAAAATTTAGAACCCACCCCTGCTGCAGAGTGCTCCTTGGGCTGGGGAGGGCAAAAATGCAACACGTGGAGGGTTTGGGAGGCCAAAAACAGGCCTGTTTTTTGTGAAAACAGGCCCTTTTTTGCAAAAATGGGGCACACAGAGGGTTTGGGAGGCCTGCAGAGTGCTCCAGGGGGCTGGGGAGGGCAAAAACACCCCTGTTTTTGCAAAAAACAGACCCATTTTTGGCTTCCCAACTCTCCCATGTGTCGCGTTTTTGCCCTCCCCATCCCCCAGGAGCACTCTGCAGGCCTCCCAAACCCTCTGCGCATCCCGTTTTTGTGAAAAATGGGACGCGCAGAGGGTTTGGGAGGCCTGCAGAGTGCTTCTGAGAGCAAAAAACTTTTTTTCCTTGCTTATCTCTTCGAAATCTTGCTGCATCTTATATACCGGTGTGTCTTATAGTCCGAAAAATATGGTATCTTGGTACTGAAAGAATGGACTTAGGACCCATGCCTGAAGTTGTGGCCATTGTAGCGCTGTCATAGTCAGGTGATCAGAATTTGGATACTTGATAGCCCACTCATACTTATAACCACAAGGGTGCTACAACTTCATCACCTGTCTGTCTCCCCACCGATCTTTGTTTTGTTTTTTTGCCTGCTTTGCATAGTGGCTCTCAATGCCAGCAGGTCCAGGACTGGGGCTGCAGTAGAGGCCCAGAGCCTTCAGTCTTAGCCAGCTGCCACTGCCCCCAGACCTCTACTTTAGCCCCAGTGCTGCTGCTGTCATTGAGAAATGCCACCACAAGTCCCACACTGCAGCCAGCCATACCAACACCCTAATGCAAAGCTCCAGTTTCCCCCACTGCCCTGCATTTGACAGGTTCTGCCATGCCCTACTGTATTCCACTGACCTTCACTGCTTCATGCTGCTCTCTAAGCTATGTATCTTATTCCTTCCACAAATGGCATCCCATTCCTTCTACAAGCCAATATCCAAAGCACATTGTTTAGAGAGGGAATGATATATGTGATTAGGAGAATGGGCCTTCCAAAGTACTGTGACAATGGAGAGCCTGCCATTTTCCAAACCAGCTTTCCCCTTTTTTGTTCAAATGGCATCCCATTTCTTCTCCAAATCAGCATCTAAATTGTACTATATAGAGAAGGAATGGCACATGAGATTTGGAGAATGAGGCTTTCAAAGCAGCATGAGAATGGGGCTCCTGAACTCTCCAAGCTGACATCTCATTCTTGCAAGACCTGGGGAAGACCATAAGGTTTCCAGAGGATCACAAGAATGGATGCCTGGCTTGGAGAATGGCAGGAGCCCCATTCTCTTAGTGTTTCAGGAACCCTATTCTCCAAATCACAATTTTTTTCTTCAAATACTGCAATTTGGACATTGGATTGGAGAAGAAATGGAATGCTGATGTGGAATGAGACCCATGGCTTGGAGAATGGTGCAAGGCGGGGAAGGTCAGCGAGGCACCGCAGAGCCTGGGAAGTGCAGGGTAGCAGGGGCAACTGGGGCTTTGTGCAGTGGTGCTGCCATGATTGACTGCAGTGTGGGGCTTTTAACAGATTAACAGAGTTGGAAGGCACCTTGTAGGTCATCTAGTCCAACCCCCGGCCCAAGCAGGAGACCCTACACCATTTCTGACAAATGGCAGTCCAATCTCTTTTTAAAAGCCTCTGGTGATGAAGCTCCCACAACTTCCGAAGGAAAGCTGTTCCATTGGTTGATTGTTCTCACTGTCAGAAAATTTCTAGGTTGAATCTCTCCTTGGTCAGTTTCCATCCATTATTCCTTCAGGTGTTTTGGGAACTCGCTTGACCCTCTCTCCTCTCTGTGGCAGCCCCTCAAATATTGGAACACTGCTATCATCTCTCCCCTGGTCCTTCTCTTCACTAGACTAGCCATGCTAGTTCCTGTAACAGTTCTTCGTAAGTTTTAGTCTCCAGTCCCCTGATCACCCTGGTTGCTGTTCCCTGCACTTTTTCTAGAATCTCAACATCTTTTTTTATAGAGTGGTGACCAAAACTGGGTGTAGTATTCTAGGTGTGGTCTTACTGGTCTTGCTTGTGCCAATTGAGTTGAAGTAGAGACCTGGTAGTGGTCACTGGTTGAGATTGGAAGACTCCGAGCTTCTACTTTAGCTTCAGCTCTGGCTATGCTGCCATTGAATGCCACTAAGGAAGGGGGCCAAAAGGACATATATCATTGGGAGATAGGCAGGTGGCGAGAGTTGCGGCATCTCTGCAAATTGTAAGTGCTGCTGGGCTGAGTGGGCAGCTGTAGCTTCCCAGGATGTGGCAGCTTTGCATCACACTGCTGGGCTGGATTGGGGTGGCTGAGGCTTCCAGGGATGGCAGTGACTTTATGACACAGTGCAGCATGCCTCCAGCTTGTCACTTGTGCTTCCCAGGGCCTCCCCAGCCCCCCTAGGTAGCCCCCTACTTCTTACTTGCCACTTCTTCTGCTTAACAACCTGTGATTTTGCTTAACAATGGCAGCTAATAATGCTGGGGTTGTGGTTGGTAAGCAAAATGGTCACATGATGTCTTGCTTTATTACTGCTTTGTTTAGCAATCAAAATTCTGGTCCCAATTATGGTTGTAAGTTGAGGACTATTTGTATCCACCTCTAACTCGTAGTTTCATTAACAGAATCATCCCTCTTCTTGCTTTCTTTGAATTGTATTATTATAAGAGATAGTAACAGTTTAATATTAATGTCTATGACATATTCAACTTCTTGGGTTCTCGCATCTCTGTGATTTGAATAATAATGAGATACTATATTTTAAATAATGCCACACTTATTAATTGTCTTGGCTTTAAATTATACGCAATAAAGCTTGTGGACAGTCATAAAACACTTTACCAATAGAAGAAAATATATGTAGTTGAGGGTCGAACTGCAAGCAACTAAGTTCAAAGAACACCAAGGACTCAATAAAACACTTTTTTTTGGGCTGTGCATTTTTCCCCATATATTCGGATTTCCATCATCTCCCTTAGCTTTTTAATAGTGACCTTGATATCTGATTTACTGTTTTGGTTCCAAATTTCTGTGTTTTAAACCTGTAATCCAGGAAGAGTCATTAACCACATTAAAAGATGGGGTTGTAGAGAGGCCTTCTTGGCTACAGCTGCTAGCTGCTCTTTGAACTGGGGCTGTGATTCTAAGAGAATTCCCAGATAACAAGCCCATTTAAATTATAACGAAACCCAAAACCATTCCAAGTTGCTGTGATCGAAAATGAGTCCCTTATTTCCCATTGGGGGTAACATGGTAGCTCAGCAGTTAAGACACTGGGCTTTTTGGCTGGAAAGTTGGCATCTCAGGTTCGAGATCTGAGTGCCACACGATGGGGTGAGCTTCCATCCTCGCCCCAACCTAGTAGTTAGAAAGCATGTAAATGTGAGTATATAAATAGATGGGAAGGTAACAGCGCTCCGTGATGTCATGCTGGCCACATGACTGTGAAAATGTCTTTGGACAGCGTTGGCTCAATGGCCTTGAAATGGAGATGACCACCGCCCCCTATAGTCAGCAACAACCAGTGGAAGGATCTCTCTCCCCCCCCCTCTCTCTCCCCTCCCTCCCTCTTTTTACTTTTACAGTATTCCCTACCCTAAGAACCTCAACCATGTTTAAGCCTATGGTTAAGATGCACAAGATTTAGCTGACTCGTCTTGGACAATAATTTGTCTATTTTGATAGAGACAAAGGCAAAATGAAACCAACAAAAGCAAAAGCAATTGCATTTTGGTATGCTTTAAATACTTACCAAATCAACCAAAATAATGATTTATTGGAGAATATCTTGCTTTAAACTCAGTCTGTTCCTCTGCAAGCACTGTATTGCTAATAAACCAGGTCTCTAGTTTATTGGGCAAATACCTTGCATAAATGTTGCCCTTAATATCATTTTTGACAGATTTTGATAATTTTTTTAATAAATTGGAATAGATATGCTTGTATCCCAACCCTGGGGAAATTGACTTGAAGAACTGATGTTGAAATTTTTAACTAGAATGGGCTTCCGTGAAACATTGCCGTCTTTTAATAATTCACAAGGGAAGTAATAATCTCCTGGGACTTTAACCCAAAATTAAGGCCAGGATCAAAGCTTAAACTTCTTAAACCAGGACACTTTGTCCTGAAATTCTAAATTGAATGAGAAATAGTTTATTGACTAGATTAAAGTGAGGAGAATTTCTATAGTACTGATGTGTGTTAGGCATTCTGTTTTTTTTCTGCACTGTTGGAAATTATTTAGGCATTACTATAAATAAAACAGTGTATAAAATCTCTTGCAGTCTGATTACCACCTATTTCTTCTCACTATCAAGCATCTAAATTGGGGTAAGGTTAAAGGTGAGTGAAAGAGTCAAACTTTTAGCAGAAAAAGCAGAAGAACGTTTAAAATTTTATTGTTTACTTAAATAAGTCACAAGCAACAACCGACAACCTTTTCCTTTCTCACACCTCTTAACTGAAGCATGCACTGAGTGTCAAACCATATTTTCTGTAGTTATTTCCTGACAGCAGTAATAAACTGTTCATTTTAATGTATGTGGCATTTTTCTAAAGCACTGTTCCTATTAGAAAAATTCTAAGGTATAGCACTGGACTTGGATTCCAAAATTGTAGGCAGTTATTGCCATCTGTTTTCATCATGAAATGCTAAACCAGAAGCAACTTGTGGCATTTCGGACATTCCTAAATGCTGTTCCTGGTGTCCCTAGAAGTTATGTCCAGCTGTAAGAATTACTGCAAGTTGCAATTCAGCAATATATGAAATTTTACAATGTATTATTTTAAACCATGGGTGCCCCTCCCCATATCGCCCTCCTTACATGAATTTCAATACTCATCATCCCTCATCATTAAATCACATCCTCAGGCTTTAAGTATTTGCTGGAGGGGAGGGGGAAGGGGAGCTTTAAGCTATTAAATAAGACTTTGCTAAGGTAGTAGGAAGCTTACTTACCAAAAAGCAACACAGAAAGGTAGAAACTGGGCTTGCCAATACTGTTTTTGTTCTAGTGGCTATCGTTAGAAAGTCCTGTTTCTGGTCTTCAGAGTTGTGGATAGATAATATGCAAGATTTCTAAAACCTGCCTTTTTGGTGAAGAGCCTACCCTCTCTTATTCTGGAATGGGAGCTGAAGCATTGCCCAGTCCTAAAATAGCAGATTAAGGATGGAATCAGCAACCAGATGAATAAATTACCATCAAAGAGTCCAAAGGAGAATATGTAAATAAAGGATTACTTATGAAAAAGTCTCTCATTTCCAGTATGAATCCTAAAAAGCCGTATTTGATATATAGCTAAGCTTTGTGAGAAAGCTTTGACAATTTAGGCTTAAAACCTTTGGAAAACTGTTGCCCTTTGGACTGTTTATTTTCATTTAATGTAATTTTCAGACTCTTCCTGATTATTATTTCATTTTGATAACTTAAGTTACCTGAAAATGTTAGGATGATTTTGTTGTTGTTGTTGTGGTTGTTGCTGCAATATTTTGGAGACATCTGCCTCTTGTTAGAAATACATGTTTATTTCTTTCCTTTCCTAGATAAACTTTTAATGAAGTTGCAGCATATGTTTTGTGATTCAGGAGATTATGCATTTCTCCCTTGTTTTTAATAACTACAACAGATCAGAATTAATGAAGTAATTAAATTAAATCTTCATGGGTGTTTGCATAAAGATAGCAGTTCTGAAATGTTATTAGTTACATGAGTTAGTAAGTAATGCCTTCAGAAGTAACAGGCTAGCATAGTATTATAAAAAAAAACTGCCCTATTTTCTTAGGACTATGGTTAGTCTGACTCACTGATCAATCTGATGGACCTCAATAGGATCCTGAATAAAATATTTAATTTGAAAAACCAGAGGTCCAAGAGATTTCTCTTGCAATAGTGGAGAATATAACTCAAGGTTGAATTCCTGAATGCTAATATTTTCTGAGCTTGAATTTCTTCTTGCAGCTGTCTCACTAATAGCAATAGCACTTAGACTTATATGCTGCTTCATAGTGCTTTACAGCCCTCTCTAAGCAGTTTACAGAGTCAGCATATTGCCCTCAACAATCTGGGTCCTTATTTTACTGACCTTGCAAGGATGGAAGGCTGAGTCAGCCTTGAGCCAGTCAGAATCGAACTGTTGTCGGTCGGCAGAATTAGCCTGCAGTATTGCATTCTAACCATTGCGCCACTATTAGCTTACCTAATAAACGAGGTAACAACATCAGCATATGGTAGAGTGAGCTTAGTTGACTGTTTACAGAGTATATGTTTGTCTTATACAGATACTCCTCAATTTATGACCACAATTGAGCCTGAAATTTATGTTGCTGAGTGAGAAATTTGTTAAGTGAGTTTTGTCCCATTTTGCGACATTTTTTGCCACACTTGTTAAGTGAATCTCTGCAGTTGTTAATGTTATGACCCAGGCCCAAGTAAGTATTATCAGACGCAAACAGTTAGAAACAAACAGACTTTATTAGAACGGCTGAGAATTAACTCATTCTCAGTGTAGTCCAAACTAATTCAAAACAAAGTCTTCATAACACAACTGCTCAGCCTTATCATCAACCTTGGTCTAATTAGGCAACCTGCCAAAGGATTTTCTTGGCAAAAGTTCAGAAGCAGAAGACGCCGACAAGAAATAAATGCAGCAAAACAAGAAACAAATCTATCAACATTGTTTTCCGACAAAGAGCCCAAGAACCTTTGCTGGTCTTTTAAGCCTTATGGGAGGGGCCAATCATCTCTTGGCCCTACTCCCAAGTCATCCTTTTTGCTTTAGCTGCTCTTGCCTTCTGGCAGCTCTTCTCATGCGTGCACTAGGAACAGGCTCCTCCTGTTCCTCTGCCTCTCTGCTGTCAGCCTCTGGAGGCTCCGGAGTCCGCACATCACTCCCAGATGGCCCTGGCCCCATCTCTGCCTCTGACGTAGAGCCCTCATCCGGGCCTTCCCCAGCCTCCAGTACTGGTCCATGTTCTTCCTCAGCCTCCTCACTATCCGACTCCGCTGCCAGCTCCGCAGGCTACTGGCGTACCACAACAATTAAATTAATAACAGGGTTGTTAAGTGAATCTGACATTCCCATTGATTTTGCTTGTCAGAAAGTTACAAAAAGTGATCACATGACCCTGGGACACTGCAATCACTATAAATATGAACCAGTTACCAAGCATCCCAATGTAAATCATATGACCATGGGGATGCTACGATGGACATAAGTGTGAAAAATGGTCATAAGTCACTTTTTCAGTGCTGTTATAACTTTGAATGGTTACTAAGTGAACTGTTGTAAGTTGAGGAGTACCTGTATTGTTTCTTCCTTGATTGCTCCTGTTTAATTGTTACTGATTCCTGTGGATCTGGGTCTATTAATGACTGATTTGTCAAAGTAGCAAGACTATAGGAGTTTAATTGCTTTTGGAAGTACCTACAAATAGGGCACACTCGGTCTTATAACTGCTAGCTTATACTACCTGTACTTTATCTATGAATTTTGTATTATATTTGAGTAGAGTAGGCCAATATAGAAACCAGCTAATAGTTCTATAGAGAACATGCAGATAAGATAGGCAATAACGTTTTGGTAATAGTTTGGAGATGGACTAAGGGCTTTTACCATTTGTTTCTTTTCCTCTGCCCTATGTTGCATCAGATTTGCCAATTTCACAGGAAAATGAGGTCTAATGAAACAGGAAGAGGTCCTTGTTCTATTTTTATGGACTCTGGGCGGGGGTTCATCATATTATTTTCATCTTATGCATATTAATGATAGTTCTCAGTGTTTTAACATCAGACATTTACTTTTTCATACAATTTTGCTGTGTAGACCTCATAAAATAGATATTTATTTCTTCATTCAGTTTAAGTGCTACCTAAAGGTGATGTTTTAAGTTAGCTTTTAGTTTTGATGACTTCAGAAAGATCTAGATAGATTCCTAAATAGCATTTCTATAATGGGGTACTAGCCTTAATGACTGGGTGCTGCTTACAGTTATGCTGGCACTCTGCCATTGCATACTAAGTGCAGGGGAACAATAGGAGAAAGGCTATCTTAATTTCCCCTTTGTGTACTTCCTAGATGCTACCCTGTTTCCCCAAAAATAAGACATCCTCTGATAATAAGCCCAATCGGGCTTTTGAGTGCATGCGCTAAAATAAGCCCCCCCCAAAAAATAACTCCTCCCCAAAAATATTTAAATGCATGTGCAGTCGGTCCCCACCATTTCCTCTGGTTTCCTCCATGCGTCCCAAAATAATAAGACATCCCCGAAAATAAGGCCAAGTGCTTATTTCAGGGTTCAAAAAAAATATAAGACAGGGTCTTATTTTCGGGGAAACACGGTACTATGGAATGCTGACTTAGAGAGAGTTTAAGCTGATACTGCAATGCTATTCTCATGGTTCATTCCTGAATCTGGAAAGCCAGATTGCTAGGGTTCTTGAGGTTTGGTGCGGTTAAATGCTATGTTATTCTGCAATAAAACATCAGTCATTTAGAACTGGGTAGTAAAGGAGAGTGGCTTTTATGAATGAAGCCTTGTTTGGCAGAGGCTGTGATTTAGAGATCTATTGTTTTGGGTTTCAGGTCTTGCGCCAATCTTGACCGCAAATAAGGAGAATGATTAATAATGATTTTCCAAGACAATTTACCTCTGACCAGGCATCCCATTCCAGAACTGATAGGATGTAGATGTCAGTCAATTAGGTTGGGTGTTAGTGAAAGGATAGAATTCCTGTTTATCTATTGTCTATTCTGTTGCCTGAAAGAATCCTTTCCTGAGCTACAAGTTCTTGCTGTTGGATTGGAATTAGTTTTTGTCCCATTATTAATGCTAGTGGACTTCAATTCATGACCTTATGGCACAATTTGACAGGTCTTAAAACTGTATAGTATCTATGGCAACCATGGCTCAGTCCCAAGTAATTGCACACAGATTATAATTGTGTAATTGTTCACATAGATTGGCATATATTGCATCTCTTTTTATTTCAGAGCCATTGCTGGGTCTTTTGAAGGTATACCTCCTGAGCAGTTCACTGCAAGTGGGGTTAGAGTAAGTGGTATTCATAATGAACCCCGTACCTACCAAGAGATAGGGTCATGGTCATTGCCTAAGAAACAATGAGATAAATGGAGGAAGCCGAAGTTAAAGAGAATGACAGGCAGGCAGATAAACCAAAGTGAGGAAACTGAGTAGTGAAAAGAGAAAGTGAAGGTATCCAGCCAAGAGATTAGGAGTAGTTCCAGCAGCAATAGTAGTAATGGTACTAGTAGCGTTTGTAGCAATGAGAGTAGTGTCACACTGTGCACACTCTGACAGATAGTAGACCCCAAAATTAGGCCTTTGTTGTGAAGATATAATCCAGTGTTGAAAAATAAAAGATGACCAGAGTATGCAGTGAGATTGCTCCAAAGAGCCTCTTCCACCTTTATTTGTTGTAGTTAAAGTTCTTATTAGGAGCATGTATCATCCTGTTGGGGTGATGAATTTCACAACACTTTGCTGATAAACGTGCTTAAATTCTCCAGAAGTTTGACTATGTGTGGGAAAATTCAGAAGTGACTGGGCCAATATATTATATTGTTTTCTGGAGAGGTGATGACAGGGACTCTAAGGAAGTGAATAAGGAGCACTATGGCCTGAACTTCACTAAATCTGTGTTCTTCCTGTTCTCTTGGGCAGGTGTGTGTATGAGAGAGAGAGAGACAGAGGGAGGGAGGGAGGGAGGGAAGAAGAGAGAGAGAGAGAGAGAGAGAAAGAGAAAGGAAGGAAAGAAAGGAAGGAAGGAAGGAAAGAGAAAGAAAGAAAGAAAGAAAGAAAGAAAGAAGAAAAAAGAAGAAAAAAGAAAAAAGAAAAGAAAAGAAAGAAGAAAAGAAAAAAGAAAAGAAAAGAAAAAAGAAGAAAAGAAGAAAAGGAAAAGAAAAGAAAAAAGAAAAAAAGAAAAAAGAAGAAAAGAAAAAAAGAAAAGAAAAAAGAAAAGAAAAGAAAAGAAAAAAAGAAAAAAGAAGAGAGGTTTTATTGTTCTGGGTGATTATCTTTGTCAGGACCTAGATAGGAGGAATGTACTCATGTTGGCCCTACTTGATCTCTTTTACTACCATTGACTATGTCTATGGATATTCTCAGTCATCCAGGTCATGGTTGTCCCAAAGGTGCTTTTTCAAAAGACAAGTGGACTTTGTTTTTCTTTTGTAGTTGCCTTTTGAAAAAGCACTTTTGGGACAACAACTGACTATAGTTTCATTCTACCCGATTCCGTAACATTTGTTCCCCATGCTGGTAAACTCGCAAAACTCGCAAGATTCGTTTTTCTCACCATGTACATTTATACATCTGAACTAGACTGTGTTGTTTCTCTGTGTATATATATGTCAGTATGTGAGTATATGCATAATCTTTTATTTATTGATTTATATTTTTGTCATGTTTATGTACTGCATATTGGAGGTGGTGACCCTTTGAGAGCTGTATGCACTGAAATTTTATTTTAATGTATGCTGATTAGTGTACATTTAAAGGGACAATAAAGTTATTCGAATCTAATCTATCTAATCTTTTCTGTGAGTTTTGGAATTTAAATAGGGAACCAACAATAATGGGAGAGGAAAATTTAATTCCATGGGCATTATCTTTTGGGTTTCACAAGGATTAATTTGGGATATTGCTTAGAGACAGAAATTCTGGTTCCAGTTACTATCCTAACTTGAGTACTACCTGTATGGAAATGTCTTAAATAAATTAAAATATATTAATATCTTAAGAACCAACAGAAACTAGATTCTAATAATTGCTAGAAAAATCACAACAATAGCAGTAAAAACAACAGCAAGAAGCAGCAGTGCAGCAGTGGTATCATATATGAGAGCATTTTTGTTTTGCTTTTTTGCCAGTAACTTAAATGGAAGCTAGATATTCTTATGCTTTTAAGAACCAAATGGTTTCTATTTGATGCCAAGTAAGGATATCATTATCTCCAAACATTATGTTTGTTTAGAAATTTTGTGCATATTACTAAAATAAATAAGTTGAGAAGATTTGGGTTTGCAAATTAAGGCAATGGCAAACTTTGTGCCCAAAAGGATAATTGTACTTGCATAAAAGCAGGGTGGGAGTGGGGAAGAGAATGAGGAAAAAGGAAAATAAATGAATTAAGAAATAAACATTTGAGGTTATTAAAATATTGCTCATTTTCTTCTCCCAGACAATCTCTATTTTAGAGAAAGCAATGTGATTTTTGTGCCAAGTGGTACAACGTAATAGAATTTTCAGTTCCTTTGGTATATGCTTTAATGCATTTTCTTCTCTTTTTTTGTACCAACCTTAGTAAAGCATTACTCTTTCTTTTGTTCTTGCTTGATTTAGTCACTGCATTTTAAAATGTTAATTTGTGTGTATGGACAACAGATTTCATTAGCTATTTTTCACTCTAATTCCATAAATGAAAATGAGTATAAGAGCTATTGAATATTGAAGAGAGTGAACTCTGATCATGATTCTTTGTGTAATTCTGAGGATTGGCTAGTATTCCTCTCAAAGTATTCTTTGAATGAAAACTGTGCACAAGAATAGTTGGGGAAGGGGTATTAAAAACGGGGCCACTTGGGTAAGAAGTAGGCCAACACACACATGCTGACTTTCTTTTGTTTTACATTGGAAGTTAAGAGAGGTCAATGGAAAGAAGAATCAGTCAAATCTTGGTTTTAATAATTAGATTGAGGCAGACTTCCCTGCAGAGCTCATCTATTTTCTTCCTATAAAACTGAAGAATAGTGAATGGGAAGGTTTGCTTCTTATCACTAAAACACAGTATTTTATTTTATTTTATTTTAAAGTATATTCTAATTTACAATTTTTTACACTTCTGGTATGATTTTTAATGTGTTTCTATTCCACATTTCTCTCTCTCTGTGTGTGTGTGTGTGTGTGTGTTCCCCCCTCCCTTTCCTAAACAATTTAATTCTTAAGATTTTTTGTTCTATCCTTTCAGATCAATGTGCTTTTGGCAATTTTCTTCCCAGCACTGAAGTTAAAAGATATCTGTGTTCAGACAGTAGTTCTATCTGGCTTGTTCCTGACTAATCAGCTTCTGTCTTTACAAATGTGCAATGCTATAGATGTGTTTGTAGTGTACACAGTTCTATCATATAATGATTTCTTTTTTGAATTGATTAGTTTAGCCATGCTTGAAAAGATTTTGTTTTTTAAATTGATTAGTTTAGCCATGCTTGAAAAGATTTTGTTTAAATTTAAATGACGTTGTATGGTTGCTTTCGTAGTAATTAATATGTTGCTTACATGGTGCCAGCTATAAAAGTAGTTATGAACTAGTGTCCATTGTTATGGTCCACTTTAAGAAATTTTGGGTTTTAAGTAATGAGCGGTTTAATAGCTAAGGGTCATTCAAGGTGAAGCTTGCATGAAGTACTAAGGTTTCAGAGCTGGATTGTTTTCAGGAGGGTAGTAACAGTGAAAGTAACTTTGACAAATCTAGACAAGTGGGTAAAAATATCAGTGTACAGGTAGTCCTCGAGTTACAGCCACAATTGAGCCAAAAATTTCTGTTGTTAAGTGGGGTTTGCCCCATTTTACGACATTTCTTGCCACAGTTATTAAATGAGTCACTGAAGTTATTAAATTAGTAACGTGGTGGTTAAGTAAATCTGGCTTCCCCACTGACTTTGCAAAAGATTGCAAAAGGTGATCACATGACCCCAGGACACAGCAACCGTCATAAATATGAACCAATTGCCAAGATTTATATTGAATGTTTCCTAATATGATTTGATTGTTCCTTATGACTATCATTAAGTGTTGTACCTTATGATTCTTGAAAAATGTATCTTTTCTTTTATGTACACTGAGAGCATATGCACCAAAGACAAATTCCTTGTGTGTCCAATCACACTTGGCCAATAAAGAATTCTACTCTACTCTACTCTACTCTACTCTACTCTACTCTACTCTACTCTACTCTACTCTACTCTACTCTACTCTACTCTACTCTACTCTACTCTACTCTATTCATGCAATTCTTTAGTAAGGATTACAGGCCATATATGATAGAAACCAGATTGTGTAAGACTCATCTGTACAATCCAGATTCATCCTCAGAGAAGTGCTGTATTTTAATCATTTTAGTAAAGAGATTAGGAAAATCTCAATAGGAGGCATTTATGTGGTTGTTTGCAAGAAGATAGGTCCTCTTCTTCCAGACAGCAGAGGTCAAAGATGCTGTTCCTATCCAGGGAACAGCATCCAGGGAAATAAATTGGCTTCTCTACAAGTGAAATAGAAGTTGGTTCTTTTTGTTACATGGCAGCCTTATGATGGATGAAACTCGAGCTCACTGTACTGCCATCATTGCAGAAAACAGAGTGACAGCAAGAGACAAAGAGGGAAGACACTATGAATACTGAGAAGGCTATCTCAAAAATGGCTGCTTTGAATGCTTATGAGCCATTCATTTATTTAGAAACATTAAATTATTTGTTCCTTCTACTGAGACATGGTCAACAAATTTTGTAACTTAATTTAATTTATGTTTCTTTTCATTTTCATATTTTTCTACTGCCAATTCAAAACTCTGCACAGCTATCTCTGGACTTCATGTATTGGAGAATTTGCTTCTCATGGTTTTTGGCTAGAAGCATGTTGTATAGCATATTGGCTGAGCCATGATCAACAGAGGCTATTTGAGGACAACAAGTCTGCCACCCTCTGCTATTTATTTAGGAGAAACTAATCTTCCTTCCCACCCCTTTGCTTTTTCATAAAAAAACCTCACCCCAACAATCCTCAGATGTATATTTTGTGCAAATGATAATGCATACAGAGCCATGCAGATGCTAGTGGGCAGGATGTGGGTGTTCATTAAACAGCCAGATGTTAATTCAATGCAAAGTCCGTCCCCTGAACAACTCATTACGGCCTACCTTCTTTGATCTTATGTGTTTCAGGATTCTTTTTAATTCACATTTTTGCCATCCAATCCCCTCTCCTTATTTAGTTGGCAACAGGTATGTTTAGAAGTGGAATTGCTAATCAAACCTATTAGATTTTTTAAAAGTCAAGAACGCTGTTAAAATTTGAAACTCCATCTAAACTTACAGGTAAAGGAAAAACAGGATATAATATATTATAGCCACTTTTTTTCCCCACTTACCTAACTTAATAGAATTATATGGTTGCTCATCTTGAAAGTGCGACTCTGGGTGACTACAAAATATAAGAAGAATATACAGGTAATCCTCAAATTACAACCACAATTGAACCCAAAATTTCTGTTGCTAAGCGAGAAATTGGTTAAGTGAGTTTTGCTCCATTTTATGACTTTTCTTGACATAGTTGTTAGGTGAATCTGGTTTTCCCATTGACTTTGCTTGTCAGAAGGTCACAGAAGGTGATCACAGACCCCGGGACACTGCAATCGTCATAAATATGAGTCAGTTGCCAAGCGTCTGAATTTTGATCATGTGATCATGGGAAAACTATAACAGTTTTAAATATGAAAAACGATGATAAATCACTTTTTTCAGTACCGTTGTAACTTTGAAGAGTCACTAAACAAACTTTTTTTAAGTCGAGTACTGCCTGTACACCAAATGCTAATAGAAGACAAATATCCTATGGCAACTATGGAAACCAGCAACCCATCCATCTGGGCTCATCTAAACTCCCAGCCTCCTTGTCTGGGAAAATAGCCAAGACTTAAGGGAATTCCAAACACAGTCTTTATATCCAGTCATAGAAATAACTTCTTTTATCTGTGTTTTCAGAACTTGGAGAAGCTTTGAGCTATGAGTTGTTTCCTATGAGTTGTTTCTTCATGCTGAAAGCAGGGACTTGAACATTGGCAAGTTCCCGCTAGAAGCACTAGCTGGCATTCTCTTGAATCAGCACTGCTAAGTGCATTAAGAATGGGTCTTACAGTACATCTATTTTCCAGGGTTGCCAAAAAAAAAAAGAAAGAAAGAAAGAAAGAAAGAAAAGAGAAAATAAGGACTTGATTCCTGGCATGAATGTGTTTTAAAAGCTGAAGCACAGAGCAAAATATTATCAAGGTTTATGTTTGTCAGCTAGTGGAGAAAATAGCTTTGAAAGTATAAACATTCCATCTTTGCTCAGTTTATATGATTCACTTTGTCCTAAAAATTCAGGATGGCTTATTACTTGAAAACAAATTCAACATTAAAAGTAAGCAAAGTAAAAAAAAGAACACATTAAACAATGCTGACCATAAGAAGTGCTTTATTAATCTCTGATATGAATTTATATGACTGTCCATTCTAATCAAATAACTCAATGTAGCATAAAAATAGAAACAAACAGAAACAATTAAAAAAAAACAATAAAAGATACCAGGTTTTTTAAAAAAATGTACTCAGTCAGCACAAGATAAAAATGCAAACCATCTCTAGACCTAATACCTGAGGGAAAAGGTAGATTTTTAAGGCCTTCCGGAATGCCAACAGAAATGTGACCATCCAAACATCATGGGCTAGGTGCCACAACAGAGAAATTTTGAAATTTCTAGGTTCTTTAAAGTTGCTCTGTTTTCATGGAAGGCATTTGGAGCTTACTCACCCTGCTGGATCTGGTGAAATAAGCAGAAGCCATCAGACACAGGCAATCCATCAGGTATCTTAGCCCTGTGCCATGTAGGTAATAAACTAGAACCTGGAATTGCACTCAGAGGTTTACTGGAAATGAGTGCACTTCAGATATCAGTGATATTATGATTATGCTGCTAGATACAACCTCGTGCCAGCACATGACTTGACCCTGCAGTTTCATATAGATTTTAAATAGGAGTGGAGAATGAAGGTCAAGCCCTGAGGCATCTTGCAAACCAGAGTCCCAAAGCTCTCTCTCTTTCCCTATCAACACTGAATGAACTAACCTCAGAGGAGAGGAGGAGAACTGTCAAAGAGCAAGAAGATACTGTGATAATGTGGTATTGAGAGCCATAATTTCTAGCATCTTATATTTTCAGTGTTTTGAGTTCAATAAAGGCGAATTTGTAGCTCAGGGTTGAAACGAGGGATCTCTGAGCTTGGTTATTTTCTTGCAGACTTTTCATTACCCAAAGTAAATAAAATCATCAGTACTAGTAGGGAATGGAGTTTGCTCTCAATTTATATTCTGGTGGCTTCCCTGTCAATGTTAGTGGGAGTGGAGGGCTGTTTTCTGTTGGCTTGTTTGCCATTCCTTGATTGGGGTACAGTTTACTTCTTAATTGTTGGTCTGATGTTAATCTTGATGTTAATCTATGCTCATTTGGGTGTTGATTGCTGGTGGGAAAGACCAAAACACCTCCCTTTGGCACTTGTTCCAGGGTTTCCAAAATGACCATACTGGCTTGGAATTTGGGCAGTTTTATTCTCTACAGTTCAAGGGGGATGGATGGTTGAGGAAGTTTAATGTAATTTGTATTTCAGAAACTAGATTATAGTTTGGACATATCCTGTGTAAAATTACAATTTTTGTTGATATAGATGGTACATATTGTGGCTGATTTTTTTCCACCATTTATGTGAACATAAAATTAAGAAGAATAGCGCAACAATAGTTTTGGGATGGGAATAGGAAGTGAACAGGGAGCAGGAGTGGGCAATATATACCTACCACCTGGCATAAAAATGTCAGCAGCATCACAAAAGCAGTAATGGCTGTACCATATTTGTCATCTAATATATGTCCATGAATATTATGTGTAGTTAATTTATCATTCAAAGGATAGGAGTTGCTGTTCTCCTTCTAGAAATGCTTCCTTTGGGATTGTAAAACAAGCCAGGGATATTGTGTTAAGAAACCCAAAGGACTTTGAGGTGAAAGTGCTGAAAATACAGTTAACTGCATTAGGCTCAAAAAACTGACTGACTGTAAAATGTCTCTTGTTGAAAGATCTCACATAAATTAATGAAATTAATGAAATGACTGTGTGCCTGCTTTTCAGGGAGGAGTTAGCAGGCCCTATGATATTCCATTCGCAGCTAGCAGTCTGTTTGTTGTGATTGTACTGTAAAAGAAAATAAATTAAAATGTTTAAATTATTAATATAATCCCCCCAATAATCAGTGCTGTGATCATTTTAGTAGCTTAACTGACAGTGAAAATAATTAAGATATTTTTACCTGGATTAATTCATGTTTTATTTATCCAAATTTACAAACTCGATTAGCACTTTTAGTGAGTAAAAAATAACAAAGTCCTTCTGGATGTCTCTCCCAAGGATTTCACAGCGTAAGGATTTATCATCTTACCTAGTTGGATAAGCAAATGTCTGCAAGCAAGCTCAGAGAGTATTCAGGACTCTTGAGCTACATATATTATTTTTTCTCAAGAATCTCAGATCTCCTCCCCTCCTCTCTCCTCTCCTTCCACAATATATCAGAACTCAATGGTCTCTCTCTATATGAAAAACAGAATTCTCTGCCATTTAACGTTTGGCCTTTTCCAAAAGTAGCTGAGCTTGGAGTAGGCTTATAGATAAACCAGG
This sequence comes from Pantherophis guttatus, assembly GCF_059756535.1. NCBI lineage: Eukaryota > Metazoa > Chordata > Lepidosauria > Squamata > Colubridae > Pantherophis > Pantherophis guttatus. The sequence goes on from NC_142064.1 coordinate 210,682,018, forward strand.
AAGAGAAAATGCGGAAACTTAAATTAATGACACCTTCCTCACGATAATTTAGAAGTGGAATCAGATTGAAATCTTTCTCAGATTTTTTTAACCACTGCTGTATGTCATACGGTCTTTTTGAAATGAATCTCACGCCATTTGGAATTGGTGCTCAAAGCAGGGGCTATATAATTTAGCACAATGAAATATGGATCAGCTCCTTGAAGGAGTTCATTGATCTGTTAAGCACTCTCAGTGCTTTGCAATTGGTTATATATTTTATTTCAGAGCCTTAAAGCCCTTTCCCATTTTCACAAGATGCTGAACCATTTATAAATTTGATCTCATGGTGTCTGAAAATGATAAAGAACATTGGATTGGCTGAATATATCATAGCATTCATGTTAAAGATGGGAACATCACCCTGGAATACCAAGAAACTACAACCTGGCAATTCCTAATCTTGATATAGTGCTCAGGAATGCATTTATTAATTGTAACACAATGGTAGAGAAAAATATATCTTCAATGCTATGTGCCTTATGTATTTTAGGAGCGGAAACTATGCGCCCATCCTAGACTGGAGATCTACAAAGGAGATAAAATCTATTTTATATGCCCCCTTGCACGTCAAGGGGACTTCTACGTGCCTGAAATGAAAGAGTTGGAGAAGAAAAACAGAGCAGCCGCAGCAGCAATAGAAACTGATGATGATCAAACAGATATTACAGGTACCTATGAATTATAAAGTGTGCAGTGCTTTGAAGTGCCAAGGAAGTCTCCTTCACCGTTGTTAATAACAAAATATACATGTTAAGAACATAAACAATTTATTTTGTAGATATGCAGCTATCTGCTTTAAAGCAACATAGCTTCAACTAAGCTAGCATCTTGATTCTAACTGCAAGTAGATTTATTGAATCACGGACAGAAATCTTTCCTATGATTTTTACACCCTCAATTATAGATTCAAGAAAAGGACCTTCTACATATTTTATCTCAAGAGCTATTCTAATAATGTTTTATGCTGAGATAATGGCATTGACCTTTTCCAAAGTATACGCATATACATAATCTAGAATCAGACTGGAGCGCCTTCCTTTTTTTGGGGTAGGTGGGTGGAGGTATGGCATTGTGCAATGCAGGATAGTCTTAGTATAACAGGTAAACATATTGGATTATGATGAGAAGAATGTGAATCAGGTTTCCTAGTTACATAAAATTCCTAGTCGCAAAATGCAATTATCCTTAATAATTGTCAGAGATGATATGTACTGATTTATACATGGTTGCCTTAGCTTAGATATTATTTACTTTATGCATGCTTTCTCTAACAAAGTTTTCAAAGTATTGTAATAGCAGGTGTACCTAAGTTAACAGAATCTTTTCACGTTTTGGTTAATCTGCTGCTTACTGCAGTTCAAACCTTTTGCAGGATTGAAGAGCAATAGCTGTACATCACCTTAGTGTCTTCTAAATTGAATTGAATGAATCCTAAAGACCTAAAGGATATTTCTTCTTTTGTCAATACTAATTTCTTCCTCCTTATTTTGATGGGAACAGTGCATGTTTCTAATCCTCATGGACTGCCTTAATGTCAAAGAATACTCACAATGTGTCATGCTGCTACAACAATTGTGGGATAAAAATGAACAAACCATGCTTATTATGGCAGCGGAAAAGAAAAGGAAGTACTGTTAGAATTGCTTAATTCTCACTTTGTTCTGAGAGTAACATTGCCATTCTTCAAAGCAGTGCAAGCTGATCAATACAAATATATTTTATACTATAGTTCAATGAATCTCTTTCTCTCTCTCTTTTTTTTAACTTGTTCAGTGGATTTAGCCTTTGTCCCAAAGCTCCACTGCTAAGTGGCAAATTTTATGCTATAAAACAGAAAGTCCAGGTTGAATTCTTGGTATACCAGGAATATCTGGAAAGGAGTTTTTGTTTAAAACTCTGATGAACTGCAGCTAATCAGCATAAACTAAGTTAATTAAAACCACGGTCTTCCTCATCATAAGTCAATTTCTTGGGTTCTTAATACTATTGCTTTTCTTCTCCTTTAGTTCTTGGACAGAGCAAATTATCTGCTGAAATGGTCAGATATTAATTTTGCTGTCTTCTTTGATGCTCTGTATGGTTTGCAATATTCATGCAGAAACAATCACTAGAAGCTTGACTATCTGACAAAGCACCTACGGATGCTTAAATTGGTAGCTTTTCTTAAATAGTTCTGAAACACAATTTTAGTTGTTTGAATTTCATGCCTCTTTCAATCTCTAGTTTCCAGTTTAATTGGATTTTAATATCTTTAAATGATGACATTATGACTTAGATCACTCTCAAACATTATCTTTGAATTCTTGATTGCTTTCTTGGTAAGCAAAAGACATTTTTTGTCTAAATTACTGGCCAAGGGTCTTTTGCATTTGATTTATGGTAGCTCTGAAATTGAGATGGCAAAGAAAATGAAGGGAGAGGAGTCTGCTGATCTGCCAGCAAAGCAGAAAGACTTTGCTGTGTCCATCCCCCATCTGTAGAAAAGGAAAAGGAAAACAAAGCTAAACTTTTCACTTTTTTAGCAAGACTTTCCTGTGATATACACATTTTAGAATGATCGTATTTATACAGATAAAAGTTTCAGTGGAGAATTTGTATCAACATTTGAGAATTTAAACCAGAGGTTCACAGTATATATTTTAGTTTTTTTAAAAAAATCATAATCCTGGTTATGATGAATTATGAACAAGAATTATTCCATTTGAAAATCTGATAAGCAATTTGCATGACAATTTTTTTTTTTGAAATTAAAAGAGTGAAGAGATCTGCCTACAGAGTTTTTACCACATACATAATTTATATTGTATAAATATTTCTTATACTGGTAAGCAAGTATATATAGCAACTTCCATAGAAAAAGGTGTAAGAGTTCATCACTACCTGAGAATATATACTTGAAACTAAAGTTGGTTATTTTATGGGTTTCTGGTTCTATTTGGATCAAAATAACAATCTTATTGTTGCAAGAAACCTGAGAGTTATCGCATGGGACTAAATTCTGCATTTGTTACGACAAATCAGAAACCTTGAATTGAATTGAAATCTTTGAAAAACAAGGATGATACTGTGTTTTCCTGATTTTCCTTCAAAAACAGTCCACAAGTAGATTGAAGTCCATTTGCAGCAAAGCAAAAAAAGGAATCACATGTTCTTTTCCACTAACACTAATTTTAATCCCTGAACACTGACATGAAAATCATTACAGCCCACTTGCTGTTGAATATTGTTTCTGGTTGTGAAATCATGTGACAATCTTTTCAATGCTTTCATTCTCCATGCCCCGTCCCCACTAGTTCTTAGAGGGGAATAACCTGATCTGGATAAGGGATCAGTTTGAGGGATCAGTTCCTTTACTGTCATTTGAGTGTGCCCCAATTCAGTGTCCCAATAGACTTTGGCAGGAGGGTTTTTTTGTTTTTGTTTTTGTTTTGTTTGCTTTTAATGTCGTTTACTTTTTCATGTTTTATTAGTATTTTTTTGGTAGATTAGTGCATTTAATGTTTTCTCTAATAGCTTCCTTAAACCTTCAACAAAGTTTGGTTTGTTAACTATCTTATGGCATTTATGAAATCGTCACATATAACTATCACTGGCTTTGAAGCTTGGGTTCATGTGCTGTTATGTTACTTGCTGATCTTATTTCCACTTTGGATGGAATAAGACCACATGAGGATTGAATGAAGATAAAAATGCTACTTCATCGCCGCTACATTGAGTTGTGTTGCCTCGCCATTTTCCTATTTTCTTACCCAATTTTTCTGTTTTACTGCTAACATTTTAGTTGCACTGCAATTCACATTTCTTCAGTTAGTCTTTTATTTTATAAATACCTGACACTGTTGATTTTTTATAGCACAGTCTTCACAAACATACACTATGTAATGGATACCTTTGGGTAATTTTTCAATCAAATGTAACTAATATTTTAGCTCAGATTTACGCTCTTTTTCTGTCTACTCTGGAGACCTTCAAAACCAATGTAAAATAATTGCAAAAATAAAAAACCCAAGATCCTTTTCTATCCATCTCAAATGCCTTTGAAACCCTAATGGAAAATGTATTATAATTACACTAGTGCTCGGAGATCAACAAAAATTCTGTATGCCAAGATTACCAACAGAAACAGTACTGTATATGTAAAAAAGAAATATTGCTAGTGCATAACTAGCAATTAGTGCATAACCAATATTGTCAGTGCAGAAACAACTGACTGACTTGGACAGCTTTGAAAACAGTGGACTTTATCTTTTATTTGGAGTAAAATACAGATTCACATTTTATTCATGACATCTGAAGTAAGCTGAACGGAGGGTTGTAAAATAATGATTATACTATATAAATAATTAAGATGCCTGTTTAGCTCCAAGAAATAATATACAAAATTAAATATATGAGAACAAAAAAGCTCCTACTCCAAATAGTTATGCCATTAAGTGATATAAGATCCACATTGCATTCTTTTCCCCAATGCAATTGGAAGTCTGTAATAATACGAACTTGTCGTCACCTTTGTTGAGGAATACAGTATAATATAATATAATCACAATTTGAAAGACTGGAAAATATCCTGCTGATGTGCAGTCTGTCATCTCATTTCCTTGTTAAACAGTGATGCAAAAATACTGAACCCAAGGAAATAGATTATGGGCAATATTAAGCATGGTGTTCATCCTGTGTAATCTGGTTTTAGGTTACTATGGATCTGATAACAGATTACAATTGATGTGATTATACATTCACAAAAATTGTAATTAGCAATAGTTTCATTAGATGTTTATTGGATGCTGTAATGGTGTGGGCAGTTTTTGCATTTCTTGTTACGCCTATGTAACATTGCTGTTCCCCATACTGCTTTGGCTCACAGTAGGCTTCCAAGTACAATTCAAGGTGCTAGTCTACATCTATAATGCCCTCCATGGTATAGGGCCAGGCTACTTATAGGAACACCTTTCTCTTTCCTGCCTGCCTCATCAAATCTATCAGCAAGGGCACGCCCAGGCCCCTTCTATTAAACAATGCCATCTTGCTGGATTATGAAATCATGCCTTCTCAGTGGCAGCATCTACTCTATAGAACAACAGAAGGAAGGGAACACTCCAATCCCACCAGCCTTTCACAAGGCATTGAAGGCTGTTTCCCAGGCATTGGATCAAAAGTAGATGGACTCCACTATTCAACATAGTGTAACAGAGTTGGAAGGGACCTTAGAAGGTCTTCTAATCCAACCCCCTGCTCAAGCAGGAGACCCTATACCACTTCAGACAAGTGGCTGACAAGTCTTTTCTTAAAATGGTGAAGCATTTTAATGATAATAATGATAGAGTACCCACAACCTCTGAAGGAAAGGCATTCCACTGATTAATTGTTCTCACCGTTAGGAAATTTCTCCTTAGTTCTAGGTTGCTTCTCTCTTTGATTAGTTTCCATCCATTGCTTTTTGTCTTGCTTTCTGGTGCTTTGGAAAATAGGTTGACACATCTTTGTGGTAGCTTTTCAAATATTGGAACACTGCTATCATGTCTCCTCTAGTCCTTCTTTTCACTAGGCTAGACATTACCCAATTCCTGCCACCATTCTTCATAAGTTTTAGCCTCCAACCCCCTAATCATCGTTTTGCTCTTCTCTGCACTCTTTTTAGTGTCTCAACTTCTTATTTATATTGTGGTGACCAAAATTAGATGTAGTATTGCAGGTTTGGTCAGTGATTTAACTTTGAGGGGGGTTATGTTTGGTGAACTTGTCTGTTCTAATTTTGTGCACTCAGTTATTTATGTGAGATGGACAACTATATAAATAAAATAAATAAACAATGAAAAGGCCTTTAATATGATGGAGCATAAAAGTTTGAAACAAATTTAGATAGAATGGAAATGGATATTTTCCTTTTCCTTCCTTTGTAATTAATTGGATCACAATGTAGTATTCTACTACTCTACCTTAACTGGGGTTATTAAAAATTGAATTATTTCTTCATACCATCAATAAAGTCCCTTACCTTCTCTTATTTTTATTTTATGTGGAAACTTCTGACTTTCTTGATTACACAAATGGGTTGTAATTGAAAACAAATTATTATTAAGGTAAAAGCTAACAGTCTTGTCAGTTACATATTTTCTCTACCAAAATGTACCAATATTTTACAATGTTTTAGTAATTTGTTAGGGTATTTGGTTAATTTCATAATACAGTCTAATATTCACTGCAGATTATCCAAGTTCTCAGTCAACAGCAGAGCATTATCTGCATAGAAATGTACATACACTTTTATGTCTAATTCATTCATTCATTCATTCAATCATTCATTTATTAGTCATATTTCTATGCCACCCACTCTCTGAGGACTCTGGGTGGCTTACACCAAAGACAGTATACTAAATAGCATATTGCCCCCAACAATCTGGGTCCTCATTTTACCCACCTCAGAAGGATGGAAGGCTGAGTCAACCTTGAGACAGTGAGATTTGATCCACTGATCTGCTGAACTAGCAGTCAGCTGAAGTAGCTGCAGCACTGCACTCTAACCACTGCGCCATCTCGGCTCATGCCAACAGTCTGTAGAGATTTTCAGTCATTCAGGTTATGGCTGTCCCAAAGGTGATTTTTCAGGAGGCAACTGGACTTTCTTGTTTTTTCATGCCAACATACTTTATTATATACTTTCTCTAAATCAACCAACCTAGATTTTCATTTTTTCCCCTATTATTATTATTTTTAATAACACAATATAACAATACAAGACATACAACATTTATAAACGCACTCTCTTTACAGCTATTGCATGGTGATCTTTGTTATTCACAATTTCCTCTTCTTTTTCTTTGTATTATTCCGATTTACTATTTGTCCCCGACATTTTAATTACTATATATACAATATATTTCTCTCATTCATATCTATTTCCTATTTTTTATACTTTAACATGTCCTTTCTGTCTTTTTTAACATTTCTATCTTTCCCCCCTAATTTTCTTCTTCATTTTTCTTTCCCTCCAACCATTTATACCACTTGTGCCAAGTCCTATAGTATTCTGTATCCTCTTTTTCTTTAAATTCTTTTATCAGTTTGTCCATGTCGGCACATTCCAAGATTTTTTTTTATTAACTCGTCTTCAGATGGTACATTTTCTTTTTTCCAATTATGGGCATAGACTATACGAGCGGCAGTTAAAATATGTAATATTAAATATTTTACTTCTTTCATAATTTTTTCTGTGAATATCCCTAGTAGAAACATCTCAGGTTTTCCATTTATCGCTTGTTGTATTATTTTCTCTAGCCACTTTTTGATTTTGGCCCAAAATTTTTTTGCCGCTGGACACGTCCACCAGAGGGGATAATATGTTCCGTAATTGTTTTTATACTTCCAACATAATGGGGATTTATTAGGGAATATCTTAGCTATTCTTGCCGGCGGTAAGTGCCATCTGTGAAACATCTTCATCTGGTTTTCCTTGTATGCCGTCGACAGTGTCAGTTTAATATTTGTTTGCCACATCTTTTTCCACTTCTCTAATTCTATTGTAAGATTAAAATTTTTCGCCCATTTAATCATAGTGTCTTTTACTATTTCCTCTTCCATTTTATACCGTAGTAAACATTTATATATTTTACTAATTAGTTTCTGCTCCGTCCCTTGTATAATTTTATCCAATTCATTTTGTTCCAATTGTACCTCATTCAATTTTATGACTTCTTTGTATTTTGACCGAATTTGTATGTATATCCACCAATCTATTTCTCTTTTTAAAACTTGTTCTAATTCTTGTTTTGTTTTTAATTTTCTTTGATCTTTTAGAATATCCCTGTACCTAATTATCTTGTCCCATTCTATTAAATTTGGGTGAATTAATATTTCTGTAGGGGAAATCCAAATTGGTAATTTTGTATAATGGTGTTTTTTAATTTAAGTCCAAATCAGTAGCAATGCGTTCCTTAATATATGTCTTTTAAAATATCCAGGTGTTTTGTATTTATCATCCCACAGGAATGCATGCCATCCCACTTGCAAGTCATCCCCTTCAATTACTAATATTCTTTGATTTTTCAATTCCATCCATTCTTTCAACCATACTAGGCTTGCCACTTGGTAGTATATCTCCCACTCTGGCAGTGCTAGTCCTCCTCTATCTTTAAAATCTTGCAAGGTTTTTAATCTGATTCTAGGTCTTTTTCTCTGTCATATAAATTTTGTAATTGTTTTGTTTAATGTATCGAAAAAGATTTTATCTAATTTTACCGGTATAACCTGGAAGAGGAATAAGACTCTGGGCAGGATATTCATTTTAATCGTGGCAATTCTTCCCATAAGTGAAATTTGTAAGTTTTTCCAATTATCTAAATCTTTTTTCATTTGCAATAATAATTTATCATGCCAACGTACTTTATTATATACTTTCTTTAAATCAACCTACATTTTCTGTTTCACTTTCAATGAATTTTAGCAAATACTAGATTGTATGTTACAATAAGAAGCATAAATTTAAAATTACTGCATCAAAGACCCAAATACTTGTATTTGGCAAAGAAAACAGGATTCAAAGTTACACATACATGGCAGAAACAAAAGCAAGTAGATGAATCTATGTGTCATAGTAGAATGTTTAGATATGTCGCAATTGGCTGGTTCCAAATGATCAAGTTAAATTCTGAAAGCTTTTGAATAATTCTGAGCCTGCCCTTGACTGTTGGTAATCTAGAAGAATTGTGGGAAACTTAAAGAAGGCTGAGTCATTTTTGTTCTTCCTTTCAAGCAGCTAGTTTGGTCTAGTGGCTAAGGCATGATGTGAGTTCTATCCTCAGCGTGAGGCTTTCATGCGTGAGGCATGAAAGCCAGGTAGGTAACCTTTGGCCAGTCACTCTCTCAGAGGATTGTTGTTGTGGGAAAAATAGGAGGAATGAATATTATATATATTTTGAGATTTTTATAAAAATAATAAAGGTGGGATGTAATTAAATAAAAAATTTAAAACCCTTGCAAATCACGTGGGTCATTGACAGTTCCTATCATCTTCATTGTCGTCATCATCATCATCATCATCATCATATCATCATCATCATCATCCATGGAGGAAGAAGAGAAGAAGATAATATATTAAGCAAATAGGGATTTTATTAGAAAGTTTTGTAACTTTTATTTTTAATTAAATACCACTCTCATTTTTAATATTTTTTATCCTAACCTCTGAAGGTCCTTTCCTCTTAGCTTTATATGAACAATAATATTAAAATGTCCAAGGTCTGTTCAAATTAATGATTTCATTTTATGAATTTCCTTGCAAAAGTGTCTGCCATTTTTCCCTACTGATTTCTGATGCAACTGATGTCGTTCAAATGCTAGCGACCTGCAGACCCGCCAACAAATAATTTGCATTTTTTAAATTAGGCAATAATCCTGTGAGTTGAAAAGATAATGCCACATCTAGCCATCTAATCTATTCTTTCTTCTTTTATATTCCTCATTCCCATATTCAACTTTTATTATAAATAGAAGCTACTGATAATGTTGATAATTTGTATGGGAGAGGAGAGAGTATTGAAGGCTTTGCAGAATTTGGTTCTCTAGTCTTATTGTACAGTATCTTTTATATCTGCATATTTAACAGCAAGAACATTTTTTTATTTTTTAAATTATTATTATTATTATTGGTTAATCTTTAGTGAGATTCACAGCCTTTGAGGCTGGTTAATATCTCAGCAGCTCGAGTCCTAACCAAGGACCTAGGAACTGTTAAGGTATCGTCGGAGGATGTAAACTGTTCCAAGTAAGGTGGTTTTTTGTAGAGTCAAAATGTTCAAGTCCGGCAAATTTAGAATTTCTAAATAGCAGGGTAGCCCTTTGGGTATTGCTCCAAGGGCTCCAATTACAATCAGGACAACACACGATTTCTTTTTCCACAGTCACTCAACTTCAATTTGCAACTCCTGGTACTTTGTGATTTTTTTCTTGCTGCTTATCTTCAATCCGTGCATCACCAGGTATTCCAATGTCAATGAACCATACTTGGTGATTATTATTATTATTATTATTATTATTATTATTATTATTATTATTATTATTATTATTAACAAGGAAGGAAGCATCACTCAGTGTAAATTATTCATGAAGCAGCAGCATTAATCTCGAGCCTCCTTTCCTCCCAATCTTTTAATGCTGGTCGAAGCTACACACTTAACTGCGTTTTGTCTGCTCCTACTTGTAATGGCCAAGGCATGTGCAATCTCTTGTGAATACTTCTAAGGCAGCAGCAAGTAGAGTGCCCAGTCTCCTGATCAGTTTCCTTAAAGCCATGTGACTATGAAGCTGCTTTTCTTTTGAGGCCATGGGATCACATATGCTCTTTTCTCTTTCACTTATTATACCACCAGTTAAGTGCTTGGCCTTTTGCCATTTTTCTGGGCAAGCCCTGATGGCACCTGTAAGACTGGCAGTGGTGTGGTCTCCCTTCAAGACATCAGGATGAACCTGACCCTGTTGGTCTTTCGTAAGGCTATGAAGACTTGGTTGGATGTCCAGGCCTGAGTCTCCATGTGTGTTAAGGGCCCAACTTCCTGGTTACCTTAACATCCATAGTAAGAGCTTTACTTGGTGCCATGTATATTTATTTCAAGTTGTTTTAATTCTTTTAATTCTTTTTAATTGTATGCTGCCCAGAGTCACTTGTGAGATGGGTGGCTATTTAAATGAAATGAATAAATACAACAGGTGCATTCTGATCTCATGGTCAGGCATGGGAAAGGCAAAAGTGTTGATCTGAAAGTTTTAAGATTCTCTGGATTGACAGATTTGGATTGATTTCTATATTCTGCATCAGGAAAATCTTCTCTCTCTGTAAAGGATATACTTGTCAGCAGTAAAGCAACTAATGTGACCTTGAGGTTTTTGTTGTTGCCTACCCCTGAATATAGGGTTCAATTTCTGGAAGAATATATTGATTTATAAGCTTCTTCTGAATCTGACAGTGCCAGATATTGATTCTCTGCAATTGTGTATATGATGCATTCAGCACATCTGTATATGTGCTATTGTGGTTCTCTGTCCAAACAAATTCAGTCAGGTTGTTTTCATCAGTAAAGCTCCTTTTAGCTTCCAATATATTTATTCCCTTTCCATCTTAGTTTGTGATGAATAAAAGGTATGATCATACAACTGATCACTGCATGTGCTGAATCGCTTACTGGTCAGCTTCTAGTTGCAAATCAAGTGTTGGTTATTGTATGAAACCCTTCATAACACAGGGCCTGGATATTTAAGAAATTGTCTGTTTCTGATTGTCTCTGCCCACCCAACAAGATCAGACAAGGTTGGAATCTTTCTATTGAACAGTATCATTTTGTGGAACAAACGAGGAAATATGACTTCCACACCTGCTATGCTACACCTGCCCTGTGGAACAGCATATTTTGCATCACTGAGAGAACCCCAACCCTGCTGGCCTTTAAAAGGCTCTGAAAACCTGGCCTTTCCCTTGGGGAAGGCACCAGGATGTGGTATAAACCATCAATATACGTCAACATATATCTTGTACATTATTGCGCCTAGTGCTCAGGTTTTCATAGCAGATTTTGCTGGTTTGTTGGATTTTTATTTTATACATGTGGAAATAAAGACATATGTGCAACCAGATATAAATGTGTTGTTTTTAATGTGGTTATCCTCTGCAAAGTTGCTTGACTAATGGTAACCATATAAAATGAATAAATGAATGAGTGAGTGAGTGAGTGAGTAAATATTTGTTTCATTCATTGTAGAAGGAACTGCTCAGAGGTGGGTTTCAGCAGGTTCTGACCAGTTCTGGAAAACCGGTAGTGGAAATTTTGAGTAGTTCGGAAAACCGGTAGCAAAAATTCTGACTGGCCCCACCCCCCATCTATTCTCTGCCTTCCAAGTCCCAGCTGATTGGGAGGAAATGGAGATTTTGCAGTAACCTTCCCCTGGATTGGGGAGGGAATGAAGATTTTACAGTATCCTTCCGCTGCCACGCCCACCAAGCCATGCCATGCCCACCAAGCCACACCCACAGAACTGGTAGTAAAAAAATTTGAAACCCACCACTGGAACTGCTCTATCATTTATTGCTTCCCTGACTAGTGGGTCACAACAGTACTCACATGGTGTATCTCAGATTACCTGGCTATAGCTATAGAAAAGAGCAGACTTTGGAGCCCAAGCTTTCTAGTCAGTGCATCTAACTAGTCAGTCTAAGGAAATGATGCTCAGGGCTTATTATAAACATTTCATTGTACTTTGAATGTAATTGTAAAGTAGGACAAACTCTACAAGCTAAGAAACATTTCTTAGTTTCATATCCACATATCTGATAACAATGATGTTCCAGAAATGGATGATTTCTTGAAGGCTAATAAAACCTGATGGATATGTTTGGTTTAATAATTCTGTTAAGTCATACACATTTAATGTATGTTTTAGTGCAAGGGTGTCAAACTGGCGGCCCATGGGCCGGATGCGTACGCAGAGGCCACGGCCACCCCAGCTCCGTAAATGGGAAAAACATCATGAAACGTCACGTGACGGCAATGTGACGTGGCAAGTTTGACACCTGTGTTTTAGTGGCTTGGTATATTTTGCATTAATCTTATTAATAAAAAGTTTGGAGATCCTTAATATCTCTATTTTTTTATTACAGTAGGGAAAACTCTAGGTATAAATTGAGGCAAATTGATTTTACCTGTGCAATTGGAAAATCATTCCTTTTGTTGCTTATTAGTAATGAATGTCATTAGAATGAGATAGATAGTATGATAGAAGCCAAAATGCTTCTGGGCTCTTCTTCAATTATAATTAGTTGTATGTGTTCTTAATTGTCATTTAATTCTCAATCATAAGCTCTGAATCCTGAGAGCATTTACTATGTCCTTGCTCTCAGCAGGGTTATCTCCTGTGCTTTGGTTTGCGAATGAATCAAAAGTCAAAGTAAATAAAAATAGCCTCTTAATAGAGTTAGGAAAAGAATTACACTTATTTTAGTGACAAGGGACTGTCTTTTCCTGAGGCATCAGTTAATAAACTTACACCATTTCAGGAATACAGATACATTTTCCAGTTCTGTTTCAGAGAGAGAAAAAGAGAGAGGGAAGTGAGGGGGGGAGAGAAATGTTATAGCAGACAAAAAAGGCAACTGAATTTAAGCACGGCAGTTGCTACAAGAAAGGCATAATGTGTTTTTTACCTCAGCAGATTACTTTTTCTGACAATGCATCTGCCACCAGTTCTTGTTCCCAAGGCAGCCCTGCTCACCAGCACACATCAGCTTTCTTGACAGTATCTTTGTAATCTTCTGTTGACCTTTTCAACTTAACTGTTTCAGGACTTTGCAGTGGGTCAATAATTCTGGATGTTTGTACCAAAGGATTGAACTCTGGTCCCTTGTTACAGGGAGGCCAGTAGATTGAAACTCTATATAAATCTGAATATTGCTCAGCTTGCTTCCTACCCCCTTTCTCTCTCACGCTCTTCGTCTTAAGTGTGTGTTTCTGTCCACCTTGGCACTGTTGGGAGGAAAGCTGTGGCTGGGCTCCAACCCACAAGGAGCTTGCAGCTGCATCGTGTGCGGGGGACGGCCCTGCATCCAAGCTTGGGGTTGCTTTCCCCTTGGTATGTGTTGTCATCGCAGGCTGCTGACGGCTTGGGTCTCTGGACCCCTGCAGCAGTATCTATCCCTGCCCATCTCCTGGCAGCTTTTGTGTGGGGTTTGAAAAGCTGTGATTAACTGCACTTTGTCTGTTATTACATTGATCTATTATTTAGAAAGCAAGGAGATGAATATTTGATAGAGCTCAGAGCCTGGTTGGAGAAAGAAGGGCAAAACATTCAAGGGGGAAATATATGGATTATACGCTTCTACCACAGCAAGAGTCTGCCAGATCGGTCAAACCTGTGCTCATCAAAGCTTTGGGGAATGGTGACTTGATGCAGTGCTTCATTTTGTTTTTCTTTTTTTTTTTCTTCCAGGAAAGCAACAGGGATTTTCTCCCTTCTTCTCTCTTTTCAGCTTATTTTCCAAGTTACAGGTCTTGGTTATCAGACAACATGATAGCCACATTTTTAAAAAGTAAAGGGGTGGGTGTTTGTTTTTGGTATACAACGTATAGTTCTGGTTTTGGTTACTATATATACTATTGTAAAATAATGGTAGATAAATAGATACTCTGCTTATTTATCGAGAATATGCTTAATTTCCCAGCACTCATTTTTGAAAACTTTTTTCTTCCCCATGCAGATTTTATTCTTTCATTTTAAAAAAAAAGTTTAACAAAGGAAAGAAAAAAAATTGCCTTTTGGTGGTTATTCTTTATTCTGTTCCTTTGTTTGTGTTCTGTATATACAGGATGAGACCTGTTATAAACCACAGCTCAAATAAGAAGCTGCTGTAGAAAGACTAATTTTCCTTATTCAAAAATTTCACAGTTGAAAGCCTATCTCGGAGCATCATGGTTTACTTGAAACTACATCTTCCAGTAGATATCAAGTTTATGCTGCTATTTATATTTTTCTTACATCTAGTGCATATTTGTTGACCTTTCTCATAGTACTTTGTGATGTCATCATTTCCACCTCACAGATGAGCTACCCTCTAAAAAAGGGAATTCCTTGCTGATGAAAACAGCAGGTGAATTGAATCCTGAGTATAATTTATTACATCCCCTGGAGCATATAGTAGCTTTGTGAAGTGATGTGAGAAGGCAAATTCTATGTTCATCAAAGATTCAGCTCTCTTTGTTCTACTTGAAAAGCTTCCCAAACCTGGGGTGCATGTTATTTCATAGCTACATTTAGTTCCATATATTGCTTATCTTTCGGCCTTATGTGTCTTCCTCCTACCCCTCAATATACTGATAATATTGGATGCAGTTACATTGGCAGTGCTGGTTCAAACTTGTGGGAGCTGAAGTTCTACATTCAAAGAGCTACAGGTTCCTCACCTCTGGCCTGGCTGAATGACTCACAAACTGATCAAAGAGCCTGTTTCCCACCAACACATCATACTTTGATTTTACCTCACTTAGCTCTGCAGTGGGGTTGGTTTTATTCCATGTAAGTCTTTGAAGTATCTATCATGTCATATTTGAATTATGTTATGAAAAAGGAATATTTTTGATGGGAATTCTGCATCAAGAGCCTGCCATCTTTCTTAATAACATAGCAGGCATCTCTTTTACAATTTCAAATGGCAAACAAATGTATGAAATATATCCAGGAAGAATGTGTTACTGCATCAGATGAAAGGCACATCTATCCCTAAATTTTGGAATATTAGCTATCCAACAAAGCATGCAGGGCTCAACCCCTGCTGCTGCAAGTGTTATTCAGTGGTATGCGCCTCTTTGAATAGTCAAATGCTATCTCTGTGATTTTTTTTCTAATGATGGTGTTGTATGAAAAAAGGATTTTCTATTGCCTATATGGAATCCATTGCTGTGGGCTGATTCTATATTGTTAGAAGACAAAATGTGTATATATATATTTTGCATGATCGATAAAATTATACAATCTGTCATAGTACCTCTAGGTGAGTTCTCTCTCTTTTTCTCTCTCATTCATTTAATCTTTCACACACTTACTAATACCCTCTTAATGCCATAGGCTTTTCTCAAAGTAAAACTACACTACTTCCCTTTAAAATCAAGGGGTTGGGGCATTTCGGGTTTTATGCCTGTAATTGTATGTCCTGCTCGTCATCTCTATAAATGAGAAAGAATCAGGCAATCATTCATTCCATCATCCAGCTATTATGTATTGATGCCATGCTCTTCCATTTCATCTAAGTTCTCTTTTAGGCTGACACTGGCTGTAAAAGTCACCTAGTTTCAATTCCTTGCAGGCCAGTTTTACACATGATTCCAGATTTTTGGATAAGCCTGTTCTCCAGAGACCCTAAAGATTAACTGTTTCTGATACAGCAATTATTTTCATGCTCCAACATGTCCTGTAATTTGTGCATATCTTATATTATTGCAAACAATGACATTATAAATATAACTTACATTAAATTAGGTGTTGTTTTGACTGAGCAGACATAACCTATTATTTGTTGGTTAAGGCCAAAGGGCTGTGCAAATTCAGTAGCAAGAATTGAAGAATAAATTGATTTTTATATGGCGCTACAAAACACATTTAAAAATAAATAAGGCCAATATGGGCCTAATTTGTGATCATTCCCTTATGACACTAAAAAAGTTATTTCTGGAGATATTTCTTTAACCAAGAGAATGGGGCAGAAGGGTAAAAAGCTCCATAGTGATGATGATAGTTTATTGTTGATGGATGAAAATATTTCCTGCATTTTAAACTTACCCAAAAGATTTGAGATTGTTCAGGCTGAACAAGAATTTTATAAATAAAAACTGAATTGCATCATGTCTTTTTTTAACCTTGGTTCAGATCCCAACACTGTCTGGTATTCATATTCTTTGAGTTTAGTGATACAGTAATTTGGCCAGCAATTCAGTATTGTTGGTAAAGGTGCATAATTGCAGCACAAAATTGTTATAATTACAGTCTATATCTCATGCTAACTTTTTGACCCTAAGTAATCACTGTTTGGCAGATTCTTTGCAGTCAGAATCTTCCTTGTTGCTAAAATTAGTTCTCCATAGACTGCACATATTTGCAACCGTCTCATTGTAATTGAAAAGATTCAGCTTAGCTCCAAGCTTGTACTTTGCAACAACTGCTTCAGTGGGGCAAGGAAGCATCTCTTAAACTAATTGATGTGAAGTGGCCTGTGTCCAAAAGAAGAACCACACAGTAAATAAAAAGAATCTACTTTTATTTTATTGGTACCTTCAATGTCATGTTGTATAGATTAATCCCTACTGTCTGTCCAAAAGTAGAATACCAATTCTGTTATTTATTGTGATATAGGAGGGGAGGGGAGAAGGACAAGCTGCAAATTCCCATCATCTAAATTCAATGGACTTAGAGAAAATCAGATAATGCTCAACTCTAACGAGATCAAGTGGCTATGGATTGTGAGGCCATCTGGATCCTGCAAGTTTCCATCTTTTGTTCTGGATGGAATTGCACTATCCCAGAGAAGTCTGGTGCTCAATTTGACAGTTCCTGCTTGAAAGTGGCAACTATGGTTTGAATGGCCCTTGCCTGATTGCACCCATTTCTAATTTGGAAGGCTTTATTCTTGCCTCTGAATCACTGCAGTATATTCAAGACCATTTATAAGCTACATCTAGTGCATGCACTAGCACATACAGTTATGGGCACACCTTGGTACACGCATATAAACCACTGCTTAATAAGCTGCACGGAAGTAATTCAGGGTGCCGATTATTGTTAACAAAGCCCTCATGGCACAGGACTTGTGAACCACCTATCTCTGGTTACTGTTGGCTATGCAATAAAATCGGAAAGCATAGGCTTACTGAAGGTCCTGTTACTTAAGCCATCTATTGGGGCCCAGGAGACAGACGTTCTGTCTCACTGAACCTATCCTATAGAATCTCCTGGGGATTCAGATAAACTTAACCATACCTCCCTTTCAAAAGACTCTGACATTCTGTTTTCTCCTGGGTTGGGAGCTTTTGTTCCCGACTTGACAGTTTCTGACTCTCTGAAATTCTCTGGCAAAATATGTTTTAACGTATTTTAAGGGTTTTTTGGGGGGTTGTGATTTGTTGTTTTTAATAGTGTATGCTGCTAAGACTTGCACATTAAGTGGGTGGCTGTAAAAATTGATTGATTTGTTTGTTCATTCACTGAGTAAATGAATGCTGAACCCTTAAATTACAATTTATTGGTTGTAAATTTTCATCTAAACATTTTTTAGTGCATATGGACAGGATATGAAATTGATAAAGTGGTGGAAAAGTTCAGAAGTCCATCATTAAAAAATGAACTAAATTATTCCTCAGTCACTAGACTCTATGTGGGTTAAACAGATAAAACAATAAAATCTTAACAAACGACGAAACATAATACCAAAAAAAAATCCCCCTCAATTTATTTACCATTTAATATCTATCCTTTTGTTTCCTCTATTCTGCACATATCACCAGAAGGGACAGGAATCTGACTTACAGCTAGCTGAGGACTCTACGTCCTCAGGAATCAGGTGCTCAAAAGAATCTCAAGTAATCTTGCAGGATATTATCTCCATCATCTCAGAAGACTCAAATTCAGAGTGAATATGAATAATTTCACCTTCAAAATGTCTGGCAAACTCTTCATAACAATCTTCCATGCACATTTGACCCAACAGAGGAAATTGCCTTAAAAAAACACACAGCACTCTGCAGATGTGATAAATGCAGAAATCTATTCCTGCTTTGCCACTCTTACCACCAAGAAATCTTGGGCTTGGACCTGCACCAGTTCATTTTTTTCCTCTTTCACCAGCATCCAGGTGTCTTCTCAGATGTATAATCCATTTTACATCAATAGGCCATTTTAGCTAATTGTATTGGTAGTAAATGTTGAAGTAATCAGATGCAAAGTTGTTTGGTCAGATCTGTGTGGTGTCTTTGCAGCGCAAAACAAATTTATGGATAAGTTGTACTATTCTACCATTATGCAAATAACCTTACATATCCTTTTTTATTCTTTCTCAAAAACATATTCAGAAACATGTAATAAGTCAGGTTCTACAAGCAAGACTTAACAAGAATGTTCGGGATACAGTAGTGGGGTTTCAGATTATATATTAGGCACTGAAGTCAATGAGGCGGAATTGCTATCTTCAAGATGTTTAGCTCCTTACTTAACAACTACTGTTATTCTTTTAATGGCACCTTTGGTACATTTTTACTTAATTGTTTTTTTTAAATTATATACCCTTTTACATATCTACAGGACCTATAAAAGGATCTTTGGCTCTGAAGGAGGGAAAGGAGGCAGACATGTATTCAGCACTTCATAATTTGTAATGCATACATGGGGAAGCAGTGGATCCTGGCAGACACCCTGAAATAACCACTCTAGAAAAGACACCATCCTGGGATATTGCAAGAACAGGGGAATCCTGATGGGACATGCAGCTCAATTGCAGATCTTTGACAATCATCCTTTCCACTGCAGAAGCAGCCAGTTATAAATGCAAGTCATTGCAAAGATAAAAAGTTGCAGTTCATGTCTCTTCTTCTGAATCCCTCAGGGAAGGAGCTCTCAACAATACTCCAGATTAATGTTCTGCTGATGCTCCAGGAAGGGATGAAGCAGTGAGGCAATCTATAAACTTTTCCCTTGCTGCCCAGCTACTCTGAGTTTAATTCTGCCGAGTTCCCTGCTTTATGTGTTAGTTCACAGCTTTGTAGCTGAATAGTCTCTGTGCTGCTTCAGTAACGTGGTTTCAGATCTACTCTTTGCTTTGCTGGACTTTTAGGAACTGAGCACGTTGATAGAAATGGAACCGTTACTGTAGTTTCTTAGCATGATTTGACGTAGAGGAGATAATAACATTATCTAATGGCTCATTTCTGGGATCAGAATAAATGCTTGAGATAATGAATGGTTGAGTTATCTGTTATCTGACAAGTCTTTTCTGTCAATTTGGGGTACATCACAGGGATATCCGGAACAGATCTTTTCTCAGAGGAGATATGTCTGCCTGCATGGCCAAAGCTGCTAACTGGTGATTCAAACATGATTGAAAGTGATGGGATGAAAAAGTATCTGGGTAAACGGAAATATGAATGTATTTATTGTTGCCCTGAATATAGTGGACATTTTTGAATGATGGAGTTACCTCAAGGGTAGTTACATGTTAAAAGTATATTCTTGTTTTCCTTTCCTATTGCTATGTCTGGCTTCATTATAAAATTAAATGAGTTAATTTATTCAAATAGAGTGTATCTCTGGTTTATTTATTTACATGAAAACTAAATTTGTAAACCTCAAAATCATGCTATGTGAAAATGTACATATGTTACAAAATGGCAGTTAGTGATGTACAACAATACGATTGTCATTAAGAAACCCAGAGGATGTATTCTAATGAGACGTTTACTGTAAAGGATATTTTAGAGGTTATGGCTGCTTTCAGATGGAGGACCTCTATTGCTGTCAATCAAAAGACTCTTTCTGTTTACTTCATTCACAGATTTTTCAATATGTGTGTGTTAAAAGAAGTAAGGCAGAAGTTAGTGTGCTTTTAATATTTTCATGGATATATTGTCAATATATTTAGGGGGTAAGATTTTCTTTTCTTTATGAATATAGAGAGTAATTGTAGAATTGTGAGTGTAGAACTTGAATCTTAGATGCTTAAAAATACTGCAAGAGTTTCTTTAATACTTAATTTATTTTGGGATATTTTCCAAGCCTCATCATTAAGCCTTAAATGATATTTTCCAAGTCTCATCATTAAGCCTTAAATGGTACCATGACTAACAGAACCCACTAGCTGGAAATAGTTTTATTATTCTTTTAACATTTTCTGATCCTGAGCTATAGCTTGAATTAATATTATTGATATCCCTGGCTATGGAGATTCAATATATTTTTCTTTCCTTGGTCCAGTGAACAGAATGATCCTTATGTTCTATCACTGTCTTTGTGTAAAGTTTTCCAATTAGGTTTTGCACAGAGCTTCATAAGGATTATGAATAATACTCAGGTATATGTTTTCAGTCCTCTCATCTTGTATAACAAATCCAGCTCTTCGAAAAAGCATCTGGTATGATGAAACTACTTTCTAACTACTTTCTCTTTGAATGTTCAGGTATCCTTTTATACTATTAAAATATCTTCCTTATCACAGATGACAGATGGTCTTTAATCATTGGAATGTTGACTGTTGCAAGGCTCTTTCTCAAGAAACTTCATCCAGAGATTGCTTCAAGTGGATATGGCTCACATAAAAAGTTACCAATAACATTTTTTTTCTCTCCTTTTCCAACTCCTTAATTTGGAAGTCATTTGTTACTTTTCACAATTTCAGTTTCAGAATCCTGTTCATAGTTCTTACCATAATGTTCTGTCTATCACTTTCATTCCAGCTTGTTCCTATCTTCTGAAATGAAAGACACCACATCCAAGGACATTAGAATCTGCTTATGTAGCCATCCCAGGATTCATTAAAAAAAGAAGTAAAGTTCTCAAAAACTTGCATTCCAAGAAGTGATTTTTTTGAGTTGATTGTTTAGTTTATTGCCTGATATGGATTTTGAAATTCTGGTTATCAAATGAATGATAAATTGCTAAACTTTACACCTGATGGAGGCCTTAACTTCTGCTCCTCTTTGACTTCCCATGGACTGGTAATCCTCTTTAAAAGTAAAATCTGGTATTCTTTTGTATATGGAATAATTTAGTTCTCATTGTCATAAATTTTGACTAATCAATACATTCATATTTTTCTTTCTTAGCATTTCAAATGTTTATCCTACCGCAGTGCTAGTAATACAGATTTGCTGTCTCCTTTTCACATGATCTTTGCCATATACAGTCAGTCCATTATTAGAATATCGCATAAGGTTCTATGCCCACTACTTTGCTATCCAGAAGAATAGGAAGGAAATACCTATCGCTACAATGGATCTATTTATCTGTCTGTCTGTGTCTATCAGTCTATCTATCTATCCATCCATCAATCCATCCATCCATCCCTCCTTGCATGTATACACATACATATACATCAGATTTTTGCTGTTCAGCATATTATTGCAAAGCATACAAAAAGGTAAAAAAGCGTTTTATATATTTATTGATGTAGAGAAAGAATAGGACAAAGTAAACAGGCTTGAATTATGAAATGTTTTGTGTGAATGTGAATTGAAAATTAACGTAAGGTCCTTGGTGCTCTCTGAGCTTAGTGGTTTTCTTGCAGACATTTCATTAACAAACTAGGTAACATCATTAGTGCTGGGGATGAGGTTTGCTTTCAATTTATATTCTAGTGACTTGCCTTGTCAGTGGGAGTGGGAGTGATCTTAGTGATTCTTTGTTTGGGCTGTTTACTGTTAGCTTGTTTGGTGGTTTCTTGACTGGAGTATTGTTTGTTTCTTGATAGTTAATCTAATGTTAATCTTGGTGTTAATCTCTGCTCACCTAGGTGTTGATTGCTGGTGAGATGTTTTGGTCTTTTTATTCCCTTTTTGGCATGTTGATTGTCTCTTTTTGAATGGTTTGTAGATGTTGTTTATGTCTGTGTGCCTGTTGATGGTTAATTTCTCAGAGTGCCAGGCTTCTAGGCATTCTCTGGAAGTTTCCCAGTTGAGACTATGGTTAAGTCTGTCCATGTGTTATGAAATTAAGGCATTTTCATCATGTCTTCTGATGGCTCGTTGGTGTTCTGCCTGTTTGTCCTATGTAGTGGCTGGTTGCAGACTTTATATTGTATGTTATAGATGATTCCTGTTTTTTCTTCTGCTGGATCTTTTGATTTATTTAGGAGGTTTTGGAGGGCTTTGCGTGTTATGGTTGTAGTACTCTGTTGATAGTTTCTGAGATGTTTTGATGTATGGGAGTGTTATCTTTTTCACAGCTTTGTTGGAAGCCGATGTATTGAGTTAACTGCCAAACAAATAATAAGCAGGCCAACCAAAGAACCACTAAGACCACTCCCATTAACACTGACAGGGCAAGCCACTAGAATATAAATTGAAAGCAAACCCCACTTCCTACTAGCACTGATGATGTTACTTAGTTTGGTAATGAAATGTCTACAAGAAAACCACTAAGCTCAGAGAGCATCAAGGCCCCCACAATTTAACCCTAAGCTACAAATATTCTCTTTTATCAGTGTTGTAAGAGTGATATATAATGGAAGTAAAGGACGCATGAGAGTAAGTAAATGTTTAACCAGTGAATCATCATTAAGCGAGAAGCAAGACAAGGATGTGTGATGCCCTCTTGGTTCTTTAAGATACTGATAGATAAACATACAAGGAATGTTTGTAGTTGATCGTACAGATGTGATGATAGGTGAATGTAGGAAGATTTGTCTATGTAGTTCTTTGCTATTCTATTTCAAATAATACGCAGCAAATGTTTTCTAGATTGTATGATGCAAAGAAATAGATGTCAAAAATATATCAAACACATCTAATGTATCAGGTTGTGTATAATAGAGAAAATGGACTGAATGATTGCAAGTTATACATAAATGGTGAAAAACTAGACCAAGTAAGTGAGTTTCTATAGTTGGGTAGACTATTCATTAAAGATAGAAAAACGTTAAGTGCAAATGAGGTTTCTTATAAAAATAGTATGTAGTATATGATTTTCTGCAGGAAATTAATCTTTTGTCAAAAAAACTGAAATTGGCTGTAATTACAAGTGAAAATTTCACATGTAAGTACAAATGTAAGTACAAATATAAAAATAAATTCAGTGTAGAGAAAATGAGTTACTTAAGTGTGTGAGGTAAAACAAGATGAGATATGGTAAAAACTGAATGGATCTAAATAAATGTAAATTTAATACAAAAGTGAGTAACCAGTATTCAAGAAATACTTGGAAGTTTGATTGCCTAGAGCAGGGGTGTCAAATTCAAGGCCCGTAGGCTGAATCTGGCCCACAGGGTGCTTAGATCTGGCCCACCGGGCTGTCCTGGAAACAGCAAAGGACCAGCCCGCGGTGCCTCTGCCAGCAGGCAGAGGGTTGCAGGAGGCTGTCGCAGCTGAAAACAGAGCTTGATCGGGAGCCCATTTTCACTGGCAGAGCACTTGGGCCACCACAGGTGCCCCTGACATGAATGACATCAAGCTGGCCATGCCCACCCTGGCCATGGCCACCTTGCCCCCCCCCCCGGAGGTCAAACACAACCCTGATGCGGCCCTCAATGAAATTGAGTTTGACACCCCTGGCCTAGAGAGAACAAATAAGAATTGAATTGCAAAAAATATATGGAAGAGTGAATGGCTTCAGAGGAAGGAGAACATCAAGAAAGTCTTGGATAGATTAAATTGATCCTCAGAGAGAGAGAGATGGACCTTAAAAAATAAAAAGGTGATGAATGAAACTATGTATGGATACAATGAACACTGTGGAAACAAAGGCAGAAAGACATAGGAAGATATCATGAATGGTGCTGATATACACACTTGCCTTTATGTTTCATTTTCTTATTGCATGGCCTTAATTTCTTACCTACTACTGCTTACTTCTTGTCTGTGCTTTGAATAACATTGCTTGCTTTGACTGAGTATTGCAGGATTGCTATGCACGTTTGGCCCCTGCAAAACCTACATGATTTCAAGATTTCCAAGTTCAGTATTTAAACAATTTCTTCATTATTTCAGATAAAAGTATATTCACATATATTGCAAACTTAGAATGTGAAATACAGCAGTTCTAGCTATGGATTCAACCACTGTGACCTTAAATCTGGTTTCATTTCTCACTGCATGATACTGCTTGTTAACTTACATAATAGTCTTCCTTATAGTTACCATCTTAAATTGTGCTTAATGGTTATTTTTCCTGTTGCTTTGTTAGCAGTTAAAATAAACTGAGCCTTCACATCAGGACATTTAAAAAGACTGATTCCGTTATAAAACATGTAAATGTTTTAGATTTCCAGATATATGACACAAAAGGTAAGTTGAGATGCAGAGATTACGACATGGGGAGAATTTAAAAAATATCTCAGAACTAAAATTAATAAATGGGAAAATTAGTATGCAAATTCAAAATAATTTTCGATGAAACTATTACAACAAGCTATGTTTTTCAATCTGGTGTATTTTTTTCTTGAATAATTGTATCTACTTTCACCTCACTCAAGACTTGCTTAGCGGGATGACAATGATTGCATGTTACACAGGAGAGGTATTTACTAGTATTTATCTTTCCATTGTATAGGAGTGTAGAGTTTTGCAAAAGTAATAATATCTTTGTCTGCATAGAAACTTTCTTCACAATGGTAAAGAATATTGTTCTGTTGAGTGGTTTGTGCTATTGTGCTACCCTACTGGTGTTCCACATTTGTCAAGTCGTTCCATAACCTGGCTACTTCTCACCATGTTTTTGTTACACACCTATTCTTTTTGTGCATCACTGGGTAGTTCACTTACATGATGTCCTGATTAAGAACCTTTTAAAGCTAAGAAGGATTTTTGCTAGGAAATTTGATTTCTGGTGTAAATGCTTCTGGGTACAGCTCTCACTGTTTCCTTCCTTCTATGCAGAATATTCTCTCTGTGTTTTTTCTTTTCATTGGTTTATTTTTTAGATTTATAACCTGTTTTTCCTTCAGAAGCTGAGAATGGCGTACACTGCATTTTTCCTAACAACTTTTCCTGCAACAACAAGTTGGGTTAAAAGAATATAACTGGTCCAAAGTCATCTAGTAAGCTTCCAAAGCTGAGGATGGACTAGAATCTAAGGCTTCACAATCCTAGCAAAGGAAAGTGAAGCTGTTTATATGTTGTTTTTTTAAAAAAAATCTATTTTCATTTGTTGTCAGTTTCTCTTTTTAAAAAGAGGAGGAGAGAATATGACAGCTATTTCTCTGTGTGAGGGAGTGTTTTTATGTGCCTTGTGGTGCTGCAATTCCTTAGATATTTCTTCAAATATCTGAACGGCTGTCACAAGAAGATGAAACAAAAAACAATGGATATAAATAACAAGCAAGCAGATTTCAGTTGGATGTTAGAAAGAAGTTGCCATGGTAAGAACTGACCAACAGTGGAACAGCCTCTGGGGCAGTTAGGACACTGGTGACCGCAGCAAAGCCAAAACAGGTACACACACCTTAATGACATAATCACGCAAATGCAACAGTATGTACTTACCTCAGAATGTCTGATACAAGTACGTAAATCATAGCATTTGCATTTGCCTGATTGTTATTTTACACATGTCATCATTGACCCCACTTCTGCAATGGGCACTAATTCCTCAGGAGATGCTGGGTTCTCCTATGTTGGGGATGATAGAGGATAGATTCCTGCACAGTCCAGAGGGTTATGCTTGATAATTTTTAAGATCCCTCTGAATGTATACGTTCTTTGATTTTGAAATTCCTAAGAAAAGAGGGGGGGGGGTTTCAATTTAATAAAAAATAATTTATGGGAGCAGAATAAAATGTTCAGTGCTTGAATACCAAAGAGATGCTATAGAGCAGCCTGGGAGATAAATGTAGCACTTGTGTGTGCAAGTTTAAAAGCAGCTATATCTTTTCCTGGATTGTGTGGCTTCATTCTGCAGCTACCATTTGAATAATGAACTGTTTTAAAGTTTTCTAGACAAGTGCTGTATTCTTCCACACACACACACCCCAACATGCTCTAAAATGCGTTTTGTTTTAGTTAAACATAAAACATTGCAGAACAACAAAGAGGAATGTTTCAGAGGTAATAAATCTGTACAGAATCATATAACAGATGAATTCGAAGGGCATCTAATCTAGATTCCTGCTCAGGGCCGATAGCCATGAAACAGATGATCATCCAGTCCCCATTGAAAACATCCAGCATGAGGTGTTTGCTACTGTTTCAAACAAATGTTCCACTGCTTAACAGCTCTTAACAGCAGGAAATTCCTCTGCCTCCTCCTGAGTCTTAATTTTGTTCCATTTCAACCTGTTGGTCTTATCTTGCCCTCAGTTTCAAGCCATGTTAACAGGCTAACAGTTGGTCAAACCAGGGAGCATATGTAATGCATCCCTTCTCTCCAAAATGATAGGGGTGAGTTTTGGGAGAATTGTAGTGGAAGTGGGGGAGAGGGAACTGAAAGGATCATGAAACCATTCATAGAATACTTTCAAGCAATCTGTGTCTCCTAATATTTGGCATTCAGAGGTAACAGTCAAGTTATGTGTCTGTTGGCACTACAGATGGCAGAAACCTCAATGTTTAGAAGAAAGCTTTTTTCTCTATAAATAATGTTCTACATTTAAGAAGATTTGATTATGTGATGACATCACTGAGGACTCCGGATGTAGTTCACATTGAAGGCAATTTGCCTAAATAAACATTCTCCTTGGTGATGTCCACATTTGGCTCAATCTGAATTGTTTGTGAACGGTATCGTTACTAATCAGAATGTTTTGTTTGTGTCATTCTGGATAATGGACTTGCACATTGACCCATGCTACAACCTTCTACTACTGAGACAGATTTTTGAATGGGAAGCACCTCACTGGGTGCATATGCTTCTGCTTCTGCTTCTGCTGTTTCTGCCTTTTTCCTCAGTTTCCTTTCAGTTTCTATTTACCAACATGCACATTCTTCTTTACACTTCTATAAACACATAACAAGTGTTTTCCAAAGACCTTCAGGATTTATTTATTTATTTATTTGCTTTTAAATTGTTGCACAATTTATTTCAGTGAGTAAAATTGTTAGGAAAACAGAATAGAACATGTTTTCCTACCTTGCGTATATGGATGTTTCCATACTTTTCTGTGAAAGTTTACTTTATGGAATTATAGTATAACCAATAGATGGCAATTCCTTCTTTGTGGATGGCAATTCTTTCTTTGTGTTGTGCCTTGGCAAAGGTTATATAATTGAACACTTGCTCACATTTTCAAAATTTTTGAACTGTTTCATCCTCATCAGGTATACTAGATATCATCCCAATCTCATCAAAACTGCTATGGCTCCAGGGCATATTTCTATAGCAGTGATATCAAAGATACATTCTGGGAATATTGGAGGAATCTTTTATCACTAACCCTAGCTTAAAACTATGTTATCTAGAGTTTGTGTTAGGTTTAGGCTTAGTGTATAACATTTTTCTTGAACAGTTATCAAAATAGACAATCCTAGATATGATTGATGGTCTAAATCTATGCCAGTAAAGTTTAAAACCTAGTCATGGGACAGAAACAGCATAGAGCACTCTGTTTGATGAACTTCACTGAAACATTGATGCATTGGTTTTGTGTGTATCTGTGCGCTCCATACATGATTCTATTGGATCTCTTGGTGATTCCCATGTTATCTTGGGGTGGAGGTGTGCAGATGGGTATTATCATTCCATATTGACAGATTGTATCCCCCAGAAACTTCATGTAGCTATTAAACAGCCCTGTGGAAATCTGCAATGGAGTAATCATAAGTACGATCATTCTTCCCCAGTCCAATAGCAGTTGGAATGGCCTGCTTAGGAGGGAGTGGAGTCATTGCAATGTAGTGCTTCTAAGTCCTAACCTTTGCATACTGTCAAGAAGGATACCAAACTGCACTCAAGGAGGCTGAAATGTCTGATAGGATCAAGAGGGCACATTCCCTCTTTCCAAGACCTACAAAAGACCATCCAAGAAAATTGCAATTTCCCTTGTTCATGCCTAAACTATCTTGAGTGCAATGGGAAATAAGAAATCACATTAAAATGGAGCATATAACATCAAATTTAAAATCCTCTGCCATATTCCTATTTGCATTCAGAACAGTTAGGAAATAAATAGATTTAAGGGCTATTTGCCACAACTTGCTAATAGCTTATTTAGGTACATCTAATAGAATAAAGATATAACAATCTGATTCTTATTACTGATATTTGCTAACATTAACCATTGTATTCTTCTGGATCATTTGCAAGGGTTGGAATTTGGGGGCATCATTTTACAATAGTTCTTTTCTACTTCAGCAGGCGGTTCCAGCGAGTAACAGCGTTCCATGATTTGGTGCTTTCTCCTATATGATATAACATCTGTACAGAGTCACTGGGCAAGGACAGTTTGGGGTAAAATGTCATCAATACGACAATGATACCCAAGTATAGATCACCATCATAGATCCATCTGGAAATGTCACAAACATTGTGTACCAGTGTCTGGAGGCTTTCAGGATCAAGACGGGGCAAAGCAAGCTCAAATCTGTCCAAAGCTGAGTTTCTATTGTCAATAAACAGTAGAGTATTCCTCTACCAGTAGTCCTAATAGACACTCTGGATGAGTTTGCTTATTTTCCAAAGAAATAAGTCATAATTTGGTAATTCTTCTGGACTAACACGGCTGACGAAGCCATGGAGCCTTTGCTCAACCTTGATTGGTGTAAAGTGGCAGCCCTATTTAGACCAGGATGCCTGGCAATAGTGATTCATAACCTGATCACCCTGTGCTTGGAATATTGTAGTGTATTCCATGTGGGACAACCTTCAGAAATGACTTGGAATTTTTAATTGATCAATAATATTGCTGTTAGCCTGGTGGAACAACCCAGTCATTGCATAGTAATATTAATCCTGAGATTGATATACCGGTTTTCGGTCAATTGCAAGGCTCAAGTCAAATTCATAGTTATTACTTACTAATTTACAGTGTTGCACTATAATGTATTGGCACCTTCTGGTCTAAGACAGCTCTCTCTGCCTGGTCTGGTCATTTCAATAAGATTTCCTGAGAACTCTCCTCCTTATGATGAGAAGTGGGGGACTTGAAACTTAGACATGGGGGAAGGTTTTCTCTTTGAGCCCCACATATTATTTATTTTGGAACATTGTTAAAACCTTAATTAGCGTTCAGCTCCACTTGGTTGCCTGGTGGGTATTCATCTATGCATTATGTATCTATGTATATAGATGAACACCAAGCAGGCAATAATTTTGCATAATTTATGTGGCAAGTGGTTGTTTTTGCTGTTATTTTTACTTTGGTTTACCTGATTGGGTTGGAACAAATATAATAAACAAATAAATAAAAATCCATATCTGTAATGCTTGCAAGTGCTGCACAAGATCCACTCGGTATCAGTTGTTCACTAAGTCCTTTGCAATTTGCCATCCAATTAAATTTTTATTTCCCCCCCAATTATACAGACAAAATGTCATGGCTACAGAATGTAAATACAAAAAAAAAAAAAAAGTGCAAACAGACTAAAACTGGTTAAAGAAGCATTTCTCAGGGCCTTGAGAACTTTTGCATATTTGCCCTGATCTCTAATAACCATAATGTAAAAATATGCTATCTTTGTATTTTGTCTCTTTTTGAATTATACTGCCAGATGCTTAGATTGGATTTGACAATTATTTTAAATTACCTTTTCATATGAGTTTCTTGAAGAACTCCATTTGAAACTAACAGAGCTGTGTAGCACATTTGATTGGAAGGGAAAAGAGCTTCAGAGAGTGCAGGTGGCATGAATATAGCACTTACATGCCCTTCCATAAGGATGCAGCCTCCATCCTTCATCCAACAGAGATGCAGCAATACCAAGGAGTTGCAGACTTTTACCTGTTCCAAACAATATGAAGCACTACTGTAACTCTGTAAGAGCACCTACATATATCAATTATTGATTCATAAAAAATTGAATTAAGAATCTAAAAATTAACAGCTACTTTAAGAGGCAAAATGTTCCAAAGTATGTGAGCAACCACAGAGAATGAGTGTCATTAGACCCCATGGTCCCTTTACTTCATGTACAGTAGGGTGTGAGCCCTCAGCATCTCTCCCTAAAAAGATGCACAGAATAGGTTGAGGTTCACTGGGAAAGACAGTCCTGGAGGTATGTGATAGCCAAAACAGTTTGGGCTTTAGAGATGATAACCAACACTTTGTATTACTTTATAGTCCCTGGATGGCTATGGAGGGAGGTGCCCGCCTCTTGGAAATGTGTTGCCTGAATTTTAAATGTGGAACAGCCAAGATCCCAGGGGATAACCAATAAGAATAGTTATGAGTATCCGTGACACTGTGGCAGGTATTTCAAGGTACTGCTCTGCAGGTGACTTTGTTTGTTACATTGGTCTTCCTTACAGATCAGTTGAGATTGCTGCCAGTGTACCAGTCTCCCTGCTGCATCTGCGTGATAACATTGCTGAATCCATCCTTGAGGAAGGTGGTGTTTCCCCTCCTAAACTCAACAAGAATAATCCCCATAAATAGAAAATATCCCAAAGCATAGTGAATATAACCGCTTACAGTGGCTTCTAAGGAGCCTGAATGTCCACAAAAATCACAATTAACAAATATATACAAAGCTGGGACTCAGAAACCAATAGCCATTGTTATTATATACATAACAATGTGAAGACACAGCTGCCAATTATTTAGCTGTTACTGTCCTTTTCTCTTTCTTCTTGTTTAATTTTTAGGTATTTTAAATTTTCTTCAGTTTGCATCTTCTTTTTTCCTTTTATTAAGACAGACAGACAGACAGACAGACAGACAAACAGGTTTTGTGTGTGTGTATGTGTTACAAGTTCGTGTAACTTTGTGTATACACACATACATAAACAAATCAGTAGAAAGTTTAACATTAAGTAATTAGTTTAAAACCATATAACTTATACTTTCATGTGGGTTACAGTGGTTCTTTTTTAATATGATACTATATTATATAACAGGATGAAAAAGCCAAATCTATGCCTATAATATTGACATCATAAATGCTTATTAATATTGATACATTTTTTTCTTTCCTTTTTCTATGTTTAGTACTCAAGCTAATTAAATAATAGAATGTTATTAATCACTAATCACTTCTTATAAAAATCACTGTATTGAAACAATACAATTTATATTATAACAATATAATAAAATAGAAAAAAAGATTAATTTCATTTACCATAACATTATTAATTCCATGTAATAATGCAACAGTTGTAATGTTACAATGCAATATTAATTCTCTTCAAAATTAAAAGTATTCCTTTTATACTCATAATCAATAATTCAAGGTAACTTCAGAATTAAAAATGATGAATGGCTTCCAAGGACATTTTTATCATCTCAGATTTCACCATCATAGCAATTCTTGGACGTCTTCTAATTTGACATATGTACACACATTATTTAAGGGTTTTTTTAGTTGTTTTTGTGACATTATTACAAATACAGAGCAGTTAAGGAGCAAATTTTATGTAACTTCTGAGGCAAAGACTGAGATAGTATATGAAACAAACTATGTAGCTATCATAACAATGGGTGAGATGTGATGAAGAGGAGTTTGAGGAAGAGAGTTGTAGTTTTCTAATGTTGTTAAAATCATGAAGGTCTCTTGACAAAGTATCCATGCAGTACTTCACCTCTTTTGCCAGTGAGATGCAGCGCTCAAAATCTGACTAGGCACATCTTAAATAGTCCCACTCCTAACTTTCTCCAGCCAGGAACATGCTAGAGCTGCCCAAAGATCTGCCCCA
This sequence comes from Pantherophis guttatus, assembly GCF_059756535.1. NCBI lineage: Eukaryota > Metazoa > Chordata > Lepidosauria > Squamata > Colubridae > Pantherophis > Pantherophis guttatus. The sequence continues at coordinate 210,714,064 of NC_142064.1, forward strand.
TCCTTGTTCAGCCTGGTGTTGGTGATACATTCTTGACAGGCCAGATGGTTAAACATTGTTGAGGATAGATATATATTACAGGCAGTATTGGTTTTAACAACTTCAGTCTGAGCCCAAGACCACTAGCAATTTAGCTACTTGGTTCCTGAGTAGAGATCTTGGACCCAGAAGCAAAGACTGGGCACATATTCCAAATCTCTCTTCCTTACCTGACCCTCATCTCCCCCATATTTCCCTCTGCTTCTAGTGCCCTAATTTTCTCCTGCATACTACCTCTCCCCACTCCAAGCTTCCTCTGCACTTCTCAGCCTCAAGCCTTTCCCAGGTTTTAGCTGTTCCAATATGAGTACATTTTTCTGTTGACAGCAAAAATACTAAAACCAATCTTTGTTGGAGAAGTACAACATCTGTGTCTCTTCCTTTGATTTTTCATGTTCTAGTTGCAGTGAATATAATATAGGTAAAAGCATCAAACACAACATTTTGAGTGTTTATTAATTCAGAATAATGTGGTTTCATTGCAAGGGTGGTCTATTTAGTATTTGTAACGCATAGGATGTTGACATGAGCAGACACTGATATTTTTGAAAAAAAAAATTTTGCTTGCAAGACTACGTGGACCATTACATGATCTTCACAGGGTGTCAGACCAACTTTGACAAGAGTGCTGTTGATTGGCAAACATTTCAGTACTTGATAGCTTGTAAGACACCATAACCCCAGGCAAGAAGTCCTGAGCTCATCCTCCTTCTCAAGAGAATATGAAAATGCACTGTCTGTCTTGTGCTTCGGTTTCTACTTTTCTTATCCCTTATTTCCTCTTTCAGGCTTTGCTGAAGTTTGCATGTACTTGTCCCCTTGGGCAAAAATTACCTGTGAGAAACTTGTTTGGAAACAATCCTGCCAGCTTCATATGACAGTTGTGCGGAGAAATACAGAAGATTTCATTTAGGCAAATGACTGTTTTGTGCTCATGAATGAAAAGGCAAATGATTCTGTGTACGAAAGCCAAAGAAAAGACATCATTCCCTTCTCTCATTCCCTTCTACGGGTTTCTTTTCTTTTTGGATCCATCACCTCTGAAATGGTGCTCCTCTGTTCCACCATTCCGAAACCCCTGAGAACCTTTTGCAATTTTGCATTTCAATCCACAATGACCTTTTCAAATGCAAGTCTTGTTCATTAGATCCCAGCTCTAATTGAAGGAAGGAAGGTCATACTTCCTCAGCCTTGTTCAGGTATTCTACTCTTATGCACGCACCAGCCTTATCTGCATTAGGTTCACTGCAAGTACAGAAAAGGGAAATCAAGTCCTTTTACTTTGCCTCACTTTTTATTTTTATTTTGCCATTTAAAATTATTCTCTCCAAAAAATAAAAGAGGCATCACAGGAAGGTCTGTGGAGAATGAGCTTCCACTTCTATTGATCTTGCAACTTTTGTCATTGTGCCTGTTGGAGAAAGTATCCAGTCTGGGATTGGAACCTTTATACATAATATGCATTAGAATGTATTTTTGGGGAGGGGAAAGTCACTTCTCAGAAGGAAATTCTTCAGCAAATAAATCTATATACTTTGCTGTTTTGTATACTTCTCCTTTTGCCTATCTCTGGCAACTTTCTTAACTTACTTTCCAGGCAAAAGAACTCATGGTTGAAATTCCAGGACTGTCAGTGATCATATATCAAATAGGGACTATTGCAATTATAAATGAAATTATCATATACTGTAGTTCCCCAAAAATTGCTGGAAAATTACACCAAATTAGAGAGTAAATAATTAGTTGAAGATACGTCAGAATGAATATTTGAACCATCGAAGAAAATAAATGGCTATCTGGATTCTTAATCTGCACTGCATACCTAAACAGCACGATGGTGGTGCTGTGTTTTTCATACATCATCAGATGAGAGAGAAGCTTTATGGAGGCCACCAATGTCTCCTTGATGGAATATATATCAACTCTAAAGATCTCAGATACAGGGTTTCCCAACTACACTACCAAAAATTGGTTTAATTAAAAATGTCATGGCTTGAACTTTAGAACTACTGAATGCAGAATGTGTGTTGTGTTATAGAGTTATGAGCTGTCTGACAGTTCTCCTAAAGAAACCATTAATGCATATTGCTATATAAATTATATACACTTAAAAAAAATACTGTGATCTTCAAACTTTGTCCTTGTCTGACCTCATTTAATCCAGTAAGAAGGAAATATATCTATGTACCATTCATATAGACAGATAACGGTGCTGGCTGTCTGTCAGTTGAAACACAAACAAGGACTTTACTCCATGAGTAACAACATCATCAAAAGTCTAAAGTAAAAGGAGCAGACAATTTTTCATCAAATATTTGAACTTCTCTTGGGCCTGTTGACAAAATGAGCATGCACTAAGCTTTAGGCACACTGTGTTCCCAAAATACAAAGTTTTTGTTCCCCATATGTAACTCATGATTAGGGACAAAAGTGCTGGAAGGGATAGTTTCTTGTCTGTTTTGTGGAAGTGCAAAGAGCTGGATGTAATGTCCCCAAAACATACAAGGACTGAATGAGGCATCATTTGAAACCAGTCAGGTCTCTAGGCCATTTCTTACTTTCTAACATTAAGGAGTCTTTTATTTTCAAATGAAAAATGTGAAGAGCAAACAAAAATAGCTCAGAGCTACTAAAACCCAATATAAATTAATCAAAGGGGTCTTTTACAGTCATACACAAAGAACTGTTTCCAAAGGGTTACTAGATCAAGGAGCTAATTGAAGGTTCAGAAGGACCAAGAATATGGCTGTATCTATGTACTACTAAAACTCTCCTGTCTGTCAGTCTGTTTGTAACCTTCAGTAGCACAAAACAGTGCATCATAGGGCAATAATCTTTGAACCAAGGTAATTTAAATCCGCTAATTTACAGAATGAGTTCAAAACCCAGGACCCATTACTCCTGTGGGGTTGAAATTTGGACAAGTTGTGGCCAATTCACTGCTATACTATACTTCCCAGAAACCCACAGGTGGTGTGGTGCAGGGGAAGGTGGGAGAGACACATCTCTACCCACTTTCCCATCTCTTTCTGGCCCCCTGTGCCCAATCAGCTGGCAGTAAAGCTTGACAATTGAGCAGTGATTGCTGCTTTGGAACTGAGGCTAACATTTGAAATCTCTTAATGGCTCTGGGCAGCAAAGGAAGGGCGAGGGAGTGACTTGGCTGCCTGCTATGAGGTAGGGTTGGCTGGGGGACATCAGCAGTTGACAGGTAAGCCCTCTTTCTTCCTGAAGGGAGGGGCCTTTGGAGACATGTTGGGATGGGGAGTGGGGCTGCAGTTTTCCATGTGGTCTGCAGTTCCCTTTGTTTCTCCTCCCCCCAGCAAAGCGGCCTACAGTTCTATGAATCAGCTGAGGAAGAGGAGGAGGAAGAGGCTTCACTAGGAGTCTGCTGTGGGTTGTTAGGGGAGGAGAAATGACAGTAGCCTGTATTATACATTAAAAGAAAGATGACTCAATAGATCATGGGTTGTCTAGTTCATTTATATATATTAACAAAGGATGTTTTCTAAATCTAAGAGTGTTCCTCTGTGAAGGTCATATTTCCCCAGCATGCGTCTAAACACTGCACTGTTTTCAGGAAGCAAATTGTTCTAATGAAGTATTCTGTCCCGGTTTATTTATTTATTACTGAATTCCCATGTCAAATCTGCCAAGAGCTACAATACATACATACCATAAGGAACAAAAATAAAGTGCTCCTTTTTCAGAAGATGAGAACTATTCTGAAGAAGACCTGAGCCGGTAGATACTAATATATTAGTATGCATGGGATGCTTGAAAATATTTTCATATCCCTGCGGGGTAAGCCTGTAACTTATTTTTTCCAATATGAAGTAGATACAATTCCTTTCATATAGATCAAAGATACATTCATGGCTGCCAATGGAAGTTTTCCATCTTACAATTCAGGAATTGTTCAACCATATCAAAAGAAAATTTTCCACCCAAGTCCTCTTTTTAATCATGTCTGTGTTTTAGATGGTTTCTTTAGGGAATATTAGTTACTGTTATGGAGGAAATTCAGACTTCAGTCTTTGGTTTTTAACATAAATCTTTTTATTTTTTTAGATTAGATATCATAGAATGCATGTCCAACCATTTTTCTCTCTTATGCCATTTTGGGTGGAATTCCATTTATATCTATCTATCTATATCTGTCTGTCTGTCTGTCCATTTTTGAAAGGGAAGCTAATATAAACTAAGACAAAGAAAAGAAAAAGAAAAAGTAAGAAATCAAAGAGAAACTTCAGGTAAGGGGAAAAAAAGTAAAAATAAAATTGAAGAAAAAGATACAAGGAAATAGCTCCCAATCTTCTTCACACCAAATACAATTATAAATTTACCTCTTACTCCATGGCTATAACATAAATCTCTTCTTTCTATAATTTGTACTCTAATCATCAAAACCATAAACCATAAGTTAGCTTCTTGCTGTTTCACACAAATAGTCTGTAAGGAGTTTCCAGTTAGCAATAAATGTAGATGTCTTTGCTTTGATCAAAAATATCAATTTAGGCAGTTCAGCAAGTTTCATTATTTTCACCAAACATTCCTCCATCATGGGTAATGTTTAATCTTTCCATTTTTATGCATACAATAATTTTGCTGCAGTAGTTATGTAAAAACTCCAAAGTTTTATGACTTTTTTCCAACCTTTGGCCTAAAAGCAAAATATCTGGTTTTTTATATTAATCTTTAAAATCCTTAGAATCAGTGTGTATCTGAATCCAGATTTTTTAAAAAAATTGTTTTACACACATGGTGACATATATCAACAGCACACCACTTTATAAAAATTATGTTTAAGATTATAACAATGTAAATTACAATCCTTACAGCCATATATTATCCCATTGTTCCACCTTTATTTTAAAACCAACATTTTAATCCACTTTTTTTACTTGTTCTTCTATTTCAAATTTCAGTAAACATCTATTAGGTAAAGATAAAGGTTCCCTTCACACATATGTGCTAGTTGTTCCCGACGTCTATACATTTTAGCAATTACATGACTGTACATATTTGTACATATTTCCATTTCAAACCCAGTTTTACAAGGCTCAAAACCAGAAACTCTTTTATCTACTTTAAATCTTTCTAATAACTGTAAATAAGAGAACAATTGACAACTATGTTCCTCTGCTACCAGTTCTCTTGATTTTATTTGGCATTCTCCTTGACAAATTCTAATATCTCACAATAAGTGATTTATTTTTGCTTATTATTTCTTGCTTATAAAATGCTTTTTGTACTAAAAGCTGCAAAAGTGACTTGGGCAAACTTGGGTTTATGTCTATTCTATATTCTCAATATGACGTGCTTAACATAATGATTTTTAAAATCCATATTAACCTTGACCTTGTTGTACCACAAAGATCCATGCCACCCAAATCTCAGGTCATGTCCTCCTGATTCCAAGAGCTTTCTATTTCTCAGCAATACCTACTCTTTCATCCAAATCAAATAGCAACCTGCATAATACAACTTCAAATCAGGTAGATTCAATCCTTTTTTCTTTGCATCATGTAGAACCTTATATTTAACTCATGTTTTTTTATTCTGTCATGCAAATTTAAATATATTCTTCTGCCACAGTTTAAATGATGCATCGGTTGTCAAAACAAGTATTGTCCAAAACAAAAACACCATTCTAAGCAAGACTTATATTTTTGTCACTGAAATTCTCCCCAGAAACTACATTTGTAGTTTCTCCTATCTTAACATGTCCTTTTCTAATTTCATTCCATATTCTTCTTCTCTGTCTTAAAAACCATTTTATTTATTCTGTTTGAGCTTTTGTTCTCATATTTTTGTTAATATTGTCTTCTGTTTATTAAACTTGAAACCTGCTAATGTACCAAATTCTTTTAATCTACCCATTATTATTTTAATTCTGTTCAAAGGATTTTCCACCACCAAGTTATCTGCAAAAGCCCTTAATTTATAACTTGCTTTTTAAATCTTTACTTCCCCAGTCCTCTCATTTTGTCTTATGTTTCTATTCAGTATTTTCAAGGACCAAAATAAACAAGAGAGATGACATCCCTGTTGTATTCCTTTGTGTATCTAACAGGGTTTTGTTAGATCTTCAAATAAATCAAAGAGACTTGTTTGAGAAAATTTCCAGTAGGGGCAATCAAAATGAACTCTACCATTGACGTTTGCTCTGAAGCAGAAAAATTTGGGTGAGCCAAATATGGTGTCTGGGATTAGATTGACAATTGGAGATACCATAACCAAGATACAGAGCCTGACAAATAGCATTTTTTACACTTCAAGCATGGAGTACATCAAAATTTGAATTTATTATCCCGCCAGTCTTGGATAAACAACCTTAGGTTGGAAGAGTGATCAGAAGGATTAATGCCATAAAGGACACATTTGTATTGTGTATTAATTATGATGAGAGTATTACATTAATTATTAAATGGTGTTTAATTAAATTTAACACCTCATTTTTTTCTCAGTAGAGATGAGGTAAATCCTTGAACTCCCTAAACCTTAATATAATTATTTATTAGATTTATATCCTGCCTTTGTTTTTGATCGACTCAAGGCAGCCTAAATACTTAATGCTCCCATCTACTGTTTTCTCCACAACAACCCTGTGAGGTGGCTTGGGCTGAGGTAGAGCATCTGATCTGAAGCTACCCATCTGGCTTTCATATCTAAAGGAAAACTAGAAATCACAGCCTCAGTTTCCAGCAGATAGCCCTAGATTAACCATTGAGCAGATTAAGCATGTCCTTAGAGGACACTAAGAAAAGTGGGTTCCACAATATTTTTCCCCTAATTCTTTCATTACCACACTTTACTTTAGTCCTTTATCCCCTTTGTATTAGTCCTTTTTTGCTGGATTGGACTTGAATCTGCATTATTTTTTTTAAAAAAATCCTTTTTATAGTGTCTACATTAAGTAGGTAGCAGTATTTACTCAACCTTAGTTTGCCTAAAACTTACATAGCCTCAAATCCAATTAGTAATTAGGTTGGGGAACCATCCAAAACATCATACTATAAACTAAATTTGGAAGTTGAAAAACAAAAGTATTGCTGCCAAAAAAGCTACTGTATCTGGCTGGGTCCAATTAGTGATCAAGAATGAAACACAATAAAAGAATTTTACATTTATAGTGTCTGAATAGAATTCTCTTTCATTTCCTTCCTTGTTCAGTTGTTTCATCTACTGTATTTGCTTCATATTCATCACATTTTCCTCTTGCTCCTCCTTTGCTGTTCCCGTTGAAAAGAGGAACAGGAATGTGTCTATGTGTAACTGTGTGCATTTCTATGAGTAAGAGGGAATAGTTGGTAGATACAAAGGTAGAATCAATCAAGTTTATGAATTGTGTGCTTTATTTTTGTAGGCAATGCATTTTAATTAATAATATTTATTAAAATATTTTTTCCTTCCTTCTTTCCTTCCTTTACAGGATATGTCTTAAATTTGTGGTTGTCTGCCTGTAAATTTGGTATGAATACATAGGACAACAATTGCACCTATCTTCTTTTAGATATATGTCATATTCTGTTCTTCATTTAAAAAAAGTTTTATGTAGATATATTTGCCACTTTTGTAATCGCAATTTGGGGGAATTTAGAGCATCTTGACATTCACATATCTGACTGAAAATTATATCATTTTTGTTAGCTACTGGTCCCCTGGAATGATTATCCTTAGGTTTGTGCTTATAGATACAGTGAGAATTCAGAGTGTAAGAATCGTGAATTCATAGCAAGTGATCCCAGAAATGTTTTTATTTTATATAAGAATTAAATAAATAAAACGATGGGACAAGGTTTGAGGTTTTGCTACTTATATTAACTTTATAAATATGAGCCTCGGTGGCACAGTGGTTAGAGTGCAGTACTGCAGGCTACTTCTGCTGACTGCCAGCTGCCTGCAATTTGGCAGTTCAAATCTCGCCAGACTCGAAGTTGACTCAGCCTTCCATCCTTCCAAGGTGGGTAAAATGTGGACCCAGATTGTTGGGGGCAATACGCTGACTCTGTAAACCGCTTAGAGAAGGCTGTAAAGCACTGTGAAGCGGTATATAAATCCTATAGCTATTATATTACTAATAGGTATTGCTATTATTTAGTATATTAAATCTCTCACCGAGGCAACTCTGGGCATCTTACAGTCATACAATTAAAATACCATATGAAACAATAAATAAAAACAATAAATAAGAACCATACATTTAAAATTCAATTAATCAAGATCAAAAGGAAGGGAGCAAAGTGCACATGGGAAGGAGGTGGGCTCTGACTAACCCATTAACCACCACCAAGGTGCCACTCTCCTATTGAGGCTGCAGGGCAGTTGGCAGAGAGAGGTCTTCAGGCCCTTTTGTAAGGCCAGAAGGGAGGGTATGGAACTCACGTCGGGGGTGGGTGGGGGGAGGACATTCCAGAGGGCAGGCACGATGACAGAAAAGACTCTTCTCTCCATTTCAGAAGGTAATTTAGGTGAGATGGGTGGCAGACAAGTCAAATAAATAAAGAACCATAGGACATGGCTGGAATTCCTTAAATGACGGGGTCTGCAGCACGCCTCTTCTGCCAGCATGGGTGGGGCAGACTCATCCGATTGGAATAAGCTGGTTCCTCAGATAACCTGGATCCATGCCCTGGATGGCTTTATAGGTGACAACCAATACCTTGAATTGGACACAGAAGCAAACTTGCAGCCAATGTACAGTAGCTTGCAGAACAGCAATGTAACATTTCCCCACGTTCTTATAGTGGAGGCTGAAGACACATTAGAGACCTTTTAGTGTAATGGATTACTACTGTTTTTAATCTTAATGATTGGAGAATTTAAACAACCTTCAGAGAAATGCAAGGGTGAATGTTTGCTGTAGACACTGAATGATGATTTATTTATTGTCTCCGTTTGGTGTTAACTTTCTCTTTTAATTTCAAATAAAGGTATGGACACCATGAGTGAGACAAGTTCTGTCAGCCTCGAAGCCACAACTGACATCAGTGAGACTTCAGTGGCTACCTCCATCTTATCTCCTTTTGCATCTGGCCACAGTCGAGATGAGGCAGATAATCGGAGTGAGCATAGCTACAGTGAATCGGGGGGCAGTGGCTCCTCCTTTGAAGAATTGGACATGGAAGGCAATGGTGATGGAATGGCAGGTCTGTCATGTGACCTTGGTTCTGCAGAAGACCGAGACACCGCCCAAGTCAAGTGGACCAAGGAGCCTATCGCCCCAGAAGAAAAAAGGGGTGAAGAATAAAGTTATCTGTTTACTTACGTTTTAGGGACTGAAAAGAGAAACTGATAATAGTTCTTGATTCTTTTCCGTCCAGCCAAAAAAATTTGGTTACTGATCCATGTTGAGAGCTTGCTACATTTTGTCTGCAAACAAATATTTGGAGAGTAATATAAAGGAGAGGAAATTATATTCAGTAGAACAATGAATATAATCATATTTTATAGCCAGGCTTAAGGAGGTGTGCTGCAATAGGAAATTGAAAGTGAGATGGGATGCAGTGGTGATGGTGGTGAGTTTTGTTTGAACCAGCAAATACAAGATTTTACATAGACTACCCCTGGTCTTAGCATCTTTTAAATTCTTCCTGCATCCTATCTTGTTTGACCTCCGATTGGCTGCTTTTCTATAACATGCACACTCAATTTGGTGCTACATCTATTAAGACCAAAGAACTGTAGCACTTATTATTGAAAGAGAATAGTGCAGACTTTCTTACGTGTTTTTATCATGCAGCATATGAATTCTTATTATAATACAGTAGTGCCCTTGGAAAGGTAATGGGTTATGTGCAGGTTAGTGTAATCCCAATTAGTCTCATGTGTTTGCTCCATTTCCCTCTGTTATTGGTGCCATTTCTCTCTCTTTTTGGTTTCCATGATATAAATAAACCAAGTTCTTGATAGTTACATTTGATATCTTTGGGAACCAAATTCCTTCTTTAGTTTCTTATGTGAAATTGTCCATCAGAAAGAAAAATCCATCACTGTTAGTATTAATGGAGCCCTTTTTCTACAGTCTCAGGAAGCAGGCTGTTGAGAATGAGGAAATGCAAAGTAAGCCAATGACCAGTAGATGACCCAGCTGCCTGTGCCACTACTATTCCTTCACTACTGTGATGCGGTAGTAACTGAATGTAGGAAAAGATAATTTGCTCAGTGCTGTTCAAAAGACTCAGGTACTATAGTAACCATAGAGAAGTTGAGCCAGTGTGTGAACCACAGCTGAAAGTTATTATATATTATGACTTGGTGAAGTTGAGTTCTTCCAACGTGATTCCAAAGCACCTCTTACATTAGGATGAAATGACAGTGTTTATCATTTTGCACTGGCAATAGTTTTGAATGCTTGGTCAAAACAAAGAGGTCTCTATAAAGTTGGTATTCTGAAGTATTGAACCAAATTTGTCGCTCCTAAATCTCTAGTAAAGCTCTTCTACTGAGGAATCAATTGCTGAGAAATGTGGCAATAGTTGGAATCCTCACAGTTTCATTATTGTAGCTTGAGAAAGCATTGAGACAGCAGGTTGAAGAAAATATTAATATCTGTATATTAGGGATAAAGTATTTGCTCCTCTTCAGCACTTCTTGGTTCTCTTGCATGCATCCTCTTACTAGAGATTGATGGCCCGCTCTCTTTCTTAATGGGTTTGTGTCCACACAGTAGGTTAGAGGAGTTCAAAATTTAGCCACCTTCAGACCTGCCTTGTTCTGAGCATTGACTTAGCCTGGGCAGGTAATTAATGGAATGCAGTGTTAGAATGGTCTTTTAGTTCCTTCTCCCCAAGCAATCACAATTGATTCCTTCCTTTGTGCTCTGTTGTTGCCTCTAAAGTCTCAATTCCCTGTTTAGCTTTTTATTTCCTGATGCTTAAATCTATATTCATATGCTCCGAATTCTGATTTAATGTAACAAACCAAATCAGTACTGTGCATCAGAAGCTTGGAATGTAACATGGAATTATTTGAATGAAAATCTTCCAACTGTCTTATTTTAGTTTCATTTGTGCAGGTCTCCTATGCATTCCCATTTCCTCAGACATGCTTGGATGTCTAGTGCTTATATGCCTGTTCATATCTGTAGCTCTAGCTAGACTTTTGTGCTCCTGATTAAGGCTAAATTGGACATTAGACAACACCATTTATGCCATTGCTGTGTTTTTCCTGCGTATCCTATAAACACTATCAAACAACAGGGATACAGGAAATAAGGAGGCGGCATATAGTTATTAGTGTGCTATGTCTATCCCCAGAGTTTATTTGACATGATAATCTTCCTTCCTTCCTTCCTTCCATCCATCCATCCATCCATCCATCCATCCATCCATCCATATATCAGTATGAAAGTATTTTTACTGGATGTTTCATTTAGGTTTGTGCAAACATTGTTTCCAGCATCTTCTTTTATTCCTCTGGACCATGCCAATCTGGACATTCTAGAGTTGGTTCAGCAACTTTATGGTTGTAAATCTTCAGGGCATGCTCAAACTACTTCTTATCCTAGAAAATTTACTTCCAGAAAGACCACTTCCTACTTCTGGGAATTTTCCTACTTCCAGGAAAACTGCTAGACCACTCTTGAAGCTGCCAAATCTGTGTGGTTTGGAGAAAGGATAGGACCATTCTTCCAGCATCCTGTCTTTGGAACAATTTGCACATTCCTAGTTTTGTTGTGAAGTGTATGTGTTTATCTCGCATATTTGTGGATAAATAGTACATATCCTTGTCTGTGTTTCCATGTATGAATATGCATACTCATACATGTTTATAATCTGCAAGTGTGAGGGGCGTGTGTGCATGTGTTTACAGAAATGCCATATAAATTCACCATTCTACACGTGCCAATACATACCTTCTTTTCTTTGAGCACACATTAATGTGCTGTTTATTTGTTAACAATGTTTTATAGATATAGACAAGATGTTCAAGGAAGATACATTCAATAATTAAGCCTTGTTTCTGATTGTAGAGGTTGTTTTGCACACCTGGAAGCTAACCTGTTGGAAAGAAAAACAACTAGTTATCTGGACAACTTCCATAGCAGGGGAATTTCTAAATTAGGAAACTGTTTCTCTGATTTTCCAGTTTTTCCCCAACAGGAAATTCAGTGAGGCTGATCAAAAATAGAATAAAAATCTTCAAACAGCAAATCCCTCATGTACCTTCTAAAATCCCCTGTGTTAATGAATCAAAATGTTTTCTTTGCTAACCTGAATCATTTAGAGGCTCAGGTGCAAATGTTTCATGGGACAGTTTTCTTTAGGTCAAAAGAAAACATATATATTTTTAATGGTAGCACAGATAAATGATTTTTTCCTCCTCCCATTCTTCTTTTCTCTAATGCTAAACTTTGGAAAAGGTTTTGTCTTGCCCTGGAAGTTAACAAGCAATATGAAGTCATTTGGACTGTTTGAAGACATTGTGAAACATGAGGGAAAGGTAGAAAGTTACTGGCCATGCCATATGATGGAATGAGGAACTGGGGATGAATTACTGTGAGAAATGAGCCTCATTCTGAGGATGGCAGAGTGGAAGCAGTTTCCCCATTCATTCAGTATTAGTTGAATCTTCTGATTTAACAAGACAGACAACACAAGATTCTGGTTGCTTTAATACTGTCAGAGAATAACAACACCTTAATCAATCAGATGGATAAATTTGGCACATTGTTTGCTTGCCGTGACTCGGACCAAGAGCAGGGAAAACTGGCCAGTTACTGCTTCTAGTCATAATCAACTTTATTTGGAGTTGGCCCTCGAAGTTTTGCTTTCTATAAAGACTTACTCTGGTTTCTTGAGGTAGATACTGAACCTAACATTTTTCTGGGTTTCTCTCAGCACTCCCTGTTTTGGCCCAGGGGAGGGAGGGCGAGGCTGCTAAAGTAATGCTGCATGGCAGTGACTGGTTTTTGGTTAGTAATCATTACTGAATGACTAGCCTTCTATAGAATTTCAGGCATGAGAGTAGAATTATTAAAAATCTTGGTTACCATCCCTTGGGCCAAACTACAGTGATTATTCTAGCGTTCAAGAAGCAAGATCTATCTGGTAACATATTCCAGACTGCTTCGGGAATTATGTCATATTTCCCAGGCTTGCTTGGGGCATTACTGGAGTTAGTTTGTTTTAGGCACTTGTCTGGCAGACAGCTTGAAGATGTTCTTCTTATTCTGTGCTACATTTCTCTTTCTCTGTTTAACACTTGCTGTGCTTGTGGAGGTACTGTGATAGTGAGTAATACATCCAAGCATCTCAAAAACAAGTAATATTTCATTTCTTGGTCTAAGCACAACTGGCTCTTATGGCAGAAAAAAAGACTCTGTAATCTACAACTGATACAAAATGCAGGACTTCAAAATGAACATATTTGAAGAAAATGGTGCTGATAGATAAAGAAGTCCTGCTATTATTCTAATTTTATTGTTGCCTGTTGAGACATTTCAGAGGTGAAGACATGCAGCTTTTCTGACATCTTCCTTTTTTTAGCCCAAATATCATCTATGGTGAGCATCTCATTTTCATTATCATCTCTGTGTTCTGAAAGATCAGTAGCACCTGATTAAAAGCCTGGTGATACTTATAGAAGTCTCTCATTAATAAGGTTGAGGTTATGATGATGAGTAAGAATAATCTGGGCATCTAGAAAACTAAACATGAATGAGTGTGGAACAAGATTTTAGATAATACAGAATGCAGCACATTCTTCCTATGGCTTAGCTAGTATCCATGTACTCAAAATTATTAGGAGTATTGAAACCTTTGATTCAAATTAACCGCCTTAAAGTTTTGGGGTTTCTTCTATTTTCTGCTGCGCTTTACTTTTTTAAAATTCCATTTTTTTCCTCTACTTCTGTATCCCAACATGTTTTTGGACCTAAATGTCTAGATAAAACTGTCTTATTCAACAGAAAAATGCAGAGTACTCCCTGCATATCTCTGCTGTTCTCACATAGGACTAATTCATGTACATCTAGATAGGGTACAGTAACTACAGTTCCATGACAACATATCTCTTAAACCAACTGTTGGCAGGAAGAATGGATTGTTAAATTGTTATTTCTCATCCATATATGTTCTTCGCTGAAGCATTATTTCATAGGCACACCAGCATTATGCCATATAGCTCTCCAGAGTTCTGAATCCAGCCATTAAAACATATAAAGTACCTATTACTAAGGGAAGTAATGCATTTCATGGGGCTGTAGAACTTCCATGTAAACAGGTAAACTGGAAGAGGTATTACATCTGGATCTTAACCCTGCAGATTATCCTTCAGCCAGCAATTTGCACTGTAAAGCGATAAGGAATGGCAGCTTAGAGCTTGTTAATTATTAAAATACAAGCTGAGCTGTGAGAGAGGTTTGCTTATTAGTTTGGTCCTGAAGTGAAAATTTTTGTTCTGTTATATATTTAATCACTATTTTGGTATAACGTACAAGGCTTAAAATGATCTATGTGCCAGACTGATTAAAACCTAGGTGTTGGGAAAGCAGGGCTGTGTGGGGGTGGAGGGTAAATCCTTGTTAAAATTAAAAGTGGCTCATAAAAAACAAGCCATTGTCCTCCGTATTTTGTGCATTCTCCATACCAGCAAAACAGTGACAGCCTCATGGGATGAGTGAAGTGGAACCTGCCTCACAGTTTGTAAATCCTGAAGCATAAATGATTCTTACAACTAAAATACACACCCAACCAAGATACTCAGAGTGGGGAGTTGTAGGTTTCTCGTATTTCAAGATTAACATAGAATGGTTGTATTCTGTTAATATCAAAAAGCCTTTGGGAAGCACATTGCCTGGTGGGTGCAGCAGTATCTTGTTCACTTGCAACTGATATACTATCATCATGATGACTAGTAGTCATCTAGAGCTGTGTTTCTGCAACTTTGAGATATGTGGGGCCCAAAAATTCCCCCCCTACACACACAAACGCCCTGACAGGCAACATCTTAAAAGTTTCCAAGGTTGAAAAACACCAATCTAGAGTAATGGGCGGGAGCTAGATTTGAGATTTTTGGAGAGAGAAAGAGACTGAGGGCCTCAGTTTGGGAACAATTATATAAATGGGTGTGTCTGCCTTACATAGATCCCTAGGACCGCTGCTTTCTGTTTTTCTGCAATGGTGAGGTTGACAGGGAGGGGAGGTGTCAGAGGAGCGTAGTGGAGGTTTGGGTTTAAATTTCATTAAACATTTTATTTATCCATCCTATGGCTTCCACTGCCACATATGCTGAAACTGAAGGGAAACTGGCAGTAGTTTTCAATAAATAAAATTAAAAAGAGCTGTCAAAATGAGGTTTGGGGACTAATACTGGTTGCTATTCCCCAACATATGCTGTAACCATCCATTTACCTGCCTTAAACTTTTGAATGAGACTATTGATCTAGGACGCCTAGTGTCGCCTACTTTGGTAGCAACTCATTTGCCAATGCCTTAACTTATTGTGTAAGTTAAGGCATGTAATTGGAAAAACCTAATGGGACAATTTTGTGGCATTCCTTCATGAGGAAAAACTGACAGCATTTAGACTGAATGAATGCCTTGCTCCACCTAATTAATTATTGTTGTTATTGACAATTACATGTCCATGAGAAGCATTGAAATTATAGTCTTAGGCACATTTATTTGGAAGTAAATTTCACTAACCATAGTAAATTATAAGTAGTTTGGGATGCCAAAGAGATTTAAAAAGATTAAATTTTATGTTCTATTTTGTAAGATTTTGGTTTTCATAATTGCGAAGTACTGTCTGTAGGGATCAAAGAATGATGGCTCTAAGACTGTGATCCTAGCAAAATGGTGTCGTGCTGCAACAGTCCACAACAGTGCTCTCTACCATTTAATTTTCCTCTTAATTCTCCGGCACAATGTTTTTTTCCAGGCAATACATCAATTTTTCTAAGGGTTGGTCAATGCAAGAAATTTATGAGCCTGTAGTGGTTAAGGTGTAGGGTTGATTCCAAAAAGGCCTATATTCAGCTCCATCTTCATGCAGGAAACCTTGCTGAGTGAATTCAGCCCAGCTTGCCTCCCATGTTGTGGCAAAAAATGGGCGGGAAGGGATATTTGAATTCCTGAGGGAAAATCAAGATAAACATCTATTTACTTATTTATTTGTTTATTGTACGTAGATACCCAGGTATGCTGCTGGATGGCATATATTAATAAGGAAAAACATTTTTTAAAGGGAAAAAAATGCCAACAGCTACAATGATTAGGAATCTTTCATTCACATACCTCACCAAGGAGATTCTCTTATCATCCTTGCCCTTTGCCCAATGCCAAAGGGAAGAGCCACATTTTTAATGACATTACTTGAAGGAAGAGATTTGAAGCATGTCTCTACTATCTTTAGAGCAGAGGTCTTCAAACTTGGCAGCTTTAAGACTTGTGGACTTCACAAGTCCACAAGTCTTAAAGCTGCCAAGTTTGAAGACCTCTGCTTTAGAGCATGTGGGATTTGCAGAAACTATGGGAGAAAGGCAGAAAACCTAGTCCTGCCCCAGGTACGGCTTTATAAGTGGTAATCAGCATGTCAAATTGCTCATCAAAACTAATTGGGAGCCAGTGCAACTCACCATGTAGTGGTGTTACATATTTGCACCACTGCATTCTGCATCAATTGCCACTTCCAGGTGGACTTCAAGCATTGTCTGACATGACTGGATGGCAATTACCTCTGGATGTTGGCTCCTGAAGTTGGACCAAAAAGGAGGTGATTTTGAGGAAACAATGTGGCTGGATTAGAGGAGGATGGTGGCTTCTTGCTGTTTTGATACAAGAATGTCCAATGTCTTTCTTCCAAAGAAGAAGGGAAAAAAAGCAACAAAGGAAACCCCTTGCCAAAATATTTTTGAAACTCAATTGAAAGGATCATTGTATTATTCTTATGCACATAAATTTATGTGCTTTGGGGAATTGATAAAAGTGTATAGTATTATTCCACAGGAGCAATGCAACTCACTCTCCCATTGCCAAGTGTATAATTTGAGATTTACAAGTGAAGGACAATGAATGCTACCATGTGATGATATGGTTAAAACAGCTGCAATACAATTTAATGTGCAGCACTTAACTCCAATATTTCTTTGCAGGTTTATTAATTATTCTCATGTTGATGTATATTCAATGTACTGTCGCCTGTAATTAAATCGGAAAAGTTTGTGTTGCTGGCAAAGGTGTTATACTTTACACAGGAGTATAAGGAGGTTCGCAGCAGCAATGCTTGATTGAGCAGATGGCAAAGCAAGGAATCAATACTTTCTGTAACAGTTTCAGAAGTAGGCTCTAAGCCAGGGGTGTCAAACCCATGGCCTGTGGGCTGGATGCATCATGTGCTGGGCATGCCCACCCCATTTTAGCAAAGGGGGGAAAGGCTGCAATACGTCAGGTGACGACGTGTCATTGCGAGTTTGACAACCCTGCTCTAGGCTTCATAGTACCAGTAGCATGTGTAACTGGAAGAGTAACTTGTTGCTTACAAGTTTAGAAAGGAAAAGATAAATCAGAGACAGCAGCACGCAATAAGATTGCAACATTCTAATTTTAGCTGAGGGACCATGATATTGTATTTGCCCAAAAGGAAGGCTACCATGAATTTAAAACAACTCTCCCTCATCACCGAGGAAGAGTGAATAGGCAAAAAATAAAAAGAAAGACAAAAAATTTATGACACGATGTGCCATCTTGTCAAGTTTGGTTTGCCAACTTCAGCTGAAATCAATGCTGGAGATTGCCACCTACTCAATAAAAGGTGTGGATGTGACATATTTGAATATATTTATACATCGTATCCCTGCTAAGAAGAAATGAAAAATGGCAAGGCCAGAACACAGACAAAATATACTTATTGATTGAATAGCTCTCAAGTAATACTAGTTGCCCATTAAATAAAGTACATCCAATTTACAAAATTTATCTCCACCTATGAACCTTTCACTTTTGATACATACTTCCATACAAAGAAATACAAATAACACAACCACAGAATCATGGAAATACAGATCAAGAGTAAGAAGTTACATTGGAGATAGTTTAATCCAACCTCCCTGCCCAATGCAAGAATCCACATCCAGCTTCTTTTTAAATACCTCCAGTGTAGAAGTACCACTTCCTAAGGCAGGCTGTTCCATTGCTTAACCATAAGAAAATTCTTATGTTCAGTGCAAATCTGCTTCCTTGAAATTTTAACCCTTCAGATTCCTAAAGGCAATTAACCACAGCCGTCTCTTAAATCAAGTTCCCTAATGCATCTTTTTTTTTTTAATTTGATTTATATGCCGCCCTTCTCCGGAGACTCAGGGCAGTTTACAATGCGTTAAGCAATCTAACCATTCCTCATGTCTTTTATTTTCCAAACCTTTTAGTGTCATTTTTTTGGGATATGCTCTAGTTTATCCTTCCTAAAATGATATGTCCAAAATTGGACAAAACATTTAAGAATGGCTTACATGGCTCTTCTGATCCCATACTGTGCTTTGATTGATGCAATTTAGGGTTGACTGTGCTTTTATTGCAGCTGCATCAGTGTTGTCTCAAGTTCAGCATGTGATTCCATCAGGACACTGAAAGGTTTTCTTATGAACTGCTGCACTGTATGCCTCCCTCATTGTACTTTGGTTTTTCTTACCCAGAGGAAAGAATGGCTGTGTTGCTGTTCCTTTGCAAATTCAGCCAGTCTAAGAGCTTCTTTCTCAGAATGATAAGACATTAGAAGCCATTTCTAAACTAATCAACAGGTGCAGTTTACCCCTCCTTCACAAAAGAGACATGCCTCATTCCCTTGACATAGAATGTGAGAAACTTGTTTGAAAAAAAGTTTGAAAATTCTTACTTGGCAGAATTGATGTGTTGTTATTTTAACCTTAATAACCATAACATTAATAGCCATAACAACAACAACATAATAATTCTTAATGATCAGAACTCTGGGGCCTTTGTTCTTGGTATTATCCACTTCCAGTCTAGGCTGCTATCATAAGCCCAACTTCCTGAAAGTTTCTGTCCATAGTTTCTAAATATCTTCCTAAATCTGATAAAGAGTTTGCTGTCCTTATCTATCTTTGTGTCATCTGCAAATTTGTTAGTCATATTTTCTAACTCCTCATCCAAATTATTTATAATATAAATGAACAGCTCAAGATCAGAACCGTACAGTAGTCCATTTGGTAACTCCTTTAGTTTGATGTGAAAACATTGATATACATCACACTCATTTGGCATACTTGTTCAGTTAGTCTGTATAGCACCAGCATTCCAGCCAACATTTTGCAATCAAGCAGCAGTCTCACCTTTTCTTTTTCCTTCCTCTTACCCATGACATGAGTGAAACAATATTAGCGTTGCTTTTCCTTTTCCTTGCAAGCCTAAGCTCCTTTTGCACTTTTTTGCTATTTGCTCATTACACCCATCTTCCATTTATATATACTCTCTCTCTCTCTCTCTCACACACACACACACACACATACATGCACAGACTGTACACTTAGTTCCTTTAGTATATATGACTTCTTAGTTCAATCAAAAGTTTATTTCATTTTCTAACCTGTTCTGGATTTGGGTTATTTTTTTTCTCATTGGGATGTAGGTGGCTATATTTCCAGTATCTTTTTAAAACATTCCTAAAAACTTGCTTGATTTGTAAACAAGATGGATCAAGAATGTTAGAAATCAGGTAGATTCTCATTTGTTATTTTGTGTTAAGGTCTATATATGTGGATCGATCTATCATCTATCTATCTATCTATCTATCTATCTATCTATCTATCTATCTATCTATCTATCTATCTATCTATCTATCTATCTATCTACCTGTTATCTGTTATCTATTATCTATCTATCACCTATCTATTATAACAAGTTACTTCACTTGACCCTTTTTTGATGACAGCATCTACATTAACAAGTGCATAAAGAGCACTGCAGCAGCTTTTTACCCTCTAACTGTATATATAGGTCTTGATCTTGGAGAAGAGCTAGGGAGCTGAATCTATTGAAAGACAGAAGATGGGAAATGCTGAATACATGGGGAAAGCTTTTTTAAAAAACAGTTTTCTAAACGGAGCTTATTGCCACCTGAGACACAGGCTGTTTCTACATAGAGGGTGCATCATTCCACTAATCTAACTCCTTAGTTAACATATTCCAACTTTCCCTCCTCAAGGAGTGTTCTTTTTCTCTTACAAAAGAAATTTGGGGTGGACATAGAGGGGTATCAAATGTGACATAATCATGCCTGATCCCATCTCATCCCTTCCATTAAATTCCATGAATGATGCAGAGTATTTGCAAAATAAAAGCCTCGTCCACAAGCATCCTTGGTAGGTAGGTAGGGACAGACAGAGACAGACAAACACATACATGAATACTTGGAATGGATTTGGATTGACTATGGCCACCATAGAAAGGAATGATTATAGAGCTGAGGTGGCGCAGTGGTTAGAGTGCAGCACTGCAAGCTACTTCACTGACTGCTAGCTGCAGTTCGGCAGTTCAAATCTTACCTGCTCAAGGTTGACTCAGCCTTCCATCCTTCCGAGGTCAGTAAAATGAGGACCCAGATTGTTGGGGCAATACGCTGACTCTGTAAAACTGCTTAGAGAGGGCTGTAAAAGCACTATGAAGCGGTATATAAGTCTAAGTGCTATTGCTATTGCTATTATTATCAAAGAAAACATGCAGGTCTTTCCCTTATAATGCAGCAAAAGAAAAGCAGGTGGACCAAAAAACTGGTTAAAATAAAACCAAAGAAAATTGGTTTTAAATCAGGGGTGTCAAACTTTATTTCATTGAGAGCCACATCAGGGTTGTGTTTGACCTCATATTGGGGGTGCAGTTGGTGGCCCAAGTGCTCTGCCAGCGAAAATGGGCTCCCAAGCTCTGTTTTCAGCTGCGACAGCCTCCTGCAACCCTCTACCAGCGAAAACAGAGCTCGGGAGGGCCACACACAACCATCCCGAGCTCCGTTTTCACTGGCAAAGGCACTGCAGGCCAGTCCTTCACTGTTTCCAGGACAGCAAATTCCAGATCTAAGCACCCCTCATGAATCCACCCCCTGGGCCTTGAGTTTGACACCCCTGGTTTAAATGAGAGAATCTGTGATCTATACTGTGGCACAACAGCTGCTTATCAACTAAAATGGTTATCCTGGAATGGATTGGATATTAACACCATTGATCCAACCACCTAAACATTAAAGTAGAACATGGCTATATTTCAACCTTCTGTAGCAAATCCATCTATTTAATAAATGAAAAGAGAGAATGATCAAACCTTTCTAAAGCTGCCCTTTGCTGAATATATCCCTAACTGCCTATCTTTCAACCACCAAGAATTATTTCCGCTAGTTCCTGTCCCCATTAATTCTGCCACCCTTTGTAGTCTTTCTTGTTCTCCCTATACCTTCATGCTTGGCTTCAAATGTCACCCTTTTATGTCACTGCCTCTCTTACTGCTTATGCTGCTAAGATCTTTTACTGGCTTATAAACCTTTGTATAACTTTCCCTCAATGCTTCATTTTGCTCTGTTTAATTCTTCAGAAGGTCCATCATTTTCCCTTCATTTTATAAAGAAAATGGTGAATATTTTCTGAGAATTGAAAATCCAGAGACATCAAGGCCCTTATGATGTAATTCTAGCAAAGCTGGGCAGCATCTGTGTTAACTTCAGAGGTGAAACTTTTAGACGGATAGCAGCAGGAAAAAGGTCCAATCCACATTATCCCTGTGTAAAATCTGCAAAGTTCATTGAGGGACACTACAGTATAGTCAAATATATGGGTGACCTGGGTGTATCAGATCTCATGTAAGACGTATCTTCATTGCCTAGGGCAAGGGTGTCAAACTCATGGCGTCATGGTGCCATCACGTAACATATCGGGACTTTTCCCCCCTTCACTAAATGGAATGGGCGTGGCCAGCACATGACACATCTGGCCCGTGTTTGACACCCTGGCCTAGGGTAAAATGGCTTATCACTGTGTGTGTTAAATTTAACAGGAAGGAATCCATTCCAGTCTACTTGAAAATGTGCCTTTGAAGTTCAACACCAGCACCTTAAGCAGGTTATAGTCAATAAAGCAGCCACCAATCAAGGAAATTTGATCCAACTGTTCTAATGAGCTGAATAGTTCACTGGTAATTTAAAGCACCCATTTCAACTTTTACAAGCTCTGAATCTTTCCCAAATTGGATACTCATCCTTCAGTTTTGGTGTCATGATCCGCATGGCACAGTATGCAAAGCTTAAGATAGTTCTTAAGATGATGGAAGGAACACAGTTCTACTTTAATAGCGACCTACAGAATATCACACAAGCAGTTCTTCCCAATTCTCCATTTTAGCTCCTCCTCTTCCTCTTAGCCATTTTTATAGAAAGGAACAGGCAGGAGCAAAATTGGGAAAAGTCAAGTGCTTTTGTATTCATGCACTATTTTGACTTCAATTAAATTAAAATTGACTCCAAATTTTGGGCTTAGACAACTTAGAACTACGCCGACTTCAGTCTGACCTAAGCATAGTACATAAAATTATCTGCCACAATGTCCTTCCTGTCAATGACTACTTCAGCTTCAACCACAAGAATACACAAGCAAATAATAGATACAAACTCAAGGTAAACCATTCCAAACTCGATTGCAGAAAATATGACTTCAGTAACCGAGTGGTCAATGCCTGGAATGCACTACCTGACTCTGTAGTTTCTTCCCCAAACCCCCAAAACTTTAACCTTAGACTGTCTACTGTTGACCTCACCCCATTCCTAAGAGATCTGTAAGGGGCGTGCGTAAGTGCACCAGCGTGCCTACCGTCCCTGTCCTAATATTCCCTTTTACTTACTCTTTTCAAATTATGTTTCTCCTTTTACCTGTTATCTTATATATGCTTGACAAATAAACTTATGATTATGAGTTTGACTATTTCCCCCCCTAACTTGAAGACTGGATACCCTTTTGATTCTGCATTTCTTACCGAATTATCAGGGGTGAAATCCAGCAGGTTCTGACAGGTTCTGGAGAACCAGTAGCGGAAATTTTGAGTAGTTCAGAGAACCGGCAAATGCCACCTCTGGCTGGCCCCAGAGTGGCGTGGGAATGGAGATTTTGCAATATCCTTCCCCTGTCACGCCCACCAAGCCACACCACGCCCACCAAGCCATGTCCACAGAACCGGTAGTAAAAAAATTTGGATTTCACCACTGCGAATTATCCATGCATTAGACAAGTCTGGTTGTTTTTTTGCTTATGTGAGCTGTTCCAAAGAAGATAACACCAAAAACAAAACAATCCCAAAACACCTGATCCACAGAAAAGTCATACATTTAGCTCATTTGTACAATTACTGAAGTGCTCAAAGTCATCTGCTGTTTCATGATCTGCCAGCCTCTGTGAGACAAGAATTATTCAGGAAAGAAGGGTTAGAATATCACGACAAGGAAAGCAAGCAATATTGCTCCATGGAGCCTCTTTCTGGGTTAGGCATCCTAGGAGAACTGAATCCATGCATCTCAAGGTGACAGACATCTCTGCTTTTGTTTCTCCCCATTAATAAAGTGGTGGTGCCTGTGGGCTTGTGAGAGTGACTCTGCCCCAGGGACTTGCAGACATTCAGTGCACATTTATTTAGGAACGTGATGAGCATCCTGTTTAGAAAAGGTCAGGGTGAATCCTCAAATAGCAACTGACATGTGATAATTCAGAAGTATTTTGTGCTCTGACTGATAAAATATTAAAACCTTCCAGACTGGATAGAAAATATTTCTCTCCCCACGTGTTTATTTGTTCCTTGTTATTACAAAACAGCAATAATAACAACAAGAAGAAGCTTGAAATATTTATGCCCAGCTGATTCTCTGGAGAGAGGGCTTCTACCTGATTGAGATGCCAAAAGGCTGCCTCTCCCTTCACCTTGGCAACTGGCATTCAGCCTTGCAAAATAATGAGAAAAAGGGACAATGACTGAAGCAGAAAGGGTGAAGCTCATTCCATATGCTACTTTCTGCTTGGTGAAAGTCACTCTATGGTATCCTTTTCCTGTTATTTACTTAGGGAACACCTTCCTTTCTGATTTTCCAAGAACTGACAAGGCCAGTGTTTTCCTTTTCAGAGATACCATCAGTGCCAATCATCAGCAATTAAGTGTACAAACACTAAGCCTGACATATGTAGGACAAGATGATCTGTGCAATGGTGTGTGTACGAGGACCCCAGAGAGATCATTCCACTCTGAGGCAAAGAGTAACCAAGTGGATGATCTTCTGCAGCATTTATTACTAAACCGAGGCTATACATTAAGCAACTTACTTCATGAAATTAGAACTTCGATGCCTAATAAGCAGAGTACTGGAATGTGCTGGGCTTAGCCATTTATTTATTTCTTATATATTTCTTATATTCTATTTCATTTTTCCCCACAAGGCTGAGGCTGCAGACACAGTGGGGCTATGCAATGTGTGAGCTTATATTAAAGAAAATGAATATTAATTTTAAAAGTTATTATTAATAATAATAAATTAAATTTATTATAATAATAACTTTATTGTCATTGTACGTGTATACACAGTATACCCATACAATGAAATTCACTTAATACCCAAAGACCAGGTCCAACACACATAACAATCCCCAAACACACTCCCACCCACCACAATTCCCCACCCCTAAACCACCCAAGCATCCACATAACAGTCCAAGTAATACTGTCCAACAGCTCACTGATGGTGGCCCTTTAGTTCATTGTTGAGTGCAATTATAGCTCTGGGATAAAAACTATTCAGAAAATGTGTGGTCTGAGTTTTAATTGTTCTATATTCTTCTGCCAGAAGGCAACAGTCCAAAAAGATTGTAAGCAGGATGGGAAGAGTCTCTGAGAATATTATGAAATTTTCTCGAACAGCGAGATTCGAAAATGTCATCCAGGGTTGGTAGCTGGAGTCCGATGATATTCTAGGCAGTTTTAATGATTCTCTGTAGAGCTTTTTTGTCCGCTACAGAGCTGCTCCCATACCATGCAAGAATGCCGTATGTCAGGACACTCTCAATGGTGCTGCGATAGTAGGACAGAAATAGATGCTGAGATAGATTTATCTTCCTGAGCATTCTCAGGAAGTACAGCCTCTTCTGTGCCTTCTTCAGAAGCATGTTAGTATTATGCATTTAAAAGTGCGACACTAGTTGGCAACTCATTAAGCAGCTGCTATGTCTGTGTTCCTGTTCTGAAGTACCTCTTTCTAGATAATATCAAAAACACTGTTTCAATGATAGGATGTAGCGCTTTCCCCTTCCTTTGTTTTCCTGTGGGATAAATCAGGCTGATAGAGTATCCCAAAGTCACGTTCATCTTCCATAGCTGAAGATGAACTTGAACCTGGGTTCAGATTCTTCAGATTTTGCTCCAACTCTCATAATTTTGCCTTTACATCTCTCATAATTTTTAAAACTACATCAACCAATTTATTTAGCAAAAAAAAAAAAAAATGCTCCAAAGCGACATTTGTAAAATAACACAGAACGAATAGATCCAAACAAAATGACCAGAGTTACTTCCAACATGTAACAAAACATAAGCTCCGTGGAGATTAGAAATAACAACAGAGATAAAAATAGTCAGAGTATAGTGGTTCTCAAGTAGCTCCCAGCCCTTGGCCTGGTTTTCTCCATGACACAGCAGTCTGAGTGCACCTTGTAGTAACAGAGAAGTTACATGGTGTGATTGGGCATTTAAAAAAAACATTCATTTGTCAGCATTCTCTTTTCTTGGAAAGCAGGCATCTGATGCCTGTAAATACAAAGACTCCCCTAAGACATATCAGGCTACTGCTGATCTGCTGCCTAGGTTTTTAAATCACTGCTCACCTGGTGGCACCCCATGTAAATTTCAGCTACATCCTCCCCACCCTTCTTAGGGTGGAAAACCATAGATGAAGCTTAGACCCAGTAATAGAGCAGTGAAATGCCATCTGTGTGTTGCATTTGGGGAAATCATCAGTCTGATGATTGACAGAACACTTCATGAACTATGGCACATTAGCAGACCAACAGAATTTTTCAAAGAAATTGACAAGAAAGTAGAATATTCTGAAATAGACTTTTTTTTTTAAGATACAGAAGATACTTTAAAGGACATTTGTAATCTGTTTTTTAAAATGTATTTATTCCAGACCATTTCCACATTCTCCCTCTGGTCTATGTTGTGGCAGCCTTGAACATAATAATTAATGTAGTGTTGGCTGATGCTGGTTTCAGAGGCAAAGTTAAATAGTCCTCTCTTTATAGACTAAACAGACTGGCTGTTTTTCCTTAGATCTCTGTTAAGGGTCTCAGGAGTTCTGTGCCATTCCTCTTAACGCTAACTCTCCACCCTGTAGTTCTTTAGCCCATTCTGTTTCTCATGCCAGCCTCAGGAATAATATGACTAACCTTGTCTAGACTCAGATGTTAGACAGGGTGGGTGTATATTAGATGGGAGGAAATTCTACATCTGTAGGCAAACTGAAAAATACAGACAGAAGAAGATAGTTGTGATTCATATCTACAGTAAATGACTGTCAAGAAAAGGGCATAAATATGGTCAGGAAGTCACCAAGAGTCCAGCTTATCTTGTAGGAGATTTTATATTTTATGTGCCTCTATCTTCTTAGTACTGCTGGAGTACTAAGAAGTACTCGGTTCTCAGATGGTTACCCTTGGTGAAAAATTAAAGTGTTGTTTTGTTGTCTAGATACTCATGGCACCACTAGTTGTGTAGCTGAAGACAGCTATGAGAAAATACTTGGGTTGTGCATTGAGAATTTGGAAATCCAATTGAGAGAGATCAACCATGAGACTGAGAACATCAATGTCAGGGTTCCAAGGAACACCCCCAACAAAATAAAGCTCTGAGGCCTGAGGTTCCTCAAAGTTCCAATTTATTAGAGATGTCATGTTAACACATCTGGGAAAACCCGAATCTGAAAGATTCCAGGTTTCCCCCACCTAGATAAGAGTTCACAGCTCTGCCCCACACCCACAAGTTCATCACATTGTCCAATCAACTCTTCACACTCCACCGGATACAATCTTCAGGCAGTCTTCATCAGACGCAGGCAAAAGTCTTTGAATACGGAATGTTGTTATGACTAACTTTCTACCGCTCCAACAACAACCCCCTCCCAACTTCCCCAGCTAAAATATGTGGCAGTTTAGAAGCAAAAAAGAAAATTGTCTTCCAAAACTGACAATCAATACATTACTGCTGTCCATCTTTTTAGCAGCCCAAGTATAATTGTAGAGATTGGCCCTGCCTCTTATACCATTAATAAGCATGAACTCTCATGGACTTTATAATCCTTGGCTCCCAATCTTTGATAATAAATGTTTTCTAGTATAGTTCAAACTCTTGTCAGGCTTTCCTATTTAGAGATGAGTTTTAGGTTTTGTATATCTGCATGAAATGACAGAGAAAAGCTGAAGGCTGTATCTGGAAGTCACATTTGTGCAGTTCTTCATAAGCTCTGTAGAAGAGGACAGCTCTCTTAGGCAGAATACAATGTGCCTTCATCATTCCTAACACAAATAATGCCTTCTTAAGACCTAAAGTTCTGGGCTTGGACAAACTGGAACTGCGCCGCCTGCAGTCCGATCTAAGTGTGGTACACAAATTATCTGCTACAACGTCTTACCTGTCAATGACTTCTTCAGCTTCAACCACAATAATACAAGGGCAAACAATCGATACAAACTCAAGGTAAACCGCTCCAAACTCGATTGCAGAAAATATGACTTCAGCAACAGAGTGGTCAACGCCTGGAATGTTCTACCCGACTCTGTTGTTACAGCCTCAAACCCTCACAGCTTCAACCTCAAACTGTCTACTGTGGACCTCACTTCATTCCTAAAAAGTCCATAAAGGGGGCGTGCATAAGTGTACCAGTGTGCCTACCGTCCCTGTCTTACTGTCTCCATTTCTCTGTACTTACTTCCTTTGTTTATGTTTATGTTTATATCTATACCAGCTATCTTGTACATGTTTGACAAATAAATAAAATAAATAAAAATTGTCTTTGTTGAACAGGTCTTGAATATGACAGCAAATATATGAATGCTTCATGAATATATGAAACATTTCCATGATTTGTGAAGTGACATTTATTTAATGTATTGAATTGGTCTATTTGCCTAACTTATCAAATATCCCACTTGGTGAAGCTGGAAACTTTCTACTTGTGATCAGCACACTTCTTAGAGGAATTATGTAACAACAATTTAATAATTTATTAAATGTGCATGATTCCCAGTGACTCTGGGAGAATGATAGAATAACCACAAAATTTCTTTCTTTGCTCACCAGGATGTGCTTTGTTCATAATCAGAGAATTCCCAACAATAAAGACAATTGTGTGGGGAGGGGGAAAAAAAAGGATAGAAGTAATCTCTAAATATGTAGTCAATTTCGTAACATCAAATGTTGCAGCAAACTGGTCACAAATGAGCGCATACAGTTACTGGCAAATCTCAACACTTGAAGCTGAAATCTGTGCCATCAGCATGCAGGGAATCCATTCAGCACAAACCTTCCAATACTGAAGAAGGTAAATAACGTTCCTGCAAAATGCTGAGTTTGACAACAAGTTTCCTGTCTGTGATTTGCCAATTACCCTTAATCAGTTAATTAATCTTTCTCACATGGAACCCACTGGTTGCTGCCACAGACTGTCCATATTGTTCTGGGAAACAAATCAGCTCTTCATGATTCAGTGTCTTTACATTTTTTTGGCCAGCGATGCTCAGAATTCATGTCAAGGCAGTCCTTACCATAAACAACTGCAGTGCTAAATTTCAATTAGAAGGTTTCCTCTGTTTGTTTGTGTGTGTGTGTGCATGTATGTGTGTGTGTTGCATTGCTTAAAAGCCATTGATGAGTATTCCACCAACAAGAGCAACACAACCTTTTTACAGCAACTTCCTTCTTTTATAACAACTTCCCACAAATTGAAGTGAAAGAACAGATGCTAAAAGTATGTCAGAGCTTCTAGCACATCACTACTGCTATCAATTGGTAACTTATAAATAAAAGGTATTACTTTTCATTCAATCCTTGTCTATTTCTATCCAGTTTTCAAGGTCATTATTATGGCACTGTAAAGCTAAAGTCAAGCTTTCCCTACTGATTGCAAAAATACAAATACCAAGTACAATACAATCAGATCTGGTCTTGCAGAAATCCAAAACAAGGATAATATTTCTCCAAAATTTCAGTGATGAAATATTTGGCTGAATCCAAGGTCACATTACTTAACTCTAAAGGGAAAATAAAAATTAAATGCTTAGCCTTCTGGTTTCAATCATTTATCTGACTATTGGAGAGGAATTGCTACTCAACAGTTAGAGAAAAAAAACCACAACACCTCAAAACAGTTCTATAAGATTGCTTACAAGATTGTATCAAACTATATTTCTCAGATTCCCTTGAGGACAGGCCAGAGAGCTATTTCATTTTCCAATCATTTAGTTCTGCACCGTACTGGACGCTTCACCCAGATGTTGTTGGTAAAATTCATGCTGAGGGATCCTTTGAACCTGTGCCTTCATTATGGAAGCTAATGTTCAGCTCTCCTTTCCTAAATGGAGACACCAGCTCATTTCCACCCAAGCATGGCTTGCGAGTCTGCGTTTAATGTATTCTGAACAAAGCTTGATAGAAGGATTTTCATGCTTAACTGAGTGGGTGGACAGAGAAATAGGAATCCATCGCAGGAAATGCTGAGGTAGGAAATGCCTGCTGTGGGTTCAAATGAGTAGCAGCACATACTGCCTCTCACATAAGGCCTCATTTTTTAATTTAACAAGGATAATATAATTTAATTTTACATTTTGCTTGTGTGCTTTTTATAGTGGTGGTTCATATGAGTTTCTATCTCAGCAGCTCTCCTGCTGCAGAGGTTAGGATAAAAATGACTGAAGAAGTAATGAAAGGATAAGACAAGTATGATCTAATATTTTCTCTGTAGCTGTCAAAATTCTCTGGATTGTTGCTGAATAGAGAGACCAAAAACCAAAAGGTATAAGAAAGATGGAAATTAGCCATGGACTACTCAGTTGGGACTCCTGTCCACAAAGAGAAGCAAAGAGAGGTGAAAAGAGCAAGTGTTGTATCTTGTATGCATTGGATGCGGTGGCTCAATGGCTAAGACACTGAGCTTGTCGGTTGAAAGGTCGGCAGTTCAGCGTTCGAATCCCTAGTGCCATGTAATGGGGTGATCTCCCGTTACTTGTCCCAGCTTCTGCCAACCTAGCAGTTCGAAAGCATGTGAAAAATGCAAGTAGAAAAATAGGGACCACCTTTGGTGGGAAGGTAACAGTGTTCCGTGTGCCTTTGGCATTTAGTCATGCTGGCCACATGACCATGGAGATGTCTTCGGACAGTGCTGGCTCTTCAGCTTTGAAACGGAGATGAGCACCGCCCCCTAGAGTCGGGAATGACTAGCACATATGTGCGAGGGGAACCTTTACCTTTACCTTTCTGCATTGGATATTCTTCCCCAATCCTGGGAGAGAATCCTTCCTACCTGATAGGGAACAGTAAAGGTAAAGATTTATCCTGTCCAGTCATCTCCAAGTCTAGGGGGCAGTGCTCATCT
This sequence comes from Pantherophis guttatus, assembly GCF_059756535.1. NCBI lineage: Eukaryota > Metazoa > Chordata > Lepidosauria > Squamata > Colubridae > Pantherophis > Pantherophis guttatus. Next base: position 210,744,724 of record NC_142064.1, read on the forward strand.
CCATTTCTTAGCCAAGGGAGCCAGTGTTGTCCAAAGACGTTGGTCATGTGGCCAGCAGGACTATACGCAAAGGTCAATGAACTCTCTTACCTTCCCACCAAAGTGGTACCTATTTATCTATGCTTTCAAACTGCTAGGTTGGCAGGATCTGTGGAAAATAATGGAAGCTCATCCCGTTGCATGGCGCTTGGGTCTCAAACCTGGGCTGTCAGGTTTTCAGCAAACTTAGTCTCTTTAACCCCTAACATATTTGGGAAGGTGATTAGGGTCTGAATTCACATTTTCTTTCTAAAAAAAAATTGCTCTCTTATGTCATTTCATTCATACAATGACATAGGTACTAAAAAAAAACCTGGACTGCAGCTTATGACTTCACCCAGGATCAGTATAGGAAAATGTACTTACCCATGAAATAATTTCTGAGTGTTGGCTAAATCCAGATAATCATAAATGTAAGATTTTCCTTCATTGGTCAAAACAACAGTGTCTTGGCCCTGTCCTGAGCATTCCAAGTGAAAGATGGTGGTGGAAGAGCAAGGAATCGGCTGTTTATTAACATCTAAACAGGAGGCCAAATTGGTTTTCTCTCTCTCTCTCCCTAAATGTTTTCTTTGTAATGTCCTCTGAACATGCACTGAAAGCAACATCTCTGGCAAGCACGAAGTCAGTAACTAATTTAGTTGGACTGCATTGCTTGATTTTATCTGACTTTTGTACATATGAATGTTGCTTTCCATTGTTTTTCCTATATTTCAGTTTTTTTTCCAATAAACTCCTTTCTAATATCTAAAGACTTGGCTTTTTTGATTTAATAATGGCATTTTTCAATAAAACCTTCCCCATGGGCAACATTGCACAGTTCCACAGCAACCCCAGCACAAAAGGTAGTTAAATTGTATATTTCTGGCTTTGAGCAAGGAAGATTTAAAGCACCTTTCTTTTAAGTTTTCCCAAGGCTGGGCTGAAGAGAGAAATGCTTGGTAGAAGGGCTAAGAGGTCCCCTGCTGGACAGCCTAAGGTGTGCCAGAATATTTAACTTGACTATTGGCAATCTAACCTTGGCTAGTCTCAGAATCTCCCAGAAACTGATCCTATAATAAATTGGTAACAATTCTTTGTTAATGTGGCATCAGTCTATTTTATTAATTTATATTAGCAATAGTGTAGACATTAATGGGCCTGTTGAATGAACTAAAAGTACAGATCTGGATGCAGAGAACCTTAATAATTTGATTGCCAATTACTGATCTTTTGTACAGTACAGCACTCCAGGAAACCAAGAAACATGTCCACAATTTAACTCATGCAGGCAAGTATTGTGAACTGACAAAAGAGATTGTTCTAGCTAGGAAATGATCACTTATATTTAACACAGATTACAGAGCTGAGTAGTGTGTTAATAATGGTTCTGTCTTTTTATTTCTCTGTAAACTGGTTTTCTCCACCACACATTGCTAATTGTGTCAATAAAAAAAAAATACCATATAGCTCTGAAAATCAGCATAGCATCAGACTCTTTTGACTGTATAACATTAATAACTTCCTGCATGTGTTAAAAATGAAGTAGAACAGTATAACTTCAATGTTTGCATAGCCGTCCTGAAAGAGAGATCAGTGCCCCACCCCCAGTAGTTGAGGGGACAGTTTGAACATATTGCTCCCAACGGCTCTGTTTGATCACAAATCAACGTATTGGCCACAATTCACACTGCAAAATTCTTCTTTTATCCATCCCTTGTATTTCCATCTCCAGCTGCATTGCTCAGTATATCACACTTAACTTCCCTCTGATTTAAATATGATTGGTTGCAGGAAGAAATTCAGAAGAAGAAGTTTGAATAGTGAACATCCTGGGTTTGCTTTTCATTTCAAACTACTACTAATTTAGCACTCGATCATAGAAATATTGCGACGAAAAAGTGTAAGATGGTGACTGGTTCAAGCCTGCTGGATAAGATGGTGATATGTGATTGTAAAAGACTTTCACTCAGCAGTGATTAATGGGCGAAGGAGGAATGTTAAAAGATAAAAGAGATTGAGCCTTTAATACTCCAACCATGGAAGTTCAAAGAGTAACTTTGCGCCAATAAATGTCTCTTAATCCAACCTAATTGATATTAGCATAAAATGAAGGGATAACCCAAGTAAGCAACCTTGAATTCCTAGGATGAAGCAACCATAACTACTCAATGCCTTGCTATTCAATGTATATTCTATATTAATCGCTCCTGGCAACTCCTGCACAAGTACGTGTAATTTTCTTTGAAGTGGTCTGTCATTGCATTCATTCTGGGGCTGAGAGAGAGAGAATGAATGTCCAAATTCAACTAACTGGCTTCCTGCTTAAGACAGGAATAGAATTTATAGTCTATTTTCTACCCCATTGCCTTTAAGTACTATATCAAACTGGCTCTCTTAAATATATACCTTTCCAGTTTTTGTAGGATTCTGGCTCTCACCAGCTATAATCCAACATAGTTAAGAATGGTAAAACCTTCTGAGAAGTATCATTCAACGATCTGGATGTTCCCACAAAGTATACAGGATGGTTGAGCATAGTTTTGCTTGATTCAGGGTCTCTTCCAATAATAAGACCAGGGGTGAAATGCTCCCGGTTCAGACCGGATCGCCCGATCCGGTAGCGATGTCGGCGGGTGGTTCGGAGAACTGGTAGCAAAAATCCCTGCTCCCCCCCCATGCCCAGCCGACCTGGGTGATCATCAGAGGCTTTTTTTATTGATTTTTAAAAAGCATTTTTTCTACAACCTCTTCGGCTGAAAAAATGCTTTTAAAAGTAAAAAAAAAAGCCTCTGATGATCGTGCGGCTCAGCTGGGATCGTCAGCATTTTTTCTACAACCTGGTACTTTCAGGTTGTAGAAAAAAAGGTTTTAAAAGTTAAAAAAAACCTCTGGCAATCAGGCAACTCAGCTGGGATCATCAGAGGCTTTTGAAAGCATTTTTTCTACAACCTGGTACTTTCAGGTTGTAGAAAAAAAGGTTTTAAAAGTTAAAAAACCCTCTGGTGATCAGGCAACTCAGATCTGGCAACTCAGCTTGGGATCATCAGAGGCTTTTGAAAGCATTTTTTTTACAACCTCTTCAGCCGAAGAGGTTGTAGAAAAAATGATTTTAAAAGTAAAAAAAAAAAAAAAAGTTGGCCACAGCCACCCAATCACATCCCCCCCCACCAAGCCACGCCCACAGAACCGGTAGTAACAAATTTTACATTTCACCACTGAATAAGACCCATTCTCTGTTCATATGTGGGTACAGTGGAAGGAGTTTGGATGCTGCAGAAGATGCATATTAATAAGGCCAAAAGTGTTGTGTTCTTAAGGAAGTTTTCTAAAGGCAGAGGTCTGATTGGAAACTATTGCATTTAGCAATTTGTTCAGACTTCTTAAAAATGTCTTAGAGACATAATGAATTTACAGAAGCAGAGAAGAATTCACAGCCATCTGTGATCTCCCAGAAATAATTCCATCTTATTCTTCTCTCTGTGTGAAATTAGAGTATAGGATGGTAGTGAAGCATCCAGATTTGCAGGTACCCTGATTTATTTTGGTAGGACAAAATCCAGACAAATTACAATATGTTATGAAAGGATGGCTCATAGGCAAGTAAATAAAGGCAAATGACATTAAGATTCAGTATAAATATACAGTGCCCAGTACAACAATCCTCCTTCCTTCAATTTCCTGGCATTTAAAATGCCTATGAATCTCCACAAAAATATCTTGGCATCATAATCAGCTTAGTCTAAAACTGTGGGGGAAGCAAATTTGGTGCAGTATCTTATAGAAAAGGGTGGAAAATGAACCTGACAGTATTGCAGTGCCTTTGTATACACCATTGGTACCATCACATTGGAATATTATGAATAAAGTTCTGGTTGCTCCATTTCAGAAAAGAAACTAGTCAGATTGTTTAGTCCATCTACATCAGAATTATCTAGTTTGTGGTGAGTGCTGCTCTAGAGGTTCAGACAGGAGTCCTTCACAACCATAATTAGAACTCTGAAACTTCTACATGCAAACAAATACTCTACCATTGAGTAGAGTACTCAATCTTCTACAAATAAAAGAAATTACCACTGAGACACATCACTTTCTCATCAAAAGAATGAACCAATCCAAGGAAGAGCTTTCCAAAAAGATAATAAAATTGACTTTGGGGATCTAAAACATTTTTCCATACAAAAAAAAAAAAAAGGCAGAAACGCGAAGAAAAATATTCCAAAGGTTTACCAAATTATAGCTGGATATGGCAAAAGTGGATAGACAAAGGATTTTCTCCTTTTCGTGGCATGCGATTATACAGTCATCCATTGAAATTTATTGTCGGATTTGGGGCAAACAAAAGAAAGCACTGTTTAATAAAGTCCACAATTAGTTTATTTCATTTGCTCTGTGACCAGTGGCCACTGGTTTAATTGTAAAAGGAAAACTATTAATAATTAGTCACAATAAATTCCATGCATTGTTTTCTTTAAAAATCCTCACTTTTCTGGCATATTTTTCTTCAGAAGTCTTCACAGATTTCAGTTCACGCAGCTCTCGATAACAGATAATCTTACAGACAAAATCAGCACTTGTCAAAGCTGGTCTCTGCTAGCAACATCTTCCCTTTATGAGGGGGAAAAACTGTGAAAGAGGTTGAGGTAGGAACAGCAGCATTAGTTGCAAAATATATTGTGATATAATGATGGGAGCTCTAGTCTAATGCATCTGGGAGTTGCTGATTTAAAGATATTCAATTTTTAAAAAATGGAAACAGAAAGATGTTTTGCTGAATGAATTGTTTCCCCATAGCACATAATTAGTGGCTGATTAAAGCGGTTTTAACATAAGGAAACGGAGAAAACATGTCAGACCTGAAAACAAACTATCCCTAGAAAAAAAGCAAGTCAATAGAATCACTGGCTTTTCCACACCACCAGCCTGATCTGCCAGTTAGTGAATTCAATTCATTTCAAATCATAGTCTTATCCCCTATTGGGATGTAATTATATTAAGTAAATTATTCCACTCCACTCCCCCCCCCCCCATTAATTTGGGCCAACTCAAGGTCTCCCAGCATAATCTAGGGAGTGCTGTTAGCCTTCTTTATGAAATGTCTGTCCATGCTATATCACTTTCCTAAAGTAAAGGGAAGTTCATTGTGGGGATTTCTTATCTGAAGTCTAAATTTCAGCATATTACCTGGGAGCCCAAACAACAAAAGAAGACAGAAGGCCTGAAGCACATCATTAAATTAAATGGCAGAAATATTCACACCATAAAGAAATTTTAAAAAGAAAGTTCTCTCTGAATAATTGAGTGGAGCCTGAATTTGTTAGGTTCACATTTGTTGCATGGGAAGATTGTCACAAGGCACCAGATTTTAGTTGGATAGGGTGTTTTGTTTTGTTTTTTGCATGTCATCTCCAATGTTTCCTATATTTCTTTCCTGTTTACTTTCTCTATGTGTTCTAAAATATATGGCCATGAAAGCAATGCACAGGCAGGTTTGCCTTCACGGCTTTAGATTAACAACACCCACCTGTCTGAGGTTTGTGAAGAAGTGTTTTAGTCTAACCATGTGCTACTCCCTGAGTCAGTCTAGAAAATGAACCTTTGGTTTAATATCTATATTGTGATCCATCCTCAGAATCACTAAGCAGGCACATTGATCCTCCTCCCCCAGTTGCTTCTAAGAATTAATTTGATCCTGACTCCCAGCACAGAGAATCAGTCGCACGGAAGATGAGAGCCCCTCGCTGTTATCTATCGCTATAGTATCCCAGGCAAGAAAAACTGTTTCGAGAGACTGCGTGCCCACTGAATGTAGCACCCTTCTCTACTGAAGACCGCTTGTCCTGGGAGCTAGAATTCAGCACCACGTTGTTGGACAGCTCCCGCGGGGGACTATTTTGTACTCCCAACACCCTGCGTGGGGAGTTTGATTGCAGCACCCTGGTTCCGGACAGCTCCCCGCAGAGGTAATAAATGCTTGGCAAGCTGCTTTGACATCCGCGTCGTCGTCAGAGTTTCAAATGTGAATCAAATAGGCGAGCATCGCAGCGAGCGAGGGACCTGCCTGCACGCTAAGCAAATCAAGAGCTTTCAGCACCCGAGCTGTGGGCAGCTACTTATGTAAGAGGAAAGGATCCGGAGGACGCGTGGCACCTCCAGCATTTGACAGAGGCAAGCATCTTTACAGCATGAAGCGGGCATCCGATCCTTGAGGGGCGGGGAGGAAGAGAAAAAGAGTTGGGTTGGTTTGCTTGCCCGCGGAAATCTTGAAAGCCATCTGGAAAGAAGCTGACGAGTTGAAAGAAGCTCACCCCTCACCTAACAGGTGTCTCTTTTACCAGGTAAGCCTTGTTATTCAGGTGCATTGACCATGAATAGAATTAGAAGCCTGACTACCTCTTTAAATATTTTTACATACACTGTGATGTGTGTGTGTGTGTGTGTGTGTGTGTGTGGTGCTTTTTGGAGGAACAGAGGCATGTTGTGTGAATTTTTCTTTGCTCTTATTTCATGCCATCCAACTGATCTTTCTCTTTCCGGTCTCTCCTTTCATCCCATTCCCTGCAACGGGATGTAGAAGGATGAAGTAGCCCTCTGTGGTTTCCCAACCCTACAGATATCCTTGCCATCATGTTCTATTATTCCCCCAAAATTTAGACGATTGGACAGGAGATCCACTGTCATTTCTGGTAACCGGCTGTCTTTCAAAGTTTACTTTGGGAGTCATATCAGCCCATTTCAGAGTTCATGGTAGGAGCTTGGTCCAGGATTCAGGAACTAATCTGAAATCTCACCATCAAAACAAATCAAAAGTTTTGTAATGGGTGTTATTATTAAAAGTACTAAAACAATGCTATCTGCAGAACCCTAAAGACTAATGAGACTTTCTGGGATTCCAGATATCTACTGAGACACTAGAGGGCATGGATGGGGGGGTGGGATGGAAGTATATTGTGGAAAAAATGAAAAGCTTAGCTTTTACAAATGTATATATTTAAAAAATGTATAGAAACTAAGCACCCTAAATAGAAAAATAACATCAAAATAGAGGATAATAAATGCCACCACTGAGAAAATCATATCGAATCTGATGTGTCTTATTTCTTCTTTTTTACTTATAAGTGTATTTGCCTCCTTAATTATTTAACCCTTTTGCTTATTACTGGTTTATATTTGGAGTGATTTCATAGATCATCCACAGTGGCAGGCGGGAAGAAATAGAAAATTATCTGCTTTCTCTATTTTTACTCACTTTTTCTTTATCCACAATTTTTTTTTTCTTTTAAAGCTTATAAGAATTCCAACTAGAAAAAAAAATACATTATGGAATGAGGATATTCTCCTTCCCTCCCTTTTCATATAGATTCCCAGCAGGGATAATGCTTTATAATCTAGAGCCAGAGGCAAAGCTAAGAAGAGAGTGCTAGAGCATTTAACAAACTCCGAGGGGAGAGGACGTACAATGATGGTTTCTTTCAAAAGAAATCACAAGAGGAAGCTCATATTATAACATATATTAAAGAACCTTGTTTATCATTCAATGGGTAAAAAGCTCAAATGCTTTTGCAAAAAAGTTTGTTCTGCTTACAAATGTGAACAGACGTTTATTATTCCTCTGCTCATCTCCCAACATGACACAAAGAAAAAGATGAGAAAGTCAACTCAGCATGCCGATTTTCCCATTGGTGTCTTTCAAATGTTTTGTTTGACCAGCCATCTACTCTAAAAAGCCTTCTGAATGAATTGCTGAATTTAAAATCACCCTGGACTCCCATCCATCAGGTGCCACTGTCAATTCATCTCCCACTCAGAAAACTGCCCTCCCAGAATATATTTTTGTAGTGGGGCGGGTGTGTGTGATGTGATGGTGTCAGTTAAATGAGAAGTAAGAGTAGCTGGATTCTGACCCTGAGCAGATCTTGGTACATTTTAGGATGCGTATAATTCTTAAAAGACCTGCTGAACAGTACAAAGCAGAATTGCAGATTGAAGTGATGTGGCAGTTTGCATGTGGTTTATACTCTGATGTGCAAAGAAGCCTACCTATTACATTTATGACAGATGTTTTGGCAGAACTATTTGCCCAAGAAAGCAAAGGCATCCTCTTGGCCATAAGAGGATGGCATCATCAAGTGAATTATTGGATTCCTATAAAGTTAAATACACATGCAAATGTTTGTCTGATCCCTAATGTAGGGTACTCATAGACCAGACTTCATTTCAACTCCAATTCTAAATATAAAACTCACTTGAGAAAAAAAAATGGAGCAAATACCTGCTTCATAGTCTAACCTACACTAGAAAGATGATACTGAAGATAAATTGGGATAAAGTCATAGATAGACAATGCTGAATATCATAAAAGATGAGTGGAACAATATTTAATAAAGATTTAAAATGTCTTATTTTTTGGTTTAGATTGATATCTTGCCTTTCCTCCAGAAAATCAAAGTGATATATATTATATAGAACTCCCTCCACCAATTTTTATTATAATAAAATATCCATGGGATAGACAGGTTGGAGGGATAGTGATTGAATTCCGGCACCTAGTTGCTAACAGTAACAGAGTTGGAAGGGGCATTGGAGGTCATCTAATCCAACCCCCTGCTCATGCAGGAGACCTATACTAGGGATTTGAACCGCTGAACTGCCGACCTTTCTGATTGACAAGCTCAGCGTCTTAGCCACTGAGCCACCTAGCCAGGCTAGGTGAGTTCCCATGACTGAAGGTTGACTTTGGTCTCTGTTTCTGAAGTCCAATAATTCTAACACCACATCCAGTGAGGAAGATTATATCACCAAATCCTTCAAAACAGATTTTCTGGAGCCAATTTCTGGATATACGGAGGAAATTAATGGGAAAATATGAAAATAATCTCTCTCTCCTTTTTTTTTACAATCAAAAAACGGTACGTGTAGTTCTTCTCAACTTAATTCTGGAACTGACCCAATGAAAGTACCTGTTACTTCAGTTGATTTACTATAGGTGGTCCTCAACGTACGACCCCAATTGAGCCCAACGTGTCTGTTGCTAAAGAAGGCAGTTGTTATGTGAGTTTTGCTCCATTTTGTGACCTTTTTAGCCACAGTTGTTAAGTGAATCATTGCAGTTGTTAAGTATTAAGTCATTAAGCAAATCTGGCTTTCCCCATTGAAGTTGCTTGTTGGAAGCTGACTGGGGAAGATCACATGACCTCAGGACAGGGCAACTGTCATAAGTACATGCCTGTTGCCAAGTGCCCGAATTTTGATCAAATGACCATGAGGATGCTCCAACAGTCATAAGAGTGAAAACCAATCATAAGTCACTATTTTCAAGTGCCATTGTAACTTCAAATGGTCACTAAACAAATGGTCATAAATTGAGGACTACCTTGTATTTAGAATCTAGTGAGACATAATATGATTCTAATACTTGTGTTTGGAAACTTGGCAAAATAAAACCTTATTATCCATTTGTGGATGGAACACTGATTTAAGATCCTTCAAAAGAAGCCAAATATTCAAAATGGTAGATTATGAAAGATACAAGGCAACTAAGCCCTTATATAAATTAATGGACTTTTTTGCTCTTAGTTCTGTCTAGAAGTAATGGCTGCATGTCTCTCCAAATAATGGAGTAATAAAACAGAAAAACATCCCTATGCCGTAATGTGTGTATGGGGGGGGGCGGGGGTAGCAGAAGATGGCCAATCCACATGGTTAGCTATGGTGTGAAGCCAAATGCTACATTAAATGGACCTTGGATCTAATCAAATAGGATTTTTCTTATATTGCCACTACCAAACACTGTGAATGGATTTAAAACAAAATCGACAAGAAATAGAAAGAGAAGAAATAGAAGCACTAACAAAGACAGTAGATTAAAATAGCCAAGGCTGAAGATATTTCTAAACAGTCTGCTGAAGTTTCCAAATGACTGGTAACATTTTCTCCTCTTAGACATTTTATTGATATGGATTGGACAGAACTAGTTTTTATCAAAAAAATATATTGCTGAGCTAAATACTCTCTTCTGCATCAGCATCCAAAAGCTTGACCTTTGGGTCTTGGAGAGAAAAAAAATTGGGGAGTTAAAGCATTGGTTTCAACCTCAGAGCTAACTAATTCTCTTTATGTGGGCCAAATGACATGACCCATTACAACGTAGGTAATAAAACACATAAAACTGCTTTTGCTTAGTACAGGAGATCTGAAACAAGTGCAAATGACAGGAGGGAAGAAGCTTAACCTTCTCCTATCAAAGCCTCTTGATTCCACTTTTCCTCCAAGGGGTGTTCTAGATACATCAACATTTGGTGAAGCTCCAACATGCCTTGGGCACCATATGTTTTAGGCATTCTAGTAGGAGTGAAGTTGCAATAGGAAACTGACAGGCAGGGAAGGGTAGCACTCCCCGCCCACTCCTCTTTTCTTTAGAAGAAGCAGCTGTAAGAATTTTGCACAAGATATGTAGTTTGGCTTTATGAGTATTGCCCAAACACAGCCTAGGACTCTGTTCTGGCCTTCATCCAAACTGAGGCTCTTTCCTATAAATGGTAATATTTAATTAGCTGAGGTAGTGATTTTGGTAAGAAAACAATTCTAGAAGGATCATATAGGTAAAAGATTGGCTGATTGAGTTGGGGTCAAAACAACATTAGTTGCTTGTGGAAAATTAATATCTGAGCTTTTTTTTTTTTTTGTAAGGGGGCATTTCTAACTGTTATATCATATTGTTTGCACTCTGAAATACATGGAATCAATTTCCAGTATCTCCAAAGATCCATGAATGATATATAAATGGAAATGTATTTTATCACACTTAATAAAATCATTACTCTTCTGTGATTTATTTTATGATAAAAGGGTTTGCATTTTCTGAGTTGATTTACTAATGGTGTGTGTGTGTATGGGTGTATACAGTTTATGATCAACTATCAGCTGGCAATTACATATTACATATAATGAAAAAGGCAATTAAAAAGAACAGAAGGCACAATAAAAAAATAATCTTACAGAGAAGGGGGAAAACAATAGCGATATAACAGAGTTTTGCAATCCTTGTAGAGATTTCTGGAGATGAAACAAGTAAAAGGAGAATATTTTCCTTTACCAAGCATTATTAAATATCTGTGCCAGGCTGCTGAAATGGACAACACAGAAATATATGCAACTCTATTTTCTCCTAAAGGCAGAAACCTGGACTGGGATGTGTACATATGTACATATATGCACACATAAAATTTCAAATATGCATGGAAATTAAATGGAACTTAAAGCAGTATAATTCAGCCTAATTTAAATTTTGATTTTCAGATTTTCCCATTGTACAGATATGTCAACCCAGGATATAAAAAAATGGACCTCCAAGAATTTATCCATTTCTATTTTACGTTCATCATATTTCCACATTTGACAGAATATACCTTTTGGTGCATTTCTTTTATATGTTAATTTTCCTAGCAAATGGTTGAGTACTAATGGTTTTTAAGCATTTATCTTTGATAAACTTAATTTCTGTATGTTGTTTTTAAGCAGTGTATCTATTTTTGTCATATTTCACCCCACTACATCCATGTTGCATTTAATTTTGAACCTGAAAGTTTTATCACTTGGAGAAATCAAAGTTTCACAGGATAACTGAATATACTCATATTCATATATTGATGGGAAAGTTTAACATTAAATATGTTCCATTCCTTTTCAAACATGAACTGAATACATTCTTCCCATCTACACCTGAAACAAGTGAAAAATTAATACCTGATGTCAAGTAATGACAAAATTTTTTCTATATTTCAGTATTCTACTTTGTTCAAAAGACTGAATGGAAACGCAAACAGTTGCAAATTATCAGATTACATGGGCTATCTGATCTAAACTGCAGAAATCCAGAGAACCATGAGAAGTCTATAAAGAGAGCTCATGGCTGCCATCTACTGGGCTTTTAGATTTTTGCAGCCTTGTTCTGATAATCCTACTACTTGCCTACCCAATCTAGCCTTGTCTACTCTAGCTGCATCACCATCAATTGTCTGATCCTTTTAAAATTAAAAATGTAACAATTTAATCAGGGATCTTCTACGTGTTGAGGATTATTTGCTTCTGTATTGAGTTTTACCTTTGATCATGCTTTTTCGGTTCCCTGAAAAGTGTTGGTTTGTTTTTGCTTTCTTTTCCTTTATCTTTCTGACGTGGGCATAAACGTTTGGACTAGCTGGGAAAAGTTTGAAGCGTGTGTGCGTGTGTGCGTGTTCTCTGAGAACTTGCCTTTCAGGAGGATGTACTGCCACCTAATTTCTGTTGTAGTCAAACACTTACATTGTATGTTTGTGTGTTTCTTTGTGCATGCGTGCGTGCGTGCATGTGTATTGAGGGATAACCATAGTATAGCTACTTAATCAATATCTTATGCCTCATATTACCAGGTGTGCTCTGTAAATGGAGGGGGGGCAAGGATGTTTCATCTTCAGGTGTTGGCTGCCCATCCAGTTTTTCTTCCAGGTCTCCTTGTGTTCGGAATGTAATATGTAGTTGGTGTGTCTCAGGTTATGACAGTAGCTACCTCTACATTATATTGAAGCATTGGGTAAGTAGCTGTTTCCAACTTAGTGTGATGCAGGTCTTTTGTCCATCCATATGTTTCCTATATCCCCTCTCATAAGGTCTACTGTTGCAGTAGCATTTCTGGATTCTCTTGTCTCATCCATCTTTGGATTGTTCCAATAACCCACTTATTATCATATTGTCCTGGTTCACCAATATCTGATGCTAATCAGCTTGTTAATCCAGGCCAGGGGTCAGCAACCCGCGGCTCTGAAGCCGCATGTGGCTCCTTCATCCCTCTGCTGCGGCTCCCTGTCACCCAAAATATGTGTCACAACCGCCATTGGGCGACACCCGCCGGCACACAATTTATTGAGCTTTTCAACCCCCAGCAGGCCAACCATGGATAAATAAGTTTTTTTATACATAGCATAAAAGTAAAAAACGATATGTGCAGTGTTATCTTCATTTTAGATGTCAAAAGGGTTTTGTGGCTCCCGGTGTTTTTTTTTTTCAGTGGGAAACGGATCCAAATGGCTCTTTGAGTGTTTAAGGTTGCCGACCCCTGATCCAGGCAATGTCTGAGCTGGCTATAATACTCCTAGTTCAGGTCACTCTCACATTTGAAATAGGCAAGTGAAATGTTAGGGGGCCTTGGCCCAAGGACCTCTATCAGTAAGGTAGGAACTATTCAGGATTCAAATCCAAGTCTCCTACAACAAAGGGAGTGCTCAAACCAGTGTGTGTGTGTGTGTGTGTAATAAATTTGTCAATACAGAATGCTATACAAGTACTGTATTTTTCAGAGTATAAGACGCACCTACCTTTTTTGGTGAGGAAAGAAGAAAAAGAAATCTCCCTCTGCCCCTGAGCAATTTTGCCTCATTGCAGCAAACAGCAAACAGCCTGCTTTACTTTCATTTTCGTTTTCAGCATAGCTTGATTAGCACAAGGAAAAAAAAATCTGCTCCAGCAATTTACTTCTTTGCAGCAAGCAGCAGAATCCTGCACAAACCAGCTGAGAGCAAATCAGCTGAGAGTCGGGAGGCCAATCAAATCAACTTGTGCTAATTAGGCTGTGCTGAAGCTGAAATGAGCTGCTTTTTCTTGCTGTTTGCTTGCAAAGAGATAACTGCTGCGAGGCAGAGACCAAAGGGTGGGGGCCAGTGGGTGGGCGGGGCTGCATTCGGTGTATAAGACGCACCTAAATTTTCACCCCCTTTTAGGGGGGGGAAATGTGCGTCTTATACTCTGAAAAATACGGTAAATCAATAGCTTGGCCAGTAACTGATGAAATCAAGGACTTGATCTATTCAGATAGATAGTTGCTTTTTTCCCCCCTTGTGTAGTTAGATATTACTATGGCTGTATGCACTAAATAGTACAGGTCTATATTTTATCTTTCCACAAGTCTTAAAATTTTTTATGAAATGGTACAATTGCACTCTGAATTTCTCTGAACCAGGGAGAGGCAGCCAACAAAAGGGAAGCAGGACAGAGAAATATGAAGCAGCATGATATAATATTGAAGCTTTTGGTTATGAAGAAAAACCAAGATGCTTTTATCTGGTATACCTTGTTCTAACTTTCCCTTCCTCTTAATGTTGGTGTTGTGCTTGAGGAAGAGATCTTATATAAATAGTGTTAACTTTTGGTTAACCTAATGAAGAATCAGCAGAGCAGCTGTCCTTTTTTAAACGATTGAAAATTTAAAATTCAAGGCAGTATCAATTTACATTTACTGTTTAATGAGCAAACCACTTGTAATAGGAGATCAATGTGCACAAATTAATTTATGTAACCATATTTGTAGCCCCTTCCAACAGTCCTAACAAATTCTGAGTGGCAAACAACATAGTGCAAAAGGAATCTCAATAGCAGTAAAACAAATGATTTTTTATTTAAAGACTCTGTGGTAAGAGCCATTCGAATCACCTAGGATTAAAGACGATTTGGATCAATATCATTTTTACCTGCTTGTATAATGCAAGGAGAGGCAATGCTGGGGGATTATCAGCATTATGGGAGAAAACATGATGTGGGGTGGCATATCTTCGTCCCGGTCCTATGTACTTCTCCATTTAGGGCAGGAGTCTTCTCAAGTGACCTCCCAGACATTTTCACACTGGATTGGCACAATCAGTTTTGGCAAGATGTTGCCTGATAAATCTGTATAGGCAATGGTCAAGACTTTGAATTGGGTACAGCAGCCTGCTCATATTTAAGGCAGTCATTTTAAAATCAGAGTAATTCTGCACAAGTAGAGTCATCTGTCAGCAGCCTGGCTGTTGTATCTATACCAGCGCCAGCTTTCATTTCCACGGACAGTGTAGTCTAATTAGATCTGATCCAGCTGTGGCCCAAACTGGCATACTAGATGAAGCTCAGCTACAAGATTTCTACCTGTTATTTGTACAGTAGCTGAGAATCCAAGAAGACCTCCAAGTCATGAACCATGTCCTTTTGGAGGGGGGAAATCCAGTCCTTCCAGAGTTATTACCAATGACATATAGCAAATTCATGCTGATAGGATTTAATCTGAGCTTGTTTCGTTCCATCCAGATCCTTACCAAGCACCAGTTCAGGTCTTCTTGATTTCATGTTTAAGTTCCATTTCCATTTCAAGTTCCAGTTTGATATGGACAATTCCTGCTACTGGGATCCTATTCATAACATAAAAATAAATTGGGAGAAGCTGTCTAATTATCCTGATAGGGAAAAACAAAACAAAACTATATAGTAACTCCAGTATTACAAGTAAGGCGTAAAAAAGAAGTGTATGCTTGGTGAAGGATGGAAATTAGGGCATCAATTCAAACCCGACTCTTTTAACTGGCATTTGCTATCTGATTAGCAACTTTCATTCTGGAATCCAAATTTATAAGAGAGTGATTATTTGGAATCTCAGGATGAATTCAAATCTCAGTTCTAATTATTGGAATCGAAATGTGAAATGTTAAAAATTACAGTTGTCTCTTTTTGGTCTAGTGCCCAGCAATCAGATAGCCAGAAGACTACCAACTACCAAGGAAGAGCTGTAGTAGCAGAAAATATGCCATTGATGAGGGAAAGAAAATGGCTTCGCTATGGTTTTGTGTGGGGTGCCGTTTTTGTTGTGTGGTACAACTTTCAGTGTATTTAGAAAAGTACCTTTCTCAGATTTAAATTTAGAGCACTTGAACAGAATGTTTCCACTTGTCAATTTGACATTGCCAGATGTTTTGATACGAATATGCTCGTATGGAAGTTGACAGTTTGTGTCCAACTTATCTTTTCATAATTCTTGTTGCAGTTTGTATAGTTCTGATGTATCTATATACAGTATGTTCAACCCAGGAAAACACAGCATATACTATTTTGCTGTGATTTATGGTCAAAGAAATATATTAAGTTGATGGAACAATCTGTTGTTGGTTTCTTATTTGCACTACCCTTTAACAGTTATTACACTTTTGGTAAACAAAAAACAAAAACAAAATTGCCATCTGTTTTGTGTTGCCTGTTTCGCTCATTATAGGCTATAAACCACAGAGTATATAAACATATAGTTTAATGCTTTTTTTTTCTCCTATAATGACCACAGACTCTGGAATACTTAAATAAACAGACTCCATCAAGGACAGGAAGTAAATATTTAGACCAACTGATGCAACTCAGTGTCTTCTCATTGTTTTGACAGATCACTTCCAGAATTCTTTTCCAATACGATTTGGGGTTTATGGGACTATAGTAATGCAAAATAGATACACTAATTTTGATTGAGAGAATGTAGTCATGTTTGTTTAAATTAGGCTTCAGTTAATGAATAATGGGAAGGTCTCTCTCATTGGGGTGGAATTGTGGTCAAATCTGAGGTGTGAAATAAAACAAACTGTTCTTCAGTCTACTTTACTATTTCTAACAGGTAATACAATTCATTGCTCCCAGATCATGCTCATTATAGCTCTAGAGCACATATTCTTGAAATATGCATCCAAGAAGGATTTAGGGCAGCTAAATTCTTCTCAGCTTCCTGCCATTCAGATGTCTTGTCCTAATTACAGAAACCCTGTGGATACATATTGTTTGGACCACCATTGGCAAGAATGATCTGCTCTTTTCCAGCACTGGGTGAGGAGGGAGAGGCAAGAGAAAACCTGGTTGAAAAAATGTGAAAAGTGAAGCTGATACTCACGTTTCTCAATATGACTTTTTATTATTTTTTATAAAAACAAACAAACATTTAGTACATCTGTCGCCCCTTCCCTGTGACATCTCGGTGTTATCTTCGGTCGTTCTTCTTCTTCTTCTTCCAAAAAAGGAAATTTCTTATATCTTGATCTTCATTCACGTTGAAGTCTAGATTTCATCTACTCTAGACCTGCAGCCTTGGACATATTCCTTTCTCCCAGCCATCGTGTGCCCATTCATAAGACCAAGAAATATCCTTCACACATTAAATTATCAATTAAGTTGGGCAAATGAGAATAAACAAGCTGCATTGGTGCATCTGAATAAGAGAGGAACAACGTAGTTGGAAATCTGGCTGGTCTATAAAAATAAGGAGGTTCCCCCTTATAAAGGGCTTCTCTTATGGTAGCTTTGCAGATCTTGATTTTGTCCTCCTATTTTTATTCTGTCCAACCCAATGAAATCTTAGAAGAAATAATATAAAGAGATTCAGTGCTCTGTCCATCAGCAAACTTAACAGAAGGGAACAAGGCTGAAAATGGGGAAAGACCTTGGCAAAAGAAAGATGAGATTTAAAAATAATCCAATTCAGGCTGGAAGAGAGAAATTCCTGAAAATTTCCCTTATGCTTCAAGACACAATTGGGCAAGCAGCTTGGAACAGTAGCAATGGCTCCAATACAAGTCCCCTCCTCCCATGTTGTCAAGAGCCATGGTGGCCCAATGATTAGAATGCAGTACTGCAGGCCACTTCTGCTGACTGCCAGCTGACTGCTGTTTGGCAGTTCGAATCTCACCAGGCTCAAGGTTGACTCAGCCTTCCATGCTTTCAAGGTGGGTAAAATAAGGACCCAGATGGTTGGGGGCAATATGCTGATTCTGTAAACCGCTTAGAGAGGGCTGTAAAAGCACTATGAAGCAGTAATTAAGTCTAAGTGCTATTGCTATGAATCAGAGCCTGTCCCAGGCTTCACACACAAAGTTGTTCTGACCTAGGCTTCCTGAGTCAGTAAAACACACCAGTAGTCCCAAAAACCTCTTTTATTGCAACAACTGTGAATTCTGTTCATTCATAGATGAGTCCCAAATAGTTGTAAAGAGTCCTTTGGGATAAGGCTGATAATCACCCACCTTTATCTCCCTTGACACGCTGCCTAATTGGTTAATTGCTTAAAGACCTAATTGGCAAAGCCACATGGAGTCCAAATCAAACAGAGCTTCAGCCTTTAAACTGAACAGAATGAACAACTTTGCTTCCTGCAAAGGCCCACGTGCTTTTGCTCCTCTTTTAAGTCTTATGGGATGGGGCAATCATCTCCAAGCCCTACTCCCAAGTCATCCCTTTTGTTTTAGTTGTTCTTGCCTTCTGGCAGCTCTGCGCATGCGTGCACTGGGAACATGCTCCCCCTGTTCCTCTGCCTTGCTGAGGTCCGAGTCTGGAGGCTCTAGAGGCAGCACGTACCTCCCAGATGGCCCTTTCTCTGTCTCTGACACAGAGCCCTCATCCGAGCCTTCCCCAGACTCCAGCACTGGCTCATGTTCCTCCCCAGCCTCCTCACTGTCCAACTCTGCTGCCAGCTCCGTAGGCCGCCGGTGGACACAACAAAAGTATGGTCTCTGCTGGTAAAGAATTCCAGAGGTCCTGGTCTGCATGTTTTCCCTATATTGTTGGGGTAAGCTCTGCTCACAACTTTTGCCATCCAATTCTGTTATTATTTACTGTTTCTGGAGA
The DNA here is from genome assembly GCF_059756535.1 of Pantherophis guttatus. Classification (NCBI taxonomy): domain Eukaryota; kingdom Metazoa; phylum Chordata; class Lepidosauria; order Squamata; family Colubridae; genus Pantherophis; species Pantherophis guttatus. The sequence goes on from NC_142064.1 coordinate 210,763,171, forward strand.
TAACAATTCTTACTTTCCTTTATAAAGGGAGGAGGGGGTCAGCCTGTTTTCCAAAGCACCTGTAGACCAGACAAGGAATAATGGATGGAAACTGACCAAGGAGAGATTCAACCTAGAAATAAGGAGAAATTTTCTGACAGTGAGAACAATCAATCAATGGAACAGTTTGCCTTCGGAAGTTGTGGGAGCTTCATCATTGGAGGCTTTCAGGAAGAGATTGGGCTGCCATTTGTCAGAAATGGTGTAGGGTCTCCTGCTTGGGCAGAGGGTTGGATTAGATGACCTACAAGGTCCCTTCCAACTTTCTGTTAATCTATCAAACTCAAAGATTATAATGCACTTCATATGCAGATATGCTCCAATATAATTCAAACACTGGTTCACAGTGTGGTGATCTGATATTAAATTGAAGTGGGAAAAAGAGAACGTGCTTGCTATCTAACAGTTGTTTTCCAGACTCAGCTGAGAGTACCATGGTTGGCTTTAAAGAATTTTAAAATGTAGACATTTCCAGAATGATGTCTTCCTTCATAATAGTCCACCCATCTATTAAGATCAATCAAAGAAGTGAGAGCACAGATTGATGCAGCTGAGATAGATTTATTCAACTCTTTTCTGCTACCTCATCTTCTGTTCTTTCAAAACCTTCTCTATCTAGAAAAAAAGCTTTTAAAAAACTTTTGAGATATATTGAAGGCACAGCAGATAATAGGGTATATCTGAAGAAAAATGGAATTTGAGACTATATTATCTGACATTATGCTTTTTTAAAAATTATGATTACCCAGGAGGTAGGCTGCATGATACTATCTCTTCGGCTTGACTTCAATTGAATCCAACAGGATTCTGTAATTTCAAACCAATTGAAACAATTTCCAGAAGGAAAAAACCACCTTCAGTCTGGAATAGACTCTTCTTAAAGGTAGAATGAAGCGATTCTTTTGGGTCATGGTATCCCAAAAACTGAATTCATTATCACTTATATCACCCAGAATAACATGAGAGAAACTATAAAGTCATTCTTGAGTGAGAAGATTCATAAATGAGAAAGGCAGTTTTAAACAAATTAGGATTTCTACAATCAGAACTTTGGCTGCAACTGGAAGCAAGCTAGAAGCCAGTGAAGATAAAACCAAATAGAAAATGAAATGCTCTCAACGATCGGATTTATTGGGCCATTTAGGGCAAATGGCTATTTTTCTTCAACTTTTGTATAGTGATGGAAGATTCCCTTTAGAGCCTCTGGATAGCAAAAGACAATAGCAAAGCAATCTTATATACAGGGTTCTAGTCAGAGGTGGGTTTCAGCAGGTTCTGACCAGTTCTGGAGAACCAGTAGTAAAAATTCTGACTGGCCCCGCCCCCACCTATTCTCTGCCTCCCAAGTCCCAGCTGATTGGGAGGAAATGGGGATTTTGCAGTAACCTTCCCCTGGAGTGGGGTGGGAATGGAGATTTTACAGTATCCTTCCCCTGCCACGCTCACCAAGCCATGCCCACAGAACCGGTAGTAAAAATATTTGAAACCCACCACTGGTTCTAGTATTGGAGATTCCACAATTTCCAGAGCTCTAGGAGTGGCAAACCATTTGGGCAAAAATAAGGGAAAAGTGATTTTTGCTTCTGTAATTTTTTTAAACAAAGCCTTCCCAATGTGAGGTACATCTTTCAAATCAACTGTTGAGCCGGTTCAAATTCTGCTCCCTCATGGAGGCCACTGTTGTGGTTGAGGAGAATTTTACATTACAGATCTAGAGGGTTTTTCAGGATGTAGCCCTGTTATTCCAATGATCCACCTCCATTTAATCTATTTCAATATCAACATACTAAGGTCAGAGGGAGGAGAGCTACAAATCTTTTCAAGGGGGCAGAGACCTTTGAATTAGAGATAGTAGGTTCTCAAAGGAGAACTCTTAATTAGGAGGAGGGTTCCTTCTTGAAAATGTTACCTTTTCAGTCTTTGAATGATTTTTAGAAACTGCATACTTATTTTCATTTCCTCTGGAATGGCATGGATGCACCTGCTGAATCTGGATCAAATGGGAAAGAACTGATCATGCTTTCTAGAGGTTGATTTTTTTTTGGCACCCAAATGAAACCACAAATACAACATCACTATGAAAAGGTATCTTGGCTTCCATGCATAACAAGTTAGTTATATGTGCATCAAATACACAAATTATCTCTTACCTTGATGTTTAATCATTCCATCTAAAGACAATTCCTTGCTCTCAACCTCCTTTCATAATTTAGCTGGATACATAATTTAATAAAACACCTTCACTGGGGATCATGGAGACTTGCAGATTTTTCTGCTGTTTTAAGACTTTTATTCTTACCTTAAGAAATGGATTGGCCCTTCCATTTCTTACGTTCTGTAGTTGATTAATGTCTTGAGCTGCAATAATAATCCTACCATTTCAGTGCTAGGTTAGCTCCATCTTGATACTGACATTGATAACAAAGCTGGTTTATTGATAGGTTGGATTATTATACTCTCCAGAATGTCAAAAGCAGGTGACAGTAGCTCAATATTAGCAAAATGCATTTTGCACTCTCTGTAATCTGCCATTTATTCTATTACTGAAAGTCATTGCTATGAAAGTAATCAGGGTCTGATTAATGCTGGATCAGCCTGCAGCAAGGGTATAAATAATCTTCACATTCAATTATTATGTCTCTCAACCTCCTCTGCGCCCCCACAGGTCTGAGCTTGCATGGCTGCAAGCCACTAGATATATTTTTTTTTAGCTGTTGGAGCTTGTTTGAGTCAACCTCTGCTCCTTAAACATCATGCTCAACTGTATTTATGAAATGCAAGAGGCCAACAATTCTGCATGGATTGCCAGCCTATGCCTCATTGCACCCACATGCTATTAACAAGAGAAAGGTCAGAGGTTGCTAATGAAATATTTAATTCAAGGAAGCTAGCTCTAGTCTATTTATATCTCATTCAGTCTTCTGCTCCATGACAGCTTCAGGATAGTTTACAGTAATCACCGTGGTGGAAATATGTGAGAAATAGTGACCATGTGTCATTTTAGGACTGGGGTGTGAGCAAAATGCGTGCTAAAGGCTTCAACTGAAGAAAGGCAATTCAGTAGGCAATTCAGTTGTTAAAAGATGCAAGAGATAAAAGATAAAAGAGCCTTGGTAGCACAGTGGACTAATGCAGTTATTAACATCTGCTGCTTGCAATTACTGCAAGTTCAAATCCCACCAGGCTCAAGGTTGACTCAGCTTTCCATCCTTTCAAAGGTAGGTAAAATGAGGACCCAGATTGTGGGGGGCAATAAGCTGACTTTGTATAAATATACAAAAGTATGAAGGCTATTGCTTAACGCATTGTAAGCCGCCCTGAGTCTCCGGAGAAGGGCGGCATATAAATAAATAAAAAGAAGAAGTAATTATTTGGTTTAAAAACTGCACCCATGTTTTAGGGACAAGGAAGAATTCTGTTTCATTTTAAATTCACCAGTCAAATTTATAGTCTCCAAACTACGATGAGGCTTGTAATACAAACCTTGCAATGCAATTTTTGGCTGAACAATTTGTATACAGAAAAAGCATGTCAGGGAAATGCATATTTGAAAATATCTACCTTAGGAAAGTTGTGTACATGCTAGAGAAAACTGAGTAAAAAAAATAATGTGGGTTGTTTTTTTTTGTATGCAGCTTTTTAAATAATTTACACAATGGAGCTACTATTAAAAGGAACAAGTTCTTGAAAATCTGAAATGACCATTCAACCAGACTTATTCTGAATACTTTATGTATTTCGTTGTACTAAGAAATTTCCTTTCCTATTATTGTAGCCACCAGGGCTCAGTCTCTCTCTCTCTCTCTCTCTCTCTCTCTCTCTCTCTCTCTCTCTCTCTCTCTCTCTCTCTCTCTCTCTCTCTCTCTCTCTCTCTGTGTGTGTGTGTGTGTGTGTGTGTGTGTGTGCGGGTGTGCAGGTGTACATTTTCCTCTCGCAGATATATTTCAACAATCTTTGCTTTTCAAACAATAACAACACAGTTTCCATTTTATAAACGAAATAAGAGTTACTTCAGATGAAAAATGAATTTTGAGAATGTAATTAACACGTTTTTTAAAAAGTAAATAGAAGAGTCAGAGTATTAGAAATGAGGGAAGAAAGATTTATTATTTCTCTTTCTCCTCATTATGATCCAGGTAAAAACTACTTTTTTCTAAATCTTCTCTTTATGTAACTCAAGAGAAACTTTATTGGCAAAACTGCTGTGGCCATAAATCCCAAGTTTTTCAACCATGGGAATTGGGGGTGGAGGCACTATACGGGGTCAAATGATCAGTGGTGGGTTCCTCCCAGTTTGGCCCGGTTCCCCCGAGCTGGTAGCGGTGACAATATGACATCACCGAACCGGTTCTGCCCCCCTCGCCCCCCCACCCCCGCGTTATTCTTACTTTTTATTTGGCCCCACCCCCAATCTATTGCTGCCTCCTGACTCCCAGCTGATGGCTAGAGGGAAAAAACCTGTTTAAACTCTTGCTGTGAGGCTTCAAAGGGCCGCCCTACAGCTGAACAGTGTTAAAAGAAAACAAATGAATAGACTGGTGCCTGCAAAAATAAATGGGTAGACCAGTGCCTGCAAAAATACATGAGTAGATCAGTGCCTGCAAAAATAAATGGGTAGATCGGTAAAGCTCTGCAAGCAGTTAAAAGCCTGGCAGACCAGTACCTCTGCTAAATCCTAAATAATTGTCACATGACCATCAAGCCATGCCCACAAAATAAGCCACGCCCACAGAACCCATAGTAAAAAATTTTAGAACCCACCCCTGCAAATGATGATATGTGGAAGTATCACACAAATACTGTAACCCACGTACTTGTGTCAGATAAAGATGCAGTACATAATCATAGTATATATGCGATGACATATAAATCACTATTCTGGCATAAACAGGGCTTATGTTGAATATCTCTATTTTGAGCTCCTTAAGCAAAGATGGGGTAGAAATCTAACAAATAAAGCAATAAAGCTAAAGAAATATAATACAAGCAGTTCAGGCTAAAGCTAAAAGTAAAGTAGCCAGCATCCATAATGTTCTGGCCAAATAACATAAAGGTACTGCATTAAGAAGCTTCAAATGAATATGTTTCAATGGTTTCACACTTAAAAAGTTTATTTAATGACTTTTTGTGAACAAGTGAAGCAGAGTATATAAGGATTCTACTTTTTGGATTCATTTCGTCTCCCTGAGTTTCTATGTAACCTTTTAATAAATCCTTTCCAATGAGGCTTCATGGCAAACTGGACATCCTGGAAGAAAAGGGATGACATGGCGATTGACCAGAGGGTGAATTCTGGCCAATAAAGTCTCTCTGGAAAAAAAAGAGAGATTGTGAGATTGTCCACTTGTACTCCAAGCAGCTGTTTCTTTTGAATAGACTGCAGGAACTAAGATTTTGATGGTTGGCTTGTGGATCAAGCATCTGAGAATCGATAGAGTCCAACCAAAGTCACAGCCCATAATGTAGCCTCCATGGACATAAAGTTAGCTGAGTCTCATGTTTGGAAATTACTTAACTACTTTACATCAGTTAGGGTTGTTTGCACATGTGTGGCATGAGATCCTAGCCTGCTTGCTGAGGTACTAAAATGGAGAGTGTCCATGTTTGTGTCCATATGTGTGTGTGTGCGCACGCATGTATGTGGTTATAATCCTTTTAGTGATGATATTTTTCTATGCACTAAAAACCAAAGAAAACCAAACTCCAATTCACAACAATAGAGGGGGAAAATGAGCCAGATTAAAGCCAGATTCCTTCCAGGTGTGCTAATTTTCCAGGACTTCTATCATTTTTTAAAGTGCGCACAGACACATTGGAGCATCCAGCAGTAGAAGCCACCACCTGTGGTCCAGGTCACTTTTTTCCCCCTCAGCAATCTATCATCTCATGAGCATCTTTTCTCTTGGATGCTGTGTAGTGAGATTTTTCCTGTGGGCAAGAAAACAGTAAAATGTCCCGCTTGGTTCCCTTTTATGCAAGAAACAATATGCTAGAGGTGAAACAATTGATAGTTTAGTACTTTATTCCAAGATACCTCTGGGCTTTTATGTCATGTAAAGTGCAGATTGAGGTCTACTGATGGTGAAACAGAGTAATCTGCAACATCTTACTTCCAAAAAGCACCGGTGAGTGAGTCCGGCAAAGTAATTGTGCTTGTCATATATCAGCTTTATGATTATCATGACATGACAACTGCAATCACTTGATTTCTCTTTGCTGATACAGTGACCTTGATATTCGCAGAACAAAGACGTGCCATAGATTTGGCCTGGATAAATTTTCTTTAACCAGAGCTTAAATCTAAGAAGTGGAATGTTAAATATAACTTCCTCTTGAAATCCTTATTGTAAAAGGAACAGTATTTGCAAATTAAACTTAATTGTGCTAAAGTGATTTTATAATTATTTTGAATCCTGCTTTTAGCAGGGAGATCTATGGATTACTTGGTTGAACTCATGAACAGAGAAGCAGCCAGAACTCTCAATGGGATCCTCTTAGAGCAGCTGCCCTGGAGTGGGTTATGTGTGTGCTGTTATTTTAGTAAGAACCTCTGGGAGATGAAGTGCCAAAGGAGATGGTTGGAGCAATGACAGCAGAAAAGGAGGAATGGCTGCAAGTCCACATTTGAGCCTACAGCGTGCCAATAAGAGCAGCAAAGCTGTTATTTCTTCTTCTTACTTATTGTATCTCTGGAAAACAGACCAGCAGCATTAATTTAGAGTTATACATTTTCTCTTCAGTTTTGACCAGAAGATCCCTTTGCTGGCCTTTATGAGCAGTTTGCCAAGTAGTTTTGAGGACTACTCCCTCATGTTCTCTGAGCTATATGCTAGATAGGCAGAATCTCATGAGATCCCATCTTGTCAGAAGGTCTAGGATTCTTTTGAGTTTTTGACACTCTTTCCATTCTGCTTCTTTAAAGTCAAGGAGCACAGTGAAAAAACTTTCATTTCCACAGAGTGTCACGGGGAATATCACTATTTGTAGCATATCACGGCATCTTTTCCAAGGCCTACATGGTTCTTCTATAGTGTATTCTGCAGCGTATTTCTTGACAGAGTGTCCCTTTTACTGTTGATGGTTGATCTTAAAAGGTAGAAGTGTTACCCACCATTTTGATATCTTCAAATATTACTGCAGTTTCTAAGGCTGATTGTTCTTCCTGTTGTCATTATTTTGGCCTTTTTAATATGTAATTTTAGTCCCATTTTTTTCACTGTGCTCCTTGACTTTTATTAATAGTCCTTGCAGATCTTTTGCATTTTTTGACTATTAGTGCAATGTCCTCAGTATATCACAGGTTATTGATGTTTCCTTCTCCAGTATTAAAATCATGCTCCAATCCAGCTTCCCTTAATATATATTCAGCATGTAGGTTGAATAAATGATTGGGGAGGGGGGGAATCCAATTTGTCTCACTCTTTTACCAACCCAGAGGCAGTCTGATTCACCAAGTTTTGTCTGCATTGTGGCTTCTTGATCCATATAGGTTTCTCATAAGGACAATGAGACATACTGTTCTAAACACATTCCATTTGATATGACCAACACAACTGATTGCATTTCTGTAATCAACGACGTACATACCAACTTCTTTGGGATATTCTTTGCCTTTCACAATTACCCAGCATGCATCAGCAATAATGTCTTATGTTACTCAGCCTTTTCTAAAGCCAGTTTGAAAAGCATCTGATTTTCCATGTAGGGCTCTTATCAGCATTGGATGATCTAATCATTATTATTAAGCAAGAAATGGTATCCCTTCCTTAAAAACCAATATCTTCATCCTGCCATTTTAGATAACCATGGGTCAGTCACCAACTTATCATTTCTTGGTAAGGTCACTAAGAAGGTTGTTGGGCTTAGACTCCAGAGGCCCTTGGGTTAGATGAATGATCTGAATCCCTTCCAGTTGATTTCAGGTATTGCCATGATCTGGAGACTATGCTGATCACTGTTAAGAGTGACTTATGGTGGGATGTGGATAGGAGTGGTACAACTTCTTGATTCTGTTAGATTTTTCAGTAACATACAGCACTATCAATCATGACATTATTTTGGGCTATCTGCAAGAATTGAGGCTTGGGGATTTTTTTAAAAATGGTTTTATTCCAGTTTACTGAAGTTGGGGAAAGAGAGGTTTAGTCTATGGGCATTTCGCTGTAGAGTGATCTGGGGACTAAGGTTTTCCCCCCACTTTATCTAATAATCTAGAGGAAGGCACTAAGGGAAATTATTCACCTAGGATTAGGTACTGTCAATATATTGAGGATATCTAGCTTATATTTCTATCCCAAGCCAAGTAGGTGATGCAATGGAATGCACGGAGGAATAAGATAATGGATTGAGTTAGATTCAACTATAAAACAGATTATAGTTGAACCCCAACAAGATGAAGTTACTTTTAGCTCAGAAATACTGTCAAACCTCCCAGTAACATGTCCCCAAAAAATAAGGCCCAAGGCATTCATCTTCTTTTCAAAGTCGATAAATACTCTGACTCTAGGTATGATCCTGCCTGTTGTCTAATATATAGCTAGGGATAGTCAGACATATACACACATATACAGAGGGGGAAAGAGAGGGAAAGAGAAGGAGAGAGAGGGAGGGAGGGAGAGAGGGAGAGAGATATATAACAGGATGGCATTTCCTTGAACAAGTTTGTGTGCAGCTGGAGATTTCTTCTGGAGGCATAGCTCCTGCTAATACCGCAGATGGAAGCCATAGTTAAGATGGGATGTTTGGCCAGCTTCAATAGGTCTTCATCTTTCCTGGATGAGGAGGTACTAACATGCTCATGCCATTTCCCTTACACTACTGCAGCTCATTTTATGTACAGCTACCCTTGAAATTAACTTGGAAGCTGCATCTGGCACAGCTGGCTGGCTGCTCTCCAATTCTAGAGGACTAAGGAAAATAACACTGACTTGAGAGAGCTGCAGTGGTTGCCAGTGGGCTTAGAGGCCCAATTAAAAATGCCATAAAATCCCTATTTGGCTTGGCTCCTTCTTGTCTGCCTGCTGTACATAGTCTAGTGGGGAGAGAATGCTTTGGGTGCTTACCCCCAGAGAGATCAGAGGAGGTTGGAGCGCAGGAAACATTATTTCAGAAGCAGATATTTTTCTTTCAAACAACATGGCACCTGACATTTGGTGGATTCTACTCTTATGTCCTCTAGAAAAATAATGGATAGTCCCCTTCTGGAGGGTATTTGGTCAGAAAGACTTAACCTAATGATCAGTGGTGGGTTGCTACTGGTTCACACCGGATCGGGCAAACCGGTAGCAGCAGCGATGGGAGGCTCCGCCCACCCACCTGGATGCTTCTGCACATGCACACACGAGCGCATGAGTGAACCGGTAGCGACGGGATTTGGAACCCGCTCCTGGTAATGATAGCAAGAACTTTCTTTTTAAAATGCTGTATTTCTTATAATTAAAAAAAAAAATCTTAGAATAAAAAAGCATGTTTTATAGATACTTTTATGGATTAGTTATATATATTAAAAGTTGCCTAAAATCAAATGAGTAGGCAGCATCCAAATGCTGGTGAGCAAGTAAATAAGTAAAAATAAATCCCAAACAGTTTATAATAAATATCAAAAGTATTATAAGATGAAAACAACAGGTATTACAGGAATTAATGGCTGGGGAAGAATAATATAAAGGCAGCCTCACTTTGCTTCTTTGGGGAACGTTTAGTAGAAAAACTGCTCAGAAATCTAACAAAGGTGTTTATAGCTATAATAAATCAAGAATAAAGGTGCTTGTTAGAAAATGTTCTCTAGAACTAAGTGGTTTCTAAGTCTGTTGAGTATCAGACAGTTGGTGAGGCTGACTCTTCATCTGAATAGAATACCATGCTCCATAAATGTCTCGAGTATTTGTTTTCCTGACATCACCTGGATTGTGACAGCAGCTACTTCTATTATATCAGGCTGAATAATTCAAATAGAGAAATAGCAATTTGCCCAGCAAAACAAGTAACTTCCCAGTTCTCAGGAGAAAACATTGGGATCTCAAGTCAATATCATTTGTATGGATCTCAACCAGTGGTGAAATGCAGCTGGTTCTATCTGGCGCGGGGGAACCGGTAGCACTGGTGGTGGGAAGCTCCGCCCACCTGCCTGGATGTCATCACGTCCCATTTTTGACACTCTGTGCATGCACAAAAGGTTCTGTGCATGCACAGAGGTGTCATGCAGAGCAAAGTGAGCACCTGTGCACGCACCCTCCTATTTGTGAACCAGTAGCGAAGGTAAGTGGATTTCACCCCTGACTTCAACCAAAGCAAAATAAAGGACGGGGGATGAGTAAAAGGTATAAATGTATAAAATTAGGTTATTTTACTCCGAGCTTTGGAAATAAAGCCTAATATTTTCTTGGTATTTTTTTTTCTTTAAAGGAAAGTATGGAACCAGCAGTTTTACACTGCATAAGCGGCATCTTTTGTGCCTGTAGAACAGTCTGTAAATAAAATTTCCAAAGAAGTCATTAAAGCAGAGGTGTCAAACTCAAGGCCCTTGGGCCAGATGCTGCCCAGGGGGTGCTTAGATCTGGCTTGTGGGGCCAGTGGTGGATTGCTGCTATTTCGCCCCGGATTGGGCAAACCAGTAGCGGCGGCGGGAGGCTCCGCCCACCCACCTGGATGCTTCTGCACATGCACAGAAGTGTTGTGCACACCCACAAGTGAACCGGTAGCAACGGGTTTTGAAACCCGCTCCTGTGTGGGGCTACTCTGGAAACAGTGAGGGACTGGACCATGGTGCCTCTGCCAGTGAAAACAGAGCTCTGGAGGGTGCGCGCGCTTTCCCAAGCTCTGTTTTCTCTGGCAGAGGGCTGCAGGAGGCCATCATGGCCGAAAACAGAGCTCAGGAGTCCATTTTCACTGGCACCCCTGACACGAGTGACATCAAGCTGGCCACATCCACCCCAGCCACGCCCACCCCGAGGTCAAACACAACCCTGATGCAACCCTCAATGAAATTGAGTTTGACACCCTTGGATTAAAGGATTTCTCCTTCACAGAGAGGAAATCCATTCCATATCAACTTTTATGTCAACCCTGAACTGAACTCATTGTGTGCCGAGATTCCGGTGCAACAAATCATTGGGAAATCACAGCGAGTGGTGTCTTGATTTGGTTTAGGTCCGGAGCTTGGACCTTTGAGATTTTATCTTAATCACCCAAAACCTTTAGTAAGTAGTAAGTAATTTCATATTCCTCCCATCTTTCAGGGCTTTCTCGAAGGCCTTTGCCAGAGAGAGATCAAGACAGTTAACCTGATTAAGTTGTAGTTACAAAGAACAAACCGACAGCTGGTGGGCTTGTTTTGGCTAAATGATGTGCTGAAATAGGGGATAATTACTGGGTCTGAACAACCTTAGTTGTAGCTCCAGGAGCTTTGTCATCCCAGTATTATTTATTAGGAATGGAACTGCTCTCATGCTGGAACTGTTGGTTATTGTGCAACTGTTGTGACAGCTCAGACAGAAAGGTTGCTTGGAGACATGGCTGATGCACACTGAGGTAGGCTGGTAGTATTAGGCAGTTTAGGTACAGTAATCTGGATCTGGGCTACACCCAGAAAAATTATTAGATAGTAGCAGAGGGTTTGGAGTCTCCGTATTGCATCTAGTGGTTGTCCAGATTTTTGGTGCTGATCTGGCAGCCTAATTTAAGATGGCTGAACTGCATCTATCAGTTCAGTCCTTATTCAAGATAAAGAAGAAATTATGGCAAGATATCACATAGTGTCTTATTTGAGGGCTTCATCTGACCAGCCCAAATTTGCCCTTACTTGGCAAAACTTGTTCTATAACTAAATATAAACACTGGGAGTTTTTAAGAAAAGATTGGATAACCATTTGTCTGAAGTGGTGTAAGGTTTCCTGACTAAGCACGGGGTTGGACTAGAAGACCTCCAAGGTCCCTTCCAACTCTGTTATTCTATTTCTAAACAATGGCCCCACTGAATAGAATTACCACATTGAAGGTATTAACTAGGACAACCAATGAAAGTCAACAAAGAGTGGGTTTTTCTGCTATCTAATGATGGTTGTGGATTTTTCCAATTTACATCTGGTAATCCTAATGTTGAATTCACAGAAAGTACAATCTCTGCCAACAGACTGAATTCGAAATCCATTGTTAATCTGGTTTCACATCTGACATGGATTTCTAAGACTGAAAATAAAATTTGCCCACCGCATTTGTAGAGACGAGTGCATTTGAGAATACTTAAGAATCAGTGATCTGGAGAACCTAGAACTTAGTTCCATCAGGGCCAAAGATCTTCTTAAAAAAAAAAAAAAGCGTAGTAATTGCTGATGGTGATAAAAGATAAAAGATTGAAAGAAGTTCTTGGTGTGCCTTTGACACCACTTCTGTTACAGGTTGGCTATGCTGAGAAGCATTTGACAAAAACCAGGGAACCGTCTGGTGGCAGGTTGTTTACATTTTTTAATTCATACTCAAAACATAAGGAAATATATAAACTGTGAGCAGTGTGGAGGAAGGGTTGTGAAACCGGGCAGGTGTTTGCCATGGAGAGGGCACATAAATAAGCAGCACAACAAATGTGTAAGTGTGAATCCTCAGAAGGCAGATGCTCTACTCTTGTTTCTACAGAGACCTCTCCAGGAATCTTTAAACATTGCCAATATTCTGGATTTATTTTGGGGGGCAGCAAACACATGTGAAATGGAAATCTATCCATAAATCAATGTTCTAATGCTATGCTGAGTCTACCTGGATCTCAGAATAAGATGGTGCAGGCACATCGTGGAGCAGGCAACCATCTAGGCAGGGGTGGGGTCCTATCGGTTTAACAACCGGTTCGCTAAGTGAGTGCTTTGTGAACCACGCTGCACGCGTGTGCACAATTTGCAGAAAACTCACCTTCCGCATTGCTGCTGGCAAGGAAAACAGCTGAGGTGTGGCAATCCACTCTGCCATGCCGATTAGCTGGGCTTCGGAAATGGAAATATAGATGAGTATATTGCAGGGATGGGTGGGGAGGCCCACTTCAAAATCGGAGCGAACCGGTTTGCTCACGGCTGAAAGTCAGAGCTAACGGTTCGCCTAAACTGGTCTGAACTGGTAGAATCCCAACACTGGTCTCAGGTGACTTGTGCAAAACTGTAGAGCCAAGGCTTCACTATGTGAATATTTTCAGTGAAAAAAAAGAACAGCACTTTGGGAGAGGAACTGTCCTTTCCCAATGATGTTTTTTCACTTAAAAAAAACAAATCAAAACAAAATACTATGGTTTTAAGTAGTCAATCAGATTTGATTACATGCCATCACAATGTTAACTCAGAAGTTTAACAATGCTTCCCTGCCTCAATCAAAACAGGTGAATGCCACTATTCTTGATCTCGTCATCAAAATAAATTTCAAAAAAGGAGCAATTTTTCGCCAGAAAAGAATACCTGCAAAAAGTGTTTTTCAGCCCATAAATAATACAGAGGCTGAGAATGGATAAATTCAGTCTAAAGTTTCAACCAGCCCTCCTTGACCCTAAATCTGGCCTAGTATTTCCAACTATTTCTCCAGCTGTTCCACTCTATGGCTGGACACAACACCATGAATACAAACAGGGGAGAGAGATGGGGGTGGGGGGAAGCAAATGCATCAAGAGTGTTGATGAATTATGCATCGGAAGAATTTAGTCTTTTTTCCCACTCCAGGAATCCCCATGAGCAAATCAGTGCTTTGTTACAATTATTCATTCCTGAGAAATATTTAGATTTTTTTTAACCCCTACTGTTTCTCTGGCTGAGAATGAGGAATAGATTTTTTTTTGCTGCTAAAGGTTGCATGGCAATTTCAACCTACAGTAGGCCAGAAGGATTCAAGACAAAACAAGACACCTTGAAGATAAGGAATTCCTGGGGATGAAGCTTAGTGGACAAAAATATTCCTGATCCCTTGATGAAGTTCCTTACTTGAACTTCCTTACTTGAAATGATTTGAAGGTGTCAAAAATCATGCCTTAAACTCAGTTATTGAACTGAAAACTGGTGACTGGTTTCTTGTAAGTACTGTATCTATTTTCTTTTGTAATCATTTTTTGTAGTGTGAGCTACAATTTCAAAATATGGTTGATCCCCAACACAAAAACTGGGCTTTCCTGAAGGGGGGAGCCCTGTTGCTGGTTAAAATTTGTCCAAATACCCCTTGGAAAATGTTGCCCTTGATCTAGGACGTATAATGTAATTGGGCAAATAGGTGGTACCGTACGTACTGCTGGCTATTGGTGTTGGTATCATCGATGGAAAGAAGTAGAGTTTTCCACCAGTCTTGCTATTAGGTCCAGAGAGCTTTCCCACTGTACTGCCAGTCATATAAAGAAGACCGAATGTCTGTGACAGCCCTACTTTATCCTGCATGCTTTCTGTTAATACAAAATGTACTTCGAAGGCCTTGGTTCTCTCTTCTTGTTTACTGGGTTATCCTTCACAGAGTCAAATTGTCTACCAGACATGCCATTCTCCTGAAATCCCAGTAGAGCAATGAATCCCAAATACGATCTCACTGAAGCAAGTTAAAAGTACAGATGGGTGTAATTATACCTATGCCCATCTGGGCACTATAAATTTCTTCAATTTTTTTTTAAAAAAAATACTTTCTAGGCTGAAAACTCCCTAGCAATTCTATATCAGCATTTACCTCGATCTTGTGGTGGGCGAGCATTAAAATGGCATTTCCCCCCCCTCCTTTGTAGTACTTCTGCAATTGCTCTCTTTCTGATGTTTGTTTAAAAGAGAACCTCCCTTGTGTTTTCCTTGCTTGCTTGCTTGGTTTAAATAACTAAGATGGCAAATGACCTTCTCCCCCATGAAGCATCCAGCTGGCCAAATTACTTCTGTGGGGTTCCTGAGGTGCAGCTGTGGAATCAGGGCCAGAAAATGCTGAAAATATTAGAAATGAGCCCTAATGAAACGGGTGTGGGATCTTCTTCATTATAGTTACTCAAAATATATCCTCTTCAGACTTCTGCAGCTTGATGGATTGGTATTGGATAATTGTAGCCAATATGTGACTATTTTCCAGCCAACATATAATGACTCTGGCCACTAAATGCAGCCTTTGGGCCCTGGAGGTGGGTGGAGAGAACACAATTAAATCAGTAATTGATGGTATCTGTCACTGGATGCCCTCTCCCTCATCTATTGCTCTTCCAGCAAATGAAAGTCTGTGCTGCCACTTGCTGCCTGGCTCTTTGTAGCTTCCAAAACTTTCCAGGATACCACAGGTGGTTTGTTCTGAAAGAAGAAGAGAAGTTTCATTAAAAAAAAAAAAAAAACAAGGACAAAGAACTTTCTCTCAAAATTTGACAGCAGTGAGACCTTCCATTATGCACTCTATGGTTTGTTGACCTGGATCCATTCTGTGGGCCATTTTCTGTCCAATCGGCTACAAGAAAGAGGAACCCTCTGAATAAACAGTAGAACTCCTCCAATGAACTGTATCTACCCTCTGCCATGAATATCCAAGGGCTGCCCGGCAGCAAAGCTGTTCCTAGAATAGCCCAAGCCCCAAATAAATGAGATCCAATGCATTTAGTTTGAGCAACTTCTGGCTGTTCTTACCAGGTGATGGTTCTATAGGGCTACTTCTGGAAGTGCCCCTTTGGCTTCCATTTTATGAATGGATATTTCTGCAGGCAGATAGGACAAAAGCACTCTGATAAGGGTAACAAACAGCTTTAGCCAATTGCATCCCATCTGCCATTCAGAACTGGCTTTTACGCAGGAAGTTATGCATTCAGGATTTGTCTGAGCAATGACTATGAGAAGAGTGTTTTGCAAGTAAGCCAAATTATCATTGATAAAGTTTTAATTCTTTCCGATGGAGAACTTAAATTGCATTTGTAATAATTTTGTGAGTTATGTTTTATATTTAGCCCAGGACATCTGCAGGGGGAACACAAAATGTTAAGATGGCAGCCATAATCATGCAATCAAAGCCTAGTGGTGGGCTGTAACCAGTTTGTTGAGTGCATGCTTTGTGCGTGCACGTGCCTAACATGCTTGCGCGCAGCGTTCAAAATACAGCAATTTGAAGCTCAGCTGCTTACCTTCTAGGGCAGCCCCGGTAAGTAGAACAGTGGAGGCGTGGAAATCAGCTGTGCCGCGTGAATCAGCTGAGCCAGAAAGAAGGAAATATAGGACAGGATAGGGCGGGGCCGGTGGGCAGGGCCAGCTGATCGTCGGAACTACTGATTCACCCAAATCGAATGGTCCGACCCGGCAGCAGCCCACCACTGTCAACGCCCCACCTCTTTTCACCATACATCACCACATGTAATGCATGTAAAAAGGGGGCAGGACTTAATCACACAGGGTAGCCATTATCTTGCCTAATTGACCTCCCTCTTTGTAGACAGTCTTGGTTGTTTAGCAGGTAAACTGCTTAGATTCGTGGAAAATTGGGCAGTCTAGAAATAAAAGGCAAATAAATGAATATAACATGATGTATAAATGATAAATACATTTTGCTTGTTGAAATGTTCTTATAGGTAGTCCTCAACTTACAAGAGTTTGTTTAGTGACCATTTGAAGTTACAACGGCATTGAAAAAAGTGACTTAAGACCATTTTTTACACTTGTGACTGTTGGAGGATCCCCATAGTCACCTGATCACATTCAGATACTTGGCCACTGATTCATATTTATGACGGTTGCAGTGTCCTGGGATCATATGATCACCTTTTGCAACCTTCTGACAAGCAAAATCAATGGGGAAGCCAGATTCACTTAACAACCATGTGACTAACTTAACAACTGCAGTGATTCACTGAACAACAGTGACAAGAAAGGCCGTAAAATGGGGCGAAACCAGGGGTGAAATCTAAATTTTTTTCCTACTGGTTCTCTGGGTGTGGCTTAATTAGTGGGTGGGGCTTGGTGGTAAGGTGACTGGGAGGGTGTGGCTTGTTGGTCAGGTGGGCGTGGCCAAGTCAATGTCACTTCTTTGCCCTTTTTTAACCTACAAAACACAACACAACTGGCTCACCCACAATGTAAAAGCAGCTGTGCTAGACCCAAAATGGCCCCTGCAACAAGCAGGAACCTCACACAGGCACAAAAAGTCCAAAAAACCAACTTTCACACTTTACACACACAAAATTCCACATACAGCTTTGTGAGATTTTGTGTGTTTGTGTAGTTAGAGTGAAACACTACAGAAACACACAAAATCTCAGAAAGCTGCACAAATATTATTTTATTTTATTTTTATTTTTATATAAAAGCAGCTAAATTTAAAACTTTCTAAACTTTAAATGGCTAGGTCTAAAAAAATAACAACTAAAAAAAACCCCAATTAACTTTTTTTTTTAAGCTCCCAAAGGGGAAAAAAACTTACAGGCAGGCAGGCAGGCAGGCAGGCAGGCAGGCAGGCAGGCAGAAAGAGCTGCTCACCAGTGAGCTTGATTGCAGGCAGGGAGATTCAGTTGCTTGCTGATGCAATGGATTGCATGGATTACAGCAAGCGAAGCAAGGCAGGCGTGCGAAGGTAAGCAAGCTGGAGGCTGCGGGGGCAAGGGATTTTTGCTACCGGTTCTCCGAACTGCCTGTCGCCATCACTACCTACTCGCCCGAGCCAGTCCGAACTGGGAGTATTTCACCCCTGGGCAAAATTCAATAAATAACTGTCTCATTAGCAACAGAAATTTTGGGCTCAGTTGTGGCCCTTGTCAGACCTGGAAGCCATCTTTTACATTTGGGCCTTCAGGCCTGTCCCATTTTCCCACAGTAGAAACCCTGACAACCCTAAGTCAAGGACTACCTGTATAAGCCAATGGTCAGAAAAGGTCTGAAGTGGAGATAAAGGGATTTTTGCGTTTTTCCTGAAATGGTTATAAAATTTGCAGAGGAAATCAGTGCTTTCTCACTGTAGTTTATCAGTCTTGCTTTAAAAGGCTGCACTTCTACTCTCTTCATATCTTAGAACAAGCCTCATGGAATTCATCGAACTCCCATCTAGATAGACATGAACAGGATTGCGTTATGCCAACAGCAATTTATCCAAACATTCCGTAGGGGAAAAACAGATGGCTTTGTACTGGCCAGGAAAAAAAAAAAGATGCAGGAGTAAAAACAACCTGCTGCTGTGTTAGTGATGAGTTTGTAATTGGATCCTCTCTAAGGAGGCTGCATAATTACTTTGGAATTACTTAGGAGATTCATAGCTGAATAGGCATGGCAAAGAGCATGGCTGTTTCTTCTTACGATAACTTGGTTTTCTTCTGTGTGGGCATGCAGGGCAAAGGACTTATGTAAATGATGAGCTGGCTTAATTTGTAAGTGTGTGTGTGTTTTGTGTATGTTTCCATACAATTTAACCTTAGACCATCTATAGTAGAATGGGAATTCAAAGCCTTCTCAGAAAGGTAGAAGGGTAAATATGATGAAGGGAACATCACAAAGATGTCATAAATGGATTTCATGTTTCACTAGACCAGAATTGGATTTCAGCAGGTTCTGACCTGTTCTGGAGAACCGGTAGCGGAAATTTTGAGTAGTTCCGAGAACCGATAGTAAAAATTCTGACTGGCCCCGCCCCCATCTATCCCCTGCCTCCCGAGTCTCAGCTGATCAGGAGGAAATGGGGATTTTGCAGTAAACATTCCCTGCCACGCCCACCAAGCCACACCTACAGAACCGGTAGTAAAAAAAAATTGAAACCCACCACTACACTAGACCTATATGAAGATTGTCTCTTTTACACCAGTGGTGGGTCACCTGTACCACATGGTGGACCGCAAGCTATCCAAGAATACTCTAATGTCTTTGGTGATACATTTATTAATTCAAATTCTTAAACATGGCGAGTAGAAATGGGAGCATCCAACATCATTGGATGACTCCCATGGCTCTTTATAAGGCAAGGATGCTGAACTGTGGCTCCCAGCCTCTCCAATCTTGAGATGTCAATTTTAGATCCTGAAATAAGTGCCTTTAGGAAGGGAATAGTCAAAGTACCCTTCCTAATTTTGGAGGAACTGGTCAAGATAGGACAAAATATTACATTAACTGCTGTGTTCACTGAACAGGCTTAATCAGATCAGTTAAAAGACCTAGCAGTTGTGTGAAGCTTTAATTGCAGCTTTGAGTGTTATGTGGAACTCAGGCTATTCGACAGCTTATGACTCATTGTATTGAGTTAACCCAGAAATTGGATTAATTCAGTATCCAAGTTGGCATGTTGTGCCACCATAAACACACACACTGCTAAACATTTATACAATCAACCTTCAGGGTAAACACAATTCTGAATATTTCATATACATTACCTGCATAAGGCTAAATAGCCTATGTCCGTGATGGCAACGCATGCCGGAAATGGCACACCGAGCCATCTTTCCGGGCACACCAGCCGTTGCCCATTGCTCTTCTGGGTTCCGGTGTGCACGTGCATGCCAGCCACTGGCCTTCGCATGCGCAGGAGCACCAGAAACCAGAAGAGCAGCTCCCTGGTGCACATGCACAAACTGGGAAACTGAGCTTCTGGTTTCAGGTGTACACATGCGTGCCGACCAGCTGGTCTTCATGCGTGCATGTACACCAGAAACCAAAAGACCAGGTGACCGGTGTGCACATCCACGCCGGGGAACTGCACTTCCGGTTTCCAGTGCTCCCCTGCGCACACGCGTGCTCCCGTTTTGGCACTCGGTGCCAAAAAGTTTCGCCAACCTTGGCCTATGTAAATAGATGATAGAGCTGTAAGCACTGGACAGTAACGTACACTTTGAAAATGATTCAAAAGACATGTTTTGAATCTGGCATGAAGGCAAAGCAAATATAGAATCTTTATTTATTAAAGCAGCCATTTTTCTATGCAGGATGTGGGAGAACATATTTCCATGGAAAAAACCAGCAATAACTGTTCACCCAAGTTATTTACCTACAACTTTGATGAAGACTTTCAAAGGACCATTTTTATTTAGCTTTATTTTAGTTCATGTCCCATGCTGATAGGGAACCCCATCGAGGCAAATTTATAATGTCTGGCTTGTCTTGCTGCCTTAACAAGATAGAACGGGATTGCCACTTCAAGGGCAAATGGAGAGCAATGAACCTTCCATTGGCACTCAACTAGAATTATTTTGACACAGATCTTTTCCTTAGCTCTATTAGACATGAATGGGGAATTACTAATAACAGAATTGTCCAATTCTATTACCTTCATTGACAGGACATCTGGAGGTCAAGAATTTGCCAGTGACTTACCACTGATGCTTTAGGCAGAGAAAGTCTTCCTACAGAATCATCTGTTATGGATAAGAGCTTTCTAGATTATAGAAATCAAGGAACTAGTTAGCAGAACACAGAAACAGTAAATGAATTATTTTTTTTCTCTAGGAATCTAAATGAGCAGAGGTCAACAATCCAGAAAAATATATATGTTATATATCTATTATCAAAATCGTATGCCATCGAAACAAAAGAGAGACCTATTAAACAGCTACCAAACCATAAAGATGTTTAGGTTCTAGTTTCCCCTTGACATTATCTAACCTTTTACTGCCTCTCCAGGTATATGTCAATTACTCTATCTTTCGCTAATGATTTGAAAATAGTGTCAGGCCTATATGACAGACATGTGATTGTGGAATGAGTTACAATTAGTGCCAGAGTCTAAGAAATTAAGCCCTGGCCTCCCACTGTTGCTGCTAAAGGCCGGTTTGGCCTGCAATAAATCTGTTCTCATCCATAATTTATCCTGGCTGAGGTAGCTAGCCTGGCATGCCTAAGAGGATTCTATGGGAATGGTCACTCTCAGAATGGGCCCAACTGGGTTTTGAGTTTGGTACCAACCACAGGGGCAGTGTGCTTTGGTAGTTGCTGTCATACTGGAAGCCTTTATGGCTTTCAGAGATCTTGTAATGATACCAGTGTTTGAGAGTATGCCTCAAAGAAGAGGGAGTTAATTTATTTTCCAAAGCACCAGAGGGCAGGACAAGAAACAATGAATGGAAACTAATCAAGGAGAGAAGCAACCTGGAATTGAGGAGAAACTTCCTAACTGAGGACAATTAACCAATGGAAAAGCTTGCTTTCAGATGTTGTGGGTACTTCAACACTGAGGTTTTTAAGAAGAGACTGGACAGTCACTTGTCTGAAATGGATCTCATGCTTGAGCAGGGGGCTGGACTAGAAGACCTCCAAGGTCCCTTCCAGCTCTATTGTGGTTCTGATTGTACCAAAGACAATAGGATGTTAGACACTGTGGTTGAAGAAGGGCTCTAAGCATCAGGTGAGTTTGTTGCTGCTGAACCAGCATATCTGTTGCTCAGAAATATTCCTGCCTAGGATACTTGCTTCCATTGCTGGATTGGTGGTGAGGTCTCCAAGGTTATCAGATCTTCTTTGTGGTTTTAAGTTGCCTTCATAAAGTATTGAGTCTGCAGGGGCTCAGGACTTAGTGGCCATCATGACAAATTATTGAGGGCCTGACTCAATAAGGGTCCACACATGGATCTGAGTTTTGCCTCAGAACTGTTACAGTTTGATCTGAAAGTGGATTCCAAAGGGAGTTTGGCTTTTTCCTGGGGATCTGGTGGGAACTAACCAGTTCCCCAGGTGGCAACTAACTGAGGTGTTAGTTGCCACCTGGAATGGACAAGTATCAAGGGTCTTGGGTTGGATTAGCAGCCCATCCCTGTTTATTAGACCCCAGGGCTTCCTAGTTTTCTGAGGAGTCCAGGAGATTAAATGATATAAGAGACACTTAGAGTGCCTTAGAGGAAGAGGAAGAGTGGTTGTAACAACATGCATTGCAGATAACCTCATGCTCACATGGGCAGGAAACATTGTTATTTTTCAGCTATTAACTGAAAAATTTTCAGCAACCAGCAACCTTTTTTAAGGTGACACACTCTCTGTTTGGTAAGGAAAAGTCATAGGAACATCTTCAAAGCTACTGTGAACAATATTCTAGGCATTTGTCAGGTGAAGTCACTCAAATCTGCTCAGAGAGTCTGGCTGGGTGCTTCTGTGCATGTTAATTGAGGCATTGTTTTGTCCTGTATCTGGGAGATGTTCCTTGTAAATTCCAAGGAACTGTCAGCATCTTTGGACCATTAACTTGGCCACCTGTCCTTTAAATCCATGTCCTTTGTAGTTAGTTAATATTGTTAAGGAGTAACGTTA
Source organism: Pantherophis guttatus (assembly GCF_059756535.1). Classification (NCBI taxonomy): domain Eukaryota; kingdom Metazoa; phylum Chordata; class Lepidosauria; order Squamata; family Colubridae; genus Pantherophis; species Pantherophis guttatus. The sequence goes on from NC_142064.1 coordinate 210,785,373, forward strand.
GTTAATATTGTTAAGGAGTAATGTGATTGGGACCATACATCCTTGAAGGAATGTTTTATACTTCTTGTAGGTGGCAAGGGGGTGTCTCCCCTCAAACATTGACAGTTCTGGACCTAATGCTGCTAGATAATTTTCATTCAGTTTCTAATTTAGAAACCCTTGTCTTATGGGGCACCATGGGGCTTGACACTCTTAGCCTTTCTGTTTAATATCTACATGAAACCATTGAGTGAGGTCCGCCATCAACAGAGGTTAAGTACGATGCGGAATTGTACATCTTACTCTGTCCTGGCCAAATGATGCTGTTGGGGTCTTGTCCCAATTCCTAAAGGCTGTAGAGGTCTAGTTGAAGAGGAAAAAGCTGAGGCTTAACTTTGACAAGACTGAGTTGCCATATGATTCTGGTCTTCTCAGTTCTGTGAATTTCCCTTTTTGTTCTGAACAAGGTAGAACTTCCCTAGGACAGTATGGATGTGCAATTTGGAGGTTCTCTCAGAGATGCTGTGACTCAAAAAGAAGATGATATCTATGGCTTAGGATACCAATTTGTCTCATGTATCAATTACATTCTTTTCTGGACTGGGAATCTCTGGATCTCTGAGAAAGTGCCTTTCTCAAAATGTGTCTGCCGATCCAATAAGATTTGGCAGACCAGGGCATATTCCAGGTCGCGTCCACAAAACATTGTCATCTCATGAGACCCAGGCAGCATGCTTTCTCTGTCACATCACCTGGCCTCTAAAACAGCAGGCCCCTAGAACAGTGTTTCTCCCCCCTCAGCAACTTTAACCTGTGTAGGCTTCAATACCCAGAATTCCCAAGGCAGCCTTGTTGGCTGGGAGATTTGGGGAGTTGAAGTCCATGCAACTTAAAATTGCTGAGATTGAGAAATACTGTGCTAATGGTTTAAGTTGCCCTGGCCTTGCTGTCCTTCTTGAATGGGCAAACCCTTTCCTTGGGCCCTGGAGTAGGTAGTGTATGCACAAGAGTGGGGGGCAGTGGGGGGTTTCAAAAAAAATTTACTACTGGTTCTGTGGGCGTGGCTTGGTGGGCATGGCATGGCTTGATGGGTGTGGCTTGCTGGGCATGGCAGGGGAAGGATATTGTAAAATCTCCATTCCCACCCCACTCCATGGGAAGGTTACTGCAAAATCCCCATTTCCTCCCAATCATCTGGGACTCAGGAGGCAGAGAATAGATGGGAGTGCGGCCAGACAGAAGTGGTAGTTACCGGTTCTCCAAACTCCTCAAAATTTCTGCTATCGGTTCTCCAGAACAACCTATTGAAACCAACCTCTGGTGGGGGGAGGAAATGTAATTAATACCATAGTATTTCAGTTGCCAGGTTTTCATCTCTGTTTGGCTTTTTACTGAACTGAATGCTGGTTTTATCTGTATGCTGTCCAGAATCATTATAAATTTGACGGCTTGTAGATATGAATGAATGAATGAATGAATGAATGAATGAATGAATGATCTCACCTCCCATTAAGTCAAAATCCATCCTAAACATGCATATAGCTAAAGAATAAACAGAAAATACTGAATGCTTTTTTAAAAAAGATAAATCAGATTATTTTGAAAGGAAAAAATGGAATCAGATATAAATGGTAAATAACCATTTTCCATTCCTTATTTTGTTAAGTAAATTGATACTTTTTTCTCCAGAGTTGGGCAACCTTTTTGGTATGAGGCCGCTTCCAAAAGGAATAGGAGGATATGGCAGGGCTAGAGCAAAAAGAAGCATCATACAATAAACATTTAAATACCTAAAGAAATAAATTCTTCTTCTTCTGGCAATGACCACACAGAGGATTGATTCCACACCATGAAAGCAGACTTTCCTTATGTCACGGTTGTCCCATAAAATCTCCATTTACATTATTTTGTGGCACAGAAGCGTAACACATAGCTTCAGTAGTATTTCATCATCTCTATATTATAATTTTAGTCAAATTTAGTCAAAAGAATGTCCATTTTGGGGGGGGAATGACATATCAAGTGTATATTTGATACATTTTAAAAGGATATATTACCATAAGAGGCAAGGGAAAATATATATTTTATAGGCCACTCCAGCTAATATTGGGAAAAGTGTACACAAAACTGTGTTTCTTGGTGAAAATGAAGTACAAGATCACAGAGATTTGTAATCCTGTTGCAATTTAAATTTGCACAACATTTGACAGAATGAATACCGGCGACCTTGACAAGTTTCCCATCGTGCTGAACATTCTTACACCCAATCCTGCATTTTTATGGGTATTTTGACTTTCTATTTGCAATTTGCAAATGTTAGGGAAGAGCTGAACTAGAGAAAAGTAATACTTTGCCAAATTTATTGCCCGAAACAAAATCTGAATTTGAGATTTCCTACTCATAAGTCATAATCAGCTCCCAGCCATCAGCTCCAGTGATGGCCATGCCTGAATTTCCTTGGGCTTAAATTGCATGCTTGCATAATTTTAAATGCCCATTTTGATTCTCTGAATAGAAGAAACGAGAACCTGGATGGCGCTCTCATTTTATGTAGACCACTGAGATATCTTGGGCTTCTGAAGCAAACTCTTTTATTTGGTAATGCTTGACCCAGAAACCTCAGTCAGGAGGCTGGAGAAAGACCAGGAAAGAGACAAAGGAAGAACTGCATTGATAGGATGGACCCAAAGCAGGATAAGCTGAAAGTTAACAATAGCTTTTCACCCAAAAGTTGTGACAATCTAAAAGGCCCCTCTGGCAAGCTGTAATTAGGGAACTTTGCCAAAGAGAAGAAAGATCTGGTTTCCTTTGCACGGGAGGTTTTATCCTCTCATCTGCAGTCCTAACCACCTCTTTGTGCATCTGTTTGTTTCATAGGTACAATAGAAGACACACCAACATTCAGTACAATTCCAGGGCTGATGTCAGCCGGTTCCATAAACTAGAATTAAGATTCAAACACTCATTATTAGAAGGCCAAAGTTGGTGTTAAAATGTATGGGATTATCTTCAATGCTTATTTCTGTATGACCCACCAGTCATGCTTCCATTGAGAAATCCACAGAGCTACCTGTCTTTCCTTATCTGCAACCATCAGAGACACTATAGTATAATCTTCTTTGATCTATATAAGGAGGATCAAAACTCTACATGTAAATAAAGTTGTACTTGTTGTTAAGGTAACTAGTCTCTTTTTTGCGTTATTCATGAGGGATTCATAGCTTTCCCCTTCTCCTCCTGTTAATTTGGTCTTCCAACTAACCAGAGAGTTAAGTTAGGTTGTGAGAGTTCTGTGGCCTCCCAGAAACAAAGCTTTGGTGTCTATTTTCAAACCATTAAACGATTGTCTCCTTTGCAAGTTTGCAAAGCTTGCCTTCCCTTGCTTCACTGCAGATATCTAGACAACATGTCTGCTGGGACCACCAGCAAATTGAAGAAGCTGACACCTGGGAAGTCATGGGGACCCTTTTTAGAGCAGGTATTTGAGCTGTGCCTAGGAGTAGTTGCTTGAAGGCTCCAGAGAGAGGGGCTTTAGCTCTGCAAAGCAGCTGTTTCAAAAGGATTGTAGGAGTCTCCTCTCTTAGGGAAGCAGATTGAATGGGAAAGCTAAGAGGGTCTAATCAGGGGAAAGCCAAAGAGAAACCAAGGGAGGGAGGAAGATGGAGTCTCTTGCTAAGTGTCTCTACTCCTCAACATCCTGGGGATAAAAGGTGCAAAGGCCAAAGACCTCTGGATGCTGCCTCGAGATCAGAACAGGTCTACAGTTCCTTGGGTCGTCCTTTATCAAAGTAGGGACCTCATGGGTCCTCCTCCTATCATCTACTATGACACCCAATCTCCTGGATTTTTCAGATCATGGTTAACCTTTCAGAAAGACCATGGTAAATTTCTTTCAATATGCTAGTATGGATTCTGTCTGACCACTGGCAATTTGAATTCCAAGTTGAGAGGTGATTCCTAATCATATTTCTTGAAGCCTGACTGTAAGTTGCTCCTTCGAGCTTCTCTTCACAACTACCCAGTAGAATGCTTGGCATGTTCTCTGGAAAGACCAAGCCAAAATAGGAACTGTGTGCAATCCTATCTTTTCTGTCACCCTTTTGTCATCTTCACTCAACAGCTAGCAACCTGTTTCTTTTCTCTTCTTATATTTTGAATATTTTATTTTTGGACATAACTGGAAAAAAGTTACCTTTGGTTCTGTTCTTGCAATCTTTCGTTAACTTCAGGTTGTTCTATGCTGCAGTTTTCCTACAAAGTGAAGCTAGTTGGACATGTTCTTTCTTGGTGACCTGACTCCTCTTTCCATCTCCTACACCATTTTTTTTTTATTTTCAACCTTTCATTAACTTTTTTTGTGCAACCACTTTGGTAACTTTTCCTGTCTCTCCCATTTTTACAGGACAACCACGCCTAGGGAGAGTAGCAACAGTGCTAAACTTTCTCCATTTGTAGACAGTCTGTCTTACTGTGGACACATGAACATCAAGGCTTTTGGAGATACTTTTGTAACCCTTTCCAGCTTCATGCAAGTCAACAATTCTTGATCTTCTGAGAGCTCTTTTCTGCGAGGCATGGTTCACATCAGACAGTGCTTCTTGAAACCAGTAAACCCAAAACAGGTGTGTGTTTTTAAAGGGCAGGACAGCTGTCAGCAACACATCCAATGTCATCACACTGATTGGAGTCAAGGTTGGCTCACTCCTGGCTCCAATTAGCTCTTGGAGAAGTCATTAGGCTAAGGGCTCACATACTTTTTCCTCCCTGCACTGTGAATGTTTACATGTTATGTTCAATTAAACCATGGCAACATCTAATGTTTGTGTAGTATTATTTTCAGCAGACTGTGTTTTTCTATTGTTGTGACTTAGATGAAGTTCAGAGCACATTTTATGACTAATTCATGCAAAACTCCACGTAATCCCAAGGGGTTCACATACTTTTTCTTGCAACTGTATGTTACGAATTCTCACCCGCTTTGAACTCTTTTTCCCACAAGGTTCTCCTGCAGTGGAATCCTATTTCTTTCTTCTGAGTTCATTAAAAACTGCTTCTTTAGAGCCCAAGGTTGATGCAACTTTAGTTTGCCTTATTATCAAGAATTCTAGTTTACATAACACTCCGCCCCCCACATTATTTTTTTCAGGGATCAATCTGAATCATATTTGAAGAAAGCAAATCCAGCCTTCCACCATCAAAAACTAATGTTTTGGTTCAATGATTATCAAAAGGACGACAATGTGGATACTTTCTGTTTAATTCTCCTTCCCTCCATCTGTTTGCCTTTCCTGTTTATGCTAATGAGGAGCAGAAACTCTGTATATGATAATGTCCTTTTGAGAATATCTATTGCATTTATTTTAAAAGGAGAGAAAGAGAGGGAGAGATGGGGGGAAGAAAACACAGCTTTTTGAAAGGCAGTCTTTACTTTGTTTCAAAGGCATTTTAAATGAACAACAAACCATTTCTTTTGTTTGGAACAAACAATCTCTACTGTATTGCAAGAGAGAAACTAGAGTGTGCTGCAAAAGATGTTGTTTCACCAGCCTACGCACTGATTTGTAAAGTATGCTTAATTTGATATCATTTCATTTGGGGAAAATGTTTAATTCTTTTTTTTTTAAGAATTAGTACATAATCTGGGAATGCTATAAAACTGGTGAAACAGAAAGAACTGGCAAGGAACAAAATAATGACTTTTTGGCTAAGAAAATAGGAACACTTTTTAAAAAACCCTCAGACATATGTAATAATAATATTATTCTCGTTACTCTGAAATAATTGTATTTGAGAGAAGGAATTAATTAACTGTGTAGAGGGCATAATTTACTACATGCAAAGCGTTCACAGGGATTTTGGGGGCACTGTCATTTTGAGTTGGCAGCTTGCACAGACATGACATGTTTGGGGGATTTTCCCCCCCAGTGTTTCTATTTTTAAATGGGTAGCTAAAAATGTAATGTGTGAATGCAGCAACTGATGTTATAAGAACAGTCTTCAAAAAGCCAGAACTGGTTGTGATTACCTTTTTAAATAGGGTTCTTTCAAATACCCATTTGTGGCAGTGATATATGAAAAATACCTTGGAGGGGCTACTTTTACTGTGGTGCTTTAATGTTTTGTCCTGTAGGAATATCCCCTCTACAATTGCATATAGTAGGACAGCAAAACAACTCTCCATTCCAGAGGTGGTATTCAGCAGGTTCTGACCAGTTCTGGAGAACCAGTAGCGGAAATTTTGAATAGTTTCGAGAACCGGTAAATACCACCTCTGACTGGCCCCGCCCCCATCTATTCTTACAGTAACCTTCCCCTGGAGTGAGGAGGGAATGGAGATTTTACAGTAACCTTCCCCTGGAGTGGGGTGGGAATGGAGATTTTACAGTATCTTTTCCCTGCCACGCCCACCAAGCCATGCCACACCCACTAAGGCACACCCACAGAACCGGTAGTAATTTTTTTTTAATCCCACCACTGTTCCATTCCTTTGAAAACATCTGGCTTTGTTAGTTTTATGAAGGGAGTGGATTTTGAAGACAAAGTAGTGGGATGGGAGGGAGAGGGCCCTGGACCCAGGTCACATACCTGTTCAGCCATGATTACCTGGAAAGGTGGTAGTACCCCTTCATCAGTGGTGGGATTCAAGTAATTTAACAACCGGTTCTCTGCCCTAATGATTTCTTCCAACAACTAGTTTGCCAAACTGCTCAGAAAGTTAACAACCGGTTCTCCTGAAGTGGTGCGAACTGGCTGAATCCCACCACTGCCCTTCATTGAATGTAAAATGCTGTCTTCTCCATCACCGACCAAAGCATAGTTTTTCCTTGTACAGAATTTGAACTCTGTCTCCCCCTGCATTTTACTTTTCTGTCATAATTTAAAAAATAGATACTAATAAATCTAATATATACCATGAACCCCAAATTCATCTTAATTGATCAATTTATTAAGTTTGGGATCCCTGTGTGAGAACTATATGCCTGCAGATGTGATGCTTGGCACCCACTGAGACTAAAGTTTTGCCCCACAAACTTTTTAACTTTTAAAACATTGTTTCCACTTTTAAAAAAAATTATTAAAAAAGTTGGCAGTGTACAATACAAAATACTAACCTCCAGAATAATCTTTTGTTTTCTAAGACTCCCTGAGGTTCTGTATACTTTCCATAGGTCTTTTTGAAAATAAAATCTGTAAGTGTCTTCAGATCAGAGCTTCGTTTATAAATGTGGCTACTTGCTGAGGGGGAAAAAAAGATAGATATAGACTGGTGTTGATCCTGAGAATTAGAGAGAGAAAAGGAGGATTACCTCATTAGTTTGCCTTCTGGTAAATTGGTAGCCCCCTTTCATGGATTACTGCCTTGTCGTAGTGAAGGGGCTTGCGTAGCTCAATGAAGCTATGAGCTATGCCGTGCAGGGCCACCCAAGACTGACAGGTCATAGCAAAGAGTTCTGACAAAACGTGATCCACTGGAGAAGGAAATGGCAACCCACTCCAGTATCTTTGCCATGAAAACCCCATGGACAGTACCAAAAGAAAAAAAAGATATGACGCCGGAAGATGAGCCCCTCAGGTCGGAAGGTGTCCAATATGCTACTGGGGAAGAGCAGAGGGCTAGTACTAGTAGCACCAGAAAGAGTGAAGTGACTGGGCCAAAGCCGAAAGGACGCTCAGCTGTGGATGCATCTGGTAGTGAAAGAAAAGTCCAATGCTGTAAAGATTTTTTCTCCACAGGAACCTGGAATGTAAGATTCATGAATCAAGGCAAACTGGATGTGATCAAACAAGAGATGACAAGACTGAACATCGACATTTAGGAATCAGCGAACTAAAATGGACAGGAATGGGTGAATTTAATTCAGATGACCATCAGGTATACTACCGTGGGCAAGAATCCCTCAGAAGAAATGGAGTAGCCTTCATAATCAATAAAAGAGTAGGAAAAGCGATACTGGGATACAATCCCCAAAATGACAGAATGAACTCAGTTTGAATCCAAGGCAAACCATTCAGTATCACAGTAATCCAAATCTATGTCCCAACTACTGGTGCTGAAGAGAATGAAATTGACTGGTTCTATGAAGCCCTATAGCACCTTATAGAATTAAAACCAAAACAATGATGTCCTTATCATCATGGGGGATTGGAATGCTAAAGTAGGAAGCCAAAAGATAACTGGAATAACAAGCAAGTTTAGCCTTGGAGTACAAAATGAAGCAGGGTACAGGCCGATAGAATTTTGTCAAGAGAATACAATGGTCATAGCAACCACTCTTTTCCAACAACCGAAGAGACGACTCTACACATGGACATCACTAGATGGTCAACACAGAAATCAGATTGACTATGTGCTCCGCAGCCAAAGTTGGAGAAGCTCTATACAGTCAGTAAAAACAAGACCAGGAGCTGACTGTGGCTCAGATCATGAGCTTCTCATTGCAAAATTTAGGCTTAAATTGAAGAAAGTAGGGTAAAGCACTAGGTCTCTCAGGTATGAACTAAATCATATCCCTGATGAATATACAGTAGAGGTGACAAACAGATTTAAGGAATTAGATCTGATAGACAGAGTGCCTGAAGAACTATGGATGGAGATTCGCAACTTTATACATGAAGTAGCAATTAAAACCATCCCAAAGAAAAAGAAATGCAAGAAAGCAAAATGGCTGTCTGAAGAAGCTTTGCAAATAGCTAAGGAAAGAAGGGAAGCGAAAGGCAAGGGAGAAAGAGAAAAATACACTCAATTGAATGCAGAATTCCAGAGAATAACTAGAAGAGATAAAAATACCTTCTTAAAAGAACAGTGCAAAAAAATAGAAGAAAACAATAGACTAGGAAGGACCAGAGATCTCTTCAAGAAAATTGGAGATATGAAGGGAACATTTCATGCAAAAATGGGCATGATAAAGGATCAAAATGGCAGGGACCTAACAGAGACAGAAGAGATTAAGAAGATGTGGCAAAATTACACAGAAGAACTATACAAGAACCAGTTTAACGTTTCTGATAACCACAATGGGGTGTTCATTGACCTCGAGCCAAACATCCTAGAATGTGAAGTCAAATGGGCCTTAGGAAATCTGAGTAACAACAAAGCTAGTGGAGATGATAGTATTCCAGCTGAGCTATTCAAAATCTTAAAAGACGATGCAGTAAAAGTGCTACACTCAATTTGCCAGCAAATTTGGAAGACTCAACAGTGGCCACAGGATTGGAAAAAGTCAGTTTACATTCCAATTCCAAAGAAAGGCAATGCCAAAGAATGTTCAAACTATTGAACCATTGCACTCATTTCACATGCTAATAAAGTTATGCTTAAAATCCTACAAGCTAGGCTCCAGCAGTATGTGGATCGAGAACTACCAGAAGTACATGCAGGATTTCGAAGAGGCAGACAAACTAGAGATCAAATTGCCAACATACGCTGGATCATGGAGAAAGCTAGGGAATTCCAGAAGATATTCTTCAATGACTATGCTAAAGCCTTTGATTGTGTGGATCACAACAAATTGTGGCAAGTTCTTAAAGAGATGGAAGTACCAGACCATCTTATTTGTCTCTTGAGAAACCTATATGTGGGTCAAGAAGCAACAGTGAGAACTGGACACGGAACCAGTGATTGGTTCAAAATTGGGAAAGGAGTCCAGCAAGGCTGTATACTGTCGCCCTTCCTATTTAACTTATATGCAGAGCACATCATGAGAAAGGCGGGCCTAGATGAATCAAAAGTTGGAATTAAGATTGTCGGGAGAAATATCAACAACCTCAGATATGCAGATGATACCACTCTAATGGCAGAAAGCAAAGAGGAACTAAAGAGTCTCTTGATGCCAGTGAAGGAGAGTGCAAAAGTTGACTTGAAACTCAACATTAAGAAAACTAAAATCATGGCATCCGGCCCTCTCAATTCCTGGCAAATAGATGGGGACGAAATGGAGGTAGTGACAGATTTTATTTTCCTGGGCTCCAAGATCACCGCAGATGGGGACTGCAGCCAAAAAATTAAAAAACGCTTGCTCCTGGGGAGGAAAGCTATTGCAAATCTAGACAGCATACTAAAAAGCCGAGACATCACTCTGCCAACAAAAGTGTGTATAGTCAAGGCTATGGTTTTCCCAGTTGCAATGTATGGCTGTGAAAGTTGGACCATAAGAAAGGCTGAGCACCAAAAAATTGAGGCCTTTGAACTATGGTGCTGGAGAAGACTCCTGCGAGTCCCTTGGACTGCAAGCAATCAAACTGGTCAATCCTAGAGGAGATCAACCCTGACTGCTCTTTAGAAGGCCAAATCCTGAAGATGAAACTCAAATACTTTGGCCACCTAATGAGAAGGAAGGACTCACTAGAGAAGAGCCTAATGCTGGGAAAGATTGTGGGCAAAAGAAGAATGGGACAACAGAGAATGAGGTGGCTGGATGGAGTCACTGAAGCAGTAGGCATGAGCTTAAATGGATTCCAGAGGATGGTAGAGGACAGGAAGGCCTGGAGGAACATTGTCCATGGGGTCTCGATGGGTTGGACATGACTTCGCAACTAACAACAACAACAAAATTGGTAGCCACATTTTGTGAATGGCAAACCCTCACGCACGGCATCCCTTTTGTCCAGACTCCCATGCCAGACCTCACAATGTCAAATGTGACCACTACTGTGAAAAGAAGGGGGGTTTTCTCCTCTACTTCTCTCAAAAAGACTTCAGTAGCCACATGCTGCAAAGAAAACAGGGGTCAATCAAGGATGAACATGCATACTTTCTTTTCATGACAGGAAAGTTAGATTAGAAAGCAAATATATGATTTAAAATGAGGATCATTTTATAGATGATGATGATGATGATTTCTCTGATTTCTACTTTTTGCTAACGGGGCAGTTATGCCACTCTCCCATCTGAACATATGTAATTTAAATACAATATAGTGTAATGGGGCTCCCCTTCAAGAGCACTCGGAGGCTCCAACTGGTCCAGAATGCGGCTGCACGGGTGATTATGGGAGCGACACAGCGCACCCATGTAACACCTCTCCTGTGCGAGCTACACTGGCTCCCGGTGGTCTTCCGGGTGCGATTCAAGGTGCTGGTTACCATCTTTAAAGCTCTCCATGGCTTAGGACATGGGTACTTACAAGATCGCCTTCTGCCACCGATAGCCTCCCACCGGCCAATACGCTCCCACAGAGAGGGACTCCTCTGGGTGCCGTCGGTCAAACAATGTTGACTGGCGACCCCCAGGGGGAGACCCTTCTCTGTGGAGGCACCTGCCCTCTGGAATGAATTGCCCCCTGAGATTCGTTTGATCCCTGACCTACGTACCTTTCGCCGTGCCCTTAAGACTTTACTGTTTCAACAGGCTGGGCTGGCTTAATAACGAATTTTAATGGGTGTTTTAGTTTTTAATATAGGGCCAAATTATTTAATATGTTTTAAACTGTTTTTAAACTTTATGGATATACGTGTTTTATTGTGGTTGTGCACCGCCCTGAGTCCCTCGGGAGAAGGGTGGTTTAAAAATTTAAATAATAAATAAATAAAATAAATAATGACTGTAATAGTTATAAATTGTTGTTAGGTGGCATTACACTGTTGTTTTCAGAATTTAAAGGGTGGTTCTGAAAGAGAAATTTCCCCCTTTTCCTTCTTTCATCCTGTACTGCAAAGTGGAGAAATTACTATTGATCTCTGACACTAGTTTGCATTTTTATAGAAACAAACAGAAGAAAAATAATGTTAAAAAATCAACTTACACGAAAAGATTTTCAGTAAAAAAAGAACAAGCGGCATTTTTAGTCCTATAAATTCTAACAGTAAAAGCCTGTTAATCCAAAAGAATCCAAAAGAAATGAAATAAATCCTGCATGGTTATTTCTTAACTTACATGCATTATTATTATTATTATTATTATTATTATTATTATTATTATTATTATTATTATTATTATTATTATTATTATTATTATTATTATATCTTTAGTGAGATTCACAGCCTTTGAGGCTGGTTAATAGCTCAGCAGCTCGAGTCCTACCCAAGAACCTAGGAACTGTTAAGGTATCATCGGAGGATGTAAGCTGTTCCAAGTAAGGTGGTTTTTTGTAGAGTCAAAATGTTCAAGTCTGGCAAATTTAGAATTTCTAAATAGCGGGGTAGCCCTTTGGGTATTGCTCTAAGGGCTCCAATTACAATTGGGACAACACACAATTTCTTTTTCCACAGTCGCTCAACTTCAATTTGCAAGTCCCGGTACTTTGTGATTTTTTTCTTGCTGCTTATCCTCAATCCCTGCATCACCAGGTATTGCAATGTCAATGAACCATACTTTTTTCTTTTCAACTATTGTTATGTCAGGTGTGTTGTGGACCAAGTGCCTGTCAGTCTGAATCCTAAAGTCCCACAAGATCTTGAGTTTCTCATTCTCTAAAACTTTCTCAACCTGATGTTCCCAGTGGTTTTTGCTGTACTCAAATCCAAACTTCTGGCACAATTTCCAGTGAATGACCTTAGCAACACGGTCATGGCGTTGTAGGTAGTCAGTTTGTGAAATTTTGCTGCACCCACTGATCAGGTGGTCGACTGTCTCATCTTTCTCATTGCAGAGGCGGTATTATTATTATTATTATTATTATTATTATTATTATTATTATTATTATTATTATTATTAGTTTCTCCAATGTTGCCATTGTCAAGTTCCCAATGATTGGTGAATGCCTTTGGCCGCTGTGGTTTGTTTTGGCCAGGATGCATTTGGAAGTGTGACAAATAAAAAGGAAAAGAATTTATTTACCTCTTAGTTTGAGGGCTAAACAATAAATGGAAGTCACAAATGTTACCTTTAATAAACTAATTTTAGAGATATGTAGCAGCAGCTGGTACCCAGAATGGGTTTTGCTAGAAATTTGTCATATAGAAGAAATGTGGTAGCATACCAGATTGCCCTCCAGCCTTTCAACTGCAATTTAATATAGAATCAGTTACTAACTTACTCCACACTCAAAACTATACCTATGGAAATGGATCTGTGGGTGACAAAAATCACTGAAAGGCACCATGAATGAGGCATCTGTAGTGATCCATTTGGTTAAAGGGAAACAGAGGAGTTATTTTTTCACCACTTGCCTGTTCTCCTGGGTATTTTCTTCCCTGCATTATGAGCTCAGGATGCGAAACATCTCACTAATGCAAGCAAGCAAAAGAATAAGGAATGCCCTTAAATCTGTCATCCTGATAAACCCCTTAAAATATTCTGAGTAAAGCTCCCATCTCTATTCTGATACTTTGCCCTCAAACTTTGACTATTTCTGCCATTGGGAAAATGAAATGAAAGAGTTGGTCTATTTAAAGCCTACATTTGTGGGTCTATTAAACTTTCATCCTATATTAAGGACCAAATGGTAACCTAAATGCATTACCAGTTTCAGCCAGGCTACTTCCAACCACATTCTGTGATAGTGGCGAATATCTTCTTGCATTTGTCAAGTAGTTATTCAAGCAATTGCTAACTCAATGGAATTTGAGAATAGATATCAGAGATGACTTTAAGAATATCCATGCATTTTGCAGGTTGAATAGCTGCAAGCATAAAGCAGTGCTGATAAGAAAACAGCACATAATGTATCCAGAAGCAGGCAGCTTGGCATGCAAATGTATTCTTCAAGTGCTTTGCAAATTTGTCACAAGTTTTGAGGGCTCTTCAGCTGGGTTTTTCTGGGCAGATGACACTAAGCCCTTGATACCTTAAAGTGCTTTGCTGGAAGGCTTCTAGAGGATGAAGACTTATTTGTTTGCAACTCTTGCTGCCCCAAGTAGCATCCTTGTACATTAACATATGACCAATTGGCCCTATCTTACACCTTTTGAAGTATAAGTCTGATTTACAGCCTCTGAGCAGTGTTAAATCTTCACTGTTCATAGATCCAATGGGAGAAAATGAAAAGAACATAATTGTTTAATTCTATCAAATAATCCCTATTAAAGGGGGAATACATTTCTATTTTGGAGTGCAATAATCATTCTAAGTATTATTGGTGTCATTTTGCTGGACTCTTTGGCAGGAGGACAAAGAAATAGCCAGGACTATAGAAAGGAATATAACACAGGCTCAGGAGTGTCCACAGAGTTCAAAAAAGTTAAGATGGCAGCCACAACCATACAACCAAGCCCCGCCTCTTTTACATGGATTACACATGTAAGGATGCACACAAAAAGGATGGGGCTTCAATGGTATTCCCTATCAAGAGAGAAACAGTACAGGAAAAACTTTGCTTCCTCTTCTTCTTCCTCTTCATTTCCCCTTTTAGTGCCAAACTTAACTGAAATTCATAATTGAATGTTGGTACCAAAGCTTTCAATATGTCAGTTTGAGCTTAAGGTAGGAATGGTCTGAAAGTAGATCAGCTTTCTGGATAATTTGCAATGATTCAGTGTAAAGCGAATTATTTGATAATTAGCTGAAATAAAGAAAACGATCTCTTTCCCAGTCTTTGTATTTATTCAATTACACAGGAAAAAAAATAGAAAAAAGAAACCATTATAAATAAATAAAACTTAAGAATTACCAAAAAATGAAGTTTGTGTGCTGAAATCAAATTTCTAGGTGCCAAATGTGCTCAAAGGCACCATATTATTTATTGTAAATACATGGCTGTTGATCTGGCTCTGGTTGATGGATCTTAATGTTCTACTAAGAAACAAAAGTAAGCAGACATTGTTCTGACAAGTTTCAAATCTGTCCACCCCTGGCTGAAGAATGTGTCTTCCAAGTCATAAACAGTCTTTCCCTTGGTATACACCCAGATCAGACAAGCAGGCGCACAAGTAGATGGTTACTTAGATAGTAGGTTGGACTGTGTTATTTTTACACAGTGCAATTTTACTTTCCAGGAGCTGGAAACTGCAATTGTCGAAACATTAGCATTGGTGGGTTCAAGCTGAGAATTGTTCTTTAATGCTTGTAACATATAAATTGACATTTTAATTGCAGGCTATCAGCTGGCGCTTTGAGAAGATGGTGACAATAGTGATTATTTAAACTTTCAGCACACACCTGGTGTGCTGTACTTAAACAGGTGGTTTGGTGTTTTTTTTTCCAATCCTGCCTGAGGGTAAATGTTTTGTTTGCCTTTTTTTTTCCTTTAAAAAAGGATGTGCATTGAATTGAAAGTTTGGTACAGGAATAATAAGCTTTGAGTTTAGATTTTGCAGAAATTATTATTATTATATGTCTGCATCACTTATGAATCACTCTGTTTCCTAAAGTAGAATATTTTCCTTCTCTAATTACTGGAAAGGACAACATTCACATGATACCATTTCAGAACTGCCTCTGAATTTAAACTGGTTTAAGCCACAAATCTTTATAATATAACTTGGGAACAGGAACAATGTTTAAGATATACATATCTAAACAGGTTCAGAGTACATTTTCCCTCATCAGAAGAACTGAGTTTGTGCCTTGCACTAATCAATGGTTTGTTTTAACCACTGATAGCTCAATAAGCCAGACTTGTGGTTCATCCATCTATCATAGTGTTCAAATCAAACAGAGTTTATCAATTGAACAAATCAATTGCAGTTTTGCCTGATGCCTGTGAAGGCAGATGAGGAATAACGTTACGTTCTTGTGTGGAATCATTAGTGGTAGCATTACGGTTGTGGTGGTCCTAAAGATGAACTTTGGTCCTAAAGATGAACTTTGTGCTTTGGATTTGATTTTAAAAAGTTCTTTGGATACATGGGAACACCAGTGTAACCTCTCTGGACAATACTTTAAAACAGCTGCTTCTTTTCCCAGGATCATGTGAGCATAATTTAGAAAAGACTTGTGTAAGAAACTTACCTAAATGTAAGGTATAATATATACCACACACAAGCTGTTACTTTCCTTCTCTCTTTGCTACTCTCCACAAGCACCGAAACCAGGGGTGAAATGCTACCGGTTCACTCCGGTTCACCCGAACCAGTAGTAAAAAAGGCTACTGGTTCACCAAACCGGTAGTAAAAAATGTAAAAAAAAAAAAGTTCCGCCGATCAGCTGAATGACATGCGATTGTTGGAACTTTTTTTTTTTTTTACCTTTTTAGCATTTTTTTTACTACTGGTTCTCTGGAACTGGTAGTTAAAAATGCTTTAAAAAGTAAAAAAAAGAGACTCCGATGATCACAGCTCTGACGCGCGATCGTCAGAGCCTTTTTAAAAACTTTTTTAATGCATTTTTTAACAACCTATTCGGTGAATAGGCTGTAAAAAAATGCTTTTAAAAGGTTTTTAAAAAGCTCCAACGATCACAGCTGTGCTGCGCAATCATCAGAGCCTTTTTTTACTTTTAAAAGCATTTTTTACAACCTATTCGGTGAACAGGTTGTAAAAAAATGCTTTTAAAAGTTTAAAAAAGGCTCTGAAGATCATGCGCCACAGCTGATCACTCCCTGCGCGCTGTTCTACTTACCTGATGCCTCCTTTTGGTGTGCACTGCACATGTGCACCTCACATTTGGTGCATGCGCAGCCAGCGAACCGCTAGTAAACCGGTTCAGATTTCACCACTGACCGAAACCATAAGTCAGACCAGCTTCCTCATGTTGGCTATCAAGAACTTCAACCCACTGGATATTACAGGAGATGGGGAAGACTTGATGAACCTGGATTTGGTCCAGCAAAAGGGAGATGCTTCTGCATTACTTGCTGAAATAGGAAGTTCTCTACTAAGCTGTAATCAGAACTATTGATTTAAGATGCTTTTTGCCCTACACCAAGGGTATCAAACTCGCCACATCACATTGCCGTCATGTGACGTTTCATGACTTTTTTCCCATTCGCGGAGCTGGCGTGGGCATGGCCTAACCCCTGCCCTAATCTAACCCTCACCTCTGCCCTACCCCCACCCCACTTTTTTATGCAGGCTATCCAAATAGAAAGGGCTAATGGAAGGCCATCTCACGGTCATTCTTCCTGTCACTGCCAGCAGTTTGAATCTCACCAGGCTCAAGGCTGACTCAGCCTTCCATTCTTCCGAGGTGGGTAGATTGTTGGGGGCAATAGGCTGACTCTGTAAACCACTTAGAGAGGACTGTGAAGCACTGTGAAGCGATATATAAGTCTAAGTGCTAGTGCTATTGCCATTTGTAGCTTCTCACTTGCAGTGGGCAGAGAATAGGATAGAAATCTTTCAATAAATTAGCACAATTCTCCTTGTGTTTTTATAAGGCTCTTACCAAAGCTTGGGGTAAGAAGAGATGCATTGGAGGTCATTTAATAATGAGGGTCTTCCCAGTCTAGATTGTGAGAGGATGAACCTCTGCTTTTCCCAATTCATGCTGAAGAATCGAGAACTTACTGAGACTCCATGGACTGATGCTACTTCCAGATTCAATGGCTATGAAGTGGATTGGACAGTCTCTGCACAGCCCTAAAATATATCTCAGCTGTGTTAATACAATTGAGTTAGGAAGGCCGGGATCCCATGCCAATCATTTCATTAAACAATGCTTTCTTTTATAGAAACCTTCCTGCCTCTCTTACATTTTTTAACATGCTATTATCTGTTTAAAATAATTGTTGGCATGACAGCATTATAAAACTAATAGCAGCCTCGGAGTAGCTGTGAGTTTGATGGACTAATAATTTAAACAAGAATGAAAACATATAAAGTACATTCTATGCTATTTGTGAGGCATGCAGGGTGCTTGAAGGGGGAAATCAATCTTAGCAACAGGAAGGAAATATTTGAAATCCTCCTTTGGCCATGCAATTTCTTAGGATTGAATTGCATTACTCCATTCTGCCAAAGAGATGACAGGGCCAAGTTCTTATCTCCTCTGAACTTACGGTGTAAATGTTGAATCAACTGCAGTTACGATAAACACATTTGTGCTGCAAGCGAAAAAGTAATAACCATTTTCAAGGCTAATTGTGCAATAAGTGGAGTAGCAGCAGAAATTGTCACAATGTGCAATCTTACACTTAACTAATCCCTACTGAGACTAATGGACTTCCAGGCATATAACATTAGGCTAGTGGTAGCTAATAACACGAGTTTATTACCTCTGCTACATCTGCAGCAAGGATCCAGGGTGAAAGATCTGTAACATCTGCAAATATGACTTGTCAGCTGAGACAACTTTTCAAGTTTGAGCAGTAGCAAAGAGAGACACAAGTTCTGTCCTGGGAAATTCATGGGAAGCTTTAAAAGCCTGTAGGTCATGGATACACTGAAGAGAGGGCATAAGCCAAGAGTGTTGAAAATCCATTGGCTGAGCTGGAAAATTCAGCCACAACCTCCCCCTCCCCATGGTAATAAGAATTTTAGAATTATAAGCCACCCAGAGTCACTTGGTTGAGTTGGGTGGCTATAGAAATTAAATAAATACATAAACAAGCTAGAAACTGGTCCACAGATCTCCATTCAGAAGAGTTGATATGCAGTGATCCAAAATTTAATTCCGCTTGCTCCCCCATCTCAAAGTATGAGGTGTCTTGTTTCCCCAATGGACTGGACAAGTGATGTGTGTTATTTGCATAATTATGTGCTAATAATGAGAAAGGGCACTGACCTATATGGTTAGGAATAAAACAAATACTTTTATAAAAGATTGAAAACTTTTTAGGGATTTTTTGCTGAAAATGAAACAAAAACTGACAATTGATGGATTTGATGATTGAAAAAGGGTTAAATAAAGGGTTGAAAGGATCTTTTGTAGAGTTAACAAGGGGGGAGTAATAATGAGTTTGTTTACATATTGAAAAGAAGGTCAGAAGTCACTTTCTTTTTCTGATTCTTGTTTCTTTAATTAGTTCCTTTTCTTTCTTTTCCTGTTTTCTTCCCCACATTATTTTTCTTTCATCTTTTTCCCTTTTATTTTTTTCTTTACATTTATCTTTTATGTATGTAAAAACTTTCAGTAAAAAGTTATCTAAAATAATTAGGTAATGGCACATTTATGCAACTTGCCAAAATTGTTGGAAACAAAGTAAAAATAACAATTGTCTAATGCTGTTCTATGACTGTAATAAACTTAACTAATTGCGCACATCTAATGTCAATTATATAAATTTAGGTTTAACAGACAGTTCAAATTTCCCCTCTCCCATTAAACTGAGATTTATCATAGCGTGTAACATATGCCGCTGCTGTGAAAAGAAACAAGGCTAGTGGAACAAGTCAGTTGTCCCTGCAGATCAGCTAAAATTGGGTAGAATCGTGGGCAGTATTAATGATACAACTGAGGACCACAATTTACAAGGAGGCATATTTGGAATTTTGGCAGTAAGTTATAGATACATTGTGAAATGGTTGCCTTGGTGAAGATAATTCTTCAGCACCAATGATCACACCCATGGGCAATCACCAGGCTAACCGCCCATTATATTTTTACAAATATTTTTCATTTAAAAAGAAATGAATGGGAAGGTAGTAATCCTGCAAAGCAAAACACAGCTTCCGTGCATAATAGATTTCCCAATGTGTTTTGGGGCTTCCCAAAAGAGTCGGTGCAAGTACAGAAAATAAATTAGTGGGTGGTTATAGTCCGAGGCCTACTAGTCCAGAAAAAATTGGTAACACGGACCATAGTAGAAAATATTGTGAAATTGCCCAAACCTGGTTTTCAAAACTCCCAATATCTTCTCAGTCCAAAAAGACTTGGGGGCTCCTGATAAAGCAGTCAGAAAATTCCTATTTATCAAAAAACGAACTGGTGACATTGCTCACCTCCAATCTTTCTAACCCTCCAGGACTTTTTCTGTCACTCAACAGATTACCTTTTCTTTTTCCGTGTAAGTGGACATTTTTCCAAACAAAGCACTGGTTGCAGCTATCCATCATTTTTATTTCCTTATAATAGCTCTGGAGCCTACCTGAATCCCAGAGGTTTTCTTGGAAAGGAAGATTTTGTTAGGGGCTGGTCTTTTGCTTTGCAGTATGCTGACCATTTTTTGAATTTTTTTTAAAAAAACCCAAATTCTCCTTTACAGACACTCCTGTAGTTTCAAAAACCCCACATTATGCATAAAACCATTGCCATGTTGTATGATAGGTCTTGGCCGGAGACCTTGATCACATCAGGGACAGAGAACTGCTCCATTTCTTTGCTACGAGATCATGAGCAATTGCTATATAAAGGACTGCAATGGGGATTTACTGTACATTAGAAGCTCTTTTCCATTTGCCTGTTTTGAAGCAGATATGCCAAAGATGCCTGGGGCCATATGAGATCTTTACCAATGGCTGTTCCCAAGCATTACACTGTCTGAGTCACAGCATAATTGTAGATTTGAAATGCAAACATCATCTGAAAGGGCAGTTACAGCTTCCTCAGCAGGGGCACCTTAGGTGACAGAGACCATCAGCAGCTTTTGTTGCTCAGATGATGGCTTCATTCTTCTTTAACGATACGACCAGCTTTCCTACAACCGGACTCTACTCTTCAACTCTGGGCCAAATGGACTGGGCAACTACATAGTGGCACCATGGGCTCCTTATTCACAGAGTGAATTTTAAAGCTTGGCTCAAGAGGAACTCCCTGCAGGCATCTTGCCAAGGAAACTATGCGGATACTGTATTTATTTAAAGAACAAGGAAATAGGATACAGTAGATTGACCAAAATGGCAGGAGATTCTTCACAGTGGAGAATTATCATATATATTAGTGCATGCTTTTTTAGAAATGGTTAAGAGGAATGGTTTGTTCAAGTTTTAAAACACTTCTTCCTGATCACACACACACACACACACACACACACACGGTCTTAGATATTTTAACTCCCTATGTGGAAAGTGAAAATTGCTTCCACACACCTTCCTTCTTCATACAATCCATTGCTATTCATAAAGGGTATGGAGCAATTCAACAGTAACTAGAAGCTTCCTTGTGCTGTGCTGTCAGCCCCTGTCTCTCAAATGGGGGGGAGGGGGGGGTCATACTAATTTTCCAAAGAAAATGCTACCGTTGCATAGTGTTGTCCTAGGAAACCCCTTGAAAGGCACTTCCTTAACTACGGTAGGTACTACACACACAGTAAAGCTGCCTTCTGGTCATCACCATGGCGACAAGAAACTTTCAAGTGATCCAAATTGGGACTTCCTTCATTTTCAGCCTTAAAAACCAGAAACAATAGGAAGGCACGGCTTTTATTCCCTGGAATTTAGGTTACTCTGGAATGAAGGCTTTGTTATTATGTCCTGCAAGCCTTCAGATGCTTTCAAACAAGTGAGATTATTTTCAGCGAAGCACTAAGGACGGTCACCTAGTCAATTTATTTTCAACTCCCAGTCAATTTGTTCAATATCATCAGCAACGGTTTCAAATAGGCAATTTCAGTGTTACCTGCAAGTGCTTGTCAGCTCTTTTTGGTTCCTTTAGAAGAGGAGTCCGCCTAAGTGAAAGGACACTTAGGCGGACTGGACTGTGACCTCGCAAAATAAAACAGCTTGCTGTAACAACAACAGCCCATCCCTAGCACTACATGGTACTTCAGATTTGTGTCATTCATTTTTCCAAATTAATTCTAGGAGAACAACTTCCGAAAGAATAAATGTCAACAGAAAAATTATGCCAAACAGCTATTAGTGTGCAGTCTTGCTTCTAAAACACAGGGATGGCCTTAAATGGGGGGGGGGGTGTCCTAAAAATCAGAATGATGCAAACCCTGTACTTTGTAGTGCCTTACATCCACAAGCCATGACATGGTTCTGACCGGTAGTTACTGATGCCATCTTGGCTTTTTTGACCCATTGACTTTGGAGGCCCTTGCTAGAGTACAATGGATTGGGTTGATAAAAGATGGAAACTTTAAATTCTATTAAGGGAATAAAAGAAGCAAACACGAAAAGGCTTTGGAGGTTGGTTCCTGCATCCTAGATATATGAAGTCAAGGTAGAAAAAAACAAAGCAATTTACAGCTCTGTTCAAGAATCTTTAAAAACAGTCCTCTTTCCACAGTAGTAGTGATTTTGCTATTATTAAGAAGCTTTATCCATGACTGAGAAATCAAGGGTGTTTGCAGGGGTGAAATGCTCCCAGTTCAGATCGGATCGCCCGATCCGGTAGCGATGGCGGCCAGTGGTTCAGAGAACTGGTAGCAAAAATCCCTGTGGCCCCTCCCCCCCATGCCCAGCTGAGCCACACGATCATCAGAGGCTTTTTTTTTTACTTTTAAAAGCATTTACAACTGAAGAGGTTGTAGAAAAAATGCTTTTAACAGCCTCTGACGATCCCAGCTGAGTTGCCTGATCGTCAGAGGCTTTTAAAAGCATTTTGGCCAAAGAGGTTGTAGAAAAAAATGTTTTTAAAAGTAATTTTTAAAAAAAGTTGGCCACGCCCACCCAGTCACATTACCCACCACCACCAAGCCACGCCCACAGAACCGGTAGTAACAAATTTTACATTACATTTCACCACTGGTGTTTGGGATATTTCTAGCTCTGTGAAACTGCGCTTTTCATATCTAACATTCTAGTATATCCACTTTATTTCATCTTGGAATTTCTTTTGAGAGCAAAGGAAAATAGTGTTGCCAAGAGTTGTCAAAAAAAAAGAAGTCAACATTGCCATGATTATGTCATCAAACCCCTCCCCAAGTAGGTGTGTTGTTATATGTGAATGTAAATCAAGGAGCTTTGATTCCATGAGTCGCAAATGCTATCTTGAATTTTTTTTTTACCTTACTCAGGAGCCCTGGTGCTAGCTCTAGAAAATAAGGTTTGTCAATATTAGTTAATTATATTAAATTTAGGGATACATAGGTTGAGGGGGAATAGTTATGGAACAGTTTTAAATATGAACAAAATATACCCTACAATCCTTGTGGATATTATGATTGGTGTAACTGTATAGCATTTCCTTTTTTTTTTTTTACTTGAAAATAAATAATGCCCCTTGAAAATTATAAGAATGATTATTTTAAAAAGGAAATCGAAATTTTAGAATTTATTTTCTTCAAGTAGAGAAGTTGTAGGATCTGTCAAGCAGAGTGGGAATTTAGGACTTCAGCAGTTTCCTGCAGCTAGGCACTTTCCAGGTGGGCTGATCTCCACCAGTTCCATAAAGCATGATTTCTGGGACATGGAAGGGACAGCCCAATGCATCCGAAGGGCATCTGAAAGATTACCTTTGATCCTCATTATGGCCTGAGGAACATATTCCCCCATAACTTTGCTTTGAATGCTGAAAAAGGAGGTTCCGATTCATCCAAACGAAATGAAAGTTTCTTTGCCAGAGGGTCTTTAAGTCATTGCTGTGAAGTGAGCAGCAGACCATGCCAATGTCCATATGATGATACATATGTCATGACATCATTGTACAACTGATGTTATTCCAATGTAATGATGTATCCTCTGATGCAACTATGGAAATCAGGTCATCTGTATCGCCCTTGCTTCTTCTGTTTATTCTCATATATGGAATGACTGCTCATGTATGGAGTGACTGCACACAGCCGGGGTGAAATCCAGCAGGTTCTGACAGGTTCTGGAGAACCGGTAGCAGAAATTTTGAGCAGTTCGGAGAACCGGCAGATACCACCTCAGGCTGGCCCCAGGAGTGGGGAGGGATTGGGGATTTTGCGTATCCTTCCCCTGCCATGCCCACCAAGCCACACCCACCACGCCCACCAAGCCACGCCCACAGAACCGGTAGTAAAAAAAATTGGATTTCACTACTGCACACACCCCTGTAGAAGTGGTAATATTAGTAGCCAGAGGGTGCCTCTTACTCAGACCTGGAACAGAAAGAACTTGTCCTAATGCAACTGATGATCCATTACCACCTTCTTTTTCTTTCTTTCTTTCTTTCTCTCTCTCTCTCTCTCTCTCTCTCCTCCTGCAGGCGTTGGGCTTTCATTCTCAAAAGCCTCCAGCCAAGAAGCAGCAGCTGGAGCAACAAGCAAGGATATTTCCATTAAAGCTCCTCTGAGACTGCCCTCTCCTGAGGAGAGGGGTACAATTGATCCCTACAGTTGAATCAAAGGTGCTCTGTTTCCTCCATGCCCACTCGCACTCTTGCACTCTATGGGCTCAGCTGCCCACAACAAATGAGAAACCATCTAAGGCCTTTGTGTTGACTGGATTATCCTAGTGGTTCAGAGAGGCCTTTGCTGCCTTTTTGGAGCAACGCAATGATATTCTTGGCTACCTTATGGATTTTGCTGGTTTATCCTGTTACATGCTTTGCCAATAGTCAGAATCCAAGCTATAATGTGGCGACCAAGAAGGAGATCAGCCTGGAAGGAGACTTAGTTATTGGAGGCCTGTTCCCAGTTCATGAGAAAGGTGGCCCTGCAGAGGATTGTGGCAAAATCAATGAACATCGTGGCATCCAGCGTCTTGAGGCTATGCTGTTTGCCCTAGATGAGATCAACAAGAACCATCATATTCTACCAGGCATTACCCTAGGGGCACACATCCTGGATACCTGCTCCAAAGACACCTATGCCCTGGAGCAGTCGCTGGATTTTGTCCGTGCCTCCCTCACCAGAGTGGATGGCTCTGAGCACATCTGCCCTGATGGGTCCTACGCCATCCATGACGATGTACCTACAGCCATCACAGGTGTCATTGGGGGTTCCTACAGTGATGTCTCAATCCAGGTACAAGGGACAAAAGAGAGAGAAAGAGAGAGTTTGTGGGGATGTTGATGCCTAGAACCAAGAGACTTTATGTTTGGACCATTGTGATAAGGTGCTGAGCAATGTAAAAGAAGGGAATTGGGCTTGCAGAATTGGGCTTTGGGTAAAGGCCTTGGAAGATTTATGTTGATTTTATGGACATGGGAAAACAGGGGGAAAACATTAGCATACTATGAGGAGGACATCTTTACTCTGAAATTAGTCTTGGCCTGTACATCATACAGGTAGTAGAAAAATCTATGGTTCCCTAATGTTACTCTACTACAAAATTTTAGCATTTCCATTCCAGCCAGTTTTGTCAACACTGAGGAATGTTGGACATTTATTACAGCAATATCTAAAGAGCCACAATTTGCTCATCTCTGGTTTATGGGTGGTTGTAAGGATTGCTGAGACATAATAATGAACAGCTGTGAAAGTTCCAGTTCTTTTATTTCCTGACTGTAATTTATAACCAGTACTCAGGAAATAAAACTTCCAATATATCACATGTAATGGGACTCAAAAGGATACCATTCACCCATCCCTTTTCATTTATTAGGGACTTGGACAAGTTTTAACCTCTTTTTCCTTAAAGACTAAGAATGCATTACTATGAATTTACTTCAGACCAAGTAATATGGGACTATAGTGTGAGTAAGTATGCATTTATTATTAAATTTGTTTGCCATGCATCTCACTGCATATCCATTTTCAATGAGAAGCACTTACTATCTTACTCTTTGATTAAATGTAAGACTGAGTGGAATTATTTCACAAGTCATAATGAGGATAAAATAAGTACAGTAAAATTTTAAGGTTGATATTACTTTTTGAAAGATTATTGCATTGCCTTATACACCGATCAAATAAACTCGATTCTTTCATTCTGGGTCAAAAAGGATTCTATAGATGAAATGTTGATCTAAATCATGAGCCTCAGGGCTTCTCCTCCCTCACATTTACTATGGGAATTGGCCACTTAAGGATTCTAAACCTTTTCTGTACTATCAAAGAAGAGAATATTGAAGAAAAAAAGAATATTGAGGCGGGGGAGGGGAGAAATGGAATAGAACTCTTACCTGGAGTAGAATTTTAATGTCATGTGTTTGTAATATAAATGACAGACAGACAGGATAAGAACACAAATAGACAAATAAACAATAAACAACAGGTTACATTGTGGGAGAAGAGAAATTGGTCATTAGGGAAAATAGTATAAAACTTTGGGGATTTCAGTTGAGGCTTTTTAGCAGTTTTTGAATGTCCTGGTAGTACTCCCCGCAGTGCAGGGAATGTATAATCAAGTTAATTCCAATACCTGTTCAGGAACATGAAGACTATCTTTAAAGGCCAGCCAGATCTTCACCCTTTCTTTTGGGCTCATCCCTTTTCCACAAAAGTGCTCTCTGATTTTAAGCTTGTTAATGTAAAGACCATATCCCATAGCTTTCACATGACAGAATAATTAGCTGCTGCAGTTGAAAAATCCCTATTAATGCTACAATTAATGCAAATTAATATATCATTATCGTGTACAGAGCTACTGCCAAAAGAAACAGAAACAGAATACTGAGTGTCACTATCTCATTTACTGAGGGAGGAAGTGCTGGTTGCCAGGCTTTGCTCTTAGATTTCTGACCTACTTCCCCAAAACAGGACATAAGGAAGGAAGACTGGATAGTTATAAAGAGCCTGGATAGCTCAGCAGACTAAAGCTTGTTATTAACATTCGGCTGTCTGCAATTACTGTAAGTTCGAATATCACCAGGCTCAAGGTTGACTCAGCCTTCCATCCTTTCTAAGGTAGGTAAATTGAGGACCCAGTTTGTGGGGGCAATAAACTGACTTTGTATAAAAAATATACAAAAGTAAGAAGGCGATTGCTTAATGCATTGTAAACCTCCCTGAGTCTCCAGAGAAGGGCAGCATATAAATCTAATTAAAAAAAAAAAGACTGATTCCTTCAAATCAAGCCTGTAGCATTTCAAGGTGGACTTTTATTCAGCACAACCTCTGGCTGAGAAGAGCTTATTGAAGCTGCACTAGCATGAAAGAGCTCTCACAGCCTAGTTTTTTCTATTAAGCTTCAGGGTTTCATGCTAGGTTTGCCTCAGTCTCCGATTTGGCCTCAGTTCCAGTTGCCCAGAAACCATAAGATTCCTTTAGAGATACCTGGATCCACTGCCATTTGTCACTTAATTTCAGCAAATCTTCTGGAAACATCCCAGGACAAACCTCCTTCGTTGCTTAGTCTAATAACCCTGCAACTCTGGAGAATATGATATTGTTGCCATTATGGAAACTCGGTGGGATGAAATCCATGAATGGAAGATACAACTAAAAGGAATTAAATAGTTTAAAAGAAACAGACCTAATAAAAGAGGAGGTGGAGTTGCGTTATATATAAGAAATAACTATATCTCTACAGAAATAGAACAATGATGAAAAACATCTTGAATGCATTTGGGTCAATATAAAATGAAAAAAAAAACGACATTGCCATAGGGGTATACTACAGGCCACCCAAGCAAACAGAAGAAATAGATGAACTTTTTGCTAGTCCAGTTAACTAACGCATGCAGGAAGCACACCACAGTAGTAATGGGAGACTTTAATTACTATCAACTGGGAGACAAACTCTGCACCAAGTGGAAGATTAAACCGATTCCTGACAAACCTAGCAGACAACTTTGTCTCCCAAAAGGTAGAGAAGGGAACTAGAGGGTTAACCATACTGGACTTAATTCTCACTACAAAGATGAAATGATAGAAGATGTTGAAGCTACAGGAACCTCGGGGGTCGGCTGGGGTGAACATGCAATATTGTAATTCAACATTATGCAAGCACAAGCAATAGAACAAAGTCCATCTAAAGCCTTGGACTTCAAGAGAGCTGATTTCTGTTCTGTTAGAATCAGCTTTTGGTGCCTGGAACGTAAAAAAAAACCAAGAGGAAATTGTGGAAGGAAGGTTATAGTTGGGGGAACAAACAAATGAGCCCAAAACAAATTCTTATGTTGTTTTTTAATAGACATTTACACGTTGGCTTTCCTCATAGGCATATCTTATATGTGCAGCAGGAGATCCTGCTGGTAGAACAACACAGACACAGTTGGGATTGGTCACTGAAATGCAGAATTGGGTTGGACTCTTGAAATCAAAATTTGGACAGCGCCATCCTGGCTCATACCTGCCCCAGCTCTTATTTAGAAAGAATCACATGACTGCTCAACCATTTCCTGTTCCTTCAAACTGGGAAAAGCAGAAGATGCCACCCCAACTCTAGGTACGCCTCCTCTCTTGGGACTCCATTCTCCACCCTGCCATTTGGCACTCTACAGCCTTTATATTCTACTCTGACATGTAAGTGAATTTCCAAGACAGAAAAAATAATCCTCTTTTCAAAGGTATCTGGTTCTGGGATAGAGTAATTTATGTTTAGAGAAAGAAAGCCATGTGATTGGAAAACAAGGAAATACAGAGACTCCTAGCTTTCTTCTCTTGTCTGTCTCTTCATTCTCCAGGACCAGGCATTCATGCAAGCTAGTAACATAAGAGCCTACTCTATTCCATATCTAGGAAAGGAATAAGAGCTTGTTCATGATTGAGCCGTGAGATGGGTGGCATATAAATTTAATAAATAAAAAAACAAAATGCAGAGTGAAATATTAACAGAAGGCCATGTTACTTTTTGAAAGGCCCCCTATTTCACAATACTCCCATGGGTACTCTATGTCCCTTAAGCCCTCCCAGTAACTGATAGAGGTTCCCTATCCATCACAAGATGGGCATGCTCCCAGAGAATAGATGGCAGTCAATACTCTTCCAACATCCAAATCAGGGTGAGGCGTCTTCTTCCCTTGATGACCCCAAAGAATGTGTGGCCCCAGCTCACAGAAGTTGAAGTGGTACATTTCAAAGAACATTGCTTGCCTAGCTCAACTCTGCTGTTCTCAGCATCTGTTTAACCTCCCACTTCTAGGGAGTTTTGAAACTGCTGCCATTTATAAAGAGAGGCAACTATTGTTCCTGATAGCTTCTTCTTAAATGTCCTAACTGTGTCCATGGAGATTCTTGATCATCCAGATCATGGTTTTCAAGCAAAGGTGCTTTTTCAAGAGGCAACTGGACTTTCTGGATTTTCTTTGAAGACATTTCAAAGAAGAAGTGAAACGTCTTCAAAGAAAAACCAGAAAATCCAGTTGCGTCTTGAAAAAGCACCTTTGGGACAACCTAGTTATGTCCGTTTCTTCTCTGCCCAAAAGAGCAAATATTGCTGACAAACATCAGCTTGTTTTGGATAAGAAGGCCATAGAAGAAATACATAAAACTGATGGTCTACTCCAAGTCCACCCACCCCTCAGAGCTTTAACACTGTGCATCAGTAGACAAAGAATGCAAGACAGGATCCAGAATACAAAGCAAAACACAACAGACGGCCATTTTTGTAAAGGAATCTTCTGCAAAACTCAACAAACCAAAAGTTGGATAAACAAAGAAGGGCAAGCAGGGATACAGAGTGGAAGAGCTATAGAGGGCAAGATAATTAGTGAAAGAGTAAGCAGATCAATTAGCTAAGGTGGCTGTTCCTCTCCACAGAGCTGTGTGGTAGCAACACAAAATTAATAACTCTGGGTTCTTCTTACTAGTTGATCTCCCCTGTGTTTTGTGTCCCCTCCAGGCTGGAAAGAACCTGAGGGCTTTCTGTCTCCAGTTCTCTCTATTCAGTCCCCTGGGATTGGCAGACAAAGCAACACATCTGAATCAGCTAAGACACTTTTTGTCCAAAGCAGGCAGTGAATTAATACTTTCCCTACATCTCTATTATGTCTTCTTCTAAGATGTTTCTGCAAAAGCTCTTTAAAAGAAAAAAAAAACTTCAACAACTAGCAAGTTTTTGCAAAACTGCATATATAAGAGCCATGGTGGTGCAGTGGTTAGAATGCAGTACTGCAGCTACTTCTGCTGACTGCCGGCTGCCTGCAATTTGGCAGTTCGAATCTCACCAGGCTCAAGGTTGACTCAGCCTTCCATTCTTCTGAGGTCGGTAAACTGAGGACCTAGATTGTTGTAGGAAATATGCTGACTCTGTAAACTGCTTACAGAGGGCTATAAAGCACCGTGAAGCTGTATGTAAGTCTAAATGCTATTGCTATTGCTATTGCTGTATATACACGTGTACAGGTGCAAATCTATGGCATCTAATTTAAGAAAGCAACTGGGCCCTTCAAGCAAGAGGGTACTTATATTTCATTCATCTAAGGATAAATAAATGAAGGGATCTCAGTTTTAGAGGTGGGGGGAGATGAGCTTCATATATAAATCCTTCTATTCCCCAATATTCAGTCAGAACTGAAGAAGCTTCTTGGATGAGAAGCAAATTGTCTTCCTTCAACAAAGGAAGTCCAGTATCCTGTTGAAAAAGCACCAATGAGATAACCATGACCTGAATGGCTGAGAATCTCCATAAACAATCAGCTTCATAGAAATTGTGCAAAAGACCCTGGTAGATAGAGGAATGGGGGCTGACTAGCCAGTAACAGGAAACAAACACCAGATTCCCCCAAAAGATGAAAACCTGCTGAAGTTTATTCCCTGCAGCTCTTTGAACATTCAGAGACAAGAGCTGAAAACCAAAACAGACCTTTGGAGCCCCTGCAGCCAGAACCTCAAAATAACATTCCAAATAAAACAGCTAAGGAGGTCAACAGGTCTGGTAGCCACAGCTATTTGAGGCATCTTCTCCTGTTTTCACACCAACAGCCTCAGTAAGCCTTTCCGTTTAGCTCTGGGCATATGAATAGTCTCTGGCCCATTCTTCCCTTTGAGGAAGGCTTTCTAGCATGAGGAATCACATCTCTTTCCTGCCTGGGCAATGAGCTAAATCCCAACCAGGCAGTCCAGAAGGGTTGGGGAGCTTGCTTATACTTGCCTGATAAGGGTCACCCAGCAAGTGAATTCCCTACAAACTTCTCTTAGCCATCTCCCTCTGGCCACCTTTTCTTCAGAGCAGCCTTTATGTTTCGCAGGTACAGAATCAACAGATATTGTACCCTACTGCTGTGGCTTATTCACAAGGAGACTGGTGTTTTCTACTCACCACAGTAATATTTGTTGTCAATGGCTCCGAATCAATTACAATCTCTAGTAAGGTACATGGGCAGAATCTTCTGAGTTTGATCTAGAAATCTCAGGTTGCCACTTGATCTTTTCCTTTGATGTGAAAGACTGTTTGACTTGGATTCAAGTCAAATAACCTAATTTGATATACCATCAAACAATTCCTACTTTCTTAGAAACGTAGAGTTTCTTTTGTTTAGCCAGTGCAGGGATGCCCTATTTCAACTATTTTACATCACCTCCCAAGATAAATATTCTGAGAAATATTCAGTGATAAAGCATTGCATTAGATCTGAGTCCATCTATGTCAGAAACTATATGGTAGTTGTAAGTTAATTGTCTCTTAATTATTGGGGGGGGAAAATGTTTTCCAAGTCTAGTTAAAAAGATTCTAGATTACTTTATAAAATTTTAAATCAATATTTAAAACATGGCACTACAGAAAAATTAGAACAGAAGTTAACAGTTCCAAACATAATAATCAATAAGACAGCACTGAGCAAACATTAACATCCTAGGCAAACAAACTTCTTGTTAGTGCCCAAAATTAATCAGGTTTGTTCCAGATGAGTCATTTGGGGGAAAGATTCAAAAACATGAGGTAAAAATAAGGCTTCTATATCTGGGCTGCAAAATATAACTGTTAGATAATGGCAAAGAGAAATAGAAAATTTGAACATCCGGGGATCATCCAGATTTGTGCAGCCTAAGTGCAATAATGAAAATATTTTTAGGAAATTTACAAAGAAAACTAGCCATTCCTTTTCTTTAGGATTGCAAATGGCTCCCCAGAGGAAGCCAGACTGGTGTTGATTACTGTGGCTTAATACTTGTGTGACATTGTTTACAAGATCTGGGATGAATATATCTACTTTTGACATTTTTTCCTTGATTTGGAGATACTGTATAGCAATAGCACTTAGACTTATATACCAGTTCACAGTGCTTTGCATCCCTCTCTAAGTGGTTTATAGAGTCAGAATATTGCCCCCAACAATCTGGGTCCTCCTCATTTAGCAACCTCAGAAGCAGTGGTGGGTTGCTCCCAGTTCAGTCCAGTTCTTGCGAACTGATAGTAAAAGCAACTGGAGACTCCGCCCACCTGCCCGGACGTCATAAGGTACAATCTGAGCATGCGCAGAAGCTTCTGCGCATGTGCCAAAGCATGCGTGCGCGCTTCCGTTGTGAACCGGTAGTAAAGGTAAGTAGAACCCACCCCTGCTCAGAAGGCTGAATCAACCTTGAGCCAATGAGAATCGAATAGCTGGCGGTTGGCAGAATTAGCCTGCAATACTGCATTCTAAACACTTTCCACTATGACCTCATATATAATGTCTAGAAAATTGGGACATGGATGTGTGTGTATTACATTAGTTCTGAGCAAGCTAACAAAGAGTAGTGTGTTTGTACATTATGCTAAATCATGCTATGTGCAAATTAGGCTACAATATTTAGTTAACAAATTATATTAATAAAAATATGCCTTAATACAAATTAATTGGGCCATTAGAATTTATTAAGCATAATAAATAATTATTATAAAAATAAATAATAAATTAAATAATCAAATGATTATTCTAAAGCCATGGTTAAAAAGCTTTGCAACTGTATCGGTGGTGGGTTGCTACTGGTTCACCCCGGATTGAGCGAACCGGTAGCAGTGGAGGCTCCACCCACCCGCCCGGATGCTTCTGTGCATGCGCAGAAGCATCGCGCATGTGCATGAGCGCACACACATGCATGAGCGAACTGGTAGCAAACTAAATTGAAACCCACTACTGAATTGTACATATCAAAAACAGGCCAAAATCAACAACATCTCAGTCTGTAGATCATTAGTAGCTTGATAACAAGCATATAAATTTAACAAATAAATGAATAAGCAGACTTGTTTTGTAACTATTACAATTGAGCTATTTTTTCCCCTATTTTTAAAAGTTGTGTCTGGAAATAGACCCATTGAAAAAGATGAGATCCTGATTAATCTGGACCACCCACTGCAGAAAAATATCAAGTTGCTTCCGATCAGCTTCTCACGTATTTTCAGAATATAAATTAGCCTTTTCTGATATTCAAGGTTCAGTGAAGTCAGCATAACTTAGTTACTCAAAAATAGAAACTACAGTAGCATAGGTACTAATTTACTAATTTTACCTGCTGGTTTTATTAATTATGCTGAGCGGTGACCTTAACTTTGCTTGTTAATTAAAGGCACTGTTAAGAAAAAATGAAGCATGTTGTAACTTACTTTCCACTTCTTCAAGCAATAAAAAGTTCAAGGGTGACTTTTGGACATCTGGGCTAGGGCAGATAATTAAGGAAGGACAGCAATCTTAAAACACACAAATGTCCAAATAAGTGGAACAACTGCATATACGATACTAAGCAGTGGTGGTATTCAGCTGGTTCTATCCAGTTTGGGTGAATTGGTAGCAGTGGCTGTGGGAGACTTATCCCACTTGCCCGGATGACATCACGTGCACCTTTTTGGCGCTCTGCGCATGTGCAGAAGGCCCTGTGCATGTGCTCACGCTTACATTTGCGAACCAGTAATGAAGGTAAGTGAATGCCATCTCTGATACTAAGTCACTATTTGACTTCTGATTTCAAGGGAGAAGCACCCTGAAAGCAAGAGACCCAGTGGTGAAATCCAATTTTTTTTACTATCAGTTCTGTGGGCGTGGCTTAGGGGGCGTGGTGTGGCTTGGTGGGCATGACAGGGAAAGGATACTGCAAAATCTCCATTCCCTCCTCATTCTGGGGTCAGCCAGAGGTGGTATTTGCTGGTTCTCTGAACTACTCAAAATTTCCGTTACCGGTTCTCTGAACTGCTCAACATTTCCACTATCGGTTCTCCAGAACCTGTCAGAACCTGCTGGATTTCATCTCTGAAGAGACCTCTATCTTTGAATTCCCAGTTTTTTGTGTTTGTGTGCCTCTCCATCACCCTATCTCTTTTACTATAATTTTTAATTAAAGATTTTAATTATTGTATTAAAAGCAAATACAAACAAAACTCAGAAAGAAAAAGAGAGATAGAAAGAATAAAAAGTGCAAGGAAAAAAAGAAAAGATAAAGAAAAATATTGAAGAAAGTAACTTCCAATCTTCACACAATAAATACAAATTAATTTAGTAAATCTTCATCCCTATAAGTCTACAAACAGGTTATCTCTTCTTTCCATAACACAGTCCTTATCTATATGCAAATCCATAAATCATCAAGTTTTCAATTCTGATGTCAGCAAAATGTTTGTAAAGGATTGCCACAGATTTATAAAAAATGTGTTATTTTATCCTTGATCAAACAAACCATCTTTATATTCTCACCTTTTACTTAATAACAATCTTGATGTTTAATTCATTCAGTTGTTGTTATAGGAATCTATCTGCCTTCAGTTTTTCTTTTACCCATCCCAAAGATTTCTTTGAAACTTTATCAAATCTCTTTTGTAAATACCATAAGAAGTCATATTCATGTCATTTATTTTCTTAATTTGTCATTTGTATTTCCACTTTAGATTTCAAAGGCTTAGCCTCCTTTTTTTTGCGTCTCTAGCAAAAAGTCCTTATCCGGTCATTCTCTTGGCTTGTCATTTGTATTTCTACCTTAGCTACCTTCTCTACTTTGCAATCCATACTTCTTTTATTATCCAGTATTTCTGATTCTACTATTTCTACATCAAGAAGAATTTGTTTTTCATTTATCATTCCTCTGTTAACAACTCTAAGACACAATCTATGCATAGAAACAGGCATTAATGTTGATATTGTGGCTAGTAATTTCTGGTCTCAGTCTTCAAAAATTTCCTGAAGTGTTTCAAATGTCAAAACATTTTGTATCATTTTGTAAATCCTAACACCGACTGAGAACAAAGGGTAAATCCGTACTTTTTTTCTTCTTTTCCTGGAACCTTTAGTATCCCTCCTACTATCCAGTTTCTGAAATCATAAGATCTCATATCTTTCTTATGACTTAAAATATACAAAACAATTTAGTTCCCATGAAAGGTTGTTGATTTATAATTAGTTCCAAAACCTTATAATAAAAATCTTAAAATTTCAAATTTATTTTTACTCTTAATTTGTTTATAACTTTCTTGGATTAAAGTCTTATTTATGATAGCTATTTGGCATTTATTTCCAATTCTTTAAATTGCTAAATTTAAATTTTTTTGTTTTGTTTTGTTCAAGAATGAAGTTAGGGTGGCTGTTCAAACTTACAATTCTGAAGATCTGCAATAACCTTAAGACAGTTAAGTAGATAATTTCTGAAAGTGATTAGAAAATGAGGCTATTGAACTCACAGTCCTTTAAGTGGTTCTACCATGGTTGTGGGAATGAGGCTGATTCCTTCGTCTCTCAGCACTCAAACCAGTGGTGGGTTGTCCCCGCTTCAGACTGATTCTGTAGAACCGGTAGTAAAACCGGCAGGAGGCTCCACCCACCAACCCTGACGTCATCAAAATGCTTCTGCATGTGCGCAGAAGCTTCTGTGCATGCGCAGAAGAGTGTGTGCGTGGCCCCATTGCAAACCGGTAGTAAAGGTAAGTAGAACCCACCCCTGACTCAAACCCATGGAAGACCAGTGTCTTGCAGTCTCCTTGCAACAGTAGCTGCAAAGAGCACATGTAGGTGACTTCTTGGCTTCCTGAGGGGTTCCATAGAACCAGTCTGAAGCCATGGTCATTGTCTTTACTGTTTTAGAGACATGTTAGTTCACTATGCCACTCCCAGAACTTCTCAGATTCAAAATATGTGTGTCTCCCCATTTCAGGCTGCTTTTATAAACATATGTACACTCTCTACAAACTCTGGCTTTCCATTCCAAGCATTCCAAAGAAATTTTGGTTTTAAAAATGTATTTTAACAATCCATTCGAGTTTGTTCATTTCATCCCAGAGACTGTGATTGGGCTTTGCTTTCTGGTCAACCTTGCTCAAAACCTCATGAAATTTATTTATTGATTGATTTGATTGGAGTTGTATTCTACAAATACTTTTCTCCTTTGTTCCTGAGTTTTTGTTAATCAACAATGATATCAATATTCAAATCTATGCCATCATAACCCAGGCTGTTGAGTGAATAGTTGCTGAACTCCTGCTGAAGAACATAATTCCGCCAGTTATTTTGAATAACCTGGGCTGCCTTTTGATATTTCTTGAACTGAGTTTTTATAAGCCACATCCTTAACTTTGACTGCAAGAGGACGGTCGACTTCTCAGGCCAAACATACATCATCAAGGCCCTAATCCTCCTCTCCTCTTTGAGCTGAAAGACACGTTGGCGCCACCACCTCTGGATTGATATTGCACACACAGCGGCAAAAAAGAGAGACCGCCGGACCAGCATACCCCGCCACCATCTTTGGAGGAAAAGAGCAGTCTGAGAAGAGGAAACAATTAACAGAGTGTCAGTAGAATGTAGCCAAAAGCAGAAGAAGAAGGAGAGGAAGGGAGGGAGGGAGGGAGGGAGGGAAGGAAAGAGAGAGAGAAAGAGAGAGAAGCACTAAATAGTCAAGTGTTCCATTTGATTGTTTCTATCAACTGCACAAGAGTAAAGAGACAAAAGATTGGAACTACAAATTTAAAATATGGTTGTTCTGAGGGGACAAACATCTCAAAAACTGGGCACTATCTTGCCAGTTGTATCTACACACCCCTGGACAACTCTTCATCTGAATTGTTGATTTCATGGGATGATGGCCATTTTAACATTTTAATTTAATTGGGGAATTCACAGGGACTATCAATCCATGTTCCGGCGTCTCTTTACCCAAGAGAGAAAAACGAGGCTTCTGATTGTTTGTTATTCTTCCTGGATTCATTCTGGAAAAAGCTTTTCTACAAAATCTCCCTGGTGCCATTCTAAAGATGTTCTCTTTTTTCCCTACCATGATAGAGGGAGAAGGGATAATAACATTGAAGGTGTAATGCATGCACACAAAAAATGATTTTTTGGGTGTAATGTGCACACATCTTCATGATCATCATATTGACTTTTTAAACATATCCTGGGCATAGGTAGGAAACCCTATACTATTTCAGACAAATGGTTGTCCAATGTTTTTTTAAAAACTTCCAGTGTTGGAGAATTCACAACTTCTGGAGGCAAGTTGTTTCACTGATTAATTGTTCTGCCAGGAAATTTCTCCTTAGTTCTAGGTTGCTTCTCTTCTTGATTAGTTTCCATCCATTGCTTCTTGTCCTGCCCTCAGGTGCTTTGGAGAATAGCTTGACTCCCTCTTCTTTGGAGATATTGGAACACTGCTATCATGTCACCCCCTAGTCCTTCTTTTCATTAAACTAGAAATAGCCTTGGTAGTACAGTGGTCTAAAGCACCCTGTTATTAAGACCAGCTGCCTGCAATTACTGCAGGTTCGAATCTTGCCAGGCTCAAGGTTGACTCAGCCTTCCATCCTTTCTAAGGTAGGTAAATTGAGGACCCAGTTGTGGGGGCAATAAGCTGACTTTGTATAAATATACAAAAGGATGAAGGCTATTGCTGAGCACATTGTAAGCCACCCTGAGTCTCTGGAGAAGGGCGGCATATAAATTAAATTTTAAAAAAAGAACACCCAATTGCTGCAACCTTTCTTCATATGTTTTAGCCTCCAGTCTCCTAATAATCTTTGTTGCTCTTCTCTGCACTCTTTCTAGAGTCTCAAAATATTTTTTATATCATGGTGACTCTTGATTACATGATAGTTTAAAACAACTACAAGTTTAAGACAACTAATATTCCTTCCTCCTATTTTCCCCACAGCAACAACTCTGTGAGATGGGTTGGGCTGAGAGAGATTGGCTAAAAGTCATCCAGCCAGCTTTCATGGCCTGAGGCAGCACTAGAACGCCAACGAAAAATTGCCTGTTGGGGAGATCAAGGTTTAATAAATAAATATATATTTATTTTTTAAAAAAACCTCATAGTCTCTTGGTTTCTAGCCTGATGCCTTAACCACTAGACCAAACTGGTGGATTGAGAATTAATTGATCCCTATGTCAGGCTATGGTGCAGATTCTGTTTTCACTCATTAAGTGTGGCAACATTAAGTCAATCACACTTTTTAAATGCTTTGCTTCTCCCTGGTTTTGATTCATTTCAGTGTTTATTGTTGCATAGCTTTTTAATTTGACAAGCAGCTACATTGGGAAAACTCGTTGCAGGTCTAGAAATTATACTTCATATCTGGAAAAGGTCCAGAAATCAGAAATCAGAATGCATTTATTTGTTTTGGGACAGTCCTCCAAAAGAATGTTTGCTTTCAGGCCCCCTCTATCACATCACTGAAAAGATAGGAACTTCAATAAGATATTCTATTATTATGGTTGATCCCACAGTCAGCCAGATGTTCAGGATGGATTTGGCATTTTTATCCACCTAACAAGTCCTGTCCAAGGATCTAAGATAGGCTGGTATTATTTGATGGTGTTCATTACGTGAAGTTCCAGCTATGAGTGCTTTAGCTGCTATGGACCTTCATATGCATCAAGTTCTTCCCAAGAACCCTAAGTTGTTGTAATATATCAGTATAAGTGTGGATCCAAACAATGTGGCCTTTAGAAATTGACCAGTGGGAATTTTGTCAATGTACAGATTTTCTAAATGCATTCCAAGATTTCTGGAATGGCACCCATTATGCCGACATGCGCCACGGTGGCGCAGTGGTTAGAGTGCAGGACTGCAGGCTACTTCTGCTGACTGTCGGCTCCCTGCAATTTGACAGTTCAAATCTCACTGGCTCAGGGTTAACTCAGCTTTCCATCCTTCTGAGGTGGATAAAAGGAGGACCCAGATTGTTGGAGGCAATATGCTGACTCTGTAAACCGCTTAGAGAGTGCTGTAAAAAGCACTATGAAGCGGTATATAAATCTTAAGTGCTATTGCTATTGCTATAATCACTGAGACCTCCTTGGCTGGTTTATGCTATAATCTGTCGATTTCAATCTTAATAATTAGATCTTAATAATTTCTGATCTTTTCCAATTTTTATTATTATTGGTGTTATAAAGCTAATTAATATTATTATTTTATTATTATATAGTATATTAATACATTACATATTTTAATATTATTATTATATGTTCATTATAATTATTATTATTATATTATATGTTATTATATAATAATATGTTATTATTATATAATAACAATAATCGGTTTGGAAGACATCCTGGCTATCAGCAATATATGGTGATAACCAGCAACTTGAAAGCATATGACCTGCATATGAAGAACCAT
This sequence comes from Pantherophis guttatus, assembly GCF_059756535.1. NCBI lineage: Eukaryota > Metazoa > Chordata > Lepidosauria > Squamata > Colubridae > Pantherophis > Pantherophis guttatus. The sequence continues at coordinate 210,824,303 of NC_142064.1, forward strand.
GCAGCCGACCAGTGACTTAAAAATATGCATGGAAGATAAAACTACTAGGTAGTCTTCATTTAGCAACTACAAAGGAGACCAGCAGCTCTATCATTAAGCGAAGTAGTTGCTAAGTGGAAAACCAGATGACTGTGCTTTTCTTTTCCCAACTCTCCTGTCCTTTGGAAAACTCACTATTGCATGGCAAAATTGGAAGAACAGAACTAACCTTTGTATTTACATTCATTTGAGAAGAAAGGGTTACAAGCAGGCAGACAATGGACGCCACATTGAAAGGAATGCGATGACACTAGCAGTCTTGAGCACATTACGCAAATAGCTGTTGTATTCCCCTTTGTGTGCCTGATTAGTCTTTTGCATTCCCTTTCTCTTCAATTTCTCTGCTCTGCAAAACTGCGGGTAGGTGGGTGGGTGAAACAACAGGTCAGGCACAGGACAATGTATACTGACTATAATGGTGATCGTGTGACTGAGGAATACTGCAAGGGTCATAAATGTGGGCATTGGTCATAAAGTTATCTTTTTCAGTGCCATTGTTGTAACTTCAAACAGTCACTGAATGATTAAGTCAGTAAACAAGATCTACCTGTATAAAAAGCTTCTAGTCACAATGGCAAGACACTACCTTCTGAGTCAGAACAATACCTCTTTTATACCAATCTCATTAGAAGAGTGCTCGAGCCCTTAAATCTTGTAGGCACACCTGCAGAAATTTGGTGTTGACAACAGAAAGAAGAGAATGCTAACTTCCTTGGGCCTTTGGTGTAATGTGTCAAACTGGTTCAATTCTTTTTCCAGTGCTAAATCAATTCTGCCTTTCACTCTCTGCCAATATTAATGACACTTAAAATATGTCTCTTGCCTTGTGTCAGGAGCAGGCCCTCGGCAGTGTATCAAGGTTTGCTTCTACTCTTTCTTTTCAGATGGTTCAAGTAAAATTGAGTTTAGATATTGCTAGCCTAAGATTATCCTCTACGGAGACATAACATTTGAAATTAATAAATTGAAGGGCTCTTTGGGGTTCTTAGACCACAAGTTCCAAGATTTATTAAGATCATTTCTCCAGTGCATGGGGCACAGATTCTCACATATAATTCAGAACCTGATTGGTGGGTTGTGATCAGTGGTGGGATTCAAGTAATTTAACAACCAATTCTCTGCCCTAATGATTTCTTCCAACAACCAGTTTAACAAACTGCTCAGAAAGTTAACAACCGGTTCTCCTGAACTGGCTGAATCCCACCACTGGTTGTGATCAGATCAGATCGCTTGTGACCTTGATTAAATGTACCCTTTTATAAGACTGAAAAGGGTGCACTCAAAGTATTATTTAGTTTCCATATGAATATTTGTTTATGTACATGACATAAATGTACATCTGGTGTGACACAGATGCTATAGTTTTTTTCTTAATGGATAGTCAAATAGTTTATATCCTCAAAATCGGCAACATCAAATCCCTGACCAGTACCTCCAATCTCTTTTGTGGAGAAACCTGTTTAGTCTGCACTGCTGCTGGTCGTGGTGGAGGTGGGGGTTCCTCTTTTTTGGCCCAGGGGAATTTACTCTGCAGAGAGAAGAGACAGTGAGATATCAGTTAAATCTACAAAAAGTTTAGAGCTGTCCGAAGGAGAATACTGAGAAACACTGAGTCCCATGCTACCAAATACTCAGGTAACACTGAGTCCCATGCTACCGTGCTTATCAATAGGTGTCACTGTGTATTTTTTTGGATACTTCAAAAGGTTGATGAACAAAAGGGTGGCAATGAAGCAACTGGTGAGTCCATCCTTTCCTAGCCCATAATTCCCATAATTTCTAATGCTGCTTGGAAATCTCAAGAATTGTGTATCAGCACATCTGGGGACATCTAGTTAAGACGTATCGGACGGGGATAGATAGGATCCCTTCTAGATTCAGGTGTGTCCATTTCAGATCTATGTGGCTGTGTCTGCTAAACAGTGAGTGAAACACACATTTTGCAACTGCTGACTACTGGCAATCAAAACTATGTCTGGGCCCAGACCAGGGGTGGGTTCTACTTATCTTTACTACTGGTTCACAATGGGAGCCATCTCTGGTGCTGGGAACCACCTTGGGCTCCTGGGAGTCTGCCAAAATTAATGGAGCCAGCAACACTTTTGAAGCTGGCAGTGACAAGAAGGTGCTGTGGACTATTTAGAGCTTGCTGTGGCAAGACAGACATACTTGGATGTTTAACATGATTGGCCTGAGGTGGCTGATGGTTGTTGTACAGTAGCCTGGCAACACCGGAGTGGTGCTGTATTTTTTCTAGGACCTCTTTTGCTAACTTGGAGGCCATTGGTGGTCCTGACTCTGGGACTACCAATGTTGCTGGAAGCCACTCCTTGGGCTCCAGCCCCTCTTTTTTGGGCTCTAGAGTTTCTGACTGGGACTCTGCTCTGAGTTCTAGGGGATGGTGTCACCTCAGCCCTCCTAATCATTCAGAGTTCTGAAGTTCCCCACTTATGGGTTGTGTGTGTGGCTTGTGGGCAGGGGTGGGTTCTAAATTTTTTTACTACCGGTTCTGTGGCGTGGCTTATTTTGTGGGTGTGACTTGGAGGTCATGTGATTAGGTGGGCGTGGCTAGCTGGTCAGAGTAATTTCTGGAAGGTCCTCGCACTTACGACCAGTCCTCGCACTTACGACCCGACTCATTTGTTTGCTTTTAACACTGATCAGCTGTAGGACGACCCTTTGAAGCCCCGCGGCAAGAGTTTAAACAGTTTTTTTCCCTCTAGTCATCAGCTGGGACTCAGGAGGCAGCAATAGATTGGGGGTGGGACCAAATAAAAGGTAAGAATAACGTGGGTGGGTGGGTGGGACGGCGGGGGGGGGGAGAACCGGTTCGGTGACGTCATATCGTCACCGCTACCGGCTCGGCCGAATCGACCGAACCGGGAGGAACCCACCACTGCTTGTGGGGCTTTGGGTGCATTATTTTCTCTGCAGGGCTTGTTCCCTTTGAGGCCATCAAGTGCTTGTGCGATTGTAGCCAGAAGACACACAGGGCATTGGTTTGTGAATGTATAATATGGGTGGGAGAGATTGGTGAATGTGTCTTTGATCTAGGAGGAAGGAATGAGGAGGGAGTTGTTTGGAGAAGACAAGAAGGAACATCAGGATGATGATGGGCAGAGAAGTGTGACAAGAACCCAGGGTGCACCATGTTAAATAATATTGGATCTAGTGCTTGACAGTTTGGCCCTCAATTTCCTCTCTCAATGCATGACTATCAGATCCTCAGTGGGCCTGAACTCCAGCTATACTTTTGAAGTTGGTTTGTCTGGCCTCATTCATGACCTTATCATGGATAAGGGCACCAACCCCACATATCTGAGACCTGGCTGGGCCCAGAGATTTCAGGTTTTACATCTACCGAGTCTAACTGGGAGGATTGGATGGGGTAGCTGTTGTCATCCATGAGACTTTGAAGGCCCTTAAAGGCTTTGCTGTCCCGGTAATCCCGATAAATTGGATATGAGGCACAGATAAAAGTTGACTTCAAGGGAACAGTTGGGATTGCTGCAGGTATACTGCCATCCCTGCTGCTGCTCATTATCATCCCCATCGGAACTCTGGATTTCATTGCTGGGCTGGCAATAGAGTCCCTGAGGCTGTTAATGGTTGGGAAATTCAATTTGCTGCTTGATGGCTTTGAGTCCAAGGCAGCTCAGGAATTTATGGCTTCCATGGTAACCATGGACCTGTCCCAAATAAATTATGGACTGATATATATTAGTGGCTGCACATTAGATCTGGACAGATCACATTGTCTCAAAGTAGTGATATGATCAGATAGTGGAAGATATAACATCAGTTAATGCAGTTAATGTTAACTGACAAATCATATTTAATGTGTATTTCTCAACATAACAACAGCCACATGGAGGGAAGTAAGCAGTGGGGTACCCTAAGGTACCCATTACACTCCAATATCTTCATAAACAATCTAGACGAGGGAATAGAAGGGGAAGTCATCAAATTTGCAGATGACAATAAACTGGCAGGAATAACAAACACTCCAGAAGACAAGCTCATGATCCAAAAAGATTGATTGGGCCAGTGGTGGGTTTCAAATTTTTTTACTACCGGTTCTGTGGGCATGACTTGGTGGGCATGGCAGAGGAAGGATACTGTCAAATCTCCATTCCCTCCCCAATCCAGGGGAAGGTTACTGCAAAGGTTACTGCAAGAGCCTTGGTACTACAGTGGTTTAAAGCACCCTGTTATTAACACAGCTGCCTGCAATTTACTGCTGGTTCGAATCTCTCCAAGGCTCAAGGTTGACTCAGCCTTCCATCCTTTCTAAAGGTAGGTTAAATGAGGACCCAGTTTGTGGGGGCAATAAGCTGACTTTGTATAAATATACAAAAGTATGAAGGCTATTGCTTAACGCACTGTAAGCCGCCCTGAGTCTCCGGAGAAGGGCGGCATATAAATCAAATTAAAAAAAAAAAAAATACCCATTTCCTCCAGATCAGCTGGGACTCGGGAGGCAGAGAATAGATGGGGGCGGGGCCAGTCAGAATTTTTACTATCGGTTCTTTGAACTACTCAAAATTTCCGCTACTGGTTCTCCAGAACTGGTCAGAACCTGCTGAAACCCACCTCTGGACTGGGCCCAAAAACTTCTGCATGTCCTCCTCTTAATAGGCAATGTGATCATCAAAGCCCACATCAGGAAAAAGGGAGGTAGCAAATCAAGGCAGCTAAGGAGGCAAAAAAAATTCTGTTGGCTGGGTTGAGGAAAATGCGTCATCTCTCATGGGAAAACAGGAATCCACAAAGACCTGAATCCTAGTGAATTATCAGCCCCAAGTTGTTTAAGCAAGTTCAGGATGGCAATGATAGATCACCAAACTCACAAACTAATTTGACTGTTCTTTTTTTTTTTTAGCATCACCCAGCATGATTGATTGAGAAAGGATAATCTAACTGACAAGACTCCCAATGGGGTTAAAATTGTCCCACTTATGCATCAGTACTAATTGGTGGATTTGTGCAATAGTTGCCCCCACTTTTGACCCAGTTAGGTATCTAGATGAATCTAGCCAAAGTTTAGTTGCCTAAGAAGGATATATGGTGTGATAAAAGTTGAGATGGATAAGGTGTTTTGGTCAACTCCAGAAGGATCTCTCAAAGCAGAAATACAGATTCAAATAAAAATCTGCTAGCAAGCCATTCCATCATAGATAAGATTCCCACTGCATTAAACTAGAATGCTATTTGGTTTTAACTTAATGATGGAAGCTATTTTTACACATATATTAAACCAATATAATTTGTAAACCAGGTTTTGAATTAACATATTGCAAGTATCCATTCAATTATAATTAGATCAACAATAAATCAAAAGATGGACAATGTTTGAAGTATAAGGGGACACAACTAAATCTCCTAATCTTTATGGAGTTCAAAGAGATGAACACTGGTGAGGTTTCAATGTCACTGGAAGAAGCAGAGCTAATTTGGGAGCTCAGTGAGAACAATATTTGAGGGACTGTCACAGAGAAGAGGGAGGCAACCTTTTCTCCAAACTACCTGAGGGCAGGACAAGAAATAATGGATGGAGACTTATCAAGGAAAGATCTAAAGAGAAACTAAAGAGAAATTTCCTGACAGTGAGAACAATTAATCCCTGGAACCGCTTGCCTCCAGAAGTTGTGTAGGTGCTCCCTCACTGGAGGTTTCTAAGAAGAGATTGGGCAGCCATTTGTCAGGATGATATAGGATCTCCTACTTGAGCCATGGGTTGAAGTAGAAGACCTCCAAGGTCCCTTCCAACTCTATTATTCCATATTTCACTTACTTTTATTTTTTCCCACAAAGTCTCTTCCTTTACCATTCCTTTACTTGCCATTTTTTCAGAAAAAGTCAGATTTTGTTTAGAATTTAGTTCCAACTGTTGAAGTTCTCTTAAAATAGCAGCACCAAGTTGTCTTGTAATCTATGATGTCATAATGCACACAATGAACTCATCACTCCAACTGTCACTGTTAGTTAAGAATGAATCTGGGCAAAGTAGAATTGTTTCTAAAGTGAGTTCTTTATATAGGGCACTAAGATCACGCTGGAGCATGCATGGGCCATGGAAATACACTTTTTTCTTGGAGTGGGGAATAGGATCCAGACTTAATTCCCTATCATTGTTTCCATATGTCTTAGAAGACTTAAGAAACCGATGCTGAAATGAAGAAAAAATTCAATTGTTTTTTTGTAGATATAGATAGTATAGTTTTAAAATCAAAATCTGGATTATGGGAGTATGGTGGGACAAAAACAGTCTGGATTAAGGAGGTGAAGCCTAGAATAATTTGGTGGATTGAGTGAGAGAATCTCCTCTAAGCCTAGATATAGCAATCATTATATTAAAGGACATATGAGAACCAGGGGTGGGTTCCAGTTACCCTTACTACCGGTTTGCAATGGGAGCGTGCACTTGTGCACTTCTGCACATGTGCAGATCGTCCATGGGTGGAGCCTTCCACCGGCATTACTACCGGTTCGCAAGAACCGGACCGAACCGGGAGCAACCCACCACTGATGAAAACCAAAAAAGTGTGTAGGTGCGGCTGGATTAGGAGTGGGGAAGCCCAGGTTTCAGTCCTTCCTTAGGCTAAGAAGGCAGCTGGGTGACCTTGGGCCAATCACTTCCTCTCAGCATCAAGCCAACTGAAAAACAAAACTTTTGGTCACATCAAGCATTGATGAACTTTGCTGCAATACAAAAGAAATGGAGGAACAAGAAAGATGAAGTTGAGGAAGGAAACAGCAATAAACACAACTGTAAAAATATATAGCAATTCAATCTAAGGATTAAGGGGATGGACTGGAAAAATTCAAGGTCAAATTTTCATTTGACCATGTTGTTCACTGCATTATAAACTTTTAGCCTAGCCCAATGCATGGTTTGTTATTAGGAGATAAAATGAGAGGAGATTCTTAGGTACTTGATAGCAATTAAAAATAATTCTATTGAGCATTTGGGAAGCAATCTTCCTGGCATTCATCAATAAAGTAACTAGTATACTAAAATAAAACCCATGATTTTGGTTCTGGCCACAGAGATAAAACTGAATTTTTCAGGAACCTGAAATTGAGCGGTTTGAAGTTCTTTTACTGTAGAACAATCAAATTGACCAATCAATCAAATTTCCCAGTTTCTGCTCCTGAGTTCATTATTTTTCCATTAAGCTCAGGGATGGGCTGCTGGTGTTCGTAGAACCTTTAGCTAAGATTCTGTGCAGTTCGGAGAACCTGCAAATCCCACTCCTGGCTGGCCTCATCCACCTCCCCTCCCCTCCCAGGAGTCCCCACGTGGCCAGTTTTCGATGCAGGTAGGTGCAGGGCGTGCATGGAGGCTTGCACAGGGTGAAAAATGGGCCTACTTGAGGGCCTCCATAGCCTGGGAAGGCCATTTTCACCCTCCTGGAGGCTCAAGGAAAGCCTCTGGAACCCAGGGAGGGCAAAAACACCCCACCCCCCGCCTTGGTGCAGGAGGCCGACTAGGCCACACCCACCATGGCCATGCCCACCCAGCAACCGGGCAGAGAACCCCTTGCTAAAATTTTTGAAGCCCACCTCTGATTAAACTTTGTATCCACCGACTTCTAATTCAAGATAATATTCTTTGTACTTGATAGGCTCTGTGGGGGCACCTACCCTCTGGAATCAGCTGCCCCCTGAGATAAGGAGGATCCAAGACCTCGGTGCCTTCCGCCGTGCCCTTAAAACTTTCTTTTTTCAGCAAGCCGGGCTGGCTTAACATATTTTTTTAAATATTTTTTAATTCTTAATTGGTTTGTTATCTTAAATTGGGGCCAAATTAATATATATCCTTTTAATTGTTTTTAATGTTTGTATTGTATGTTTTTATCTGGCTGTACACCGCCCTGAGTCCCTCGGGAGAAGGTGCGGTATATAAATTCGAGATAAAATAAATAAATAATAATAAAAAAAAGCTACAGTATATTAGTGCTTAAAAACTAAAATGCCTTTGCTTCATTTTGAAATGAATCGCTGTAGTTCTCTGTTAGCCAGAAGAATTATTACAGTAGATCAGCCTGAGTGTCAAACTCGCTTCGTCACGGCGGTGTAACGTGATGTATCAAGACTTTCCCCCCTTTTGCTAAACCAGGCGAGGGCGGAGCCAGAACATGCCACATCTGACCCATGGGCAATGAGTTTGACACCCCTGCAGTAGAGCAAATAATGCAATCAACTATCTCCCCAAGTATTACCTGATCTGTGTTTTTCTACGACTGGAAGCTACAAATGTCTAGCAAATAAAATAGGATTATTACATGCAACTAACTGGAGCTAGTACAGCACCCGTTTTAGAGTTTCATTTCTACTTCAATGAAAACTGTCCATTTACTTTCCCCCAAATGTTAACGATACAATTTTGACCTCCAAATGTTTGCATTAACAAAAGCAAAAAGCTGCATTTTTTTGGAGAAGCAGTGAGTGTTGTGGGGTTAGTTGCACATGGAGACTGAACAAAATTTTCACTTTGCAGGCTTCACCAAGGACATGGTAAGTCAAAATTATGGTAAAAATCAGGTATTGTAAAAATCAAGGATGAAGGAATCATAGCAGTTTGTTTCTACATATTTGGTTAAATGTGAGTGTTGCAATATTTTCAGGATCAGACTCAATAAGATTAGTAAGAGTTAAAGGTTTAAATATATTTTCTTTTATTTACAATAGGCATTCTATATTCACTGAATATTCACAGATAGAAGCGAGGAAAAGGGTGCATGTAGCTCCTTATATATACAATGGGTGGAGCTATATGTGGGAGTGGTGAATTATGAATACATTAAGAAGTGGAGAATAAGTTAACCCCTGATACCCCGTTCATATACTATTTACACATTAGAGAATAAGGCATTTACATCTGACAAATCCCCCTCTAAATGCCGATTCGTTATGCAACACCAATTACATTCAGATTCAGGACAATACAAAACATACAACTTAGAAGTTAAATATTTATGTTGCTTAGAAGGTAAAGGCTTTGTCAATATGTCAGCTAATTGTTCTGAAGTATCACAATGCACTGCTTTAATAAATCCATCTTGAGATAATTGTCTCACATGTTTAAATTTTATATCTATGTGTCTGGACCTTTGTCCAATAGCATCAGATCTAGATATTTCAATGGCTGCTTTATTGTCTTCATGCATAACAAAAGGCAAAGCAGGTTTTTTCCAAACATCTGAAATTAAATCATTAAACCATACAAGGTTATTTGCAGCTTTGGATAAACAAACATATTCCGCTTCTGTCGTTGAAGTGGCCACTAGTTCCTGTTTACCAGTGTACCAGTAAACTGGACAGTCATTTAAGAGGAATATATAACCAGATGTACTTTTTCTACATGAGGTGTCTCCAGCCCAATCTGCATCTGCATAACATGTAAGCTTTGGTTCTTTATTGTCATTAGGTTCTAACATTAAACAAAAGTCTAGTGTACTTTTCAGATATCTTAAAATTCTTTTAACAGCTTCCCAGTGATACATTGTTGGTCTGCTGACATGTCTGGATAATAAATTGAGTGGTAAGGCGATATCTGGTCTTGTCCAATTAGATATATAAAGAAGTGAACCTATGATTGATCTATAAAATGTGTTATCCTTGAATTCGGGGGAAGATTCATCAGTATTTCTTAGAAAATCAGTTTGCATAGGAGTATCACAAGGTTTGGCATTATTTAAATTGCATTTATTTAAAAGTTCTATGATCTTATCTCTCTGAGTAAGTTTGAATCCCCTTCTAGTCTTATTAATTTGAACACCAAGATATTTGTTTACTTTGCCTAGGGATTTTAACGAGAAATGTTCATTTAGCTTAGTTACAAAAGTTTCTCTTCTCTCTTTATGTTTTCCTATGTATAAAATGTCATCCACATAAATCAATATAAATTCAATGTAATCATCACCCTTTTTGACAAAGAAACAGTTATCAGCAGTGGTAGCGTTGAAGTCCATGGTTTTAAGTACTTTTACTAAACAATCATACCATCGTTTACCAGATTGTTTTAACCCGTATAAACTCTTGTTTAACAACCAAATCTCATTTTTGTTTGTGTATTGACTGTGAGGTGCTCTTACGTATATTTCCTTATCTAGTTTTGCGTGTAGATACGCAGTCTGTATGTCATATTGAAATACATCAAGATTGAGTGCTGATGCTACCACTAGAGCTGTTTTGACACTCTCTGTTCTTACTGTGGGGGAATACGTGTCAGTATAGTCCTCCGGATATTTCTGTGCATAACCTTGTGCAACTAGTCTGGCTTTGTATAGAGTATTGCCTCCCTCTAAGTTCTTAATTTTATATATCCACCTGGTACCAATAATTGTTTTATCTTTAGGTGCAATTGCAGGTGTAAATACATTTAATCCTTGTAAACTTTCCATCTCCTTTTTCATCGCTAATTCCCATTTTTCTTTTTCTTCACGAGGGAGTTTTAACACTTCCTCATATGTATTAGGTGTTGTTGGCTCACCATCCATGTGCATTATATAATCCTTGTATTTATTTGGCATTTGATTTCTGGTGTTTCTAATAGTTTTTTCAGGTTTACTATCGTTATCATGCAAATATCTTGCTTCCTTTTTTGTTAGTGTGCCTGTCTTTATTTTGTGTTGGCTATTTGTCCAAGTTTTGGTTTTGTTTTTATATTTGTTGATATTTTGCTTTTCTATGGTCCCTTTCTCATGAGATTTTGTATCTTTGTATTTATTTGGAAATATTTCATTAAGATGTAATTTAGACCAGTTGGCCTGTTCATGGAACACAGCTGAATCTGAGTCTTCTGGACACATTTTCTCCCTTTCTTCTTAATTGCTTAGGTATGTGTACGTCTGCAGTGACTCTGAATATGTGCATGTGTGCTAATTTTGGTTTCCTATTATACATCACTTCATATGGTGTCTTATTTACAATGCTGGACCAGGTTCTATTTTGTGTGTAATTTGAATAATGTAAGGCTTCTGACCAGAATTGTTTGCTTAAGCCAGCATCTTCCAATGTGCATCTAATCATGGTTTGTAATGTTGAATTCTTCCTCTCTGCAATCCCGTTCTGGAACGCAGAAAATGGACTAGATGTGTAATGTAACATTCCTTTGTCTTTTAACCATTGGGAGAATTCTTTAGACATGAATTCACATCCCCTATCTGTCATGATTTGTTTTATTTTGATATTGTGTTGTGTTTCTATGCGTTTGTAAAATTCTTTAAATTTTTGAAAGGTTTCATCTTTGTGTTTTAATGTATAAACAAATCCATAGCGGCTATAATCGTCTACTATTGTCAAGAAGTAACGTTTTCTATAAGTGATTGATGGAGTTAATGGACCAACTAAGTCCATGTGTACTAAATCAAAAATTTTGTTAGTTGATCTAGTAGATTTTCTTGGCCTGGGACTAGTTTTTAGTTTTGTAGATTTACATACTGAGCATTCCAAATAGTTTTCACAATTTTTTATTTTAACACCTTCTGCGTGTTCAGTCATTTTTTGTACTACAGGAAAACTGGCATGTCCTAACTTCCTATGTAAGATGTGAGCACATTCATCATGAATTGGCTTACCTATTTTTGGTTTTTTTTCATTGTGTGCATCTATGTGATCATGAGATATTTTACATTCATCATTATCACTGTTGCTAATATTTTCATCATCTACTTCAATACAATCTCCCATATTTGAATCAATGTTATGCAGCCATTTTTCCTTTGTTATCAGATAAGGTAGGCCTCCTTTAATCATCACAGTGCCTATATTTATTTTATTCTTCTCTAAAGTCGCTTTTCCTTTTGAAAAAACAATGTTAATGTCAGAATCTCTACTTAGTTTTATGGCACTTAGTATCTTATGAGGTATTTCAGGTATTAACAATACCCCCTCTATTTTTCCTAGACCAGGCAGGGTTACATTCCCTCTACCTAATACTTGAACCTTTTCTTGGTTAGCTACCTTTATTACAAATTTATCTTCTGTAAATGAAGACAATATATTTTTGTTGTTAGTGGTGTGATTAGTTGCTCCAGAATCAATAAGCCAATTATTGTTCTCATTTTGCTGTATGTTAGTGTTGTCTTGTTTATTTAACCCATTCAGTGAGCCAGATTTTCTATCCTTTGAATTATCTCTGCCCCCTCTATTCTCTTTGTAATTTGGTGGGCTTCTATATCTATGTCTATCTATGGAAGACTGTCTATAATTGTATTTGTCTCTATATTCTGACCTATGTCTTTCCTTTGAAATTTTGGGGCAATCTCTTCTATTGTGTTCCCTGGATCCACAATTGTGACATTTAAATGTTTCATTATATTTTTCTTGGAAAGCTACTTTCCTATATGGTTTGTGTTCTGTGTGATTGTTAGAACGATTTCTTCTTGAATTGTCTTCTGCTATCAATTTATTGGATAGACTTTCTATGGATAAGTATCCTAGATTGATTGTGTCTAAATGTGACATAAAATTGTCCCATGATGGATCAAGTGAGTTGATAATAACACTTTTCATTGTTTGGTCTGAAATCACCTCCCCCCTCAAATGCAGCTCAGCTCTTATTTTGTTTAAAGATATTAAATGCTCACTTATGGAAACCCCTGGTTTTATCCTAGATGAAAAGAAGTCTTTAGACATCCTTGTGGTGGTAGCTACACTATCACTGTGAAACAAATTAAACATGCATTGAATAATTTCTGAAACAGTCAGATTTGGCTTAATGCTGTGATACATTGCAGGAGACACACTAGATATTATTAAGAAAAATGCTCTATGGTGTAAACAATCTATTTTTAGAGTCCAAGGTCTTTTTGGGGGACTAGTGATAAAAAATAGTAAGCTTTCCTTCATAAAGACAACCTGGAGCTGTTGATACCATTCTTGCAAGTTAATGCCATCAACCCTTAGCTTCGGGAAGTCACTGGGTAAATTTCCGACATTATTGGGTCCATTACTTACAACCTGAGGTAGTCCGTGGTCTCGTAAATGCAGAAAATTGCAAAACGGCGTGGGGATGCTCGCAACGAGTCTGCGCGGTCTTCCCGTCAGTTCATGTCTTCCCGGGCCGTCTGCGTAGTCTTGCGCATGCGCGTTGTCCATTTCTTCTTTGGAGTCGTCGTGGAAGGTTCTCCCCATTGCGGCTCGCTCGTTCTGCTCCTCCTCGGACGAATCGGTCTCTGGTTCGATTTTGGGAGTCCTGACGACGGCGGCTGTTCTTCCTCTTCTTTTGAGGGCGTTGGTGCTTGCTTCGGTCTGTGGCGTAGGGCGGTATCGGCAAGGCTCTCTGGGTTCGGGCGTCAGCGCTCTCGCAGTCAGGATGGGAGCGGGCAGGTCTTGAGGCATTGGCTTGCTCGCTCGCTTCTTCGTTAGCTTTTTAGTAATTTTTAGTTTTGGCCCAAATGCGGCAAAAAGCGTTTTCATTGCTGATTTTATTTGGTAGTTTGTTGAATCACCTTCACTTTCTGATTCTGATTCTTCTGAGGTGTTTGAATCTTCTTTTTCATTTTCGTTGTCTGGTAATGTTTTTCGCGCCAGAAATTTTGAATTGAGCTTTTTGATTGGCTCTGCTTCGCTCATCTTGGAGGCCTGTTGAAACCAAGATGGCTGCCATTCAAAATTTCGCGCGGGATCACTGTTTTTCTTCTTCGCAATGATTTTCTCTGCAGTCATATCACTCACTATTTTTGGGTCTTTAGACTTTTCATTAGTGATGTTTTTCTCTCTCGCTGCTCCGCTGTTCTTCAGCATATCTTGGAGGTTCGCGATGAGGCTTTCATCATTCTTCTGGCTCTTTAATAATTTTAATATCTCTGACCTGAGTTCGTTATTCTCTATCTCGATTTCCTCCTGGTCATCATTTTCATCTATTATTTCTTCGTCTTCAGTGGTGTATTCTTCGGATTCTCTCGAAATTGCGTTTGTGGATTCGTTGATTATTTCTTGTTCTGTTTCCATTTCTTTGCTGTAGGCCCTGGTGTTGGGCCTATCTTTCTTAGACATTTTTAAGTTTTTATTGAGTCAATTAACCATCCTCTGCTACCAGCTTGTTGCAATATTTTCAGGATCAGACTCAATAAGATTAGTAAGAGTTAAAGGTTTAAATATATTTTCTTTTATTTACAATAGGCATTCTATATTCACTGAATATTCACAGATAGAAGCGAGGAAAAGGGTGCATGTAGCTCCTTATATATACAATGGGTGGAGCTATATGTGGGAGTGGTGAATTATGAATACATTAAGAAGTGGAGAATAAGTTAACCCCTGATACCCCGTTCATATACTATTTACACATTAGAGAATAAGGCATTTACATCTGACAGTGAGTGTCAGATGTAAATGCCTTATTCTCCAATGTGTAAATAATGTATATATGGAACATCAGAGGTTAACTTATTCTTTGGACTTTAATGTATTCATAACTTACCACTCCCATTCCTAGCTCCACCCCTTGTATATATAAGGAGCCACCCTCACCATTCTCGTCGCTTCTACCTTGAATATTCAGTGAATATAGAATGCCTATCATAATTAAAAAGAAATATATTTAAAGCTCTAACTCCTATTATCTTTATTGAGTCTGATCCTGAAAATATTGCAACAAGCTGGTAGCAGAGGATGGTTAATTGACTCAATAAGTAATTAAAAATGTCCAAGAAAGATAGGCCCAACACCAGGGCCTACAGCAAAGAAATAGAAACTGATCAAGAGATGATCAACGAATCCACCAATGCGATTTCGAGAGAATCCGAAGAATACACCACTGAAGAAGAAGAACTAATGAGTGAAAATAATGACCAGAAAGAAATCGAAATAGAAAATAACGAACTCAGGTCAGAGATATTAAAGATACTAAAAAGCCAAAAGAATGATGAAAGTCTCATCGCGGACCTCCAGGAGATGCTGAAGAACAGCGGAGCAGCGAGAGAGAAAAACGTCATTAAAGAAAAACCCAAAGATCAAAAAATCGTAAGTGAGATGACTACTGAGAAAATAGTTGTTAAAAAGAAAAGATGTGATCCCGCGCGAAATTTTGAATGGCAGCCATCTTGGTTTCAACGAACTTCAAAAGAGAATGGAGCAGAGCCAATCAAAACGCTCAGTTCAAAATTTCTGGCGCGAAAAACACTATCAGACGAAGAAAGTGAGAAAGAAGTCTCAAACTCTTCAGATGATCCAAAATCAGAAAGTGAAGACGATTTAACAAAATCTCAAGTAAAATCAGCAATGAAAACGCTTTTTGCTGCTTTTGGGCCAAGACTGAAAATTACCAAGACATCTACGAAGAAGCAAGAAATCAAACCGGCGACTCAAGACCTGCACGCTCCCATCCTGACTTCGAAAGCGACGACGCCCGAGCCCAGAGAGCCATGCCGATTTCGCCCTACACCACAGACAAAATCGAATACCAACGCACACAAAAAGAAGAAAAGAACCGTCACCACCACCAGAACCCCAAAAACCGAGCCAGAGACCGACTCATCTGAGGAGGAGCGGATCGAGAGAGCTGAAAGGGAGAGAACCTTCCACGACGCCACCAAAGAAGAAATGAGCAACGCGCATGTGCGAAACTACGTAGACGACCCAGAAGGAATTGAACTGGCCAGAGAACCGCGCAGACTCATTGCAAGCATCCCAATGCCGTTCTGTAATTTCCTGCACTTGAGAGATCACGGACTGCCCCAGGTTGTAAGTAATGGACAGAATGATGTAGGTAACTTACCCAGTGACTTCCCAAAACTTAGAATTGATGGCATTAATTTACAAGAGTGGTATCAACAGCTTCAGGTTATTTTCATGAAAGAAAATTTACTATTCTTTATAACTAGCCCTCCAAGAAGACCTTGGACTTTAAAAATAGATTGTTTACATCATAGAGCATTTTTCATAATAATATCTAGCGTGTCTCCTGCAATGTATCATAGCATCAAACCAAACCTAACTGTATCAGAAATAATTCAATGCATGTTTAATCTATTTCACAGCGATAGCGTAGCTACAACCACAAGAATGTCTAAGGATTTCTTTTCCTCTAGAGTAAAACCAGGGGTTTCTATAAGTGAGCATTTGATAAATCTAAACAAAATAAGAGCTGAGCTACAATTGAGGGGGGAAGTGATTTCAGATCAAACAATGAAAAGTGTTATTATCAATTCACTTGATCCATCATGGGATAGCTTTATGTCACACTTAGATACCACTAATTTGGGATATTTATCCATAGAAAGTCTATCTAACAAATTGATAGCAGAAGACAATTCAAGAAAAAATCGATCCAGTAACCAAACAGACCACAAACCTTTTAGGAAAGTAGTCTTTCAAGATAAACATAATGAGGCCTTTAGATGCTACAATTGTGGATCCAGGGAACATAGTAGAAGAGACTGCCCCAAAGTCTCAAGAGAGAGACATAGACCAGAATATAGGAGCAAATATAATTACAGACAATCTTCCACAGATAGACACAAATATAGAAGCCCACCAAATTACAAAGAAGGTAGAGGGGGTAGAGAAAATTCAAAAGAGAGGAAATCTGGGTCACTGAATGGGCTAAATAAACAAGACAGCACCAGAACACAGCAGGATGAGAATAACAATTGGCTTATTGATTCTGGTGCAACAAATCACACCACCAACAACAAAAGTATATTATCTTCATTTATAGAAGATAAGTTTGTGATAAAGGTAGCTAATCAAGAAAAGGTTCAAGTACTAGGCAAAGGAAATGTGACCTTGCCTGGTCTAGGGAAAATAGAGGGGGTATTATTAATCCCAGAAATACCTCACAACATACTAAGTGCCATAAAATTAAGCAGAGAATCTGATATCAATATAGTTTTCTCAAAGGGGAAAGCAACTATAGAAAAGAACAAAACAAATGTAGGTACTGTAATGATAAAAGGAGGTCTACCCTATCTGATAACTAAAGAAAGATGTTTACATAACATTGATTCAAATATGGAAGATTGTATTGAAGCAGATGATGAAAATGTCAGTAACAGTGACAATGATGAGTGTAGAATAACTCATGATCACAAAAATACATACAAGGAAAAGAAACCAAAAATAGGTAAACCAATTCATGATGAGTGTGCTCACATCTTACACAGGAAATTAGGACATGCAAGCTTTCCTGTAGTACAAAAAATGACTGAATACGCAGAAGGTGTCAAAATAAAAAATTGTGAAAATTATTTGGAATGCTCAGTATGTAAGTCCACCAAACTAAAAACCAGTCCCAGACCAAAAAAATCTAACAGATCAACTAACAATATTTTTGATTTGGTACATATGGACTTAGTTGGTCCATTAAGTCCCTCAATTACCTATAGAAAACGTTACTTCCTAACAATAGTGGATGACTACAGCCGATATGGTTTTGTTTACACATTAAAGCACAAGGATGAAACATTTCAGAAATTTAAGGAATTCTACAAACGTATAGAAACACAACATAATATCAGAATAAAGCAAATTATGACAGATAGGGGATGTGAGTTCATGTCTAAAGAATTCTCCCAATGGTTAAAGGATAGAGGAATGTTACATTTCACGTCCAATCCTTTTTCTGCATTTCAAAATGGAGTTGCAGAGAGGAAAAATTCCACACTACAAACCATGATTAGGTGCACATTAGAGGATGCTGGTTTAGGCAAACAATTTTGGTCAGAGGCATTACATTATTCGAATTACACTCAAAATAGAACCTGGTCCAGTATTGTGAATAAGACACCATATGAGGTGATGTACAATAGAAAACCCAAATTATCACACATGCACATATTTGGAGTCACTGCAGACGTACACATACCTAAACAATTGAGGAGAAAGGGAGAAAACGTATCCAGGAGATTAAGATTCATGGGATACGAAACTGGAACCAAAGGGTACAGATTTATTGATAGTAATAACAAATTTATAGTATCCAGAACAGCTGTGTTCCATGAACAGGCCAATTGGTCAAAATTGCACCTTAATGAAATATTTCCTAATAAATGTAAAGATACGATATCTTGCGAGGAAGGAACAACAGAAAATCAAAATATTAACAAAAGTAAGAACAAAACCAAAACTTGGACTAATAGTCAGCATAAAATAAAGACAGACACATTAACAAAAAAGGAAGCTAGATATTTGCATGATAACCATAGCAAGCCTGAAAGAACTATTAGAAACAATAGAAACCAAATACCAAATAAATACAAAGATTACATAATGCATATGAATGGAGAACAAATAACACCTAATACATATGAAGAAGTATTGAAACTTCCACATGAAGAAAGAGAAAAATGGGAACTAGCTATGGAAAAAGAGATGGAAAGTTTACAAGGATTAAATGTATTCACACCTGCGATCGCACCTAAGGATAAAACAATTATAGGTACCAGGTGGATTTATAAAATTAAGAACTTAGAAGGAGGCAATACCTTATACAAGGCTAGACTAGTTGCACAAGGCTATGCACAAAAATATCCAGAAGACTATACTGATACATATTCACCCACAGTGAGAACAGAGAGTGTCAAAACAGCCCTTGTAGTAGCATCTGCACTCAATCTGGACGTATTCCAATATGACATACAGACCGCATACTTACATGCAAAATTAGATAAGGAAATATATGTAAGAGCACCACACAGTCAATACACTAATAAGAACGAAATTTGGTTATTAAATAAGAGTCTGTACGGATTAAAGCAATCCGGCAAAAGATGGTACGATTGCTTGGTAAAAGTACTTAAGACCATGGATTTCAACGCCACCACTGCTGATAACTGTTTCTTTGTAAAAAAGAGTAATGATCATATTGAATTTGTATTAATTTACGTGGACGATATTTTATACATTGGAAAGCATAAAGAGAGCAGGGAAATCTTTGTAAATAAGTTAAATGAACACTTCTCACTGAAATCTCTGGGTAAAGTGAATAAATACCTTGGTGTGCAAATTAACAAAACTAAAAGGGGATTCAAACTTACACAGAAAGATAAAATCATCGAACTCCTAAACAAATGTAACTTAAATAATGCTAAAACCTGTGACACCCCTATGCAAACTGATTTTCTTAGAAACACTGATGAATCTTCTCCTGAGTTTAAAGACAACACATTTTACAGATCAGTTATAGGTTCACTCCTTTATATATCTAATTGGACTAGGCCAGATATTGCATTACCTCTCAATCTATTGTCAAGATATGTTAGTAAACCAACCTTGTATCATTGGGAAGCTGTCAAAAGAATTCTAAGATATCTGAAGGGTACATTAGATTTTTGTTTAATGTTGGAACCCAATAATGACAGAGAACCAAAAATTACTTGTTATGCTGATGCAGATTGGGCTGGTGATACATCATGCAGAAAGAGTACTTCTGGTTATGTTTTTCTATTGAATGATTGTCCAGTTTACTGGTATACTGGTAAACAAGAACTAGTAGCCACTTCTACTACAGAAGCGGAATATGTTTGTTTGTCCAAAGCTGCAAATAACCTTGTATGGTTCAATGATCTGATCACTGATGTTTGGAAGAAACCCACCTTACCATTTATTATGCATGAAGACAATAAAGCGGCCATTGAAATATCCAGATCCGATGCAATTGGACAAAGGTCCAGGCATATTGATATAAAGTTTAAGCATGTGAGACAACTGTCTCAAGACGGATTCATTAAAGCAATACATTGCGATACTTCTGAACAATTAGCTGACATATTAACAAAACCCTTACCTTCTAAACAACACAAATATTTAACTTCTAAATTATATGTATTATATTGTCCTGAATCAGAATGTAATTGGTGTTGTGTAACGAACCGGCATTTAGAGGGGGATTTGTCAGATGTAAATGCCTTATTCTCCAATGTGTAAATAATGTATATATGGAACATCAGAGGTTAACTTATTCTTTGGACTTTAATGTATTCATAACTTACCACTCCCATTCCTAGCTCCACCCCTTGTATATATAAGGAGCCACCCTCACCATTCTCGTCGCTTCTACCTTGAATATTCAGTGAATATAGAATGCCTATCATAATTAAAAAGAAATATATTTAAAGCTCTAACTCCTATTATCTTTATTGAGTCTGATCCTGAAAATATTGCAACAGTGAGGTTAGCCAGATCTGACCTTCCAAGATCTGGCAATCCCTAGTTTTGGGTGAAATTCTATAAAGTCAGTTGTGCAATGTCATTGAAAGAGTGTTTGCAGCCTTGTGTTTGCAGTGTTTGCACCAAGAGTGTTTTTACTTGCAGTTAGAGAATGTAGTTTTCTGCTTCAAATTAATTGTTATGTTAATTATGCAGTAAGGTTTTTGACACCTCCCAAACTGTGAAGCCTGTGCTGGCTCTCCTCTCCCCAGAAATGAAGATTTTTCTCTAGCCTGCCTCTTTTGTAGTCAGTATTTTTAACAACCTCATTAGTGAGGATTTCTCCTCTTTGAAGAAAGCAAGCCTTACTGCAGAGCATCTGGAGCAAGTGGAGAGTTAGAGCTGCAGATCACAGGGATGCCATCTGCAACAGCTCTGGAGCACATTGCAACTGCTGCTAGCAAATATTTTACTGCTCTTGGTTTTCTCCGCTTCTGGGGAGGTCCTAAATTAAGTGGAAAGTCAACAGATTAAGCTTTCTTCAATGTTGCATAATGGGTTGGAACCAAATGTAGTTGTATAGTGAGTAAATCTGTTGCAATCGACAGGGATAATCTTAGTTACATCAATTCCAGTTAAATTACTTCAAGTACAGTACAATCAATTCCATACTTCTACACCCACTTTCAATGGGTAATTCAATGGGACTTTTGAGTAGACATTTAGAATTGTTCCTCAATTTGATGGAACTGGCTGAGCATTTGAAGGGCCTGGCAGAAAATTGGTGAAAAATACAGAAGTTCTTTGATAGAAGGACATTGTCAGTTTTGGAAGTAGAAATTGACTCAATCCATGTGTCATGCCAAACAATGATTTGTTTAACTACTATTATGGAATATAGCAGCTTGCTGGGCTCATAAACAGGTGCCAAAGCACATGGCATAGCAGACAAGCCTTTTCGGTCAGTTCCCAATTTTTAAAAAAATTATGCAGAAGTGAATGCAGTAGTATTTCTTTTTCATAAGCAGTTATACAGCACAGCATGCTAAGTATTTTTTAAAAAATGTTATAATCAAAAGGGTCCAGAATTTTGGACTACAGACAGACAGACAGACAGACACAGACACAGACACAGACACAGACACACAGACACACACTTTCTTAGATTTATATCCCATCTTTTGTACAGGAGGTCAAGAGAGCATCTGCTCCTTTCTCCAAGTCTTTCCCACAACTATCACCTTGTGAAAAAGGTTGTGCTAAGTGAGAATGGCTGACCAGGGAGCTTCTGTGGCTGAAAGTAGATTAGATCCTGTGTCTCCCTGAGGAGACATCTCCACCATTATACAACAATGGCTGTATTATAGCAATAGCACTTCCTTTTATATGCTTCTTAGTGCTTTACAGCCCTCCCTAAGCAGTTTACAGAGTCAGCATATTGCCCCCAACAATCCGGGTCCTCATTTTACCAACTTCGGAAGGATGGAAGGCTGAGTCAACCTTGAGTCAGTGAAAATTGAACTGCCAAACTGCAGGCAGCCGGCAGTCAGCAGAAATAGCCTGCAGTACTGCATTCTAACCACTGCGCCACTATGGCTCTGGAGTTATATCTATGGAAAGTCATTTAAAATTCCCTAGAATTTACTTTTGAATGATCATGCATACCATTATCTATTAAACTCTCCTAAATGGAGCCACGAATAGGTGTACATTGACTTATGATGACTTGCAATGATTAGCTATTATCTTAGATACAGTAGTAGTCTTTCCTAACAATGCTTGAAGAAGCCAACTTCTAGTTGCAACCAAGTCCTCTTACTTTCCAAAATGCTACTATTTTAGCCACAGTATCATTTCTGTTCCCTGCTCTATTTATACTCTGCTTCTACTGGAATGAAAAAAGGGACATCAAGGCAGTAGGGGGCAACCACAGCTGATATGAGAGGCAAATTGTTCCAATAGATGAGTATTGTCCATTTACATGTTCTATGAAAACATCAATTATCTTCTTAGTTGCACTTATGCTATTTGCCGTCTGCAGTTAAGATGAGTAAGCTTTCAGGTAAGGTTATTGAAAGGCTCTCCAACAGTAAAGCAATGGCAGTGGGTTTTTTTATTTTTTTTATTTTTTTTTATTTCGAATTTATATACCGCACCTTCTCCCGAGGGACTCAGGGCGGTGTACAGCCAGATAAAAATATACAATACAAACATTAAAAAACAATTAAAAGGATATATATTAATTTGGCCCCAGTTTAAAATAACAAACCAATTAAGAATTAAAAAATATTAAAAAAAATATGTTAAGCCAGCCCGGCTTGCTGAAAAAAGAAAGTTTTAAGGGCACGGTGGAAGGCACCGAGGTCTTGGATTATCCTTATCTCTGGGGGCAGCTGATTCCAGAGGGTAGGTGCCCCCATAGAGAAGGCCTTCCCCTTGGGGGTCACCAGCCTACATTGTTTGGCTGATGGCACCCCAAGGAGGCCCTCTCTGTGGGAGCGCACAGGTCGGTGGGAGGTCATCGGTAGCAGCAGGCGGTCTTGAAGATAACTAGGTCCCCCTGGCTACAGCCGTCAGATGTTCCTCCAAGGACAGCTGCGTTTCCAAGAGGACTCCCAGATTGCGCGCCCTCTCCACAGGGGCCAAAGACTTGCCCCCGATAGTCAGTGATGGAGTCAACTGACTATATCGGGATTCCGGGAACCACAGCCACTCAGTCTTGGAAGGGTTGAGCTTGAGCCTGTTCCTCCCCATCCAGATCCGCACAGCCTCCAGGCACTGGGACATCACTTCAAGGGCATCGTTGGGGCGGCCTGGGATGGAGATGTACAGCTGGGTGTCATCAGCGTACTGATGGTAGTTCACTCCAAAGCCACAGATGATCTCACCCAGCAGCTTCACATAAAAGTTGAACAGAAGGGGCAAGAGGACTGACCCCTGAGGCACTTCACAGATGAGAGGCCTCGAGGTCGACCTCTGCCCCCCTGCCAACACGAACTGTGACCGGTCTGAGAGAAAGGAGGAGAACCACCGTAATACGGTGCCCCCCATCCCCAACTCCTCCAACCGGTGCAGCATGATACCATGGTCGATGGTATCAAAAGCCGCTGAGAGATCTAACAGGGCTAGGCCAGAGGAGCAACCCTTGTCCCGCGCCCTCCAGAGATCATCTACCAACGCGACCAATGCCGTTTCCGTCCTGTGCCCAGGCCTGAAAGCTGACTGGAACAGATCTAGATAAGATGTTTCCTCCAGGAATTGTGGAAACTGTCGCGCGACCACACTCTCAACAACCTTTGCCACAAAGCGAAGGTTGGAGACAGGACGGTAATTGGTTAATACTGCCGGGTCCAGGGAAGGCTTCTTGAGGAGAGGCCTCACCACCACCTCTTTCAAGGCAGTGGGGAAGTAACCCTCACTCAACGAAGCATTGATAATTCCCTGGAGCCAGCCTCATGTAACCTCCCGGGAAGCCAGTACTAACCAGGAGGGACACGGGTCCAGTAAACATGTGGCCACACTAAGTCTCCCCAGAATCCTGTCCATGTCATCAGGACTCACAGAGTCAAACTCTTCCCAGATAACGTTCTCAGGACTGTTCCTCGTCACCCTGCCTGAATCTACCCAGTCAGAGTCCAAATCCCCCCGGATCTGAGCGATTTTGTCATACAGGTATCATCCGAAATCCTCAGCCCTGCCCTCCAGGGGTTTGATTTAGCGAGCCCATCCAACTCTAGTTTTAATGCTTCTTCCTGAACTAGAAATATTGCGGGATCTAGGTATCTACTAACTGTCTTTTATGGCTCTTTTTCACCATTCAATGGAGTCGTGTTTTTTCTGAGACACAGTCTGCTTCTTCCCACTTCATCTGAGGTAACAGAAGGATAAGAGGCATTGTATTGTGCTCCTCTGAGGCAAGGTTTTTATATTAGGATGACTTTGGAAGAATTAGAGCATGCCATTAATCTATGAAACATTGCAGCATAACAATTTGGAAGATGACTTCAGACCACCAGAGAAATAATGTTGGTAAGGAACATGACTTGAGAGCAAACGATTTCATCCCCTCACCATTAAAGACTTAGATCTCATGCTGAACAACTTGTTTAGAACAAGCTTTATTGCATTCTGGCTGACAGGTTGAGCTGGAAGAAACTGGAGAATTTTGAAGGAAGAAACATTCCAACGCTTTGAATGCTGATGTACTACTTTATATTGGCCATGGGGTGACCTTGCTTCCCCTAAATTGCATCTGTACCAGGGGTGAAATCCAAATTTTTTCCCTACCGGTTCTGTGGGCGTGGCTTGGTGAGCGTGGCAGGGGAAGGATACTGCAAAATCTCCATTCCCACCCCACTCCAGGGGATGGATACTGCAAAATCCCCATTCCCACTCCACTCCTGGGGGAAGGATATTGCAAAATCTCCATTCCCACCCTACTCTGGGGCCAGCCAGAGGTGGCATTTGCTGGTTCTCTGAACTACTCAAAATTTCCGCTACCGGTTCTCCAGAACCTGTTAGAACCTGCTGGATTTCACCCCTGATCTGTACCCTAGTTACAGTTGGCATTCTAGGAAGATTGTCCTTGAGTATTTTTAAGAGAATTTTTTTTTTTTTACTGTAAACATCTATTTTGTCGCAAACGGCTATCTTCAGGCAATTTTTTGCAAACGTGAAGGATGTTTGTATCAGTGATAGGTGCAAAGAGATAGGAAGACAACCCACTGAATGATGTATATCTACATGCTTTACAAGTGAACATACAGTTTTGGTAAGAAATATGCCCAGTTGTGTGAAAATCAATGCTGAAGAAAAAGGATATCACAATGCAAAGCATCAAAATAAGATAGACTTGTTATTTTGCCAACCCAGTTATAAAGAGTTTGTAACATGCACCTAGCAAATTATTTGTGGGTGATTCATTGAATATAACAGGTCCTAGTTTGTTTTTCTATTAATATAACTTTAATGACATAGGTAGACATTGACGTGCAATTAATTTAGCCTAATTGCATATAAATGTCTACCTATGCCATTAAAGAATCAGAGATAAGGCTGAACAGCCGATCAGAAATATATCAGAAATATATATTTATGTATATTTCTGATATGTATATTTCTGATATGTATATATCAGAAATGTATACATCAGAAATGTATCAGAAATATATGCAGCTGTTACTTAATATAACATTTCATTTCATTTTTAAACACAATGTATAAAAAGTCCACTCCATGACTTGTTGAGGTCAGCAGCAAAATACTTACTTCTGTTGATCTGATCAAAATTAAAATCCAGATGGTCCATCATTATGGGACCACGGGGGAGGGGGGGAGGGAATCTAAATTTAATCAAATTATCTAAAAATTCATTTAACTGTATAAAGTGATAGAAACTAGTATTAATTAAATCATGCCACTAAATGCTCTTCATTTTGATGGACAAGATCATTTAGGTCTGCCTTCCTCAACCTGTCATTCTTTCTATGTGCTGCCAAGTGAAATTTTCAGACAATCTCTGCACATCTGGGTAACACCAGGTTGGACAAGGTTGATTTAAGGCATTATTTTTCCAGCACCAGTTCCTGTACTTTGCATGAATCCGAATTAAAAAGTGCATATAGAATATGCTTCAGTGTCATCTAATAGTATATAATTCTATGAGTATAATTGTATATGTGTAGTAGCATAAAGAAGCAGTTGAATGAAGTAATTGCTAGAGCGTCACTGTTCAATGTGGAAGACCAGGATTCAAATCCTGTCTGATACCTACCTTACCTGTAGAAGACAGTGGTAAAATTCACTTGTTATTCAGAGAAAGTGTAGACATTATCTGTGTAACGCTTTGGCTAAACCATGCTGTAATAATGTCATGTTTGTTTTTATTTCCCATTGTGTAAACATACAACTTTATAAGTGAACATGCTTCTCTCCAGCCAGGAAGGTATCGCTTCTGAAGGCAAGAAGAATGATCAGAACTATGACATGAAATTCTGATATCTACCAAAGTGCTTTTGAAGTAGAAGCTATGGTTTGGGCACTTGCATGATCTGCAGGGAGTTGCAAAACAATTATAGGAAACATTATATAATAAATTCAGAGTAAGCCATTCCTAAGCAATTTTACCCTATTTAGTTGCAATGTCAGAACTGAACCTTAAGTAGCAGTTATTAAAACTAGAGTCTACAGAAGGTCTGTATGATCCCCAAACAGGACAGGGAAAAATGTTAATTCTTCCTCCACCATCTTTAAAAAATAGCAGGAAATTATTCTAGTGGGTTACACTTAAATAGTAATGTTTTCCACACTGGTGGGCAGAATAGTCCTGTTCCTTTTTGCACATTCATTTTTTCCAATTACTCACTAAGAATCTTCCTTCTCTTCCTTGATCTCTTTCTCTTCAGGTGGCCAATCTCCTACGGCTGTTCCAGATCCCTCAGATCAGTTATGCTTCCACCAGTGCCAAACTGAGTGACAAGTCTCGCTATGATTACTTTGCTCGCACTGTCCCACCAGACTTCTACCAGGCCAAAGCTATGTCTGAGATCCTGCGCTTCTTCAACTGGACCTACGTCTCCACCGTGGCCTCTGAAGGAGACTATGGAGAAACAGGCATTGAAGCTTTTGAACAACAGGCTCGGGCCCGCAACATCTGCATTGCAACTTCTGAGAAAGTGGGACGCTCTATGAACAAGAAGACTTTTGATGGGGTGATTAAGGCACTGATGCAAAAACCCAGTGCAAGAGTGGTAGTGCTATTCACCCGAAGTGAAGATGCTCGGGAACTGCTAGCAGCTGCTCAAAGGATTAATGTGTCCTTCACCTGGGTGGCCAGTGATGGTTGGGGAGCTCTGGAGAGTGTAGTGGCTGGCAGTGAGCCAATTGCTGATGGTGCTATCACTATTGAACTGGCATCCTACCCAATACAGGAATTTGCGGTGTACTTCCAAAACCTCAACCTCCACAACAACAGCCGAAATCCATGGTTCCAGGAGTTCTGGGAACACAAGTTCCAGTGTAGTTTCCACAGCCAGAACTGCAGTCACTTCTCCTTGAAGTCAGGGCAGTTTGAGCAGGAATCCAAGATCATGTTTGTGGTCAATGCAGTCTATGCGATGGCCCATGCCCTTCATAACATGCATCAAGCACTCTGCCCCAATGCCACCAAGCTCTGTGATTCCATGAAGCCGGTGAATGGAAAGCGGTTCTACAAGGATTTCATGCTCAACGTAACTTTTGATGGTAAGCCAAAGTAATGATTTGATATAGAATGTTGTGGGGAGGAATAAAGAACATGAAGAACAAACAGACAAAGATCAGGGTATGGAGAACAGAACTGGAGCCTCAGATTAAGACGAACAGTACAATCTCAGGGCAGAGTATGGCAGAAATATCCTGAAAGGTAGAGTTTTCTATATGACCACAAACTGTCTGATCAGAAGCGGGTTCCAAATCCTGTCGTTACTGTTTCGCTTGTGCGCGGGCTCATGCGCGGGGCAGTTCTGCGCATGTGCAGAAGCTTCTGCACATGCGCAGAAGTGTCCGGGCAGGTAGGCGGAGCCTCCCACCCCCGCCACTACTGGTTTGCCCAATCCGGTGCAAACCAGTAGCAACCCACCACTGTGGTTACCAGAAATATTCCTTTGTGAATTGCTCTAACATTATTAATTGAAAAAAAAATCTCTCATTGATTGAATGTTGCCATCAAGTGAAAAAGTCTCACTCTTGTTCTCTTGGGCATGACAGCTGCTAGTTTAGCATGCTTGTACAAATGGAACAAAACTGTAGTTTTCTCAGGCCAGGAGATTTGACTGCCTGGAATTTGAGTTTCCATAAGTTCTGCTGATATTTTACAGTGAAAGCAAGATAGTTGCACACAGGGGAATTCTGAAAGTTGAAGTCCACACATCTTAAAGTTGCCACATTTGAAAAGCACTAATTTCAGCAGCCATGTCTTCTAGAAAGCTTCAGTGGCTGTTTTAAAGGTTGTTTCTTCCATGTGTGAGGGAGACATACAAAACTGCTTCACTGACAATCCAACAGAAGTGTTGTCTATATATAAAACTACCCAAAACTGCATATGAAGCAGCAAGCCTTCCAGAGGATGTAGCTGCTTGAATGTTTCAAGGAGGGAGGTGTTGTTTGTACTAACATGCTTTGAAAAAATGCCACTTCTAATGTACAGCATTTTGGATACATTAAAAGATTATTTATTATGTTCTGGCTGCTCTGCAGTGATTCCAAAGATAGCCTTCCCAATCCTCATGCCCTTCAGATATTTTGGACTTCAGCTCCATGTCTAATTCAGTTTTTAAGATTTCTGCACAGATTATATTGCTATCAACTTTGTTGAGAATATGCAAGTAAATTATGTACATTGGGGGTGATAAGCATCTCTCTGTGATGAAGTAGTTTATATCCATACAAAAATGACGAGGAATAGAACTTCTCTTTTTAAATAGCAAAGTGGCAAAAGTATAACAGAACCAATTTGGGGAAAAAGTTTCCATGTGGACAGCTCAGTTTTGTAATCATGCTATTTCTTTCTCATTTGAATCCAATTTTCCAATTCCACTTCACAGCTCCATTTCGACCACCACTAGACACCAAAAGTATGGTTCGATTTGACCAATGTGGAGATGGAATTGGTCGTTACAATATTTTCAACTACCAGAGAGCCAATGGGAGATATCGCTATCAGAAGGTAGGCTACTGGGCAGAAGGACTCCTTCTGAACACCAGCCTCATTCCATGGGTGAAGACCTCCATTCCTGTTTCCCAGTGCAGTGACCCCTGCAAGAAGAATGAAATGAAGAGCATGCAACCAGGAGACATGTGCTGTTGGATATGTATCCCATGCCAGCCATATGAATTTCTGCTGGATGAATTTACTTGCAGAGATTGTGGCCTTGGCTATTGGCCCAATATGACTTTAAATGGATGCTATGAACTACCCCAAGAGTATATTCACTGGAAGGATGTCTGGGCTATTGGGCCAGTCACAATTTCTTGCCTTGGTTTCATGTCCACTCTATTTGTTTTGGGGGTCTTTGTTAGGAATAATGACACTCCCATTGTGAAAGCATCAGGCCGAGAACTATGCTACATCCTGCTGACTGGAGTGTTGATGTGCTACAGCATGACATTTATCTTCATTGCCAAGCCTTCCACTGTGGTCTGTACTCTGCGGCGCCTAGGGTTGGGCACTTCCTTTGCTGTTTGCTACTCTGCCCTCTTGACCAAGACAAACCGCATTGCAAGGATTTTCAGTGGAGTCAAAGAAGGCGTGCAGCGTCCACGGTTCATAAGCCCCACCTCCCAAGTGGTCATCTGCCTGGCTCTTATTTCATGCCAGCTCATTATTGTCATTATCTGGCTCATGGTGGAGATTCCAGGCACACGAAAGGAGACTGAGTCTGACAAAAGGTATATTGTCATCCTCAAGTGCAACAACCGAGACTCCAGTATGCTAATTTCACTCACCTACAATGTCCTCTTGATCGTGTTGTGTACAGTCTATGCCTTCAAGACCAGGAAATGTCCAGAAAACTTCAATGAGGCCAAGTTCATTGGATTCACCATGTATACCACATGCATCATTTGGCTAGCCTTCCTGCCCATCTTCTATGTTACCTCCAGCGATTACCGCGTAAGTTAGCTCTTGCTGGGAATAAAATAAAAAAGGTATCTTTAACATACAGCAGGCAGCTTCAGAGAATCTTTTCCAGATTCAGTCCAGATGTCCTGGGATACAATTTCCACTGATGGAGTTTGGACTAGGAGGGGGAAAATTGAAGTTCTAGTCTACTCTTAGCTACAGGAGATCACTGGTGACTTTGGGCCAGTTATTCTCTTTCAATCAAAGAGCCACCCTCATTAGATGATTGATGTGGGGAAACATAGGAGGAGGGAATGCTACGTATGCCACTTGGAGCTCCTGAATGAAAGGTGGGACATAACACTAATAAACATAATCGATCAGAACTTATGAATTGTTCCATAAGTAATCTTTTTTTTATTTGACATATGTCAACTTTTATCCCTCTCTCCCGATACTAGGAAATTTTTGTTAATCTGTTCAAGGAACAACTAACAGACCCACTCATTAATTAATTAATTAATTAATTCATTCATTCATTCATTCATTCATTCATTCATTCCACAGCATGCATCAATAAGAAAATAAAGACAGCAAAAAGAGTAAAGAGTCAAATTTAAGTTGAAGGTGCTAGCAACATTATCTGTGAGGCTTATTTGTGAGCAAACATTCCAAGAAGATCTTGGATCTGGGAAAGAGGTTTGCTGCATAATTAGCACTACAGTAGCTAAAATGTGACAAGTATCTTCTGTGTTAATTCTGTTATTAATTAATTGCAGAAAGCCAATGCTGCAGCATTCCAGGCCTTGAGTAGGCAAACAGCCAAGGTCTTCGGTCGCATATCTGTATTACAGGCTTGCACAAGACACAAATATCCCAGCAGTCGTGCTTTCCCTTATCAGTCTACGTCTAGGAATTTCTGGAACAGAACTTGACAAGGAGTGTCACACTATACCCTCAATTTAGTTGTCACTGTAATAGTCATAAGCTGTTTTTCACCATATCAGATTAAAAGACTCATACTTTTTTTTTCTTTCTTTCCATTTTTGAAGCATCTTTTCTCTATGGAAAGAATACATAAAAGTCTCCAGGGTTTCTCCACACTTGATATACTTAACTGTGAGTTAGTTTCTGGAATATCCTTAGATAATAAAAGCTCAGGTGGGGATGGAGGAACCTGTAGCTCTTTATTGTTAAGAGCATAAGAACTATCCAAAAAGTACCAATGGGGCTTGTGTAATTGCATCCTGGATAGCGCAACAAGAACCAGAACAACAATAGAGAACCACAACAATAGAGCTATTTATTCATCAGCATGTTGCACTTTGGGGAGCGCAAACCTAAGAACGTGCTTCACCAAATATAGTGAGACACAAGGTTTTTTTTAAGACACAGAATTTTGCTGCACTCAGAGTTTAGGGGTCCCAGATGAATGTACAGTGGTAGCAGTGGGACAAAATGAATTTTCCACATCCCTGTGTGTACATATTATATCCGTGGGCCAGAGAAATGATTGCTATTGCTAAGCAAGAAATAGCAGTGTATTGCAGCCTTCTGATTGACAGGGCAATTGGAACTCCTCCTGGAGTGGATGCTTGACTTAATTGCACCCCCTTCCACTTCAGGCATCCAGTCATGGCAATATCCTGGCATCATTAGATGGAAAAACAGAATTGCTAGCCCAGTGATGGCAAACCTTTTCAGCACCGAGTGCCTAAACTGGAACACGCATGCATGCATGTGCGTGCACCGGAGCGCCGGAAACCCAAAGATCAGCTGGCCGGTGCACATGCGCATGTGCATGCATGCCAGTCAGCTGGTCTTTGCGCACGCCAGGGCACTGGAAACCCAAAGACCAGCCGGCCGGTGCATGCATGCCTACTTTTTGGGCGTTTGTCAGGCTGTTTTTTGGGCCATTTTCAGGCCATTTTTCGGGCGGTTTGGGTGGTTTTCCGGCACTCCGGCACCCACAAAGACCAGCTGGCCAGCGCACATGTATCAGCGGGATACCAGAAGAACAGCTGGCGATGGCACATGTGCCCACAGAGAGGGCTCTGCATGCCACCTCTGGCACATGTGCCATAGGTTCACCATCACATTGCTAGCCCATCACCAGGAGGAATTTGGAAAGCAACTAAGGGTTTCCCCTGTTAGCAAGCACAGAAACATGGGTTAATGCTAGCCATTTAGTCTCTGCCTCTCTCTTGTGAAAAGGAATACATTTAGGAGTTGACAAGAAAGGTGGGACAAAGCAACTCAATTGATAGGCTGACAAACAAGAACGGCTTTGCTGACCATCTTCTTGCTTAGTCATTGGCCCAAAGGGTGAATGCTTAATGGGCTGGTGACCCTCTGGGAAGATGAATGTGCCTGTCCTCACAGCATCTTGGTGTCTGAGCAGAACTGAAAGTAAACAAAAGAGCTAGAATCAACTTTGGGTACATTGAAATTAGATTTGGGAGAATTGAGAGTTGGAAAAGCTGGTTACTTAGAAAAGCCCCTGGTGTTCTTGGGGGAGGAAATATAATAAAAGAGGTCATTTTAAAGGCATTATTCTTATAACAAAATTATTGTAGTTCAAGTAATTTGGGAGCCATGGACCCACACTGTTTTCATAATTATATAATTGCATAAGAAGAACCTCACAGTTTTGGTCAGAAATAGCAGGCTCTCATCGTGTTCAAATTATCCATAATTGAGTAATTAGAAACTGAGAAATAATTACTTTTTGAACCTTAGGGCAATTTTCAAAATAAGCATTTCTAGACCTCACCTTCAATTACCCGGTCTCTTTGAACCTTGTAGCCATCATGTTTCTTTCTTTAGAGAAACAGCAACCCCTTTTGCCCATCAAAAAGCAAAAAAAAAAAGACAAAATGCTAGGGCTTTTTCAGGTGATCCTTTTTAATATCTGAGAGTTCGGGAACTGAAAATAGAGCTGCCATTAATGCAAGGATCTTATGGCTCACCTTGTGGGAGACGCTTCTGCAGGACCTAAAGATCACAATCTGCTTGTGGGACATTGAGCTGGATTGCTATTGAAAAGTTCGCTCAGTGCTTCTTCCTGTTTCATACTGGAAATCTTTAAACGACAAGTGTGAGAGGCTTCAAAAGGAATGGCCATATAATGAGTTTTCTGGTTGCATTACTCTTGTTTTAACTGGACAACTGGCATAGCTCGTGTTAGCTTGTTTGCCTTTGGGTATTAAGTATTTTAAATGAACATGTGCTCATTCAAATTAAGCACCATCTTAAGTTTCCTTAAGAGTGGGTAATTTAATTCCAAATAATGCTTGAGAAGGGGCGGGTGTTCTGTCTGCTTGTAGATGGTCCCCTAATACATTTGAATTCTGCTGCCTAATTGGAGTTGCAGGTTCTTGTATCATGTTTTTGTCACTTAAAGTTGTTGGTTAACAATCCTCTGTGTTTGTGGGAGGGTTTGCTCTGGGAGGAAGTTTGCAGAAGATGAGTTTATTAGCAAATTCTAATTTACTAAAGACTGAGCATGTGTTATTTCCGTAAGGGCCTGTGAGAGCCTTATTAAAAAGGCAAAGACTGCTTTATTGCCAGTTGGATTTATGTAGCTCAGATATAATAAATATATGATAGTTGAAAAACTGCAGCTGCTGCTTTAAGGAGCCAAGCTATTGAAGTGACTCTTAAAGTAGTAAGAATTTCTTTTTGTCAGATTTATGAGGAAACCTGAAAAGTTTTCACTGCTATAGCCAAGATTGGGAGATGCTGTTCTTGTGCTATCTAGATGATTTTTCCGTAACTTTTTTTGGAGAGAGTCTACTATTTAGGAATCTCAGCAGCGAAGCTTCCTCTAAAACAGGAGTGTCAAACTCGATTTCATTGAGGGCCACATCAGGGTTGTGTTTGACCTCGGGGCCAGGGTGGGCGTGGCCATGATGGGTATGGCCAGGGTAGGTGTGGCCAGCTTGATGTCACTCATGTCAGGGGTGTCTGTGGTGGCCCGATTGCTCTGCCGGCGAAAATGGGCTCCCGAGCTCTGTCTTCAGTGCAAGGGCCTCCTGCCGCCCTCTGCATGCAGCCCCCCGAGCTTCGTATTCACTGGCAGTGAGCGGCGGGAGGCAGTCGCAGCTGAAAACAGAGCCTGGGAGGGCCGCACACTGCCCTCCCAAGCTCTGTTTTCACTGGCAGAGGCACTGAGGGCCAGTCCTTTGCTGTTTCTAGGGCAGCCCCATGAGCCAGATCAAAACACCCCGGATCCCATCCCTGGCCCTTGAGTTTGACACCCCTGCTCTAAAATAATCAGAGATAGATATTTTTCCCACATGAAATGGGAGATCTTCACATTGGGATCTCATCTGACTAAAGGAGAAATCAGACTAGCAACTTCAGAGTTTTTAATCCCACTCTACAAATCAGTATCAGCAGCTGAAGATCTGGGTTGCTAGTGTGGAGCCAGGATTATGAAGTTGCTATTATAATACTAATATCATTTGCAGTTATGACAAAGCTACCCAATCCCACAAAATGCAATCTGAAAGAATTGTTGTGGTTGTAAGGATTTATTGAAGAAACGTAATGATTGTCATTACGTAGCTGGAGATGTTGGTGCGCTGTTACTCCATGTAGCATACTGAAATAGCTCAGAAGCAGCAGAACCTGTTGGGAGATAAAATTAATACATCTCTGCACATAGATGTGAGCCAGTGGTGGGTTGCTATAGATTCACTCCAGTTCAGGCGAACTGGTAGCAGTGGTGGCGGGCTCCGCCCCCCTGCCCGGATGATTCTGTGCATGCGTAGAAGTGTCGCGTGCATGAGTGAGCATGCGCGCACCCACAAGCTAACCAGTAGCGACGGGATTTGCAACCCACTACTGATGTGAGCATACATTTTTCACCCAGCCCATCCATTTCATCCTGCTAAGAGGGCTGACTGAGAAAATTCCCTCACAAGCCGTGAGAAGAAGGGTTTGGAAACAAGCCTTGGTAGCAAGCTCCTCAATCTGATTTAGCCTGGCCCTTACTCCATATTAGAATGGTGGCTTCCTGCTAACCTTCCAGAAGGCTGCTCTGAAAAAAATAAGAAGGAACTGAATGATACTGTTGAGACCACTTTGATGTAATGATTAAATTCACTGGACTAGGAGCAGGGTGACCTGAGTTCTAGACTTTCCTTAAGCATGGAAGCCAGCTGAGGGTCTTTGAGCCAGCCACTCCCTCAGCCCTAATCTGGGAATTTAAAAACATCTTGGAAGAAGATCCTGGCAAACCACTTGGGAAAATGTTGCCAAGGAAACTGCATGGATCTGTATTAATACCTTCTGATGACTTTTAATTGCTTGGAATGTAAATTGCCTAAAATCTGAGAGGGGACATGAAATGTAGAGGTAAGTACCTAAACAAGTTTTTTTTAAATCCTTGAAGAGGAACCACGTTTAACATTTGTAATAGATTGGATTCACATATCATTCTAAAAACTTGGCTTAGTTTAATCATAAATTGCTAAATAAGTCACAGTTGCTGGCTGTAATGTACTACAATGAATTATAAACCAGACTTTCAGAGAGCACTGAAGCAAAAATAGGACTTCCATAAGAGGGCTGCAAAAATCCTTTGTTGCCATCTAGTTGTCAATCAAATGGTTGCAGCTTAGATACAAGAGCTTAGACAAAAAACACATAAATCACACAAAAGCAAACTAGGAGCATAGATGAGGAGCAAAGTTTTGGATGTTTTCAGGGGAAATTAAACAATAGCTGGTGCTGGGAGATAAATTCTTAGGTTTATGGCTTCCTGAATGAGTTTAGACTTCTATGGAACAAACAGGGAAAAATTCCTAGAATAAGTTAAAGGATGCAAAATATCGAGATGATGAATTAATCTCTGAAAGGCAAAGTTACTCCTGGTTATTTTTCTTCCAAGACTTTAGTTTCTTGACTATTCTATCTAGTCTATCTAGATAGAAAGCAGTCTCCACATTTTCAGGGTTTCCACAATATTTCCTCATGTAGAGCTAACTCACTGTTGGGTTAAAGTAGAAGATACATACTATAGTTACAAACTTTAAACGAAGTACCGACGATTAACTAGAAGGATTTACAAGTATAAAAGTAATTGTGGCTGAGTTTTTTTTTCTCAATACATTCATTTCATATTGCTAAAACTAGCTTTCCTTTTTACCTCCTAATCGGTAAGGCTATTGTGAAAATACATTAATTCTTTATTGACTGAAGAAGTTAAAAATAATTTATTTGTATATTCCTGAAGACAGCCACGGGTCTCCTGAGCCTTTCTCATAATATTTTTTTATTTCATATTTCACACTCTGTTGCATTAAAATCCATTTATATGTTGTGGGAACTGACTTCTGACAACATGGCAAATGCACTGATTGAGTGCAAAAAAAAAAAAAGGATTGCTTAATTTCTGAGATGAGTCTCTTTCACCACATTGTATAAATCTCAGCTAGTCTTTCTTACACTTTAACCACCCACTTCTTTCCGTGTATTTTTATGCATTCATTTTGACATTTAAGCAGCAACCTAACAATAGTTTAATTCTTCCAATCTTAAATTAGATTAGAATTGGATTATTGAACTGGGACATCATATTGGTCGAGCTCAGAGAAGTATTTGGACAGCTGTGGGCCTATCTTAATGTCTGGCTAGACAAGGAAAATAATTCAGAATAGACACAGCTGTATTGGGCACATGAACAGCACTGGGTGTTCTATTTTTTCCTGAAATTTGGGGATAGGGTTGTTATATTTTCTAATTTTTAAACTGGTGTTAAGCTTCTTACTGGAGTTTCCATGTAGCTTTATCAATTGCTGTTTGAGAAGACACTGGATCCCAAAATCCATATGTAGCTTTGAAGAATGTTACACAGCAATCTATTTATTATTTATTTATTTATTATTTAAATTTCTATACCGCCCTTCTCCTTTCGGACTCAGGGCGGTGAACAGCCAAAATAAAACATTTATACATAAAGTACGATTAAAAATAGATTTAAAATAATTAAATTTGGCCCATAGTTTAAAATTTATCAATTTAAAATCCATATCAAAATTTGAAATCAATCATAAAATCATAAAATCAAGAGAGATCGGCTAACTGAAAGAGATGAGTTTTTAGGGCCTGACGAAAAGTCCAGAGGTCGGAGATCACTCGTATCTCTGGGGGTAGATTGTTCCAAAGGGTAGGTGCCACCACAGAGAAGGCTCTCCTCCTGGGGGTCGCCAGCCGGCATTGTCTAGCCGACGGCACCCTGAGGAGGCCCTCTCTGTGGGAGCGAACTGGCCGGTGGGAGGCTATTGGTGGCAGAAGGCGGTCCCGTAAGTACCCTGGCCCTAAGCCATGGAGCGCTTTAAAGGTGATCACCAACACCTTGAAGCGCACCCGGAAGTCCACCGGAAGCCAATGCAGCTCGCGCAGGAGAGGAGTCACATGGGAGCGCCCCGTCGCTCCCATAATCCCCCGCGCAGCCGCATTCTGCACCAGTTGGAGCCTCCGGGTGTACCCCAAGGGGAGCCCCATGTAGAGAGCGTTACAATAGTCCAGACGAGAGGTGACGAGTGCTTGAGTGACTGTGCGTAGGGAGTCCCGATCCAGAAAGGGGCGCAACTGGCGTATCAGGCGAACCTGATAAAGAGCCCCCCTGGCCACGGCCGTCATATGCCCTTCTAAAGACAGCCGTGCATCCAGGAGGACGCCCAAGTTGTGGGCCCTTTCCATGGGGGCCAGTGATTCGCCCCCAATAACCAGCGATGGCATCAGCTGGCTATACCGGGACGCCGGCAGCCACAGCCACTCTGTCTTGGAAGGGTTGAGTCGAAGCCTGTTTCTCCCCATCCAGACCCGCACGGCCTCCAGGCACTGGGACATCACTTCCAAGGCATCGTTGGGATGGTCTGGGGGGAGATGTACAGCTGAGTATCATCAGCGTACTGATGGAACTCCACCCCAAAACCACGGATGATCTCACCCAGTGGCTTCACATAAATGTTGAACAGGAGGGGCGAGAGGACCGACCCTTGTGGCACCCCACAAACAAGGCGCCTCGGGGTCGACCGCTGCCCCCCTGTCAACACGGATTGCGACCGGTCGGAGAGATAGGAGGAGAACCACCGCAAAACGGTGCCCCCCACTCCCAGTCTCTCCAGCCGGCGCAACATGATACCATGGTCGATGGTATCAAAAGCCACTGAGAGGTCTAACAGGACCAGGATAGAGGAGTAACCCCTATCCCGAGCCCTCCAGAGGTCATCCACCAACGCGACCAATGCCGTTTCCATGCTGTACCCAGGTCTGAAGCCAGACTGGAGCAGATCCAAATAGACAGCTTCATCCAGGTACTGTGGAAGCTGTCACGCCACCACACTCTCAACAACCTTCGCAATAAAGCGAAGGTTGGAGACTGGACGATAGTTAGCCAAAACAGCCGGATCCAGGGATGGCTTCTTGAGGAGAGGCCTCACCAATCTAACAGTAGAAATAGTAATAGGGCGATTGCATGATGGAATATCCATCACATCCATCAATGGTCAGCTTGTGAAGATTAAGGTGGGAGGCACAGGACATTGTTTTCCTTCTTCCCCTTTCTCCGCTTCCGCTAGGAGGGAATTAACTCTGCCTACATCAATATTCAGGGCTATTTGGGAGGTATGGAGGGGAGGGATAAGGGAGAGTCCTGGGTAACTTTCCCAGAATGCCATATTTCAACTCTTGGGTCTGATGGAAAGTCTTGCAAAATTTTCTCCTGCAAATCTGGGCAATTCCAGCATCTTGCCCACAAGGACTCATTCCCTACCAGCAGAGGTGCACCCCTACTGCCTCCAGGAACTCCTTCAGCCATTTGCTCAGGAGCTCCAGAATCCCTTTCTTAGTTGATTCCTCTATGAGGCCTCTTAGCCATGTCTGCCACAAGTTTGTTCTTCTCTAAGAAAAGAAAAAAAGACATTAAAATGTTAGAACCTCCTTTCCTTTTGTGCAAGCACAGGGCTATAGCAATGTGGCTATTCATCCATTCCCAGAACTTCCCACAGATATCTTAATCCCCCCCATACCTATGACACAGTTTGCTCTCATTTCAAGTGGACCTAAAAGCATTTTGAGATACAAGGAAGCTCCATACCTTGTTCATGGTAGGGAGACAGCAAGTTGGTGGGCTATAAATGTCCTTCAGGCTGCCCAAAGATTATCGTTGTTGTTGGGATTGGGCTATACATGAACATTTCATCACAAAGCGGACCAGTGGATTATTACATCTGGATAGTTAAAGTGCTCATAGATCCATCCCTGTTTTTTATGTCCTTGCTTTATGCTTCAGGTTTGCTGGATTGGTTTGCTTCTTTCTTTTCCCCTTTACAGGTTCAGACCACGACGATGTGCATCTCAGTTAGCCTAAGTGGCACAGTAGTTCTTGGCTGCCTCTTTACTCCCAAGCTGCATATCATTCTGTTCCAGCCCCAGAAAAACGTAGCCAGCCATCGCGTTTCCACCAACCGATTCAGTGTGACAGCTGCAGGCTCCAGCCACTCGCAGGGTGAGTGTGTGAGAGAGTCCTTATAAGCAATGATCCCCACCTTATATTTATCTGCAGTGTGACTGAGAGCAAAGGTTTTCCTTACTCGGTGCACTCAGTGGATAAGTTTGTCTGCAGCAGCAACTTATTCTCACTATCGCATGGCTGAATTGTCTTTAATATACTGTGTCTTAAACAACTGGGAGTTCATGTAGATGTTAGCATAGAGCAAAGTGCACCACTCTGAAAAGCAACAACTGTTCCTGGGAAATTACAAAAATAACTGCTGATAGTTGTTGGTTTTGTCACCCGTGGCTACATTTACACATAATGCAAAACTATAAATCTGGTAGGATGAAGACAAATTGCAGTACTTATCCTTCTCCTCTGAAGAATGATTTTCTTTTCTTTTTTTCAGTTTTGACCAACCCAGCTGGCCTTGATCTCTGATGAAATGAGGCTTAAGTGTGCTGGGTGGAAATCATAGTTCAAAAAGCTGACCTGTTTTCACTAATTGTAGTTAGAGTAATCATAGTTTTGGATTTGGACATAATGTGGAAGTTTCCAGTCTCCCTCTGTTAACTGTGATGGAGACAAAGTGATCATTTGTGCATCTGCAGTTTATGCCAGTTTAAAGTCAATAAAACAATGTCAGCCAATCAGCCTTGCTCCAATCGAACATCACCAGTTCGATTGGAGCAACACAAAAATCATCAATCACGCTACCACCAGCCACGCTTGTGAGTTCATTGAAGGCTGGCACTTCCATCAACATTGGCCTACAACCAGCCTACAAACCTTTCAGTATCCAAATCATCTGCACAGCCAACCAGAGATAGCACCGACCCCCAACTAACCCATGCAATTCCCCCTCAACCAGCAGTTCGCCTCCCAATGTCCCTGACCTGATGTAACCTCCCTATCACAAGACCCGTCACAAGACTCTTCACTGATGACTCACACCCAACCTATCACAAGACCCTCACTTGACACACTCACACCTGAAGCCCCTATAAACAGAAGAACACTGACATCCCCTAAATTCCTCTGAAGATGTTACCTAGCCTGGTAATGAAACGTTACCCTAACCCTCACCCTAACCAACCCACAAGCTTGGAGAACGAACCTTCACCCTCAGTATCAACCAATGTTGCTAAGGAAGTTTGTTAAATGTCTTACCTGATAAAGTGATTCCATTTTCCCACAAACTAGTCTACTGACAACTCTCTTTGCATTTGAATATAATATAACAATTAATATACTATATGCTTTATATCAGTGGTGAAATCCGAACCGGTTTGCTACCAGTTCACTGGCCGCACATGCGCACTGCGTGCCCATGTGCAATGTGCACCAAACGCGTGCTCTGTGCACATGCACACATAGTACATGCCAAAAGGAGGCTTGGGAAGGTAAGTAGAACAGCAAGGGGGGATCAGCTGTGGCACGTGATTTAGCTTTCCTAGAAAGCAGAATTTCCTGCTTTCTAGCAAAGCTAAACCCCACTGTACAGCTGATCGCTGGAAATACCGGTTCGGAAGAATCGGTAGCTTTTTTAAACTACCGGTTTGCCTGAACCAGTAGCTTTTTTTTTACTACTGGTTCGCCCAAATCGGTAGTTTTTATCACTACCGGTTCTCTTGAACTGGAGTGAACCGGTAGCATTTCACCCCTGCTTTATATAAAGCTTAGCCACCATAGAAAAAGCCTGAAAAGAACCAGGATGAAGGAGGGTATATAAAGGATGAAGAAGGAGGATCTGTGACATTGGTTTTTTTTTCTTAATCAAAACAGCTAAGCTAAAACCATCAACTAATGGTGTTAATTTTGTGTCATCATCTTGTCCTCTCTTGAGTCGCTATTCTGGGCTCTTCTCTGAATGTGAAATCATGTCAAAAGATTTCACAGAACAATTGATCTGTGAAAATAATCAGCAAAAGAAGAAACTACACAAAGATGAAAACTAGTTATTTTGTCACAGAATTTGTCTTTTATGTCTTCTGGACATAAAATGAAGACCCATCTTTGTAAGCCATTTGAATTCAGTGATGCAGGCCACTTAATTAGATATTGTGTTATCTACAGTAACTTGTTTTCCCAGTAAATATGTCCTGGCAAAACAGTTAACTTAGGACTCTTTTCAGAGTCATAGAATGATAATATAAGGAGAGTAACAATAGCCTGCATTGTGAGAAACTAAATCTCTTTGTTAGGAAACACTCCTAGCACACTTTCTTAACAATGTTTGGCCAACATATTGTTCTTGTTGTTACACTGTCTATTCACCCAATTTGTATCCCAGCCTTTAGACTGGGTATTTGGGTTCCAACCAAAAGCCTAGGAACCTTGGAGGCATCTTTGTGGCACGGAGGAACTTCCAAGCAAGGTAGGATTCCCCCATCCCCAAAGATATTGGTGTTCAAGTCCAGTAAATTTCCAAATATTTGGAGAATCCCATTGTTAAGGCTTCAAAAGCTCTGATTCCTATGGTATTAAAGCTGACCTTTTCTTCCAAACCCTTTCAACTGCAATTTGCAAATCCCGTGTTTTGTTACTTTTTCCATGTGTTTTTTTGTCAATTGAACTATTGGCTAATATTGCGACATCTATGGACCACACTTTTCTCAATAATAATAATAATAATAATAATAATAATAATAATAATAATAATAATAATAATAATAATAATATCTACTCTGATTATGTTTCCAGTGTCTATAGTTTGCATTTTAAATTCCTACCATTATTAGTGAATATAGTGTTTGTAGTTTTCAAGATGCTCTCCTGTCTTCTCCAGCAGTATCTCACTATTTTGGCACTGCTGCTCTCATTCTTTTCCTTTGCCCTTCTTCATCTGCATGAGAAAGCACCATCATCCAATCAGGCTGTTGAACAGAAGAATTGGTGGGCTAGATTAGACCCTGCAGGCACATCAGATAAATATCAGGCTGCTCAAGAGCTTCTGAAGGGCAAAAATAACAGAACATGCCAGCTGTCATTTTGGAAATCAAACTAGATGAACAGGTCAATGTGTAAGAAAATGTACTGGGTAAAATTTCTAGCTCTTTTAAAAATAATGATTAATGAAAAGACCAGTTTCACCCCCTTCCCTGTTTTAAAGTTTGCTTCAACCAATTTCTACTCCTTTTCCATGACTATTTCACATTTTATGTGCTTTGTTTGACAGATTTCTCCAAAGATACACTCTTTTGTCTGTTCCTTTTCTATATATCCCTTTCTATTATGCACGTTTTGGCAATTTTCCTGGATTGATGTCTTTTCATTTGAACAGTTTGCCTACTGTGAACTCTTTTATCAGTGGGGAAGGGGACTGATAATTGGTTGGTTGGTGAATGGTGATGTTTGACACATCGTTAAGCATGAGATTCTTAATTATCGTCCTTTGAAATCTTTTCCCAATTTGTATCTCCCAGGGTCAACTTCTCAATATGTCCCAACAGTCTGCAATGGCCGTGAAGTGGTGGATTCTACAACCTCATCCTTGTGAACACTTGTGCTTGGTGACCATGAGTATTTGTAGCCGTTGTGCTCATCTCCTACAAACAAATGCCTTTTTTTGTTTCTCACTGGGCCTTTTCTTTCCTTAAATGATAACAACAGCAACTAGTTTCCAAGTTCATCTGTTGGTCAAATGTTTTCAAGGCAAAGGAATAGGGACACAAGAAATGGGATCAAAGCTTTATTCTCAAAGACAAAGACCTATGCAGAGAGGCAGGGATATTTCAGCACAGTTTGGGATGGTTTTTTAAAAAAGTAATCCAGTGGCTCCATATTGTAGGACACATAAAGGATTGGTTAAAATGTATAATTTGGGCTACAAGACAGTGATCTAAACTAACATTTTCTGTTTGTATTAATTTTCATCTTTCTTTCTGTTAGACTTCAAATTATGAAGAAACCAAGGAAAATTTGGTTTAACACAAAATTTGGTACAGTGCAAGAGGTGGAAGAGAATCTTGTATTTAAAAACCTGGAGATTCATTGCAGCGTCTTAATTGCATTGAACCAAATTGTTATATTCTTCAGTTTGTTTTACAAACTTAGCACTCAGTGAGAGCTTTCTTTGATGAATAAACGTATGACATAATCTACGAAGGAAAGTAAATGCAGAAATGGAATTTAATACACAGAGCTGGTCAAAACCAGGAAGAAAAGCACTGAAATTGTGTTGT
The DNA here is from genome assembly GCF_059756535.1 of Pantherophis guttatus. Lineage (NCBI taxonomy): Eukaryota > Metazoa > Chordata > Lepidosauria > Squamata > Colubridae > Pantherophis > Pantherophis guttatus. The sequence continues at coordinate 210,867,732 of NC_142064.1, forward strand.
TTTAATAACAATACAGAAGATGCACACTGAAATCTTCTTTGATGGTTGGGTAATACTGTTGGCAATAATAGCGGAATAAGCAAAGGACTAGTTGTATAGACCAATAAAATGGTGCCTGAAAACTTCCATGATGATTCAGGACTGTAGACATTGTTTCAGAGGGGATCCTAATCTCCAGACCTTCCTCTGTTGTATGAAGAGGAAGAAGACCTTGATCTTGTTACTTGAATTATACAGTAGTTAAATATTGAGAGATATAGTGCCAATATAAGACCAATAGTTTCTTTGTGTTCTAATGATTCACAGGAATTCAGTTATGGGAAAATGTAGGATCTTAAGCAAGTAAGAGTTTATCCAAGCTACTTAAGTGAGAAAAAAACTATGGACAAAATACCACAACACCCAGGTGGAAAAAATGAGAACATTCTTCTGTCATGAAAAATATTTCTTCTGCTTGCCTTCGAAGCTAATGTTTCACAAAAACTGTTGGCTGCCTTCTGGGCTGGTTGCTACTCCACAGCTATTGGCTAAAGTTCTTTGCTCTTAGAACTACTGTAGTATGGCAATCATTTCTGTTGATTTCTAAAGGGATGCACAGAACTTCTGGTATCCAAAGGAAGAGGCAACAAGTTATAAAGGAACTTTAGTACTTGCTTTGGGCCAGGAACAGATCTGGGGAAAAAAAGACAAACTTCTCTTTCGGAAGACTCTTGAACCCTTGTCTACATGTAGCCTGTTCTTGGCAACAGCTCTATTATAGCACAATTATTTCTTCTTTTAAGCTGCCGGTGTTGCCAGTGAGCTAAATTAATTAATAGCACATTTTTTTTCTCCATGGAAAAGCCTGCCCAGCCTCTATTTGTCTTCTATGCTTTCCTCATTATATCCCTGCTCGTAGAGTTTCCATTTCAAATCTGTCAGATGCATCAAGGGACAATATTATGCAAGTAGTGAGAAACTGGGTGCTCCAGTTAGTGTCACTCTTTGCAGGATCTGCCAGTATCTATCATTCTTAAGCACCAAAAGGCTTTCTTGAAAGAGCAACTGGGCCACCAAACACCATCACAAACTCTTCCTAACTGTAAGCTGGGGAAGGTTCATCTCTCAAAGATTCCATTTGTCGTCTCTGGGCAAATTTATCTACTTTAGAAATGCTGCTGAAGGGTTTGAAGGGAAACCCTTTACACCTAAGTATATACGGTGCTGAATATTTTGGTGCAAACCACTTCATCAGTTACAATTTACGCCAAGAACCATCTGTGACTGGCTGTTGAGTTAGCATAGTATGTTAGACTAAAAATAACTTTTGCTAATTTATGCCTTGGTGTTTTGTATAAAGCCAATTGATTAGACAGTTCTGTTAACCATAGTTGGTATCTTTGTGCAAGCATAGCCATGGTTTCTTCTAAGCTGCTATGACTGACTGTACAGTTGGTTAATGGACACATTTTACACCATACTGCCTATGAGGGGCACTAAATCCTTCATCACGGCTTGTGAAACCTTCTAAAACTCACTGTCAACAACAGGAAAAGCTTCAGGCTATTCCAAAGTTGGGGGTTGAGGCAAAACGTCTGCAACCAACTTTCACTGAGGCCAGCACAAAGGAAAGAGCAGTTGTTTATAAGTGGGATGTTGGTTTGAATGAGAGAGAAAAAGAAGCCTTTGTTCGGATAGCTGTTTACAGGGAAGAAATCTCAACTGTGAAAAACGGGGTGTGGCGGGCTGCTGACGGTCTTCAGTGCTTCTGGCAAAATTACAATGCAAATGAAATTCTTTGCTAGATTGGGAAAAACAGTCTGTGCTCATCCAGATTTTGAGGAACTTCCATAAACTTTCCAGAGTGGAAAAAAATTGTATAGTTAGAAGCTGGAGCAAGATTTAAATATTCCTTGCACAATCTATAGAAACCTAGCACTTGTGCTAGATTAAAAGGGATAACTTCAATTGTGGCTTTTCTGAGAAAGTTTAGGAATGTGCCAAATTCAAGTGAAATCACAATGGCAGTACAATTTCCTACATTTCTTTGGGCAAGAGTGAATTGGAGGCTTCTGCCCCCTGTGGTTTTGACTTGGGCTTCTTTAATAAGATTTAAAGAATTAAATATCACAATGCTTGCTGTTTTAAGATAATATTTACTCTCATACTAAAGTAACACAAAGAAAGAAGCTATTTCTTACTTTGTGTGCTTTGGTGGTTTTATTACACACCTCTGTTAGTTCTGATGCTCGACAATCATTTGGGATGGAGCTTATGTTTGTGAAATGTTTGAACATCCATTTCCTGGCAGCTGAAGAAAATGAATTCTCGTATTTCTCTATCTCACTATAAAAAATGTTATTATGTCAGTATGTTCTTAAATTTGTTCAGGACAAGAGTAAAGTGTATCAAAGGAATGTGGAAAGGATTTGAGGACTTAGCCACAAGGGAAGCTAACATAAATGTCAAAAGCACAATTTTACTTCTTTAAAGCAATTCTATTTATAAAACCACCGTACTTATTGTATACCACAAGGCTACTAGAACCAGTAGCAATTATTAATGTAAGCCTTACTCATGGTCTAGAATGAGCAGTTCTCCCTGCAGCTCACAGGTGGAGTGAGATAGGGAGGTAGAACTACCTCACAACCAGGAAGACTAACTTTTCCAATATCATTTTAAAAAGCACATACTTTAAATTTTAAACCAAATTAAAAAACTGAACTATATTTTCCATTTCTCAAATGTTCCCCATGTGAACTGCCTGTGGGGATCTGTCTGAAGCATGGCCCCAAAAATGATAAAAACAGCTTATTGGTATCTAAAAGTATTTTTAGGTTGAAATATTTTTCAGCATTATCAGTGCCAGTGTTTGAACTAGGCAAGACAGGGATGATGAATTATCATTGTTGGAGCTTAAGTGTAAAATAATATGGGGTTTTTGTTGTTGTTGATCAGCTGCACAGATAGTATGCCAGTACTAGAGTTCCTCTGCAAGTAAATGATGCTGTGAAGCATTTCTACTATCACAGAGTAGTAGAAATGCTTCATGCTTCATCTGCCAGTCAGTGATAGCAACATGCCTGAACTTTTGTTAGGTGCTGCTCAGCATGATGTAATACAAGCAGACAATTTCCCCCTTTAAAAAAACGTGGCTGCCAAGGGTGCTCCATTAATGCCTTAGGACTGCTACTTGGGTACTCTTCTTTCTGATTCAGTGGGAGGTGTGTCAGGAGTGTCTTCTTCAGCTGGAACCAAACTGTTCAGGCAACTCCAGATTCACTGAAACAAGCAAAGGAGAAGAACTATAATTCTTGGATATATGGTTCTCTTTTATAGGACTCTATTCTGGAACAACTGGAGCAAGTCCAGAGGAGGGTTGCCAAGTTGGTAACTGGTCTGAAAACCGACCCTAGGAAAAATAATTAAAAGGATTTGTGTAGCGATTAAGGAAGATCATTTTGACAAGCTAGGCCAGAGCCATTACCAAAGTGGCAAGGGGAAAAAAACATGGTTTAAGTCCAAAACCAGAAGAAGGTACTGTGTCAGCAACTCAAGGCAGACCCTTTCCTAGTTCACATGAGTATAAAGGGTGGGATGATAAAGCAATCAGACTTGCAAAATTCTGTTACTATAGCCAATATTATTAAAAGTAGTTTAGGCCTCTTTGTGGAATTGATTTCTTGGTTTGGTCTACAGAGTGTGGCTGACAATCTGATAATATTTACCTTACAGCAAAGATGACTGGGGGGGAGGTAGCTGTCTTCAAATAGCTGAAGAGTTGTCACTCTTCCACTGTCCAGAGAGCAGGAGCAGAATCAGTGGAATAAATTACAAAGAAAGTAGGTTCAGGCTAAATACTGAGAGGAATTGCCTGATGTTGCAACCTTTAGCTAGTGGAACAGTCTGCCTAATGAAGTGATGAATTCTTTCACTGAAGATGAAACCAACTTCATGGTCATCTGTCAGAGTAGGGCGTTCTGTCCTGAGCAGAGTTGGACTAAGCAACATCTGAGGTTCCTTTCAACCAGACCATTCTGTAATATCAATCCACTAGCAAGAAACATTAGCAGTTGTTACACAAGGAATATAACTGTGCTTTATAGAATCAACTCTTCTACAACTGGGTACTTCCGTTGTTTCTCAATGGAGGAAAACATTTCCCTTAGCCTGATCTCTAGAAGTAGAGGCCTCTATGATTATGAAAGAAAAAGAATATCCTTAGGTTAGCAGTTTCTTGAGTGATTAATTTGTCTGGGGAAGATAGATTCTGAAGAATCTAAAGGAAAGTTTCATTTGAGTCATAATCAGTACAGCAGTTTAGTGGTGTTGCTATTACTAATGGATGGCACCTTCCTTCTTGCCCTTTTAAAATTGAGTCTCTTGCATAACGCAGCTTGGCTCAAAAGGACTAGATGGATATGTCCATGTTGGTTTATTGGCTTGCCCTTGCCTTCTTTTGCGATATTGTCTGTTTCTCAATCTAGTTTATGGCTCTGGTATCCCGATTCTCTCCCAACCAAAAACTAACCCGGTCTGAAACAGCTTAATTTTTTCAAGAACAGCCAAGTTTGGCTAAGTGTTGTACGTGCTGTGACTGTGAACCTGTGTCTTTAATGGTAAGCCAAAATATCCATTATTATAATGAAGGACAGCCTACAAATTACTAAATTAAGTGAACATTTTTCATATTTCAACATGCTAGAAAAAATGTGTGTCCTGGAATTGGGAAATACCATATTCCTGATAAACACATATGAAAAAAGGCAATAAAACCAAACCAAGATAACATGGAAACCTGAATGGAAAATTCTAAATCTAGTAATTGGAATAGCTACTCTGTGACATTTACCTGCAAATCTGACAAGATAAACACACCAGCCTGGGGGAAGAAAAAAAATGGCTGTTAATGTCCCTTAGCCTCATAGCATGATTCAACTATATATTATAATCTGAAGGATAAGGCCTGTAGTTTTAGTAAATAGAGAAAGTAGAATAGCTTTAACTGTGTACTGCAAATCTCAGTTTGGAAGTTTCAGAACTTAGCTGAAGGACTCCTACTTTTCCATCACTTATAATTCTCTATTTCAGCTGAACACTATTATGTATTCAGTAAAAGGGAGTAAAATGTGCGAGAAAACCCCTAAACTGCTAAAACCTCAATGACAGCCAGGGTAGTCTGGTCCTACTACAATATAGTTGTATTATTACTTGTATAGGTAAAATGCAGAAGAAATGTGAATTTAGGTATTTAGCAAATTTTACCTGAAAGGTGCCAGATTGGGGTGGTTGAACCATCATAAGGGACAACTTGTTGAAATCAACCCTTGACCTAGATATCAACTGATTACCCTGAGCCAAACCTAGTCTCTGGGTTTAATTTGCAAGATAGTTATGAATATAAAAAATGGAGCAGGGCACCTAGGATATATCTCTCTTGTGGAAGATATCTAAAGTAAACATTTCTGATAAAATATACAAGTCTGAAACTATGCCATTCAAACCAATCACTTCTGCAGTTTATCAAATTTTAATTTCTCCCTTCCACAAGGGAGATACTGTATATCCTGGGTGCCCTGCTCCATATTTTTATATTCATAACCATCTTGCAAATTAAACTCAAACTAAGATTGGCTCAGGGTAACCAACTGATATTTAGGTCAAGGGTTGATAGTTCAAGAATGGCTCAATCTCCCCAATTTGATACGCGGGACTACACTCACAATCATCCACACCATCAGGGCCAATATAGTCTCGCTAAAGATGAGAAATGCAGTCAACACATCTGAATGGGACCAATAATTATAGGGACATTTTTGCCAAAGGATAGAATTGTTTGCAGAATATAGGAACGATAGGAATGAAAAAGTGCTCCTGTACAAAACAATAACAAAAGAGAATGTAAGTATTATCTATATTTTAAAAAGTATTATTGTGATGCATATTGTTTTAAAAAAAAAACAGAATTTAAAGTAGACTTTTTGTGATCCAGTTTGTGATTTTTTTGTAATTTATGTAAATAAAGTGCTTTTTTTATTACTGAAGTCTTGAATCATGAGAAGTTCTTACACAGGGTTACCAGTCTTACAGCAAAAGGAAGACAAGCCTTCCTTTTTGCCCCCATGTCTACTCTCCAAAAGTCATAGCCTTAAAATCAAATATTGGCCAAGCATCTCCTTACCAAGTGGGAGTTTACAAGCTCATTGCTTTGTGACCTTAATCACAAATTGTTTAGTACCCTATCTGGTCCCTTGCCTGCTGCCTGAAATTGACAAGACCGTAATTGGTTACAGCACCAAAGTTTTTGCTTCCTAACTAGCTCTAGCACATTTCTGAGACTGAAAACCGGTCTTGCTCTTTTGTTTATTTATTTAAAACATTCATGTAGCCACCCGTCTTATACTGAACTCTAGGTGGCTCCCAATCAACAATTAAAACATCAATAAAACAAAACATGTATTAAAACTGTAAACATTAAAAACCCGGCACAAAATTTATGCTTCCACATGCAGACCTTTGTTAAATCTTCTCGTCCACTTCACCCTATTTCAGCACTTTGGGTGAGATAGACCATTGGCCTAGATATCAACTTAAGACAGGGCTTAAGTGCTTTCCTAGAGGCCTGCTGAAGGGGCCAAGCCAAGGAGAAGGGCTTTGGTGCCAGGTTTTTAATGTTTATGGTTTTAATAGATATATGTATTATTGATATTGTTGTAATTGTTGATTGGGAGCTTCTCTGAGTTCGATATAAAATAAGAAGCTATATAAATGCTTTAAATAAAACAAGCAAATAAAAGACTAGTTCTAATGCTAGAAAAAGTAATTTCATATACATGTAGGCCTAAGTACTTTTTTTTTTGCACTTTTCCACTGTAATTATTGTTGAAGGCGCTAAAAAAATTAAAACAGTGTGTCCTCCCCAGCCTTTGTGTTCTCCTTTCTAATCATCCATGGCAGTCATCAAATACATTTTTCTTACTTCAGGGTTATGCTTCAGGACTGAAGGAAACATAAATCCTAGTGAACAATTATTTGTCTTCTAATAAAATGCATATAATTGTATTATTAATTCCCAAGAAGAGAATATGGAGATCATAAATCACTATGTATTGCCAGAGTAGATTTGAATTGCCAAAGATTCTAGAGCTTGAAACAGATGCCTTACCTGACTCCAGGACTGAAAAAGTCTGACACTATACAGAATGGCTGAGGTAACACAAAATGCTAATCCAAGACCAAAGAAGCCATTTTATGGTTTAGCGCAAAATGTTTCAGTTTCCAGAAGAGCATTAGGAGATTAGTGTGATTGATCCATACAGTGAAATAAAAATGAAAAAAATCAAAATGACCTCTAAGTTCTAGAAACACAAGATAGCTTTAATATATAATATATAAGGTAATCCATGAAATGTGAAATTTGCAGAAAGAAAGTATTAGGAGCCTTCTGACGATTTCTGTGAATTGCCTGCTGTGGTCTTCTTGAGTGGAATAATGCAAATACTATTCTTGGCTTCTTTAATCCTCCACCAACGACCCAACCTGAAATACAACCCAGAAAAAATAAAGTATCTGCTTATGAAACATTCTGTTGGTCAGCTTGAATAGGAAATCTACAAAAGGGCTGAAGGAAACATTTCATATATGCTAGCTGTTATTCTGTAAAATGTACACATTTCAGAAAAAAAAACAACCCCAAAATTATAATAGGACAAACAATAAGACACTGACAAGGCTGGAATTAAAAGCATTAATACAAGGACAGTTCTTTCTTCCGTGTGGTTTCACAGCAGGATTTTATATCTCAATCCCCAAATCTGGAGAAGGCAGTCAATTTCACACCTTTTAACTGTTCTCTATTCTGAATAAAAGCTCAGTTTTGTTTTGATCCTTGCAACAAAAAACCCCAGGATTATCTACAATTTGGTATTAATGCATGAGAGAGCTACCCTTATGATTAGCTAAGTCAGGGTACTAAAGCAAAGGAAGTGACCTCTCTGCCCTGCCCAAATTTCTCCCTGTTTGTGGCAAATGTTTTGCTACAAAAATAAATCCCTATTTGGGAGTTCATCAGCATTTGTTACATAATCACCTGCCGGTGACACTTCCAGAAATAATTTCTATTAAAAGAATTTTTAGCTGAGCCCAAAACTCAATCTATGTTCTCAAAAAACCTTGCGGGAACAGGACACTTTTTAACAGAGTATATTTGACCTTGAATCCGGGAGAGACTATGTGTAAAGGCTGTTTGCCAATGTGAATGGAATCCATGTGCACATACCTGTGTTCCTGTCCGACTCCAGCAACTAGGAAGTTTCCAGAATTTGCAAATTTCAAGCTATTAACAAAACCAATCTGGGGAAAAAAAACCGAGATTTTTTTTTTATGTGGTAATTGTTTTTTCCCCTGCTGTGCTGCTTGGGAAGTTTGGAAGTCCTAATATATTTATAGGGGCCCACACTGGAGGAAGCCTGGTTTCTGCCATTTCTGTCACATTAAATGTTAATCTTTAAGTCTTTGACCTCTACTTGGATAGCGACAGAAAGAGATTTTCGCTTTGCAAAAGCATAAGGAGTCAGTTGAAACTCATAACTGGATCCCAGTTATGAGTTTCTGGAAATTTGAAAAGAGGTCCACATGAAGGTTAAAGATGAGCAAACTTTTCATCTGAGTTACAGGAATGAAGGTCTCCTGCTCCACATCCCATTCGCTGGGAAGCTCATTTTCCAGCTCAGGACCACACTCTGCAGCAACCTGCCACTTATAGGCAACCGCCACTAAAGGGCTGCTGGTGATCTGCAGACACCTATTTTCTGTACCAGGCTAAGTGCTCCTGACTGCCCAAAAGGAAGCCTTTTGGTCTAACTATTGGATTATGCTGCAATATGGATTAGCTTCCATAAGTTATTGAGGAAGAACTCATTTATACACACAACTAATCATTAAAGTAGATTCCTGTAACGTTCAAAACATTTCATCTACACTGTGTAACACTTGGATTCCTTAGGAAGATCCCTAGAACAGTTAAACCTGTGATAGAAGGGGAACAAGCTGAGAGAAAAGTGTAAATAAAACTAACAAGGCAACTCCTGCATAAAGTTCCCAGGTTCAGTCCACCTACAACAACTCCACAGTGCTATTTCCTCTTGCTCCACTTGTTTCTTAAACTAGTTTAATATGAATCTCAAGCTAGAAAAGTTTAAATTGGAAGTTAAGCCCACGGCTCAAAGCAGCTTCCTCACCAAGGGAATCTCAAAGAGGAGCGCCAACTTTCGAAATCCTTCTCCACATTTCCACAATTTCACACCGGCACTGTGGGAACCTGTCAAAAGCAGAGCATATCATGTTTTTAAAATGTCCACATTAAGTTTAAAAAGTCTAGTTCAGTGACACTTTCCTATTTCTTCAAGTGATGTTCTTAAAGAACCTAGAGCTAGAGATCAATGGATAAACCTCAATCTAACTTTTATCCTTCCTAATTTAAGACATTATTGTAATTGTTTCCATTATTTTCTTACCCCGATGAACATAAAATAAGCATGAGGAATTTTAGTATACTGTACACCATTTACAAATAAATGGCACGTAATTCTAAAAAGTCTAGCAGCTATCTATTATTCTAGCTAAAAAGCAAGTAGTCTGGTGTTTCTTAGCCATAATAGAATAGAATTACATGCTCTTTATTTATACTAGGAACATTCGTGTAATCTACACTACTAAGATTTCCTTTCTTCAGATCATCACTCTAGCCATGGACCACACTTCTATGAACTGAGTATGGCTCAGGCCAAAACCATATTTTTAATGTATTTATTTTATTTTATTATTTTATTACCTCCCATGTATTTAATCATTTTCTCTTTCTGATAATTTAAGAATTATAAGACAGCAGTAAATTTTGGAGGCAATCTTGTGGCTACTCTCATGGCTATGGGAAGTGCAAGAATATCTGGTTCTCAGTCTGTGCTTCTGTGATCTGTTTAATAGGAATAACTTACTGACCCAAATTTATAAATCCAAGCATTTATCTAAAACTATTATTATCCTCTGGCATCAAGACCAAGACATTAGAGCCCTGATGGTGCAGCAGTTAGAATGCAGTATTGCAAGGCTAACTCTGCTCACAGCCTGGAGTTCAATCCTGATGGACTTGAGGTTGACTCAGTCTTCCATCCTTCTGAGGTTGGTAAAAGGAAGACCCAGATTGTTGGACGCAAGATGCTGACTCTGTCAACTGAGAGTGCTGTAAAGGACTATGGAATGGTATGTAAGTCTAAGTGCTATTGCTATTGCTATCAGAACTCCAAAAATAAAATCACTGCTTTGGGATACAAGAATGTCTCTAACCAGAGACACATCCTGGCAAAACCTGAAACAGCAAAGTCAGAGTAGTGAACGCCTCTGAATAATTTATGATACCATAAAGTATCTTGGAATGTCCTTGACTGATTGCTGGGAATCAGAAGATTGTTTAAAAAAAATATGGTGACAGGATAATCATGTACATGTCTACTGAGAAGTAAGCTCTCCATAAATAATAGGATGCACTTCAAAGTAGTCATACATATGATTTTTCCTAGAACTGTATAAAGGATTTTAAGCTGAATTGCTGCACTGGTTTTTTATTAACGTCAGGAAAAAGAGCATTATCCGGATTCCTAGCCCCAAAGGCAAGAGGAAAAGGAAGACAAATATCTCTTGTCACCTGTAGCTACGAGGTCACTGTTCAGCAAACCAGCAACTGAAGAGATCCAAAATGGCTGTTCCAGCCCCTGCGTGCCATGAAAACCGTGGGCACGCTTCACTACTGTTAGTGGTTTCTTTTTGGAGAGACCCCAGAGGGCAACTGACCTTGGAAACAAAATCACAATCATTACATATCATGTGGGAATCACTTGATTTTATTTTTACTGAGTTACAGTTTCAAAGTATACTCACCCATCATCTGCACCAGACACCATATGCTCTTCATTGATGAGCTGGATGCAGTCAATCGAACCCCTAATGGGAAAAAGAAAACCATACTTACAGCTAATAAATCAGCAATGCAAATACTCCAGGCTCCTAGTAATCTATCTACACTGTATGCTTCAGAGCATATTTTTTATAACGAAAGACACTCAACTTTTTAACTACATATTGTACAAAAGGTGAAAAATGCAAGATCTCTCAAGCATTCCCTAGATAGAAAGATCTTCCTATTACGGAGATAAAGCATTTGAATAACATCCATTCAGCCAAGAAAAATAATCTTCAACTAGGAGATCTGTAGCATTCTGTAACTTGTTCTGTAACCTCTAGAGTCCTCCATGACTATATTGCAAAACACTGTGCTCCTAGTTTTTAGCAAAAACTAACTTATAAACAAGCCCCAAATATTGGACATGACTGTGCATACTTTAAAAATGATTCAGAAGAGGTTCTTCAGCACATATGCTGAAGCTTTCACACAAGCCTAAAAAAACGCTTCAGCTGCTTTAAAGAGTTGCACTTCTAAATTTTCATTTAAAAAACATACATAGCACTGGAAAAGTTTTAGAAAGTTAATTTCTCACTTGCAAAAAGTGGGCCTGTCCCCATTTCATGAGATACATTTTTTTTTGCGCTGCAAAATATAAAGATTATCTTTCGCCAGAGTGGCCATTTCACGTACTAAAAGTGATTCACATTCGCATAACAGGTCAAAAATCACATGGATCGGAGAAACTGTGAGTCTGTTTGTTGGGAAAGGTTCAACTCAAAAACAGTGCTTTCCTGACCATGCCATTTCCTCTTCTAGTTCTAGTACTTTGCTTCATCTAACTTCAGATCAGATCTCACCCCATTCTTACGATTCCCTCAACCTTCTCAAATAGCTTGGAGGGAGACATAAAATGACTGCAACATGAAGTTAGAAATTCACCCAGTTCCAAGACAGGATTAAAAAGAAGTTTTTTAAAACAGGGGTCTCCAACCTTGTCAGCTTTAAGATTTGTGGACTTCAACTTCCAGAATTCCTCAGCCAGCAAAGCTGGCTATGGAATTCTCGGAGTTGAAGTCCACAAGTTGGACTTCAGGGTTGGACACCTCTGCTTTAAAAGATCTAAAAATTATTTGATCAAATTATTTTTAAAAGATCTAAAGATAATTTGATCAAATAAATTAGAACTACAGCTGACCACAGCCTAATTTCAAAAAATGCATTTAGTTTTGTTTTTTTTTTTTTTTTTTTAATTTTTTTATTGAGTTTTAAACAGAGATATAAAGACAATACAAAAAAAAATACAAAGACATTACAAAGACAAACGAATTCCCACCACCAACCTACCCACACTATATTTTACATATATGTTTTGGTCATCATCAGAATATATATTGCTTTATAAATTAATATATACTTAATACATTGTCAATTCAGATGTTTTAGATTAGAAATAATCTTGCATCTCCTCTTTATTTAGCTGTTTCCGGTTTTATTTTTCCTACCCTATAATCTTTCATCTATATTTGTACTGATTTTCTTTTCCAGCCATTGATACCACTTGTGCCACACAAGATAGAATTCACTTTCTTCTTTATCTTGGAGTTCTAGTGTCAGTTTATCCATTTCGGCACATTCTGTTATCTTTGAGATTAGTTTGTCTTTGGTTGGGAGTTGATCTGATTTCCAATTTTGCGCAAACAGTAACCGTGCTGCTGTCAAAATGTGTATGATGAGGTACTTTGTCTCTTTGTTGTATTGTGTTGTTATCATTCCGAATAAAAAAAATTCTGGGGTGTTTTCTACTTGTTGGTTTATTATTTCTTCAATGATTTCCTTTGTGTCCTTCCAGTATTGTTGGGCCTTTGTACATTTCCACCAGGCATGGTAGTATGTCCCTTTTTTTGTTTTGCACTTCCAACAGCGTGGGGAGGTGTTTGGATATATTTTGGCTAGTCTGGCTGGTGTTAGGTGCCATCTGTAAAACATTTTTATGAGGTTTTCTTTGTAGGGTATGGCTCTTGTCATTTTAATATTCTGTTTCCACAATTTCTCCCAGTTTGCCAGTTGGATGTTGTGCCCTATGTCCTTGGCCCATCTTATCATATTTTCTTTTACTGTTTCTTCCAGTAATTTATATCTAAGTAAGTAGTTATATAATTTGGTTATCATTTTTTGTTGTGGGCCTTGTAAAATCTTATCCAATTCGTTCAAATTATTCGAGATTCCATATTGCTTTTTGTCTGCTATGTATCTTGAGTGTATTTGAGTATAGGGCCACCAATCGATATTTATGCCGGAGTTTTGGAGTTGCTGTCTTGAGACGAGTTCGCCTTCATGATTCAGTAAGTCTTGGTACCTCATCATTTTTCCTATTTCGAGCGTGTTTGGGTATATCAACGCTTCCATCGGGGACCACCATTTTGGTATTTTGGTATAGTGAATTCTCTTAATATCCTGCCAGATCTTGAATAATGAAGCTCGAATTATATGACATTGGAAGTACGTGTGTCTTTTATCCGGTCCGTCCCATAAGAAAGCGTGCCATCCTCTTATTAAGTCAAAGCCTTCTAAATATAAGGTTCTTTTGTTGCCGAGTTCCATCCATTCTTTAATCCAGGTCAATCCCGATGCCTTATAGTAGAGTTCCCAATCTGGTGTTGCTAGGCCTCCTTTGTCCCGTGAATCCTGTAGAGCTTTGATTTTAATTCTGGCCTTCTTTCCCTGCCATATGTAGTTCATTGTTATTTTGTTGAGGTTCTTAAAGAAATCTCTTCCGGGGTGTATTGGTATCACTTGATATAAATATAGTACTCTTGGTAATATATTCGTTTTTATTGAGGCAATTCTGCCCATCAATGAGAGTTGTAATCTACTCCAAATTTCTAAGTCTTTTTTGATTTGTTTTAACAATTTGGTATAATTATCTTCTTTAATTGTAGTTGCTTTTGCTGTCAGCCAAATACCTAGGTATTTTATTTTCTTTACTATTTGAAGTCCTAATTCTTGCTCTAATTTCAACTGTTGTGTTTGGGTCATATTCTTCGTCAATACTTTCGTCTTCTGCTTATTTATTTTGAGGCCCGCAACTTCCCCGTATTCCTCTATCATTGTCATCAACCTGGTTCCAGATCGTATTGGGTTTTCCAATATGAAGATCACATCGTCTGCAAAGGCAAGTAGTTTGTATTCCTCCCCCCGAATCTTAAGGCCTTCCACGTCTTCTTCCTTCCTGATTTCCGTTAGTAAAACCTCCAGTGCGATTATAAATAATAGAGGTGACATGGGGCAACCTTGTCGTACTCCTTTCTGAATGTCGAAAGTTTGTGTCATGTCACCATTTATTGCAATTTTGGCTGTTTGACAGGAATAAATCTTTCTTATCAATTTAAGGAATTTCTCTCCGCAATTCATTAATTCAAGTTGTGATGTAAGAAAGGACCAATTTAAATTATCAAAGGCCTTCTGGGCGTCGAGAGATATTAGAGCTATTTCCTTATCTATTTTCTTATCGTAGTATTCCAGTATATCTATGATCGTTCTCAAGTTATTTTTAATCTGCCTCCTGGGTATGAAGCCGTTTTGGTCTGTATGTATATATTTATGGATTATTGTTTTAAGTCTCTGCGCTAATATTGACATGAATAGTTTGTAGTCTACATTGAGTAATGAGATGGGTCTGTAATTCCTAACTTGGGTCCGGTCTAAATCTTCTTTGTGTATTAACGTAATAATGGTTTCTGTCCATGATTTTGGGATTTCAGCTGTCAATAATGCTGCGTTGAAGACTTGTAGCAGTATTTCGTCTATTTCTTGTTGGGAGTGTTTATAAAATTCAGTAGGAATTCCATCTGGTCCTGGAGTTTTGTTGTTCTTTTGTTTTTTACGAGCTTCAATCAATTCAGTCATTGTTATGGGGCGATTCAAGATCTCTCTATGTTCTTCTTCGAATTGTGTAATGTTCACTTTACTAAGGTATTTTCGAATTTGGTCTTCGGGGACATCTTCCTGCCGATAGAGATTCTGAAAGAATGTTTTGGCTATGTTTTTCTTATCTACGTGTGTGTGGAATAAAGTTCCTGATTCGTCCTGGAGTTGGTGTATAATTCTTTTGTCTGTTTGCTTTTTTAATTTATGGGCTAACCAGCGTCCAGTTTTGTTTGCGTGTTCGAAGTTGGTCTGTTTTGCCATTTTTATTTTTTGTGCCAAATCAGCTTTTGTAGTCAAATTCAATTTATGTTTAGCCAAATTAAGTTTTTGCTGTGCTATCTTATTATTAGGGTGCTGTTGTAATTTAGTTTCTTCTATCTTGATTTCTTCCAATAAGTCATTCCTGATTCTTTGTTTCTCTTTTTTTCTCTTTGCCAGGTATGCAATGGTTAGGCCCCTGATATATGCTTTCGTCGTGTCCCATAGATTTTGTAACGACGTTTGGTCCTTTGTGTTAATTTGGAAAAATATCTTAATCTCTTTTTCCATCATCTGTAGATACTCTTTTTCCTTTATAATACTTGTATCCATTTTCCATCTTTTTTGTTTTCGGGAGCCTTTCCAAATTATTTTGATAGGGTTGTGGTCAGCCCATATGTTAGGCATAATTTCTACGTTGTGTGTTTCTTTACTTAGTTGGGGTGTCATCCAGGCCATATCCAATCTTGACCACGATTGATGTGGGCCAGAAAAGTATGTGTACTGTTTGGTTGTAGTATTTAATTCTCGCCAGGTGTCATGTAGACTCATTTCTTGTACCAAGTTCTTAAATGTTTGTGGCAGTGTCTTCCTTTTGATTTTGTTCTTCCTGTTACTATAGTAGTCTTCTCGTGTGTTGGCAATTGCATTAAAATCTCCGACAATGCAGATATTTTCATAGTCCAGCTCTTTTAATTTGTCATGTAGTTTTTTATAAAAGTCTATTTGGTTTCCATTTGGGGCGTAGATGGCTACTAACAGTATTATTTTTGTTTCCAGTTTTACTTCTATTATTAAGACTCGACCCTCTTTGTCCACATATATCGGCTTTGTTCTTATATGGTCTCTAACATATATTACCACTCCCCTTTTTTTACAGTCGCCTAAGGATGTGTACATTACTCCTAATTTTTTATTTTCGAGTAATTTTTTCTGTTGTTTTTTTATGTGTACCTCTTGTAAGGTGATTATATCTGCTCCTAATTTTTGCAGTTTAGTGAAAATCTGATGTCTTTTGCTTGGTGAATTTAGACCATTTATATTTATAGAGATGAGTTTTAGTTCTTCTTCCATTCCTGGTGTTGTTTATTTGTCTGTTATTTTGAGTTTTGATGTGTTTCTTGTAACTCTTTGTGTGATCCCCGTCATTTCCTCCTTCCCCAGCTTTCCCTTCTTCCGTTCCTTGTCCTCCTTATTTATTGGCTGCTCTTCTTGGTCACTGGGGTTTGAATCTTCTCTGCCTCCTCTGCTCTCCTGTTCTCCTTCATATCCTAAATGTTGGTCTGCGAAGTCCTGGGCTTTTTCTATGGTGTCGATTCGAAATTTTCTTCCTTCCCAAGAAATGAGTACTCCTTCTGGTATAAGCCATCTAAATTTAATCTTGAGTTTATTCAACTGTCGTGTTAAGAAGTTATATTCTCTTCTCCTATCCCTGGCCCTTCTCGGTACTTGTTTTAGCGTTAGAACTTCCCTCCCTTTGTACATGACTGTCTCCTCTCTCATCTTTCGGTATATTTCTTCTTTCATTGTTTTTTTTGTGAATCTGATGTGTACTTCTTTAGGGAGTTTGTTTCTTCTGGCATAGTTTGTGAAGGCCCTGTAAATTTCGTCGATGCCACCTCTTATTTCATCTTTATCCTTATGTGTCACCTCTGCCAAGATTCCAACCATAATTTCACCCAAGTCTTCCTCTCTCTGTTCTTCTATATTTTGAAATCTTAAGTAGAAAGATGCCTTTTCCATTTCAAGAAATGTAAGTGCATCTTCTGTGTCTCGGCTTCTTGTTGCTTGTTGGTTCTCCATCTGTTCCAACCTGGTAGCTGTGGCTTCCGCCTTTTCCTCAACTTTATGGATTCTCTGTTCATTTTCGGTTATATTTTGTTGAATTTTCTCTATTTTTTCATCTATATTTCTAATCTCATCTTTAATTTCCCCTACATCCAATCTCATTTGTTCATGGTTCTTTTTCGTTTCATCATGATTCAGGGTCATCTTATCTTCCATCCTTTTCATTCCCTCCTGAATCATTGCAAGGGCAGCTTGGATATTTTGAATACCTATGTTGGTCTTTTCTTTATCTGTTGTTTCCCCTGTCTTCTGCTGGATCGGGGAAGCCACCAATAGTGTTTGGGTTGGGGGCATTTTCTTGGTTGATTTAATAGTAGTTGGTATGTTTGAGGTTGCCATATCTATTATGCTTATTATTTTTGCCCACAATTTCATAAAATTCTCACGTCTAATGTTTATAACCTGGATGCAGGATTATTTTTACAAGGTTTTTTCAGAGTATTTCTAATTAGTAATACGATATTGGGAAAACAGCAAAAAGGAAGGCGGGGGGGGAAGCAAGAGAAGGGGGGAACAACGGGGAAAAAGTAAGCTTCTAACAATTCATTAATTACCTTATTCTTCAATTACTTACAAAATAAAATGTATTTTATTATAATAGTTCTAAATTAGTATCAATATCAATTTAATTATTATAATTCTATCTAATTATTTAAAATCATTTACTGTATATGAATAAATTAATTAAAGATAATTAAAGATAATATTCTATAATTGTTTAATTAATTTCAAATAGACAAATTAGACAGACTATTTCAGAGAAAAACTAATAAGTTATTAAAGGTTATTTTCCGGGTCTAGTATCTTATAATATATAGTAGAATAGACTTAAATCGAGCTAAGCATATATATATTGTCCATTAATTATAGTCTCTTATCTTTCTTAGTGTTATGTAAACTTATCTTTCTTCCAACCAAATACGGTTCCAAAGGTCTGAGTCACCCTATTCACTTTAATTGTTCCACGATCCAATTTAATCTATAGTCCTCTGTATTCCTGTTGTTAGAATCCAGATCCAATCCCAAGAGTGTAATGTTGTATCCTCTATTTAAGTCCTTATCATCTGGTTCATCAAGTATTAATCAATATTTAAATTGTTCAATCCAAACAGTTCAGTCTCTAGTAGTCAAATAATCAAAGTCAAAGTCCCTCACACTTTGTATCAGTTTTGTATCCTAATCTTCACAAGAAGTATCACTAAAAGATAGTTTGTATAAATCAGTAAAATCCAATACGATCAATTTGTAGAGATCCGTCCAGGCTCCTCTCCTCTCCTCCGATCTCCGGCACTCCACACTGCACACGCTGTCCCCGCTCGCTCCGATGCTGCACGTTCTGTTCTTATTTGTCCAACTCTCTCCACTCAATCCAGTCTCCCACAAGCTTTTCCTCTTTCGAATTATCTAGTTCAATCCACACTGGCAACTCCACATCAGTAAAGTCCAATACGATCAGTTTGTAAAGGTCCGCCCAAGTTCCTCTCCTCTCCTCCGATCTCCAGCTCTCCTCGCTGCACACGCTCTCTCCGCTCACTCCGATGCTGCACGGTCCGTTCTTGTTTTATTTTTTATCCAATTCTCTCCACTCAATCCAGTCCACATTTATAAAATCCAATACTAATATCCAAGTCTTTTTAAATTATTCTCTATTCTCGTCGCAGTATTCATAGGAATTACCTCCTTCCGCTCTTCCACTCTCACTGTACACTCAGCTGTTCGAATTTTTGCGCTGTCACTTTGCTTTCAAAATGGCTCCGTTCCGATCTATCTTCCGTCGCCGCTTATCCTCTTTCTTTTTTCGGGTTTCTCTTCCACCAGCGCTGCTTCTTACTATCAGGTAATTTTTTGGGGTTTTCTAGTTAAGGATCTTCTGTTGATGACCTCTTATAGCTTTCAATCTTCGCTTCCCTCTTATACAGTTATCAGCGCCTCCGGCCAGCCCCGTAAGGCTGGTTTTTCCTCACTCTGGATTAAGGGCTTTATCTTGTACCTTCGGAGAAGTTGCGATCTCCTCCGAGGTCCTAAGATGTTCCCCTTTAAACTATTGATCACTACGAGATCAATAGCGCCTGTTTCGGCTCCAGATGCGGGATTGTTAGGGACTCAGGAGCGGAGCTTCACCCCTTTCATCCCTAACGCGCTGAGATCGCCGCCGGAAGTCTCTAAAAAAAATGCATTTAGTTTTGATGATAACGAGAGATGCAACAAAGCAGTGTGGTAGCTTATTCTTTTGTAATATGCTGCATATAGATTTCTCTTTCTGAAACAATACACTTTGTAAAAGAAGCTTGAATAGGCAATGATTCTCACTTACTGGTGTCCATAAAACACAAGCTGGGACTCCTCAGCGATTTTCCAGATTCTGACAGTGCCATCTCTCCCTCCTGAGGTGACACAGCACTCCCGGCTCAGACTATCCAGGCCTGTAATCACATCTTGATGACCAAACCTTGGGAGAAGAGGATGAGATTCAATGATGGCCTGTCTAGGTTTGAGAATCCAGTATTTCAGTTGGGTATATTGCAAGCTATGTAGGCGCTGACATATTCAGCAAATCCTTGCTCTCTGAATGGCCATGTGAATAAAGGGGGAATGGGGTTCGTTTCTTTTAAAAGCTTTGTAACAATAACATACAAGCTCCCTCATTTATCATTGCTTCATACCAATGAGGACCTATAGATGCATGTCACAATGAACTTGGGCATCTTTCTCCAAAGTGATCATCTCAAGTTCCATTGGGACAGCAACTCCATGAATTCCCAGCCAAAAATCCCCATACCGTTTAGAGCAGTGTTTCTCAGAAACATTAAATCATGTGGACTTCAACTCCCAGAATTTATTTACCCAACATGCTGGCTAGCAGAATTCTGGGAGTTGAAATCCATATATCTTGCTAAGATTGAGAAATGCTGGGCTAGAGATTCTGAAATCTGAAAGGCCACAGTTTGGGAAACTCTAGTCTGGAGCAATGCTACTACTGTGTTAGGGTACGAGTTGATAGGAGTTCCTCTGTAAAAACAAATCACCATATCAATGTATTAATGATACAGTCATTCTGTCTCCTGTTGTCTCCAATCTTCATAGAATGTAGTTTTCATAGATCAGAAACATGCATATCACTAATTCTGCATGTATATGAAAAAACTGTTCCTTACAAGGTTTCAACATATGCATTCTCTGCCACGTTCCATACTTTGACTGAGCGGTCATGGGAGGCGCTGTACAACTGGTGAGTGCCTTTGCGGAAAGATAGGCCCTGAAAGGGAGAAAGCGTAAAGAGAGGAAGAGATAGAATGAGATGGGCCCAAGGGCAGGCAGAATTAATCTTTGATTTCTTTACCACATCCAATCTAATTGTCCCAGAGGGAAATGGGGATTTCTCAATTGGAGAGTGAACAACACATACAAAGTACAGGTGGAATAACCACCATGTACACTTGTTTAATAAAACAAGATTAAAGAATATTTTTGTTACACCATACTCATTATACTTTAAGCCAGTGGTGAAATCTAAAATTTGTTACTACCGGCTCTGTGGCTGTGGCTTGGTGGTGGTGGTGGTGGTGGGGTGTAAATGTGACTGGGTGGGCGTGGCCATTTTTTCAGCGAAGAGGTTGTAAAAAAATGCTTTCAAATGCCTCTGCCGATCAGGCAACTCAGCTTGGATCGTCACAGGCTTTTAAAAGAAAAAAAGGCGTTTTTTTCTTTTAAATGCCTCTGACGATCCAAGCTGAGTTGCCTGATCGGCAGAGGCATTTAAAAAAAAAAAAAAGCCTCTGATGATCGTGTGGCTCAGCTGGGCATGGGGGGGGGGGCAGGGATTTTTGCTACTGGTTCTCTGAACCACCCGCCTCCATCGCTAACGGATTGGGCGATGCGGTCCGAACCGGGAGCATTTCACCCTTGCTTTAAGCAGAGATTTTCATGTTTGTATGGGGGTAGGGGTGATAAAGAGGAGAGGGGATGCAAATTTTAGCATCGATACATTTAATATTGATTCCCCATATTTTATTTTTTTAAAAATTATTTTGCTTTCCCATGATACAATTTACAAAAGAACAAAATTGTTAATAAATAATATTACTGTAGAAAAATCTATGCAGCAAAAAGGATTCAAATCATTTTGGCTGATGGTTGATTGAGGAGTGCAAGTTGTTTCTACAAATCATTTTCCAGATTGCTGTAAGAACATTTCAACTATTAAATTCTTTTTGAAAGACATAGTAGTAGCATCCATAAAAACATTCCCCTGTATCGGGAATGCACTTTATCTATAAATACGAATACCTATAGAGGTTGCGGTCACTTACCGATACAGTATCACGATGGCCTGTGAACTTATAGAGGTGTCCGCAAGTTGCAGCTTCCCAGATCATAATGAGTTTGTTCCTGTCACCTGTGGCCTAAAAGTGACACAGAAAGACCCTGCTCAGTTCTCTCCTCTTCTATCACATTACACACACATTATGTGTAATGGCTCTACTGTTATAGAAACACAGGTGTTTCAGCTTTCTGGACACACTTATTTTAATACCTTAATGTTTTCCTTACAATAGTATAACTCAAACACCTCATTCTTTAACTGCCTTTTGGTTTTTGGTTTTTTGAGAAAGGGAACCCAGCTGGAATAAAGGAACAGAATTGCCTGGAGCAAAAAGGGAGACTGCCTGTCTATGTGAATAGAAGTGCCTATTATTCCATTTATTAGATTGAGGGAAATTTCCTCAAGATACACAGATCCCACAGCATTGAACAGGGTGGATGTATAACTTATATCAATAGTTAGTTGATATAGGACAGGGGTGTCAAACTCCTGATTCGGCTCATGGGATGCTTAAATCTGGCCTGCGGGGCCGGCCTGGAAATAGCAAAGGACCAGCCCGTCGTGCCTCTGCAGCCAAGATGGGATGCAGCTGGGGCACGTGAGCCCCCACCCCCCATCATTTTGGCTGGCAAAGTGCTGCAGGAGGCGTCCGTCCCATCTCCCCCCCCCCCCGCACCAGCCAGCCTGTGGAGAACTACAGTGCTGATCTGGCTCTCGAAGAAATCTAGTTTGACACCCCTGATATAGGAGGATCTATTGAACATAGTTTAAAGAACTATGAAGAAGAATGTCTCTACTATACTAAAAGATCACCAACCACCACAAAAAGTATCATTTTTGCAACACAGAGGAGAAAACATACTTCAGAAATCTCTGCCAACACTGCTAGAACTGTGTGGAGTTGCTTTCTTTTCCTCAGCATAGCAGAAGAAAAGGTTCTTCTTACCAGGAATTTGCCATCTGACGAGATAGCCATTGAGATGATGTGTGCGGTATGTCCAACATGGCTGTCCTCTGTCCCCTTTTTTCCTCTATGTATCACATGGAGCTTCTTTCCACTCTCAACATCCCCTGCAGCATAAAGATGCTCAAGTCAGGTCTCAAACATTACAATTCTTTTTCTGACACTTTAAAGTAAGTAAGCTAGAGCATTGAAAATTATTTTAGTAAAATCCATAATTTGAGAAAAAATCAATCTTCCATCATGCTTTAACTGCCTGAAAAACATGAATAAGTGACTCAGGAACTGCACTTCATTCACTGCAAATATACTAACGTACAAAAAAGGACTCAAATATGTTAAGTATGATGTTAGTAAGATCCTGCTCACTCTCCAGACCCATATTAATTTATTAATAATTATTTCTGCCAATTCCACCTTCCCGATAACTTTTGCTGAATGCTGCTGTTCACATCAAGATCTACTAAAGAATTAAATTTTACAAAAGTGATCCAAGTGGAGGCCAAGCTATTTATTTCATAGAATCCAACTTAACTCCAATATCTCATAAACCAGCTGGCTTGATGCCATGCTCTGCAATCTGCCTCCCGAAAGATAACTCAATTTTCAGGAATTTCCAGAAAAGTGGGACATTTAGGGGCAAACCTGATTTCTAAAGGGAAACTGTTCAATAAAGTGCTTCTATTGATAAGCAGCCTATCTGAGTCACACCTTGTCTCCCTCCCCTCCCCACCCCAATTATTACTCTCATTATTACTGGGGAACTAACACATCCCTCTCACAATGGCATAAACCACTTTCCTTAACCAGATTTATCACCCAGAAGAAGCAAGAGTCTTACACCCGGTGTATGGCCCTCATCTTTTCACACACTCTGTCCACTTATTCAAGATCTACAAGATGAAGACATTCTTAAAAAATGGGTCAAGAATTTTCCAAAGTTACCTATGAGCTACCCCAACTCTATAGTACAATTTGTAGCAGATCTCTTCAACCTTGGCCTCAAAGAACGATGCAAACTTATTTGCAGCAGGCCACTGATCACTCCCACCTTCCTCTATCTTGGCATGGAAGAACAATGCCAACTTATATGCAGACACAACAGAGACTGACAAATAAATCCTTTGCTGAAAGATAATGTTTTACTCTGTAGAGTGTTCATTTATGCCGGGTGTATAAACAAACACTCTACAGTATACACTCTATAAATAAAGAAACTCCAAATTTCTATACAATAGTTAAAATTGGAAGATTGATTACATGAATAAGTCAAAAATATCAAAACAGCTTGGTAATACATTAATGGAAAGGAGCATACTAAGAATAATGTAGCTATAAAAAATATGCTGGTTACAATTCTTGGCCGTCAGCATTAAAGTTGACACTCAGTTATTCCAAGTGTTCTAGTCAGTTCAGGCAATGTAAATTTGATCCTTTGAACCTGCCATCATTATAGAAAAAACTCATAATGTTTATAGGGTTATAAAAATATAAATTTATATAAGTTCAGAATACTTTCTTTCATGCCTCTTCTTTCTTGTAGTTTATTGTCTTTTGCAGAAAATAAGACTTACATTTGATGATCGAACAGTCTTTGGATGCAGAGAAAATATATTTGTCATCTGGTGAAATGACTAGGCAGGTGATGGGCAATTGGTGGCCTCGTAGTATCTTGATGTCAGATATGTCTGGAGGCTGCAACTATTCAGAGAATACCAGTTATATCAGCATTCTGAATCACGAATACAAATGATTAAAAATTGCAGCATACCAACTTGTTCAGTGCTGAGATACCACTGAAGTTCATGACACAGTGTTAACTGGAATCTGATTGCCTGATTTTCAACAACTGTGCGTCACCATAGAAGTAGGATCTATTTAATTGGTCTACCCCAGGTGGCTAACGGATTCTGTCAGCTTTCTGAAGGAGTTAGGGATTGCTGATGCATAGTTCAATGGAGGCCTTAATCACAACCACAGTCTTGAATTAGACTACATCTGGCAGCCTCTCCCTCTTTGTGAATCCCTGAGAGCTCTCATTTTCAGAGGAACTCTGGAAGATAAAATAATAGAAGGGATGCCTGAAGTGCTGCTGGAGGACAAAGAAAGAATTTAGCCAATGTGTGTAAAAATGTCTAAGTCTCTAGGACCACTTATATATTAGATCAATGAAAGCCTTCTGGGGAAAAAAATATGTGATGGGCCAAGGCAGAATTCATCCCTGCTTCAGGAAGCTGACAACTCCTGCACTGAAGAAGGTAGTAGCCTGCCTCCTCCTCACAAAAAATTGCTGCCTACAATGCTATTGAATAATTTTTGTCTACACTTTTAATTTTTTTATTTTTGGCTTGTGAGAAGAATATTGGACTATAGTTTCAGAGGAAATGGGTTATCTCAACTTTCTTCAGTCTGGTTTCAGAATTGGATACTGCAGTGAGATGGCATTGATCGCATTTGAAGATGAACACTGATGGGATCAGAATAGTAATGGTACATCCGATCTGCTGCTTCTTTATCTCTCTACTATAAATCATGATATCCTTCCAGACTAGCTCGGGGTAGGAGTGAGAATGGGGGCATAATACTGCAGTGGTTTTCACTCCTCTAGAGGAGATTCTAGTTGGTGTTAGTAAGGGAGAGAAGTTCAATCTTTTTTTGCAGTGTTCCTCAGGACTTTCTCTCCATTCATATTTAATATATACATAAAGCTACTAGGTGAGCCTATCCACCAGCACAAGTTTAGATATCAACTGTATGCCTCTGAAAACTATTCAGAAATTGCAATTGATCCAGAATGTGCTGGAGTGGGTAGTTCTGGGCACACCATGGTATGCCTCACTATTTTGGATTCAACATGTCACTATTCTGCAGTGGCTTCTCGGAAATTAGGGAGGCAATTCAAGATGTTGGTTATCACCTAAAGGCCTTTATGGCAGATTATCTGTAGAACCACCTCTCTTCTGTTATTTCACTCTGCCCCATAGGCATCTTTGTCCCTTGTATTACACAATGTCGTCTGTTGTGCTCCTATATTGTGGCCCCTGTTTTGTACAATGACATAACCTTCAAGATCTAGATGGCTTTTACCCTGCCAGGCATTCAAGGCTTGGCAGGCACTGAAGATTTGCCATGGCTTTGAAGACTCAGGGATTGTCCCGGGAATTAGATGAGCTCATCTTTTAAAAAAATGACTACATAAGCATATGAATGGCCTCAGGCACAATGTATTTTAGGGGTTTTTTTGCTTTTGTTTTGTGGCTGTTAATTCAATGTTAACTGCCCAGAGTTGGGGGTAAGAATAAATGTTTTAAATAAAATAATTCTGTCCCTAGCGAAATAACATATAAAAACTAGCAAACTCCTGAAATTATCTCAAATAATAAAAGGCTCCATAAGCTGATGTGTTGGCAGTCATACCACATGGAGTTCGAGGAAAAGAGTAATAGGTGCTTTGAAATTTTGCACAATTGTGGAAAAAAAAGTTTCTACTTACACTGTTGGCAATTTGTCTCTGCAATTTTCCTTTCTGTTCAAGCTATCGGGGACAAATAAAATAGAATTAGATTGACTCTTGCTTCCTACTTCATAAAATACATGAATTAGGAAAAAGTTATGTATGAATTAGGAAAAAGTAAGTATGGGATGCGGTGGCTCAGTGGCTAAGATGCTGAGCTTGTCGATCAAAAGGTCGGCAGTTCAGCGGTTCGAATCTCTAGTGCCACGTAACGGAGTGAGCTCCCATTACTTATCCCAACTTCTGCCAACCTAGCAGTTCGAAAGCACATAAAAAATGCAAATAGAAAAATAGGGACCACCTTTGGTGGGAAGGAAACAGCGTTCCGTGCACCTTTGGCATTTAGTCATGCCGGCCACATGACCACAGAGTTGTCTTCGGACAGCGCTGGCTCTTCGGCTTTGAAACGGAGATGAGCACTGCCCCCAAGAGTTGGGAACGACTAGCACATATGTGCGAGGGGAACCTTCACCTTTATGTGGATCTCATTCTTATACTCACATATAGCTAAATATTAAATTGGATTAATTTCCTTTAAGATGACCTTAAATTCTTCTATATGGACTTGATTACAATCTCCTTTCAGTTTTGACAAAAGAATCAATGAGTAAATGGCAAATTTCTGAGATCTCACGTTTAAGAACTTCAGCTCATACTTCTACCAAACTGACACTGAGAGTATCAGACTTATTATTATCTTATTGGCTTATGACTGAAAGGAAGCAAGGCAGGAACTGGTTTCCAAGGATTAAGTGGGAAAAGCCCATAAAAAGTCACTTCTCCAAAATTACTCAACGTTTTTCAGCCTGAATTATTTTCAGCCTGAATACAAATTGTGATTGTGGATATAAAAATAAATTACACTACGTTATCAGATTATAAATGCCAGAGAAGTCACTATACTTCTGAATTTTGAGAAAGGATGCTTAATTCACAAGAGGAAGGAAACTTTCTGCATATCACTTCTTAGACTGTACAATTTCCCTGTCAAACCACTGACTTTAAGTCTAAAAGCTCTCATACTCTTTTTGCCATTTTAAAGATGGATCATAGCTAAACAGGCATGTTTGTGTTTTGATTATTATTAATCTCTTTCTCTATGTAGGAGAGTGACTGTGATTTATAAAAGCAACACCCACACTCCACTAGAATTGAGCCTTGCAAGGCCTGAAGCATGGGAAGCAATGAATTTCACTATTCTCCAGTGAGAAGATACCATTACTTCATGAAAAAGGTGGAGCTGTTTAAGCTTTCTAATGCCCAATTCAGGATAGGTAGAGGCACCAATTTCTTTCCAGTCTACTACCTCATGTCCTACTCACCACATCTTCCTTTAATCGGCCAGCAACCAGGTCTTTCTCAAAAGCCTCTTGTTCAGCCTTTTCTTCTTCTGCCAGAGTCAAAAATCATAAACATAGCTGTTTACTTAATCAAAGAATCCAATTTAAATCCTGAAGATCCTTCAGTAAAACAAATGCTCAGAACCAATCAGTTACCCAGTAGGATGAGTTTTTCACCCCAAAATATTTGGTAGCTCCAAAAAGTTAAATTATCTTCTAAAGCAGTGGAGAAATTGATTTAAAAAACATATATTAAAATTTCCCAGTTCATAAATTTTGGGAAACTATTGTGATTTCTATGGCTTCTTTACACAAAAGAATATTTTTTTAAAAAATCTCCACACTTCTCAAGATGAATTCCCAGCCATCTTTTTTGAGACTGAACTTTTCAAACAGTTGTAAAGTTAAATAAGCAAATAAAAGTTCACAACAGGCTAAGTAACTTATATAATTAATGTACTGTTAATTATATATAGGGAAAGCACAGACTTCAACTTAACCTTGGCAAAACTGAGTGGCTTCTGGTTTTGGGACCAACAGGATTTGGCAATTAACCATCTTTAGTTCTGAATGGGTGACATTGCCCCAGACAAACCCAATGTACCATCTGGAAGTCCTTTTGGACTCACAACTCCTGCTCAAATCTTCAAGTGGCAATCATAGATAGGTTGGCTTTTGTGTAATTTCAGGTTGTATGCCAGTTGCATCTATTTCTGAATCAGGAGGCCCAATGCTCAGTCACTCATGCCCTAATAAGTTGGACAGGATCTTGGAAGTTTTCTAGTCCAACCCCCTGCTCAAGCCATTTCAGACAAGTGGCTGTCCCGTCTCTTCTTAAAAGCCTTCTGTGATGGAGCACCCACAACTTCTGAAGGCAAGCCATACCACTAGTTAATTGTTAGTTCTCCTTAGTTCTAAATTGCTTCTCTCCTTGATTAGTTTCCATCCATTGTTTCTTGTCTTGCCTTCTAGTGCTTTGGAGAATAGCTTGGCTCCCTCTTCTTTGTGGCAGCCCCACAAATATTGGAACATTGCTATCATATCACCCCTAGACCTTCTTTTCACTACACTTGCCATACCCAATTCCTGCAACTGTTCTTCATATGTTTTAATCTCCAGGCCCCTAAACATCTTCATTGCTCTTCTCTGTGCTTTTCCAGAGTCTCAACATCTTTTTTATAATGTGGTGACCAAAACTGGATGCAGTATTCCAGATATGGTCTTACTAAAGTTTTATAAAGCAATACTAATATTTCATGCAATCTTGATTCTATCGCTCTCTTTATGGAACCTAGGATTACATTGGCTTTTTTGGTTGCTGCCACATAGTGTTGGTTCATATTTAAGTGATTGTCCACTAGGACTCCAAGATCCCTCTCAGTGACTGCTTTTGAGACAGGTTTCACCTAAACATTTGGTTTTTCTTGCTTAAGTGTAAAATCTTGCTTTTCTCTACACTGAATTTCATTTTGTTGGATAGGGCCCAGTGATCTATATGGATCTTGAGCCTATCATCTGGGGTGTTGGCTATTCCTACCAGTGTTATCTACAAATCTGATGAATTCCCCTTCTATTCCCTCATCTAAATCATTTACCTATAAAGGTAAAGGTAAATGTTCCCCTCGCACATATGTGCTAGTCGTTCTCGATTATATAAAATGTATAAAATGCAGAAGCATAGGCAGCTATGCACACATCTACAGCAGTGCAAGTTACAATTCTGCTCCGTAAACTGCATCAGCTACCAGTTTGTGTCAAGGTGCAGCCCTACATGGCATGGGGCTGGGATATTTGAGGGACCGCCTCAACCCAACCCATCCCAACAGAAAGGGCATGTGGTGGGTGCAAAGTCATCTGATCTCATGGGACCCAGGAGGAGAGCCTTTTTTCTGATGTGCCCACCCTTTTGAACATCCTCTCCTCAGAGGGTAAGATTAGTTGTGATCCACCTGGCCTTCTGAAGATATAGCTTTGCCACCTGATCTGAGGATCTTGGTGGAGAACTTGTTAATAAGTTGCACATTTAGGAAAATGAATGATGCGCTCCTGCTGATTATGTTTTTAATAGTTTTATTGTTTTTAATGTTTTTATTTTTGTGGTTATTTTTTGTTGGATTTTTTTAATTTTTTTAATTTTATAAACTGCCCAAAGTCACGAAAGTAAGATGGGAGGCTATATAAATTTAACAGATTCAACAGACAGATATTAAATTTTTAATCTGACTGTTTAACAGTCCATTAAATTAGATCTAGCTTTTCCTCACCTTGTTGGCGAAGCTGTTCTAAATATAATTTCGCTAATCTCAGTTTCTTCTCTTGTGGCGTTTCTTCAATTTCTTCTTCTGCTTCATTTTTATTTTCTGAGCTACAGATGGAAAAGAAACAATTTACACAGAAATACTTTATATCACACAACAATTATCCATCAACAAGAGAAAATTACTATCCAATTCCCTCAAAGAAAATACTTCAGTCCTTTGTCCCAATTTTATGCAAATTTGCAGTACCTTATTCAATGTTATATCTTATGGGATTCCTAAAGTACAGACCTTTGGAGCCATTAGGTGATGCCACAAAGAACTGTAGTTCAGAAATCCCACCACTTGTTGTATTATCATGAGGTCTCATAGCACAATTCTCTCATTATCAGCTTCATGCAACCATCTCCACAGGAAATTCCTATGCAAGTTCCTAAATTTTATGACATGAGCTTCCTAATTAGAGAAGAAAAATACCAAGACACTTTGGCATATCCTTACACATCTGGTTCAGAATCACTAGAGATCTCTTCATTCAACTTGGAGGAGCCAGCTTTCTGCCAAACCTTTTCTTCGCCAGCAGGGACCTGGGAAGTAAAAAAACTTATTTTAGATCAAGACTGATTAACCTTCACTCAGTTATTGAAAAACTGGAGGAGTAGCGTAGCATAGAATAGAATTTTTTATTGGCCAAGTGTAATTGGACACACAAGGAATGTGTCTTGGTGCATACTCTCTCAGTGTACATAAAAAGATACATTTGTCAAGAATGTCAATTTTGATTAATACAATCTTCATCATTAGCAGAGCATAGGCAACAGAGGTTGCTGCATTTGCTAATCATCCTATATATATTGTATACATGGTTTATTTTCACTGCTCATCGCATACAGTAACCACCTCAACTTCAAATTTGTCCAAACTACTTCATAATTCAACTGTACTATTTTCATTCTAGTCTCTCCTTTTTTTTTTTAATCAAAAAGTATGCACTACACTTTCTGACATTCATTCGTTTCTTAGTAATAGGATTGATAGTTTCTTTTCCGGGAGTTCTGTTGCTTTCACTACTTTCCTTTTCTACCACGACCGCTTCGCTCCCCTTCATTCGGTGCCTTCCCTCCCATTTTCCCTGCACTGACCTTTCGTTTCTTGCGGCCGGCCGAAGCAGTAGCGCCTCTCTGTCTTTGCTGTCTTTTTTTCGGACCTAGGGCCGCCATGCCGCTTCGGATTCTCCGGAGAATGCTTCCTACACGTGGCTCCCGAAGCCAACCTCCGGCGCTTTCCTATTGGACAAAACCGTTTCCGGCCTTCCCCATTGGCTGCCGTTCTTCCGAAAAGGCCTTCTGTCTCTTCCCTCTCGTTGGTTCAAAAGGAATGGAGTTTATTCAGCCCCGTTACTACTTCCGAGGCGGTGGCGGGAGGACGATGCTCGGGAGCGCTTCGAACGCGCAAGGTGGGAAGGTCGGAGATGCTGAAGCGGATGCCGAATAGGGAGAGGCAGCCCTTCTCCAGGGTTTGGAGCCGTCCCTACGCAGTCGAGCGCGGATTATGCTGCATAGGGACAGAAGCGAGGACTGCTGAATGCAGAAACTCAGAAGCGATGCAGGAGGGTTATGGCTATTTCTTTATTAACTTGTCCACAAAATTACACAGCATAGAGTAGAGTGGAGTAGACTATAAAATAGAATAGGGAATAGAATATAAAATAGAATAGATTGCTTAGCACATTGTAAGCCGCCCTGAGTCTCCGGAGAAGGGCGGCATATAAATCAAATTTAAAAAAAAAATAGAGAATAGAGTAGAATAAATAGAATAGAATAGAATAGAATACCGAATAGAATAGAATAGAATAGAATAGAATATCGAATAGAATAGAATAGAATATCGAATAGAATAGAATAGAATAGAATAGAATAGAATAGAATAGAATAGAATAGAATAGAATAGAATAGAATAGAATAGAATAGAAAATAGCAGAATTGAAAGAGTTCTTGTAGGTCATCTAGTCCAACCCCCTCCTCAAGCAGGAGACCCTCTACACCATTTCTGACAGATGGCTGTCCAGTCTCTTCTTGAAAGCTTCCAGTAACGAAGCACCCACAGCTTTTGAAGGAAAGCGGTTCCATTGGTTTGATTGTTCTCGCTGTCAGAAAATTTCTTCTTTAGAAAAAAAAAACATTTTTAGGGCATCGGGTATTTCCCGCTTGCACTAACTCGACCTATTTAAAAGTTTCCCTCTTCGCTTTCAGGATGTGTAATAAAAAACTTGAATAAACCCCAGAATTCACGTAAGATCGTGACCGGCATCATTCCTCTGCATTAAACCCAATTGAGGCAGTGGAAGCAGGAGAAGGGCGCTTGTCTCCGGAGCGGGTCTTCCCTTTCAATCGGGCCATTGGCGACCGGATCCCTCCCGCGTTTCGACGTGGGCTAGTTCAGCGCTTCCTCCACGGCCAGCGGAGAGGAGAGAAGGGAGCAGGCTGTCCGCCCTTTCCTTACCGCTCGGCCGCCCTGGCATTCTCCCCAGAGAGGCGTGTTGCTATTGCTGCGCTTTAAAAGGCTGAACTCACACGGCAGGAGGGGCGGGAAGCGAAGCAGCGACGCTCCCTGACGACCTCTGGCTTGTCCCGGCTTGTTTTGCTTGCCTGCCCGGTGCCGGCGTTTGGCTCCTCCGGTGGGACCTCCGGGCAACGAGGAGGACCCCCCCACACACACACACTTCCCTCCGGTGAGTTTGTACTCCAAGCAAGGAGAAGGTGGGCTTTAAAAATAGACCGCACTTTAACTTTGCTTTGATGGTTTGTTTCCAAAGGAGGGAACCGTGAGAGATTAACAACAGCTGCCCTGATTTGTTGTTCTGGGATGAATTTGTCAATAAAGCGATGTTAGGGTTTCCCAAACAATGTCAAACGTGGCAGGAGTCACCATACAGAACGGGATTTGGTGTTGCTTCTGGTATTTAGGGGATGGAGTAGGGAAGTATTCCTACTCTGAAAGGCTTAGAGTCCCTGCAAAAACTTTTAGACAAAAAACACACTACAATCCTGTTTATAAACAGTTGTTTACCTAGTTGTCCATGACAATCTTGATGCCTTCTGCAGCTGCAGGCTACTACAATTCCCATCTTCCTTGGTCACTCTCATGGTGGCAGAAAATCGCAGGAACTAAAAGTTAATCCACGGAGGATACCCTCAGTAGAATCTGAAATTGACTGGTTTTTATTTAGCTTCTCCTGCTCCCTGTCCTGCAGACTGTTGATGTACCTCATTGATATCAGTAAATACAAGGAAGTGGCTAGTAAAATAAGTGAGTGATTGTAACTTATCTGCCATTGATGACTGACCTGTGAACGAGAATTTCTTTGCCATAGAGATTTCCCCATTGGAAGGTAATGAATAGAAGCCAATGTGCAGACTTTTTAAGTTGTACATTATTATTGCTATTTGTCTATGTCATCCAGGTCATGGTTGTCCCAAAGGTGCTTTTTCAAGAGGCAACTGGACTTTCTGGTTTTTCTTTGAAGACATTTATCTTCTCATTCAAGAAATTTCTTCAGCTCTGACTGGATGGTGGGGAAGGGAAGGATTTATACTGTTTGCAGACTGCTGGTCATTTGCATCCTTTTAACAAGTAGTTGAGGCCATCTGGAGGTTTATCTGTGTCATCAGGGTCACCTAAGTAGTGCAAATGGGTGTGGAGCCTTCTTGGAACTGTTGAAAGGACCGCGTTGTAGAATGGAGATAGATGATGCCGTATCCCTCCCTCTCTGTTGGGAGAAGGCTGTTCAATTTTGACATAGATGACCTCTTTGACCCCTCTTTCAAACCAGTAGTCCTCTCTGTCCAAAATGTGGAGAAGAGTCCAGTTGCCCTTTGAAAAAAGCACCTTTAAGATATTATTGCTATTATTTTCACAAGAGTCCTGGGTGCTTTCATATATTCTCACCTATGGAATATGTGAGAAAATATATTTCATATATTTTTATGAATGATTGTATACATTTGTTCACATCTTTAGGCACAGACATGAATTATTTTGTGCCACTCTGTTGCTTGCACACTCTACAGAAAAGTATTGGACCATTCTGGGCAGACCTTTCTTATCTGGTCATTTCAATATCTTATAGCATCTTTATTTGGAAAAGTTTATATTTTGGTTTCCTTCTTGAGACCTGTGTGCCTTATCATCCTTTTCAAAATCCTTTATTGTACATGTTCCTTTGATCATTTTAGGATCCTTCCTTCTGATTCATCATTTCATCAGCTGCCTTTTAAATTTGTACAGCTTTGAAAATGAATAGGTCACTTTCCTATTTGAAGAATCCCTTTCCTATTCTGCCAATAGAGAGTGACTGGCTTCTACATATAGATCACCTTTAGCTATGGAGGCCTCACTGGGTGATTTTAGGCCAGTCACCCTTTCAGAGCTCAGTCTATTTCATATAGATGTTGTAATAGGAAAAAATGGGAGGAAGCAATGCTATGATGCTCCCTTGAGTTCTTCAATTAAAGGCAGATCTAATTTAAAAAATTCACCCTTTGCAAACCACTCAGAGTTATTGGTGAATGAGCAGTCTTAAAATGGAAAACATAAGAATAAAATAAATAATATATGAATCTATATGTATAAAAGCAAAAACCACTCACACTGTAATCACAAAATCTCCAGAACTGTAAAGCCTACAAACTTGAAATTTGTCACGTATGTTCCTCTTGGCTTCTAGGTGCTCACTAAGAAAGGATTTTTCGAAATGACCATCAGAGCATTAGTATTTCCTATATTAATATTAACATGCTCTGATGCTGAGGAGTTCCACTCCCACTCCCCCCTGAAAAGAAATCTGTTCCAAATGCAAAACATAAGCAGAGGAGAGGAGTTGCACTTTCAGTTTTACTTTCACAGCAGCAAGCAGCTTTACTACAGAACAGTTGAGCTAAGCCATGCCCAACCTTCTTCCTGTCTCCTCCTTGCTCACACAGCAAATACTGTTTGAGTTTCCAAACACCCCTCAACTCTCTCACACACTGACAGGATGCTAGCCAGATGAATACCGATGGATGTTGTGGGCTGAGATATTCTACTCTCCCTCCCACTCTGTTCCAATGCCAGTTGCATTGTATTAACACACTCTGATGCTATGGAGTTACACATTCTACATTAAGTTTAAGGCTGTAAGTGTCAATTTATCAAACGCAAGCACATAGTTTCGTAGTGAAGCACAGGCGTCCAGCTAGTGATTTTATAATCACAAGATTCTTGTATTGTTTAATACTGAAGTACATGGAAAAAGTAAATATATTAACCTATTTTAGGAGCTCATAATTAACCATGTCCATACATACTACAGGTAAGCATAGGGAGCTGCTATTTCTTTTAGAGAGGCCTTATCTGTCAGTCATTTTAGCATGCTAAGCTTTTGCAGCAATGCAAGACATGGCAAAAGAGGAAAGATTTAAAATTAAAATAGTTCTCTAGCTAGAATACTTTGTGAAGGTATTTTAAATACGAGATAATGCCTCTCTCATGATCTCATCCTGGCTATGATTTTGGTGGGAGGTTTTTCCAAGGCACTTGTAGGAAATCACTTCCTAGAGGGGAGTAGCTTGCCTTTTGAAGTCTGGACGGATCACAAGAACCTCGAGGCCCTAAAGACCCCACAAAATCTGTCCCCCAAGCAAGTCCATTGAGCCCAGTATTTCAAGCGGTTTGACTTTGAGCTAAAATACATCCCAGGGAGGAAAAACCTGCTAGCAGATGCTTTGTCAAGAAAGTCACAGTTTAATAATCGGAGAGAGGAAGTTGTTCACATGATCATTCCCCCTCCCAACAGGCAGCTC
This sequence comes from Pantherophis guttatus, assembly GCF_059756535.1. Classification (NCBI taxonomy): domain Eukaryota; kingdom Metazoa; phylum Chordata; class Lepidosauria; order Squamata; family Colubridae; genus Pantherophis; species Pantherophis guttatus. The sequence continues at coordinate 210,902,941 of NC_142064.1, forward strand.
AAGTCACCACAAGGAGCCAAGATGACCCCAGGGGGGATCAGATGACTGCTACATTGAAGTCTGCACTCCCAACCAACGAGTGGTTTGGGGACAACAGGGACATCCTGACCAGTGGTGAAATGTACATTTTGTTACTACCGGTTCTGTGAGCGTGGCTTGGTGGTGATGGTGGTGGTAATGTGACTGGGTGGGCGTGGCCAACTTTTTTTTTTTTTACTTTTAAAACCATTTTTTCTACAACCTCTTCAGCCGAAGAGGTTGTAAAAAAATGCTTTTAAAAGCCTCTGACAATCCCAGCTGACTTGCTTGATCATCAGAGGCTTTTTTTTCTTTTAAAAATATTTTTTCTACAACCTCTTTGGCCGAAGAGGTTGTAAAAAAAAATACTTTTAAAAGCCTCTGCTAATCAGGCAACTCAGCTGGGATTGTCAGAGGCTTTTAAAAGCATTTTTTCTACAACCTCTTTGGCTGAAGAGGTTGTAGAAAAAATGCTTTTAAAAGCCTCTGACGATCCCAGCTGAGCCGCGTGATCATCAGAGGCTTTTTTTTACTTTTAAAAGCATTTTTTCCGCTGAAGAGGTTGTAGAAAAAATGCTTTAAAAATAAAATAAAAAACCTCTGATGATGGCTCAGCTGGGCATGGGGAGGGGAGGGGGCAGGGATTTTTGCTACCGGTTCTTCGAACTACCCACCTCCATCGCTACCGGCCAATCCAGTCCAAACCGGGAGCATTTCACCCCTGATCCTGACCCTAAGAGATGGTTAGCTTGGAAAGGATCCAAGTTGTATGTTCCTGCCAGCTTGAGGCTTCAAATCCTACAGCGCAGCTACGACTCCTGATTAGCTGGCTGTTTCGGATTCCTAAAGACCCTCCACTTAACCAGAAGGCAATTCTGGTGGCCAAAGATGAAAACAGATGTGGAGGATTATGTTAAGAGCTAAGCTACATGTGCAACCAGGAAAATGAGACCAGGAAAAACCCCTGGGCTTCTCCAATAAGTGGCTGATCCCTGCCAGCCCTGGGAAGAAATTGCCATGGACTTTATAGTCGAACTCCCAGAAAGTGGAAGGAATACAGTATTTGGACTGTGATTGACTTATTTTCAAAACAAGCCCACTTCACTGCCTGCTCAGGATTGCCCTCAGCTAGGAAATTGGCCAGGATGTTTATCAGGCAAATCTACCAGCTACATGGAGTGCCCTGCAGGATCATCTCTGACAGACGATTCAGTGCACTGCTAAGTTCTGGAGGGAGTTCCTGAAGTCCATCGGATTGACCCATGGATTCAGCCAGGCTTTTCATCCAACCACTAACAGGGCCGCGAAGTTCGCAAATGCCATGGTGGAGCAGTACCTGAGATGCTATGTGGACTATCAACAAGATAACTGGGCAGATTTGCTGCCTTTCACAGAGGTGGCTTACAATAACGCAGTGCAAAGTAGCACCGGCCTGACTCCTTTCCAGATCACTAGCAGCATGGAATTTGTCCCCATGCCTGAGCTACTACAAGAGCCACCATCGTCCATGACCCTGGCCAAATGGATGGAGTCGCTGAAGCTGGGTTGGGAGAACACCAAACAAGCATTAGCTGAGCGAAGGCATACAAGAAACAGGCGGATAAACACCTATCTCTCCAACCCCCCTTTCGGGTGGGAGATCGTGTATACCTGTCAACCAAATACCTTAAACTGAAATTGCTTAGCAAGAAACTAGGACCTAAGTTCCTAGGACCATTTTCAATAGTGAAAGTAATTAACCCAGTGACTGTACAGCTTAATCTCCCATGTCTATTAGGGAAAGTGCATCCGGTTTTCCATAGCAGTTTGCTGAAACCTGCAGTCAGTTCACAGCTAAGATCGAGAGATTGTTTAGCACCCAAACTGATGGTGGTACAGAGGGAGACCCACTATGAGATTAAGAAGATATTGTACTCCAGAGTACATAGGAGTCACTTACAATATTTAGTCCACTGGAAGAGGTACCCTTTGTCTGAGGCTACCTGGGTTAAAAGCTGGGATGTGAAAGCAGATAGATTGGTGAAACAATTCCATGATAAGTTCCCTAGTAAGCCCAAGGGTCCCCCTGGGGGTTGGGGGAAAGGTGGTTAGGCACAACAGCACTAAACCCCATTGCTTATCTCATTTCAGGAGCTACTCATCGGCTGAGGGGGTGGGGGAGGCAGCCTGTCAGCTCTGGAGTTATCTTTAAATTGGAATCTTCAGGGCTGCCACAGCAGTGGATGGGCAAGCCGTAGGAATGGTAGGGTGGGGGGGGTGGAGACAGTGTGGAGTGTATAGCCATAACAACATTTTTTTCCCTTGGGAGTCGAGGATGTTCAGCCTGCACCTGGGGAGATACGACCTGCACCTGGGGAGTCAACTACAGTTGGGACAGTGACCTGATTGGACCATGTGATGCCTATGTGGATGCAGGGAAAGGAACTTTGACATTACTTTGGGTGGGGAAAACCCGGGGCTTTCAGCTTTGGGCTTTCCCAGATGTGCCAATATGACATTCAAACTTTGAGGAAAATGCTTGCCTTGGAGTTTTGATTTCGTTGGGGGTGTTACTTGAAACCCTGACGTTGACATTTGTATGTTTGTGCCTTGTTAAGAAATTGCACCAGAGACTTGCATTTAAGTTACATTTGTTCGAATATGCTTTTTAATTAGCTTTCTCCTGCCAATTCCTAAGAATGAGGAAGGCAATCCTAGTGGTATTATGATGGCCACTTAATTGAGTAGCCTTAAATGCTTTGTTGAAAATGATAGTAATTCAGAACTATGCTTATTAACATTGGGAAGCAATGCGAAAAAAATATGGTTCTGTTTATGGGATTCCCATGAATATTTGCTTAATGAGAAAACTGAATTCAAAATACCTATAAGAAAGAGAGTAATATATTTTCCTTTCCAAGGAATACAATGGTAACAAGGCTAGTTGGAGGTGAAAATTTACAATTATACATAATCTGAGAACAAAATTGTGAATAAGCTTAGAAACTCTCTATGAATTATCTATTCCTGCTTGCCTGCGGTGTGGTTTTGTGGCTTCAATCATAATTAGGCTGCAATTTTAAATGAAAACTAGCTCCTTTGGGGAATCTGTCAAACTACATGTACATACACGTGGTTGATTGAAATCAAACAGTCAAACAAAACAATTAGAATTGGAGAGGGGAAGATTAGAATTGTAACTTTCAAATATGATTTCAAAGGCAGAACCTTTCTCCAGCTTCCCTTTAATGATTATCTAGTAATTTAGTAAAGATACCTTGGAAAAACAACCTACAAAGAAATATTTTTTTCTTAGAGTCACTGTGTGTGCTGTTGTTCACAGGACTTATTTGGTTTTTCAGTACATCACATTTACAGTTTTAGCTTACGTTCTGATAGACTCCTGTTTCTCACTAAGATTTATAAATATATGTACAAGGAAAAATGAAATTTGAATCAGAATGATGTGCAAGCCAAGACAGAAAGCATATCAGAACCATGGCAGTGCTTCTACAGACTGCTGGGTATTTCTTAGCACTAATCTCCAAAGTAACTTGAGCTGTTAAAAATGGTGGGCCTTGAAACATCAGTGATTCTTCCAAATTTTATTGAGATTTTGCCAAAGTAGTTGCCAAAGTGCTCAGCATCATTTCCAGTATTTTTTAATCTATTAACCAACCAGCAGAACGATCACTTTCCTTTTTTTTCAGATCTGTCCTGGAATTTTGTGTTTATTTTGTTACTAACATAAAATTTTAGCTGGCAGGGTTTTCCTTTCCCATTTAATTAAACAATTAAGTCCCTGTCTTTGTACAATTTATGTCTTTAGATACATAGAACTGAAAATGAGTGTGAAGTAGTGGTTAAAATGCTAGATTAGGAGTGGGGCTAAAGCAATCAACTGGCTTGGACCAGCATGATTGGAGCAAAATAGTAGATTATGGTGCATAATCTTCAACGAAGAGGCCTTAATTCTGCAGTAATTAATATGAACTGATAATAATAAGGACTGTGTCAGGAATTAATTTGTTTATTGGTGCAATGTCCACAGTACCCTGAGGAAGTAAATCTGAATATCAGTTTTATTTTTTTCAGGTAACAATTAAGATTGGACAGGAACCATGCCTCCAAAGCGTAAAGCAGCTGCCCAAACTCGGGCTGTCATCAAGGGCAAGAAGGTTAAAAAGGAACCAGAACTGAAACCTGAACCAGAGGAAGACAATTTCCTGTCCACCATGGCAGCACTGAAAGCAGCTCCTAAGGAGAAGTCCAAGGCCAAAATTGATACTGCCTGTCAGCTGAGTCATGACAACGGTGCCCAGGTGAGAGCAAAGAGTTTAGGTCAAATGATCACCTGTGTCTGGCTTTCCTTACAACAGGGGTATTCCCTTCCAGATGTTTTGGATGATAGTGCCTGTAAGTGAGCTAAATTGGCTAGGAATGCTAGGAGATGAAGCTAGCAGAGGAAAAATAGAAATCTGTATGCATCCTGCTTCTTCAGTTTCCTCTACATAAGTTTTGTTTTTTCTTTCCATGTCTATTCAAAACACATAGAGTCAGTCTGGAAGGAGAAGAAAATTACTTGGCCAGAAATCTGGGGTTTTTTTCCATGATGAAGTCTCATTAGCTAATAGTTTTTTCTTGGCAGAGGGTTGCATCGCATTTAAATCTAATCAAATCTTCATGATGGTCTTAAACCAGCATACTGCATTGTACTTCATTCTTTAGAATGTTCTCTGCCAGGCCAAGCCAAACAGAAATCTTGTTAGCTGAAGCTGCCTCTCTGGGAGTAATGGGTGGGATGTCAATCAAATTCTAACTTGAATGCATGTCTGTCATAGGTCCTGGACTCCATTACTTGCTGAACAAATAAAATGCAGGACACAATGCTACCTGGCTCAGGTCCCAATAACACATTATTTTCAAGGCCTTGTTTGCCTTGTTTTCATAGTGCTTCTGATGCTGTGTCATTATTCCCTTCCCATTATTTCAATGCAGGTATAGTTTGAAATATAAGGATGGCCCCAAGCCAAATAGGTAAAGGCCCAAAATCAAAGCCCAAAACTACCATTTGGCAGAAGTGCAGAGATTGATGGGTGTTTTGAAAGCAGCATATTCATATTCCCTGCTTCCTCTTTTATCACTTTAGATTTACGAAGACTATGACTGTATGCTGAACCAAACCAATATTGGCAACAACAACAACAAGTTCTACATCATCCAGCTGATAGAGCAAAAAGGGAATTATAGTTGCTGGAACCGCTGGGGCCGTGTAGTAAGTCTCTCGATCACAATCTGTCTGTGTAAACAGAAGGATTGGTGCCTTATTTCTCAACAGTTCAGGAGTCTAGTGGGGGACATGATAGGCAGCTTCTTCCTAAAATGGCTTTTGTATTATTAGCCTCATTATGCCCAGTAATTCCTAACCGCAAGACAAGGTACACAATTACTGAAACCTCTATTATAAAATATACCTCAGTTGAACAACTGTGTTTCCCAAATGACAATTTGCTTTGCTGAATGTAGTGATTGCTGCTATATGAATATCAAGAAAGAAAGGCATTTCCTTGTAACGCGCAGTACCTTGACAGGGGAGACATGCAATCTTGGTCTCCAAATGGACAGCTCTTATAAGTCAAAAGTCATTACATAACAATTCCATCTTCCCTTCCTTAATGGGTCTTCTGTTACCAAGCAAACAGAAAAAGGAATGGCAAGAAAAGACGACAGGATTACAAGTGGAAGATTGATGCTGCTTTTCCCCCTGTAAAATCTGCTGAACAATAAAAAACCTCATCTCGAAGTATTATGGTCAGACATTTTAGACAGTATTCATAACCATGGTTATTATTCATAAGATTTCATTTCAGAGAAGAAAAATCAAATAAACTATTTGCTCTTTGTGTAGTTTTCCTGTGAAAATACAAAATCAAACAAGTTAGTTCCCAATCAAAGCAGCGGTTATGAGCCTGCAGCAAAAAAGTCAAAGTCAAGAAAATAATAATTAGCTAATGCTTCCAATAGTGTATGCTTTACAACAATGTTTGATCTAACCTAAAGCAAAATTTATTATAACAGATAAAATAAAACAGTAAAGAATGAGCTGGATGAGAGCCAGTAAGCTAAAATTCAATCTTGATAAGATGGAGATACATAATAAATTGTGTTAAGCTATGGTTTGTTTCAGCTCTTTATTACATAAGTCATAGTGGTCCAGTTCATGCATAATGCCAAGCTGCTTTATAACTCCTTCATGCATACTCAAATTTCTAGTTTAGTGCCAGGGGTGAAATCTACTTACCTTCCTTACCGGTTCGGAAGCACACGTGCCACGCGCATGCATGCACGCATCACAGGCGCAAGCAGACCTTCTGCGTATACGCAGAAGGTAAAAAACACATTACTTCCTGGTTACAACCAGGAAGTAATGACACCTGGCCAAGTGGGCGGAGCTACGCTCTGCCATCGCTACCAGATTGCCAAAACACCGGTCAAGATTGCTACCAGATTGGGCGATCCGGTCCGATCCGGGAGCATTTCACCCCTGCTTAGTGTGATATGTTGCTGTTTATCAGTGGTTCATTGGTTTTAATAAATAAGCAGGGTTCAACACTGTCCTTCAAGGAGATCTATTCTCTCCAGGATCAGAAATGTAGCATGGAGGTGCTCTGGAACTGTTATCATAGTGGCTCAAATATATGCTATGCATGGGCAGAAATAGCAGACCTGCAGTTGTTATTGATTATTTGGTGAGTTCCTCTTTAGATTATTTTACTGGTATCACTATTTGAAAATCCATGAGACGTTTCAGTTTATTCAAAACAGGGTACCTTGATGGGCTTGGCTAACACAATCTATAGCAGTCCTTTGTCATCCATGCTGGTTAGTAGTTAATTTCTAGATCCAGTTCAAATTGAACTGCAAAATCTCTAACCCGTTTTCTGAAAGAGCATCTCTTTACTTGAGAATCCCCAGTTGGGATCCTGCCATTCATTCATTAGGATTCATAATTAGATGTGTGAGTAGAATTAAGCCCACAAGGTATTCATAGAGATAAGTTCTTCTGGTCTAAAAAAGACAAAATGCAGGAAGCAAACATAAGAAGATAATCTGGGGCTCTTCCCAGACCTTTTCCCCTTAATATACAGACTTCCTATCCATGGGTCAGAAGAAAAATATGCAAGAGTAAATTGTGCTGCCCTAGAGCTTGAGCTTTATTCTGCTTTAGTGACAAGACTTTGGATTAATACTGATCATGTGGAAGAGCTCAGATTATACTCCTCATCTAGGCCTTCTGATCAAAGATCCTGATTTTTTTTCTAGATTAATCTGAGATTGCAGCTAGTGACTGGGATAGTTGTCTTCTTTTCCTTCAGAGTTGATTTTATATAAGGCTTTAATTTTCCAGAAGACCTTGGCAGAAAATCTCTGCTTGAAAAGAGTTGATTTCTATCAGCATTGATCATAATATGTCTTTTCTTTTTGTGTGGTGTGTGTGAATTTGAAAAAGAAAAAGGCTTGTTATAGGCCTCAGTACATTTATTTATTTTGATATTCGGTGAAGAAGAACAGGGGATAGTGAAAATGTCAGTACTGAGCTGGAGAGAGTGAATGAATATGAAATGAAGACAAGCCTTCAAATGTTGAGGCTAGAAAAACCATGTTATCAAGTAAGCCTAGTTTCATGCTATAAAATTCTAATTGTGGTTAAAGTTCAGATGTATTCAAAACTGGGAAATAATCTAAGACCTGGCAGATGATGCCATCATAGCTTTAAAAAAAAAGTCAGCAAATGTTGGAAACACTTTCCTGATAATTTAAGGCTAACAAATGTTCTGTGACTTTCCAGGGGGAAGTAGGGCAATGTAAACTCAGCAGTTGTCCAACCTTGGAAGCTGCCATAAATGCTTTTGAGAAGAAGTTCCAAGAGAAGACAAAGAATAAATGGGCTAATCGAGAGAATTTTATTGCTCATGATGGCAAGTATACCCTCATTGAAGTACAACATGAAGATAAAGAGGAACAAGAGGTGACAGTAAAGGTGAGTGTTCAAAGAGTATACTTTTAAGTAGTATACACTGGGAAGTAAGTGGACCTGGAAGTATAGATAGATTTCTGGATGGTTTTCTGTAAAAATGAATTGAGATCAGAATCTTTGCTTAAGGATAGAAAGTATAATCAGTTCAACCATATTTTCTCAGGACATCTGCTGGTTCAGACAAATGTATAAGTGCTATTGCAAAACCATCTCTGGTCTTCTTCCTGACAAAGTGCACAAGGACATCCCTTGGAACATTTCTTAATTTTGCAAAATGTGATATTAATCCGATAAACTTGATTAATCTCTGGTCAGTGTTAGCTCCCAGTTCAAAAAATTAGACAGAAACGTAACTATATTTTGTCTACATTGTCTTCTCTATGTCGTTCTAGAATTGCTGTAAATCTTCAACAAATTATTTTCCTCTCAGTTCCAGTAACGTGAAGTTATCCAACTCTTTCTCCATTTTTCTATTAATACCTTCTATCTGACTTTCCCAAACTTCCACTTTGTTGGTAATACTAGATTGGGGATTGATAGTACAGATGTAATTGTATTTAAAGAAATTCCAACTAGAATACTACATAAGAGAAAAGAGTATTTTTTTCCCTGACAAACCTAAACACAAGAAAATTCCTTTGAGATAGGATAAATCGGAAGAGACGAGTTCTACTTTTAAATGGGAGATTCAGACTAAATTCTGTGCAGAAACCATTTTTTGATATTAGGAGAAAGATATCAAATATTTGAGTTGCAAAAATTTGAGAGAAGAATTTATTTCAGCAGGATAGAAATAAAGGACTCACTTTGTATATCACTTAAAATTAAAATATAAAATTAAATATAAAGTATTACAAGATGCAAACAAGAGGAGAATTGGGTTTACTAAATTTTGAAATTGCATTTCACTGCTTATTATTTGATCTGGATGAAAGAATGGATGTTTCTGAAAAACAAGAGGCTTTATGAGTTAGAAACTAGGAAGTCAAGTACCTAGAAGGTTTAGAGCTAGAAGATCATAACCTATGGTTTGGATTACATGGCTATTTATGGTAAAATTGAAATTAATGTGGTTATCAAAAACTATTTCATTGCATTTATCATATTGAGAGTATGGAGTAGATAAACCCAAAGGCACGTTTATAGATCTCAGCTCAAGAAACATATTATAAAAGAAAAATAGCAGACAAAGGCAAGTGATTGACATAGTGGGAACTGTTGGAAAACCATCAAGGGTAATTCAAACTTAGATCAAGAGAGCAGTTAACAGCAGAAAGAGATAGTTGTCAATACAGGTAGTCTTCGATTTACAACAGTTCATTTAGTGACTGTTCAAAGTTACAACAGCACTGAAAAAAGTGACTTATTGACCATTTTTCGTACTTACAACCATTGCAATGATCAAATTCAGATGCTTGGCAAGTGGTTCATATTTATGACGGTTGCAGTGTCCTGGAGTCATGTGATCAGCTTTTGCGACCTTCTGACAAGCAAAGTCAATGGGGAATCCAGATTCACTTAACAACCACGTTACTAGTTTAACAATTGCAATGATTCACTTAACAACTGGGGGCATGAAAAGTTGTAAAATGGGGCAAACTCATTTAACAAATGTTTCATTTAACAACATAAATATTGGGCTTAATTGTGGTCATAACTCAAGGACTACATATAGTTTTCCCATTTACAATTATCAGAAAGATTTAAAATGGATAAAAAGACTTATGGCATGTAGCAAACTGAGACAGAATTTGAAGTACAATTGTGCATTGATAACAAACATTATAAAATACATAAATGCTGGTTAGAATTTGAAACAAAGGTTTAAGAATGTATGATAAAGTTGGCTAAGAACTTGGTTATAATATACAGATGGGTCAATGGGAAAATATGTGGTTAAAAGTATTGATGTTTGCATTGTGTTATGATCTCAAAGAGAATTTTTATAAAATGATGTATTGTTGGTATACAACACCAGAGACATTATGTAGAATGTATAAAGGCACTTCAAATTATTTTTTCTTCTTTATGTCAACTCTGAAGCGAACCTGGCTGAAGCCATCTTGTGCTGCCTCATAATTGCCACGAACTCTGAGAGGGGGAAGAGAGGGGGGAATTGATAGGCTGGCTAATACTCAAAACAAAAATTTTTCTTCTGGGAACCATGGTGGTCCCAACAGGTGGCAGTTGAAGGAGGAGAGGAGTGACCAAGCAGCCTGCCAGGCTATTGGACAATGTGACCAGTGACATCTGGGGATGGGAATATTTGCTCTTTTAATTAGCGGAAAAACCACAGGAACTTTTAGAATGGGTTTTCACTAGCTGTGCCGATATGATGTATCCAATAAACATGTTCTTTGAGGAATCTACCTGCCTCAGAGTTCTGCTTTTGGCAGATGCGTTACTCAGAACGCTGACACTTTATATTAATTTGTATTTACTTTTTTTAAAGTTTTAATAAAAATTATAAATGTATAAAAATAAAATATGTGTAAGTCAGAGTACCTGTTGGTGAAATGGAGGAAAAATACAGTCATTTGATAACTTGAGGCAGGATGGAAAGAGAAACAATGTGAGTTTGACCAATGCAATTTTATGCATATTTACTCAGAAAAAAAATTGTCTCATTATTCTGAGGAAAGCATGTATTGTAGTGTGCATTTAAGATTAATGCTGCCCTGTTAGAGGAACTGAATTATGTAAATTCAGACCCAAATTATTCTTCTTGTCTTCCAAGGTGGACGATGTGGATGGAATGAAGTCATTTAAACAAAAGATACTGCCTTGCACTTTGGACAAGCACACCCAGAATCTTATGACACTCATATTCAGCAATGACATGTTTAAAGAAGCTATGCAGACCATGAATATAGGTAAATGGTGGAGGGGCCACTTCTCTGACGCACAAAAGAAAACCATCACTTTTTTTTATCTTGTTTCCTCTAGGTGTCATTTATAATCCAATTGTACAATTAACAGATATTTTTTTCAGAATGATTTTATCTTTGGTTGGTCTAGTATCAAGTCAAGTCAATTAAAGTTTGGAAGCCTGGGGATTAAATTGTTTAACAATAGCACTAGCAATAGCACTTAGACTTATATACTGCTTTACAGTGCTTAACAGCCCTCTCTAAGCAGTTTACAGAGTCAGCAATTGTGCCCCCAACAATCTAGGTCCTCCTTTTACCCACCTCAGAAAGATGGAAGGCTGAGTCAACCTTGAGCCTGGTGAGTTTTGAACTGCCAAATTGCAGTCAGCTGGCAGTCAGTAGAAGTAGCCTGCAGTACTGCACTCTAACCACTGCGCCATGGTGGTGCAGATTCTTCTCTTGGCTTTCTTCACAAATGATGTCCAACTTGGAAATCACTGTTAATGCTCAGTGTGAAGACCAAAAAAGAACACATATTTAAATTGCCGATAGTATTCCAATCCTGGTGGCTTTCACCACTGACTTGTAAATATCCTGGAAGTGTTAGATTGATCAGTATGGAAATGTCTTATGTCTGTTTCCCTGCCAGATGTAAAGAAGATGCCACTGGGAAAGCTGAGCAAACAGCAGATTGCCAAAGGCTTTGAAGCTTTGGAAGCTCTTGAAGAAGCTCTAAAGAAGCAAACACCTTCCCAGAAGAAGCTGGAGGAACTTTCATCTCGCTTTTATACCATTATTCCCCACAACTTTGGTCGTAATCGGCCTCCATCCATCAACACACAGGAAGTTGTCCAAGCTAAGAAGGATATGCTTCTGGTAAGGAGTTCTCAGAAAGGGACCAACCTTCACATTTTATCAATTATCAATAAAAATTTATCATTTTATCAATAAATTGTCATTAGGGAAGATTTCTATCCAAATTTTATGTGGCTAAGCTGTGATACTAAATACATTGATGACCTGCCTTCGGTTTTGCGTTATCTTTATTAACCTCTCCTGGCAATCATTGGTTGGCTTGGGATGCCTAAGCTAGCTGACAAAATCAGAGAATTGAAGTGAGTAACAAATGTGCTTCTTTGTGGCTGTAAACATTATATTCTGGAATTATGCTTTAAAAAAGAGGTGGGCAATCCTTCGTTCAAAATTTGAACTCCTTTGTGATTGCCCTCAAGTTCCTCTAAAATCACACAGCTGAAATTCAGTATAACACTGCAGATAAGGATAGTATGCCAATTTCTGATAATTTTCTAAAAAGGATACTACAGATAATCCTCAACTTACAACAGTTTGTTTAGTGATCATTCAAAGTTAGAATGGCACTGAAAAAGTGACTTATGACCATTTTTCACACTTATGGCTGTTGCAGCATTCCCATTGTCACATGATTTACATTTGGATGCTTGGCAACTGGTTCATATTTATGATGGTTGCAGTTTTCTGCATTCACGTGACCATCTTTTGCGTCCTGACAAGCAAAATCAATGGGAAAGAGTAGATTCACTTAACAACCATGTTACTACTTTAACAACTGCAGTGATTCACTCAACAAATGTGGCAAGAAAAGTCATAAAATGGGACAAAACTCAAATTTCTTTGACAAATTTAACAAATTTCTCACTTAGCAACATAAATTCTGGGCTCAATTGTGGCCATAAGTCGAAGACTACCTGTATTTTACTATAATTAAAGCATAAGTAATACCCTAATAAGACACCTAGCACCAACTAAAGCACTCCCAAATTGAGGAAAAAAGGCGATGATTCTGGCCCTGTCTTCTCCGAGGGCAACATCTCATCACCACCAGGCTTCTGTAGTTCTTGATTGTGAAACAAAAATCACATTTTTCAAAAGGTGGCTCCTAACCACAGAAGAGTTGTGCATTTTTTAAAAAAGGATTAGAATTCAGTCATCCTGTGAAATAAAGCTCTAGTATTTCACACCCTTCCATCTCATGCATCTTTGTGTTCATATTAGCCCTAAAATTTAAAAGGGAAATATAAAAAGTTGAATAAGATGAACACTTCCTAACAATTGTCCTTGGACATCTAGGTCAGTGGTAATAACATAGCCTGACATGCTTTATAATGGAAGAAAAAGCTACTGTATTATCTGAAGTAATACACATAAAACAACAAAAATGCCAGCTGAGCTCTTGCACTTCTTAAATGATAAAACCACAGATCAGAGTTTCCACCTAGATGCTTAATTAATGAACCTTTTTGCCATGGAAGTGTAGATTGTATATCTATACTTCTATAGTATACAATCAAGATAATAGATGGTTAATGAATTGATGGTTAAGAAAGAAATCCAAGTGGAAGTCCACTCTCAGGCATAAAAGCTCACTAGCTCTTAGTCCTCTCTTACCTGACAGATCATGCTGAGGAAAATTTGGAGGAAGGAGTGTTGTAAACTTGACGAAACATGGGATGTAAATCCAATAACTAAAACATAATTTTGAATTAAAAAAAAGAAGTTTGTTATTCTTCTTTTCAAGCCAGCAGATGCATGCATTCAACTAGTTCAATTCATTGCTAGTAGCGTGTTCCTAAATCTGTTTATTCCAAATAATTTCCCCCTTAGTTTCAGTGGGGCTGGCTCTTCTGGAAATGGATCCAGGATAACAGCCCAAATGTGAGATTAGTGCTTCTGTGTGCATCTCATCTGCATCCCAATGTTGGTGATGACTGGCTTACTTTATTGGTAGGTCCTAGCAGATATTGAACTGGCCCAGAGTCTACAAGCCCAAAAGAAGGAGGAAGAGGAAGAGGAAGAGAAGGAAATGGTGAAAGAAGTTCTGCATCCACTGGACAAGGACTATGGGCTTTTGAAATGTGAGCTCACCTTAGTGGCGCCATCATCTGAGGACTATAAGGTAAGATGGCCCTACAAGCTGTTTCTTATTTGCTTTAAATATTGAGGTAGCACTCAAGCAGTTGTGACTGGGCAATCAATACAGGAACGTGTGAATAAAGGATAAAGGACAACATGTGGGATAGCCTCTTCCACAGCTAGCAACTAACTCTCCTATTTATCTCAGTTCTTTGATGTTCACTTTCTTTATTTCTCTTCCTCTCTACCCTACTAGCTGATTGAAACCTATGTGAAGAAGACTAGTTCCACTTACCAAAAGCTTCGTATCATGAATATTTGGAAGGTGAACAGAGAGGGTGAGGTAAAGTTGAAGAGGAATATCTCCTTCCCTGTTCTGTTCTAGGACTTAGATTTGTTTCTTTCTATGTTAAGATCATGTTGGTTGAAGGAAGCAGGGTTATTCCAGCACATGTAAAGGGTGCCAGATTGGGGAAGATTGCCCATAGGAACATACAGTCAGAACTGATACCTAAAATTAAGATCTTATTTCTTTGATCCTGGTAACTCTGATTCTCAGGTCCCAAAGGTGCTTTTTCAAGAGGCAACTGGACTTTCTGCTTTTTCTTTGAAGACAGTTCTCTTCTCATCCAAGAAGCTTCTTCAGCTGAAGGCAAAATGCCTTCAAAAGAAAAAACAAGAAAATCCAGTTGCCTCTGGAAAAAAGCACCTTTGGGACAACCATGACCTGGATGACTGAGAATCAGTCTTTTATAAAAAAAATCAGTCTTTTATAAAAGATTTTTAATTTTTAAATATCTTTTAGTATTTTATACATTCAATTTTAAATTGGTTTTAAAAGTTTGGGGTTTTAAATTTGTCGGGGCCAAAATTATTTAATTTGATTTTATTCTACTTTTAAATTTTGTATGTATGTGTTTTATTGTTTGGCTGTGCACCACCCTGAGTCCTTCGGGAGTAGGGCGGTATAGAAATCAAATCAAATAAATAAATAAATCTCCATAGACACTGATTCTCAGGGCATGTGCCAATTGAGGCACAAATATTTTTGAGATTCCAAACGAATGATTGAGATCAAAAGCCTTGCAATCCATCTGACCAGACCTACCTCCTGAGACATTGGGGGGAGGGGGGGCACAGGTAGATGATAATACCACTTTCAATTGTGAGACATCAAGACTTCAAAGGACTATATGTATCCATTGGCAGAGTAATAACAAGGCCATTTACTAATTAGAAGTCTTGTCCTTTTCTGCAGTAGCAAAAAAACCTCTATATTGGGGATGACCAGTCAGGTATGCAAATGAGTCTGTAATTCAACAACGTGACATGGGAAATTCATGTTTGGCTTTCTACCTTTCCTTTATTCAAATATGACTTGAAGAGGAGCAAAGATGTTACTTGCTCAGTTCTCTTGTTTCATTTCCTAAACAGAGCCAACGTTTTAAGACTCATGACCACTTGGGAAATCGGCGTCTACTCTGGCATGGGACCAACATAGCTGTTGTTGCTGCCATCCTGAAGAGTGGCTTGCGCATCATGCCCCATTCTGGTGGCCGTGTTGGCAAGGGAATTTACTTTGCTTCTGAGAACAGTAAATCAGCAGGCTATGGTGAGGTCACATTCATTATTATTCTACCATTTGCTGCTCTCCCATTGACTCTCCTCGCTACTGCTACCTGTATCCTAAGAGTAAAACAAGGGAAGAAGAGACAAGAGAGCCAATTTGATGTAGTGGCTAAACCACACACATACACAAGTCTTTCTCCTCCCTCTCCCTCTCTCTCTCTCTCTCCCTCCCTCCCTCTCTCTCAACACATATATACACTATATACATACACATACATACACAAACATGCATACGCAGGAACTATATATAAGAGCCAGTTTGATGTAGTGGTTAGGGCATCATGCTAGAAACCAAGGGTTCTAGTCTCGCCTTATAACACAAACCAGGTGAGTGTGCTTGAACTAGTCACTTTCTTTCATCTGGAATAATAATTTATCTCCCAATATCACATCCACATTAAAATGCCCTAAAAGGTTGCACAACTCTGATAATTGTTTTATCATTTTTGTACCTTTCAGTCAGTGTTGACTCTAAGCAACTGACTGGACAAATCCCTGCAGTTTTCCTGGCAAGATTTCAGAAATGGTTTGCCATTATCTCCTTGTTAGAGCTGAGAGAGGGTGACTGGCCCAAAGTCATCGAATTGGGTTCCTGCCTAATTTTTTTTATTTAATAATAATTTTATTATTAATGCCAGTTCAGTGACAAAAATTCTAATACAAATAAGAAAATAAAATAATAAAATAGAAAGTGCAGGAAAGAAAAAATAGGGGGGGGAAATAAGAATATAATGAAGAAGTGAAATGACTTCAACACAAGTGTAAACAATTGTAGCAAATTAACATATTGTTTTAAAATACAACCAGTGAACTTTTCTTCCCATATCCCATCTTTTATCTATAAACAAATCCTTAAAGGCTCGTCATTTTAGTTCTGGTCAGCAAAAGTCCATTAAGAGTTACCAGAGATAGAAACAAATCTATTTTAATCTTTATCAAATAAACCAACTTTATATTCCTTCCTTTTATTTTTAACAATCTTGATCTTTAATTCATTGATTCATTTTTATTTTTTCTTTGTCTCTTCTCACAAATCCTTCAAAACTTTAACAAGCATCTTTTGTAAATTATCCAGGTCACTCTCTTGGTTTCTAATTTGTATATTCCTTTTAATTATTAATACATAAGTCAATTTATTTTGTATGTCCAGTTTAGCAGGTTTTTCCATATCTTTCTTATAGCCTGTCATTTTTAAATCCACTTTCAGATCAGCCTCAGGCTTCTCCAGTAAAACCTGTTCTTCTTCCATAACATATTTTAAACACAAGTCTATCTATAGAGGCAGACAGTCTTAAAATTAATTTCAGAGTTCATTGTTAAAAAATATCCCTCAAAATGTAGAATGTTAAAATATTTAGCTCAATTCTGTATTAATTTCTGTGAAATTTAAGTGTTCTTTAATTAATATCTTTAGTTCCTTCAAGTTCCTCTAGTATCCAAACTTCAAAGTCCCTTCCTATATTTTTTTAAAGAAATAATTCAAAACAAAAGCATTTTCCCATTGAAAGGATTCTTATAATTCCAAAATTTTATTTCAAATCCATTTCCAGAATCAAAATTCTAATCATTGTTTTGCTATTTTATTTCAATAAAAATATTTTTGGTTAAATTCTTAAACTTGTATTTAAATTTTCTTTCACTAAGGATTAAAGGAAACTCACCCAATGCTATAAAACCTATCAACCCAAAGGTTCCCAGGAGCTGAACCATTTAGTTAGCAAACAATTTCCAAAAGTCATTAGAAAAGGAAGTACATGAACCCAGTGTCATTTCAAAGGCCCAACTGCGTTTTGAGCAAGATGGCTATTCCCTCATCTCCCAGAGTTCTAAACCAGTGGTGAAATCCTCCGCGGTTTGCTACCAATTTGCTGCCCGCACATGCGTGGTGCACGCCAAACATGTGCTGTGCACGTGCATGCGCACCAAACACGCTGCATGCGTAGTGTGTACCAAACACATGCTGCATGCACACGCATGCATAGTGCACGCCAAACGCATGCTTTGCACGGAAAAGGACGCTTAACAAGGTAAGTAGAACAGCGAGGGGGGGAACAGCTGTGCCGCACTATTTAGATTCACAGGATTTCCTGCTTTCTAGCGAATATAAATCGCACAGCACAGTTGATCGTCGGAAATACCAGTTCGGACCAACTGGTAGCTTTTTTTTACTACCGGTTTACTGAACCAGTAGCTTTTATCACTACCAGTTCTCCCGAACCGGTGCGAATCGGTAGGATTTCACCACTGCTCTAAACCCACCAGAGACCACTGTCTCTGCGAAGAGCAACTGTCTGGAGCACTTGAGGGTGATTTCAAATCCTCTCCTTGTCTGGAGAGGAATCGCTAAGAGTTTGTCTACTCTGTGGTCCTTAATTCTGCAGCAGTTGTCAGCTCTGTTTTTAGCAGCTCTATCTTCAGTTTGCCATTTTTTCCTCAGAAATCCCAGCTGGGTTCATGTTTGGGGTGGGATTAGAATTTACAATCTCCCAGTTTTTGACCTGGTGGTTTAATGCTGTAGGCCAAAATTCAGGGGCAAAATGGCTCAATCTCATTGGTGTAATTTCACTTGGTTTAAGGGAAGAATGTATAAGTTTTAAGAAATGAAAAGTAGACCTCTGGTTACCATTCTCAGCCTACTTGAGAAGAGGGGAATCATTCTGCTGAATAACTGGGTCTTTTCTCAAAGGTGTTAAAGGCAACTGTACTGTTTTTTTCTTGAGGAAGAAGTAAATGTTTCGCTTCTCCTCTAAGAAGCTTCATCAGTTCTGATGGCAAGGGGACGGAAGGATAGATACTGACAGTTGAGACTGGACGGTGGGAAGAGGGAAGGATGGGTTCTGATGGGATGGGGGGATGGAAGGATTGTATTTCTTTGCAATCATCTGGTTGTTACCAGTCTCTGAGGCCTCAGTGGTCTTAACAACTCCCAGAGAGTGCTAATGATCAGATGACTACAAAGCAATATAATCCTTCCATCCCCTCCCCAAATCCTATCAGAACTTATCCATCCATCTGCCCACCATCCAGTCTCAACTGTCAGCATCTATCCTTCCATCCCCCTGCCATTAACTGAAATGAGATGACTGAAAATCTCCACAGACAAAAGACTGTTTTGTTGTTAGGTTTTGATGGCACCATGGTGGGGTATGGTCAGGCCGGGCCATGGATTGCCTAATTCCAACCATGAGGTTAATATAGCTTAATAAATCATGTTTCCACCTCATGGGCCAACAGCTGAGAACCTCAAAATGGCATTTTCCCAAAGCATGTAAAGCTGGATTCTAAGGAACCAGCACTTGAAAGTACCCAAAAAAAGCACCCCCAAAAAGTGGGTGGAAATAGGTTGTAAAAAAATGCTTTTAAAAGGTAAAAAAAGACTCTGATGATCACAGCTGTGGCGCGCGATCATCAGAGCCTTTTTTTTTCTTTGCCTTTTAAAAGCAGGAAGTAACGACACACGGGTGGGCGGAGCCTTGTGCCGTCATTGCTACCGGTTCTCCAAACCACCTGCCACAATCGCTACCAGATCGCTCGATCCGGTCCGAACCGGGAGCATTTCACCCCTGGGTCAAGGGCTATATGTGAAATGTCTCCATTTAGAGCAAAGAAGTAGAATATCCAAGTAAAAACTTTAAAATTTATCTAAAATGAATGAATGTGCTGTATTTGGAGGGTCTTTGGCTGCAGGAAAATCTGGTCATGACCCCAGAGTGAAATGGAAACCTGAATTTCAGTAGTGTATGAGACTCAAACCCTGGTGGTAGGAAGCTCCCTTTCCATATTTAATCAGTTGAGCATCTGTCTTCCTTTCTCTCTTTGCAGTGGGCACCACCTCCAAACGGGAGGGAATCATGCTCCTGAATGAAGTGGCCCTGGGCAAGGTGTATAACATCACTCAAGATGACTATTCATTGTGCAAGCCTCCAGTGGGTTACGATAGTGTCAAGGCTTGTGGCCATACCGAACCTGGTAAGTTTAAAGACTTGCAGTTTAATAACTTGTAGCCTGATTAGCTCTTGCTAATCCTCTCAATTTCTTAATTTGCATTTGCTTTCATGTCCTTAGACCCTGCATGTGATAAAGAGCTTATCCTGGATGGGAAAAAAGTGCTGATACCACAAGGAAAGCCCATTGTTATGACTAAGTACCAAAACAGCAACTTCAGCCAGAGTGAGTACTTGATCTACCAGGAGAATCAATGTTGCATCCGCTACCTGATCCAGCTCCATTTCTGAGGCTTTCTTGTGGGCTCCTTTTTCTGCTGGACTCCACCATTTGCTGGCTCTCATCTTTCCAGTGCTGAGTGGCTATCTTAAGAACCTGACTTTAATGTTAACTATCTAGAGTTATATTCCCCAGTTCTTCATCCAGAATTCATTCCGTAATCATGGCTTCTAATTCTGCAGAGAAGAGTGTGATGAAACTACCTTGTTTGAAGTATGGTGGCTTCCATAAGGCAGATTAAGACTTTGTTGATGTCCAACAAAACAAAGATGAAATCATTGCCAGACTATTGCTATAAAAGGTATCACGGCAAGGGCTAATGACTTTTGGAAATCTCTTGGATCCGAATAGTCTGAAAATAAAAGAAACTCTATTAAATCGAATCAGTGTCATCCTTCTGTATTTTCTTCTAGAGGGTCACATTTAAATACTCTTGCTAAATTTCATTTGTTAAGATGATCTGGTAAAAATTAAAAGCCAGGATGATGAAGGAAGCTGTTTGTGAAGAACAAGGTTGGGTTAAATCTCCACTTTAACGGAGGTGGCACAGTGGTTAGAGTGCAGCACTGCAGGCTACTTCAGCTGACTGCTAGCTGCAGTTCGGCAGTTCAAATCTCACCGGCTCAAGGTTGACTCAGCCTTCCATCCTTCCGAGGTCAGTAAAATGAGGACCCAGATTGTTGGGGGCAATATGCTGACTCTGTAAACCACTTAGAGAGGGTTTTAAAAGCACTATGAAGCGATATATAAATCTAAGTGCTATTGCTATTGCTATTCTCCAACATTATGCTACAGACATATGCATTCTCCTGAACCATTTTTCCTTTTTTGTCATTTTTTTGTCCAACAGATTTAGCTTGATGATATTTAGTTCTGCTAGTGAAAATGGGCTCCCGAGCTCCGTTTTCACTGGCAGAGGGTTGCAGGAGCCTGTCGCAGCCAAAAACGGAGCTCGGGAGCCCATTTTCACTTGCAGAGGCAGGGCTTCACTGCCTCCAGGGCTGCCCCGCAGGCCAGATCTAAGTACCTCACGGGCCGGATCCGGCCTGAGGGCCTTAGTTTGACACCCCTGATGTAGATGCTCTGAGAAAAATGGCTTTACACATTATTAAAGGTTTCATTCACTATCTTCCCTTCATATATAAGTTCAGAAATTGCTGTTAAACATACATAACAGCAGACATAAGAATTATTGCTAGAGCAGTCAAGAAGGGAGGGGAAAAAAGGACCCAGTGAAATTAAAAGTAAGCAGAAAAGGGGCAGGCTTTGGCACATTCCTGCATGTTGTATTCTCTCTGCAATCCCTGCATAAAGCCATCACTGTTCTTACCAATGTATGAATGGAATGGAGGAGGATCATCTTGACTATTTCTGTTTGGAGAAATCACAAGGAGTTTTATTTTTATTTATTTATTTTAATTATGCATTTGTGATGGTATTCTTTTTCCTTTTTTTTCTTGCAAAATCCTCTTTAGGTTTGTTACACAATCTTCCTCAGAAAAGCTTTACTTATGGTGCAGGAATTTGAGAGAAATGGGCACTAGAGGGGTGTGTAAGGACAGTGACAGATGCCTGATCCTACTTCTTGTCAATCTTTTGCAATGTTTTCTCCTGCTGATATGTTGGGACTGCCGCTCCCAGAATTCCCAGACATCATGGCCACAATTAAAGATATTGATTGCATTGTTTGAGAGTTGAAAGTGTCAGCCTGGAAAAGCTATCTTTTGTTTTCCAAAGTTTAGTTCTGCTAACGGTAAATACAAGAGGATAGTAGGAGAAAAATTAGTATGGCACACACACTCTTAACTTGAATAAGGTAGCATGGCCATTAGAGCTTTTCTCTAACTCTGTGATGAATATGCTTCATTTCTATCACAGTTCTCTTATCTATATATAGTTTCATCACATTTCTCTTATCTATACATTTATAGTTCCCATCTTCGTATATCACTATAAATTCCATGTATCTACAAGGAAAAAGAACAATTATAGGTTCGAGGTATGTGTAATGTTTCAATCCTAAAGGAAACCAGCTTTGATTGTCTTTTGGAAGGGTAGGCACTGAAGCTGAAGCTCAAATACGAAGATGAGAAGAGATAACTCATTGGAAAAAGACCCTGATGTTGGGCAAGATTGAAGGCAAAAGGAGAAGAGGACAGCCAAGGACGAGGTGGCTAGATAGTATCAATGCAGTAGGCATGAGTTTTGGCAGATTGAGGGAGACAGTGGAGGATGTGGGGTCCGGCAGACACGATTTACAACTGAATAACAATAAAAATGTGTATGTTGGGAGAAAGACGATATTTAACCCAGGGGAGTTAAACATCTCTGAGGGAGATGTTGCTTAATGAGGCTGATAGAAGCAGCAGTTTGTAGCTACTGTGTTGTAAAGAGCTAAGTATTGGTCCATGGAGTTCATTATAGTATTGCCTAATCCAAAGTTTTTCAACCTCAGCAAGTTTAAGATAGGGAATTCTGGGAATTGAAATTCACGCATCTAAAGTTATCAAGGTTGAGAAACACTGACCTGGTCTAATAGAGAGTTGCTCACCTAGATCTCATCCAGAAGTATTTAAATCCACAATACTGACGTTTAAAAATGGAAATTTATATTGCTTTAAGCAATTCTTTTAACAACTACACTTTCTTTGTGCAACATCACTAGAAAACTTTGATGTGTCTACCTACTCAACAGGCAGAAATACACATCACACCTATCAAAAAGGATTAGCATTAATAATATTTATATGGTGCCATTCAAGCAGTTGCAAAGGAGAGAAACTAAATTGCATGAGAGGTTCACGTTTCATCCATTAGTGGCACTATTATCAATTCAGGCATGGATGTGACAGAAGTCAGAGCTAAAATTAGCACAGTGTCTCACTAGCTGCCCTCATCGGTACCATGCCAAAGAAGAATACTGCTCTTTGTTCTTTTGCAACAAGTTGTATCTGACAACAAGTGGTCTCTTGTCATCCATTGTTCCCTCAGTGAAACCTGCATGCTACTAAACCAAAACAAACCAGCATATGGAGAGATCTGCCATCCCATAGCCTTTGCATTAGATAATAATTTCTATTTTAAAATCAACACGTAATTTCTCCACATCATCTTCATCATCTACAGATCTCAAGCATATCTATCTTTTGTTTAAGATCTTTATGAATCTGAAGTTTTGCAAAAAGTGTCTTTCGATACGCCTTGCAAATCTATGCTAACCAATAGCTGAGCATGGAGAATTCCAGCAAATCTCTGTTCTCTGTTTATTTACAATTTGTTAGTCCCTGAGTCACTGTCCCCAAAGTTTCAAACATTCTGTGAATTATCAATCAGCCTTTTCCCATTTCCAAAGATGCAAAGAACATTTTAGCATTTGCATACATAGATATACATAGTCCATACATTTTCCCACATGTATTTATATACATCTGTCCAATGGCTTGCAAAATATTCCTCCTGGTAGAAGTAAAGCAGAGGAATATTGACTTTTAAAATTATTAAAAAGTATACTGAGCAGTCTAAAAAAAACTTCTGCCGTTGTGCCAGATGAATACATCAGAGCAAACCTAGAAATAGCATGCCAGCAAAATTGCATTTTGAGGTCTGCTTAGGTTAGACAGAATGAAATGCTAGTGAGGAGTGCAAAATAAAAAGCAGCTCCTCTAATGGAAGAACAAACAGACCTAGAAACACAGGATGAATTGGAAACGGGAGTTTCTTCTTTTTTGGAAGCAAGGGGGGAGGGGGGAAATGTAAAGATGTTTTTTGAAAGTTGCAAGGAATCAAGTATCTTGGAAATGCATGCAACATTGTTTGCTTGTGAATATTCTGTGGAAGAAGAGGTTCATGTACCCCAAGAAATAGGGAAAAGTCGGTATCTGGAAATGCTCATCACAATCTGAGATTGCCATTTCATGCAAAGTGAAAATGTGATTTATATGGCTTGGCATTGTTACAGTATATGAAACCAGCCCAAACTATCAGTGGCTTGTAAACTGTAATTTATGAAAATGCGAAATGTGAATCCAGCCACATTAGCTTAAACAGCAAAACTCAATTAAAATAACCCATAACTCTGATATAAACCCAATTAATATTAGATTACAATTTTTGACTTTTGGTTAAAAAAATAACCTAAATTTTAATAGCAAAATAAGTGGAAATATCAGGTCTCAATGTCATTAGACCATATGTTAAATGTCAAGGTTTCCACGCAATGAACAATGAGGTAAAAGTCCTATTCTTTCTTAGACCACATTACTCTGTTTGCTTTAGGAAAATCCAGCTGTTTAATTGTATATGTCACTCAAAGCAGGTGCTGTTCACATGCATATAAATTGCCATGTGAATTTTTTTTCTACTGCCAATTTAAAAATTGATCTGTGAGTTGTAGGAAATGGAATAGGAGGCTTCTTTTGACTATTGGATTATGGTTTGAAGAATATATGAACACAAATCCAGTTTTTTCATTTTATATATGTCTCCATTTCCCAAGCTGCTCTTATTCCATGATGATTGGCTTTCCATCTCTGATTGCTGGATCTTAAACGATGCCCTTGAAGTGATGTCCCAGTGCCTGGAGGCCGTGAGGGTCTGGATGGGGAGGAACAGGCTCCGACTCAACCCCTCCAAGACTGAGTGGCTGTGGCTGCCGGCGTCCCGATATAGTCAGCTGGTGCCATCGCTGACTATTGGGGGCGAGACATTGGCCCCCACAGAGAGGGCGCGTAACTTGGGTGTCCTCCTGGATGCACGGCTGTCTTTAGAAGAGCATATGACGGCCGTGGCCAGGGGGGCTTTCTATCAGGTTCACCTGATACACCAGTTGCGCCCCTTTCTGGATCAGGACTCCCTATGCACGGTCAATCATGCCCTCGTTACTTCCCGCCTGGACTACTGCAACGCTCTCTACATGGGGCTCCCCTTGAGGAGCACTCGGAGGCTCCAACTGGTGCAGAATGCAGCCATGCGGGTACTTATGGGGGCGACATGGTGCTCCCACGTGACACCTTTCCTGCGTGAGCTGCATTGGCTTCCAGTGGTCTTCCGGGTGCGCTTCAAGGTATTGGTTCTCATCTTCAAAGCACTCCATGGCTTAGGGCCCAGTTATTTACGAGACCACCTTCTGCCTCCGATAACCTCCCACCGGCCAATATGCTCCCACAGAGAGGGCCTCCTCAGGGTGCCGTCTGTCAGGCAATGTCGGCTGGCGACTCCCCGGGGAAGAGCCTTCTTTGTGGGGGCACCCGCCCTCTGGAATGAGCTACCCCCAGGGATACGACTGATCCCGGACCTCCGGACCTTCCGCCGGGCCCTGAAGATTTTTTTATTTCAGCAAGCCGGGCTGGGTTAAAAAATTTTTAATTGGGGAATTTTATGGGTAAGGGGTTTTAAATTGGGGAAGCCAAAGATTTAATTTCGTTTTAAAGTATTTTAATATTTATATTGTGTGTTTTTAATTTTGGCTGTTCACCGCCCCGAGTCCTTCGGGAGAGGGGGCGGTAGAAAAAATTTAAAAATAAAAATAATAAATAAATAAATAAATAAATAAATAAATAAATAAATAAATAAATAAATAAATAAATAAATAAATAAATATCTAATAAATCAAATGAATCCCAAAAATTTGGTTTCCTTTTGCATTAAACAATTATTTTTAGTTTTTTAGGCCTATGATTTCGAACCCAGAGCTCTAACTTAATAATGCCTATCTTTTACTTATCACTTGCATATGTTCTCTTTTCCTAAACAAACAAAAGATGGAATGAATGGTAACGATATTGGTTTGCCTGTCTTGGCTTCATGGTTTAGTAATGGAGGGGCAAACTCTAACAAAACAATAAAATAAATGGGTTAGAGAACAAGTTCCTTTCCCCATTTTAAATTTAAACTACTTTCCACTAGTCCCTGCTTAGCTGGAAGAAAACTATCAGCATAAATTTGCTGTTCTTATTGCAACCATCCTTGTCCTGTCCGTTCTGGTTTATCATGCAAGTGGTGTTGTCTTCATCAAGTAGAGGAAGGGGACTAGTGGATTGGCCTGGTGTTTTTGCCTTTCCTTCTCACAAACTGTTTCTAGACAGTGGGAGGGTATTCACTGATCACGCTCCTTTCTGGGGGGACTGGAGAAGGGAGCAGGAGAGTTTTGATAGAAGGGCTTATTTAGCCGTCTGTCAAACTGCACTCCCGGCTTTATTTATTTAGTTATCTATCAGATTTATGTAGCCGTCCATCTGACAAAGGTGTCCCTGGGCAGTGTACAATAAAAAAGAACAATAAAACGTATCTTAAATACTGTTATCAACAAATCAATAAAACATATATAGCCTCACTAATTGTTGGTTTATGATGGGAGCTGTTTGGTGCAACAAGAGAGAGTGTTATGCAGCTCCCAACTCCTCTATTGGTGAGCTTGGGTTACTGTGGAACATGAAGTTTTACTGCCCCACTAAAGATCAAAGGGAGCCCAACAAACAGCTAATTAGCACTGAGAGAAGGGGGCAGTTGTCCAGTGAAGCAGGAATCAGAGCTGGTTCTCCCTATAGCAGCCCTACACAATCCCTTAAACACAGAGACACCTATTTCTGTCAGCAAGAGCCACTTCAAACTGCTAAAACTATGGAGAGAGTGTAGGAAAATCTCCAGATTGAGGGCCAGGCTTCCTGATAGTCTGAGCAGTCCTGCTCCCACACCCAATTAATTGCTATCTATGTTGACCTCCCAATCAAAACTAAGTCTCTATATCAGGGCTTGACTCTGAAATCTGACAAAGAGGTGAGGGAATATGTCTACTCCTGTTTAAGGTAGTCATCTAATTCCTTTTAATTGTTTAATTTTAATTTATTTTTAAAAAACAAGGGTGTTTTAATTAGTATGGGCCAAATTTATTTAATATGTTTTAAATTGTTTTTTAAATTCTATACTGTATGTGTTTTATCTTTGGCTGTTCACCACCCTGAGTCCTTCGGGAGTAGGGTGGTATATAAATCTAAATAAACTTAAACTTAAACATGACTTGATGGTACAACCTCTAAAATGGTCCAGGAAGTACTCCAGGGTGTACTCATGATTGAACTGAAGGAGGTTGTTGGCTTCTTAAGGTAAAAACACTGCTTCAATTAACAGTAGAGCTTCACCATTATTTCCAATTTCCTTTGGAGCATATTATGTCTACAAGTAAATGATGACTTATCTCTCCATCAAGCAACTACAGATATTTCCTTGGACTTAGTTGTCTCATCCTCATATCTCTTCTATCTGCTAAATAATTACTCTTTGTTTTCATTGGGACATAGCTGCTAAAGACAGCCCAAAGAAAGTATTATGACTTGGATGGAAACTACTCAGAGAATAAGAGCGGCCAGCTAAAGGTTTTATCCTCTGTAAACATACATATTGATGTGTTGTGTTCAATGAGAGCAATAAATGTTCAGTCAATGTAAAATATATTTTAAAAGTGCTAAAATAAACTGTTAAGTCTAATTGCTAAATAGTCCAATGAACTGGTAGCCCCAGAGTTCGATCACTTGTCATCAGTGCTCCTGGAAAGAAACAAGGCAGCAAGTGCCATCTGTTTTATTTGAACCACTTTTTCACCAAGTGCTGTGCAAACATTTAATTAATTAAGTAAACATGAAAGTCTAGGAACACACCTTCTTACATGCAAATAAGTGATAAAAGAAAGAGAGGTAAGGCAGACTTAGTGAAGGCAAGCCATCTGAGAACCACGCTTATCACTACCTGATGTTACAAGGAAATTGAAAGCTTTAGAAATAGCCAGGATATATATATATTTGTTGATGGGAGATTAAAAGCTAGAACGGATTAAAGTAGATAGAGACCACCAAGAATAGATCCACCTCAGAAGTGCCCAGCCAGAGTTCCAAGGCCCCACCACAGGCATGGACCCAGGTCTTAAAAGCCTCTCCAAAAGTTGTCAACCAATTGTGATATTTTTTTATTTGACATAAAGGGAAACTATTAAAAATACAGGGAGTAATCGTATCAATTGTGTTGATTCAAGCTTATGTATATTTTAATTCAATCACCGTTATGTTTTATTCTGGCCCTGATCATGCATGCACTGAATATACTGATGCCTATTCCATTCCCTACATGTGTGCATGGAAACATTCTGTATGGACTTGGTTCTGAAGAATCCCACTCCGCCTGATAATGCAAAAGATAAAGCTTAATGGTTTTAATTGTAGTTGACCAAAAATAAAACCCCAACCCAACCATAAGAAGATGTGATTCAGCCGAAAGCCAGAATTAGATCATCTCTTTCAAAATCACAGTTCCTAAATAAACTGTTTAGCCCCTGTGATCAGCCCCTAAATTTTTGAAAGGAGAAGTATTTTGATTCAAATCTATCCCTATGATTTTATGCTGCTATCTGTCTATATGTGTTTATGGTTGTTGGAATTAGTGCTTTGGGATAGGTGCTTTCATTTTTGGATTCCTATGAAAACTGTCACTAATCAGCTTAATTGATAAACAAGCTAACGATGTTTAATTATGACACAATGTCCCAGATTTGCATCTGTTCAATGTTGGTACCATGTACCTAATTATGTACAAATTCCAGTAGAAAAATTACCTAATGAATACCTAATTCATCATATTTAGAGTATCATCTCTCTTTTTTTTAAAAAAAGTGTGTTTCAGCTATTGTAGCGATTCAGCTCCTTTGGGATGTATCCCTTTAAACTTCAAGAATAGATTTACTCAAAGATTTAATTCTATTTTTGTATAAGAGTAAAATCCCAGCCAAAGCAAAAACCCTCAAGCACCACCACCCCAATAGAAAACTAGCTCATTGTAGAAAAAATCCTTTAGCCACATTTTTTTCCTTGATAGGAGACTGCAGCAAATTTGCAAGGTATATTCAATTTTTTTTTACTTTAGCAGAAAGCTAAGGGGAAGAATTTGTGATGAAGCATATCAACTTGTCTAAGTAAGCTAAGGTATATACTATTGATATTCTGACAATTATTATCAACCTAGACAGCTTTAAACAGGATTTAGACAAACTCATTAAGAATTATCAATTGGCTACTAGTCCTGGTGAGGCTTTTCTTACTAAGCTCAATATAAGAATAAAAAGCTGTATACTATTGCGTTTAGCCATAGCTTGGTAATGATAGTTTTTATTTTATTTTATTTTGAATTTGTATACCGCCCTTCTCCCTGAGGACTCAGGGCGGTGAACAGCCAAGTAAAAACATCAAGTACAAATATTAAAATACAGTTAAAATATATATATATAAATTTGGCCCCATTAATTAAAAACAATAAACAAAACACTTAAAAACACTTAAAAAATTAAAAAATTCTGTTTGCATAGGGCACCAATCCAGTCCTAAATAAATCTGAAAAACTAAATCACACACTAAACCATAAAGCACGGGTGGCTGGTCTCATACAGCACAATAAATAAATCAAAGTAAAACCACAATTCGGTTTACTACAGTATGAGAACTTGGTCTTTATTAAAACTAGCATTATAAACCCCATTCAAAGCTCCTAGCTAGAACTGTTTTGTTACCAACAACAGCAGATCACCTGTGTCTTACAGCAACCAAAGAGAGCTTGTTTGTCTACGATATTTGGTATTCTGGTTCTATTTTCTATTATCTCTTCTTTGGATAGATGAAAGTGTTTTCCAGGTTTCACTCACTCTAAATCATCAATGGCAAAATAGTCAAGGAAATAGCATTTAAACTGGGAAAGGCATTGTGTTTGGTAAAGCAATGTGTACACAGTTGTGTCCTGCGTCATCCTAGCTGAAAGTGCCACCATTTGTGGATCGTACAGAGAGAGTTATAATTCTCCTCTGAAGTGTACACATGATTAATGAAGAATAAGTGCCATTTGTGTTCTTCCTTTGTTCATTACATTGGACCATGGATACCGGAGCCTTTAAATTAGGTCTCAATTTCTGCCACAAGTTGTATAAATGACACAGATGCTTTCAACTGGGAATTGCAGAAATATATGAGGTGGTGTTTAAGGCTGGTCCTGCCATGAGGATGGAGTAATCTCCTTTTCTCAGGGGGATGAACAAGGACTAGGTGGAGGACTCTCTCGTCCAAGAAAGAAAGGGCCCGGATGTTCCTGGGCTTGCAGTAACTACTGCCTCAGAAGAATCACGTACCTGCTGTATTGACTAAGCTGTTAAACTTCAGGCAACATTTTTTTCCACTGCAGAAAAGTAGTGGCAATAGTCCAAGAGCTCTGTGAATTTGAAGGGCAGAGATGCTAAGAAAGATATCTGCATCAAAATGGTGCAACTGCTTCTCGAAGCAAGGCATTGGAAGACAAAAAGTCTTGAACAGGTAGCAGGTCCACTGCTCAGGAGGAGGAGAGCTCCAGAATTTGCTGTTTCACTTTGGCTTCTGTGTATGCCTTGGCTTCCATATGCCTCCCCAGTGGCACCTAGTAATCCTGACTTTCTAGAGTTCCCGATTTGGAGGCTGGAGTCAAGGGAACACCAATGTCTGAAAGCCACAACAGGAGATAATTGTAGCTTTTATGTCCAGGTTATTCAACTTCCTTAAAGCATCTGGTTGACTACTCTGGGATAGTAATGGTAATTCATCTGGTGCCATCATCTGATCCAACAAGTCTCCAAACAGATTGTCTCGTGCAATGCAATGTAAGAAGGCACTACCCCAGATCCAAAAATGTTCAGATGTTATCTTTTCCGGTTAGAGGAACACAAGTCCTATGTTCTTCATTCATGACTAATTGGATGATTCTTAACCTAAAATATCACACCGTAGAAATCCAGAAATACTATTTAGGCCAATCTTCTTGAGCTGATGAGCCCCTGCTATAGTTGCTATGGTGTATGGTGTATCTTTGGAAAGCATGAAGTTACCAAAATGTTACTGTCTTCCCTTCTAGTCCTTCACCTTGCAGGATGATCTCTAACACCCCTACTTGCCTTTGTCCTTTTTGGGCAGTTTCAGAAAAAAAAACATTGAGATGCAGCTGCCTTTTCTTTTGATTTACTGGAAGAGCTTGAGGCCCAGTTTGGATTTAGTAGTGTTCCTGGAGACAAGAATGTTGCTTTGCAGTTTGCCTGCTTCTCAATTCTCTCTCTCTCTCTTTCTCATGCACAAAGTAATTTTAAAAGTTGTAAAAATACAAGTAGGGCAGGAAGGAAGCCAGAAAATGGTTTATTCAACTAGTAGCATGTATCTGGGCTGGGAGTGACAGGTTTACATCACATGTCAAGCACTGTAGCAGTTATTGAGAGGTTTATATCCATGGATAAAGACCTCTATAGGTATCATGACTGAGAGTGATTTTTTTCCCCAAGACATTTTCTCTTGTTGGACAGCACTATTGTAAGCAAATTGTAAGCAAATTTCCATAGTCATTAACCATGCTAATTGGGGCCGATATGAGTCGAGTAGCAAAATCTCTAGAAGGCACAGACTCTCTGGTCCTACTCAAAGTCATCCAGGATAATAAATGAAAGAAAAAGCTATCAGTTACTAAATGTATATGTCTGAAGGAAATGGGTGGTTCAAAAATGTGAAAAATAAATAAACTAATGGACATGGCTATACTGTATCTGTCAAGTTTCTCATCAAAGCCAGAGCAAGATTAAAAAATACATTCATAATACAATATAATTGTATTTGCCAATACAAATCAGTGTTTTTAAAAAATATTTGATAATACTGTGAGGAGCCTAGGGGGCCGAGAAAGAATGCCATTGATCTAATTTTTCTACAACCAGCACCCTATGAGGACAATAATTTACAAATTTTTCATTCATTTCTTACTAAATGGAACACCCATACCCAATTTATCTTGCCTGCAGAGTTGAGAATTGTGCCTTCAGACTCCATCTCTTCTTATAAAATCAGAATCAAACAACCTGCACTTTTGCTTCCCTGTAGGAGGTACTTAGGACCCAGTAGACTTCTCTCTGTGAATGATAGACAGTGCTTTAAAAGGCCACGCAGAGCCCAGATGTGACAGCCTGTGCCATCCACAGTCAAGAAACAACCAGCAACTGCTACTGCAGGAGTTATAGCAGCAACCACTCTACCCAGCCCTGTTTCAGGTGTAAAGAATCTATCAATATTGGGAATATGGAACACTTTCCCAGAGGTGTGCATCTTCACCAACCTGTCTTCAAGGTGTAACCGCTCCTCCTACAGCACGAAAGAACCTTGATTCCACAAACGAAGCTGGTCATTGCAAACAGTAGGACAGCAGTCCTTGCTCCCGTAAAGGTGTTGGTTGCAACTCCAGTGTGCTGCCCATGGAAGATGAACATTTGAGACAGCAATTCTGAATACCACTCCAGATCATGTCAGGCAGCTATGAAGAGCTCACTGATCAGGAGGAAATTAAATCTGGTGTTCCTGCTGGCCACAAAAGAATCTGATGGTGGACTGGAGTTTGGTAAGCCACTTCTTCATGGGATGTTCTGGGAAGGAAGTAGATTGAAAATTGCTGGGTTTTCCGGATTAGACTTTTATGGTGAAAGATCTCAACCTTATTCACAGAACTGTGAATGTACTTAGATCACAAAGTTTTCCAGGATAACCTGTGATCTATTTTCTTAGCTGCTTCCCACCCCCCTTCCCCCTTCCAAATAATATGTAATGAGAGAAAATGATTGCAAATTCCTCTTGGATTGGTATGAAGCTGTCAGTTTGGAAGCACCTTGAGTTGGAAATAATGGGGATCATCCGAAGCTTCTTTTTTTTTTTTTAAATGAAAAGAAAATCCCATTTTTATTTCAAATGGATCTTTGGGCCTTTAACAAAAAAGGGATCTCTTTCACATTTTCCTATTTTAATTGTAGGATGTTTTAGGTTATTGACTTCCAGAAAAGACAAATGTATTTATGAATGTGGTTTTGTATAAGGCATGAGTGAGTCTTATTTAGAACACTCACCTCTGTTAAAGAAGGAAGAGTTTGAACTGAAAGGAGTGTCAAGAACTATGAAAATGAAGGTGGTGGCAAAAAAATCATCTCATCTTAGGAGAGGCTTGAAAAATTGCTTGGGTTTGGTTAGTCCAGTTTTTTAAAAAAAAAGTAAGGGGGGGAAGATAATTCTTATATGTTTATATACCAGATCTATTGTCTATCTGCTGCTCAAGCATTCTAAAAAGAAGGTTTTAAGGCAAATCATACTCTAAGCAACTGTAGTGAATAACTGTATGAAAAGGATCTACATTACAGAAAAACCTAATGCATAGGTACAGAATAGGCAGTACCTGGCTCAACAGTAGTAACTGGAAGAGACATCTAGGTGTCACCACTTGAGTATGAGCCAGCCATGTGCTGCTGCTGCCAAAAAAGCCAATTCAGTCCTCGATTGCATCAACAGAGGGATAGCATCAAGATCACAAAATGTAATCACAAGATGCTTTATACTGCAGTAGTGAGGCCCCACTTGGATTACTGCATCCAGTTCCAGTAACCATGATACAAAAAAGATGCTGAGACCCTAGAAAGTGTGGAGAGAAGAAGAACAAAGATGATAAAAGGTCAGGAGTCTAAATCATATGATGAATGGTTGAGGGAGCTAAGTATGTCTACCCTATTGAAGAGAACGATTGTGGAGGACAGATAACAGTCTCCAGTACGTAAGGGGCTGTCCCAGAGAAGAGGGGATTGACTTATTTTCCAAAGCACCAGAGGGCAGGATAAGAACTAATCGACAAAAGAGAAATCCAACCTATAAATAATAAATTTTCTGATAGTGGGAACAATTAATCAATGGAATAACTTGCCTTCTTGGGTTGTGGGTGCTCCATCACCGGAGATTTTCAAAAATAGTCTGGGCAACCATTTGACTGGGATGGTATAAGGTGTTCTGCCTTGAGTAGGGGGTTGAACTAGAAGATCTCTACAGTCCCTTATAGGCCTATGATTCTACTTTCACAACAACAGAAATTAAAATTATGGAACTATCTTTTTTTAAAAAAAAACTAAAATAAATAATTCTTTGTTTCAGACCTACAGGTTTGTTTCTCTCTTGTACATTCTTGGTGAAGAGTTGTTTTCCTTTCTTCCTTTTGGTAGGCTTTAAAATGAATGCTATTGTGGATCTCTGGATTTGTGGGGAACCTTTGTCTTATAGCTGCCATAGATAGAGATGCATAGTTTCTGAACTCACTCTAAGTTGTTATAACTCTCTCCCATGAATCTTTTCTTTTATGTACACCGAGAGCATATGCACCCAGGAATTTATGTGTCCAATCACACTTGGCCAATAAAGAATTCTATTCTATTCTATTCTATTCTATTCTATTCTATTCTATTCTATTCTATTCTATTCTATTCTATTCTATTCTATTCTATTCTATTCTATGGCTGTTCATTGGCAAAGAAAAGGCAGGAAAATGGATAGGTAGATAGTATCAGGCAGTGCAGGAAGATATTCAGAAGAAAAGAGCCTTGGTAGTACAGTGGTCTAAGGCACCCTGTTATTAAGCTGGTTATTAAGACCAGCTGCCTGCAATTACTGCAGGTTCGAATCTCGCCAAGGCTCAAGGTTGATTCAGCCTTCCATCCTTTCTAAGGTAGGTAAATTGAGGACCCAGTTGTGGGGGCAATAAGCTGACTTTGTATAAAATATACAAAAGGATGAAGGCTATTGCTGAGCACATTGTAAACCGCCCTGAGTCTCCGGAGAAGGGCGGCATATAAATCAATTTTTTTTTTAAAAAATGTGAATATAATTGAAGAAAGTTTCCAGTACAGTTCATTTGCTACTAGAAAGGCAAGTTGCTTTTTGATTTAAGTTTTAAAATGAAAACTTAACATGGATTGCCTCTTCAGAATATGATGAATATATCTCCTCTCCAAGCCCCAGCCTCTAGATCTTCGGCATTTTCTTCTTAATAGAGTCATTTCAATGAGAGTATTTCAGTGGTGAGACCTTAGACTAAAGTTTAATACTCCTTTACATCCACTTTATACATGCTGTTACCATGCCAGAATGAGTCACAATTGAAAACTTCCAAGAGCGCTATTGTAAGGAGACAATCAGGCTCTCAAGAAATTCATTACAAGGAGAATACCGGGTATAATAGGCTACAAAATTCAGGATTAATAATATTTTGAAGTGATGTGGAACAGTTGCTCCAGAACAGAAGTTCTAATGAGGACTCCGCCATTCTTTCTTTAATATCCAATTCCCTTTATTGTCAAAAAGCAAACATACAAAAGAGGGAAGAGTCAGATGTGTATAGTAGTAATGGTTTAACATATGGTATAAGGGTCAAGGGTAGTGACCACCCTGGTACTACGAATCAAGTGTCTGGAATAATCTCATGTTGTATCAGTGTGTGAATGCCTGTCAGAATGCCAGGGGATATAAGTCAATCAAATATTGAATAGAGTCCTTGACTTGATGGATGGTTCAATGAAGGGATTTTGGCAGCCGTATGGACAATGGTCTGCTCCTGCCTTTTTCAAAGGTATTTTTGGTGTGCTCCTTATTTTAAACTTCCAGTGCTATCCTTTGCAATTCTATTCATTTTTCATGTACCTCTTTGTCCACACCATTTATTTTATTTTTTATTTTATTTTATTTTTGGATTTATATACCGCCCTACTCCCAGAGGACTCAGGGCAGTGAACAGCCAAAAGATAAAACACAAATAATACAAAATTTAAAAAACCATATAAAAACACATTAAATAATTTGGCCCATACAGATTAAAACACCCCTATTGTTTTAAAACAAATTTAAAATTAACAATTTAGAAGAAGTTAGGCCAGGCCAACCTGTTGAAATAAAAAGGTCTTGAGGGCACAGCGGAAAGTGCGTAAATCCGGGATTCTCCGTATCTCCAGGGGGAGCTCGTTCCAAATGGCAGGTGCTCCCACAGAGAAGGCTCTCCCCTGGGGGCTGCCAGTCGACACTGTTTGGCCAACGGCACTCTGAGGAGCCCCTCTCTATGGGAGCGTACTGGCTGGTGAGAGGCTATTGGTGGCAGAAAGCAGTCTCGTAAGTACCCAGGTCCTAAGCCATGGAGCGCTCTAAAGGTGGTAACCAAAACCTTGAAGCACACCCGGAAGACCACCGGGAGCCAGTGCAGCTCGTGCAGGAGAGGTGTTCCATGGGAACGCCACGTCGCTCCCATAACCACCCCCGTGGCCGCATTCTGGACCAGTTGGAGCCTCCGGGTGCTCCTCAAGGGGAGCCCCATGTAGAGAGCACTGCAGTAGTCCAGGCGGGAAGTGACGAGGGCATGAGTGACCGTGCGTAAGGAGTCCCGATCCAGAAAGGGACGCAACTGCCGGATCAGGCGAACCTGATAGAAAGTCCTCCCGGCCACAGCCGTCAAATGCTCTTCTAAAGACAGCATTGAATCCAGGAGGACACCCAAGTTGCGAGCCCTCTCCGTGGGGGCCAACGACTTGCTCCCAATAGTCAGTTGACTATAGTCAACTGACTATATCGGGACGCCGGAAACCACAGCCACTCGGTCTTGGATGGGTTGAGCCTGAGTCTGTTCCTCCCCATCCAGATCCGCATGGCCTCCAGGCACCGGGACATCACCATAAAATAAAATGATTTCTGCTTTTTTTCCACTTGTTAAACTAATCTGAGACTTTATTATCAAGGACCAAGAAGATGAACAGGAAAGGATGGTGCTGAAAGAACAGTCAATTTTACCTGCCCAAACTGCTGTTGAGTCTTGCAAGGGAACTGCTATTAACTTGCCTAGAATAATATTGAACGTGATTGGGATAAAACTGGACTTTTTCGCATTTGTATTATTTTGACTTAAATGCACCAAAACTGATACTGACACTCCTTACTGTTAGAAGAGAAATAGATATAACTGTGTCTTGTAGCTTCCCTGTCACAATAAACACCTTCCCTATCATACCAAAAAGTGTCAGGAAGAAGCCTTTATTGATCAAAGGCAGAAGAAGTACTAGATGTCTATGATCTGACATGGCGCCTGGAAGATTGGCCTTGGGACAGAAGAGGAGTAAATGGTAAAGAGCATGAATTAACAAGTGAAATGAATGAAAGAAAAAACAGACATTCCCATGGCTGTGACAAAGTTTAAGTCTTTTCATCCATGCAAATGATAAAAGAAAAAAGGTAAATCTAAAAGCATGATCAGTATTAGGATGAAAGATTGAGAGTGTTACTGAAAGCTATAAGGATGATGAGAGATTCTGAATATGGGACACAGAATTTTTGGTAATGTCAAAAGTAGTACTTTTGGTGAACAAAATGATAGTAAAAGGAGAACAGTTGCAAGAAGGAAAACAAATGAAGATTATTGGGGAATTGGGAAGACACAGGTTTAAGTTAATCCTCTCCTCATTAAGCTCATTAAGTGATTTGGGAACAGTCAATATCTTTTATCTAACAGGCTGATTGTTGTATGAAAAATCGAATGAGACCTTGCTATGAACACTTAGTTGAACTCTGGGAAGAGAAGCAGAATAAGTCTAACAAGTAAATATTCAGTCCAGGAGATAAAACTCATAACAACTAACTAGCAATATATTTTCAGGAGATAGCAGTATTGGAAATAATCATTGTGGCCTGTTCCTTGCTGATGAACTTGATAAGGTTTATCAGGAAATTCCCTCCCGATCTCTTAACGGAAATGAAAGCAGCAGTGAATAACTGCAAGCAGTATTCTTGGCAGAACATCTATCCCTGTGCAAGCAATGACTTCATAATGCAGACTCTTTCCTTTTTCTTCCTTTCCTTTCAAGAGTAAACTTGTAAAAATTAGGAGGAAATCTCTTTTTGACATTACAAGCACTGAATTAGTTCAGATCAAAGTATTAGCATAAAAAGCACAAACTTTCATAGACAATGGGCCTTTCCCTTTTCATGCTTACCATTTATTTATTTATTCAGTTTATAACTTGGACTTGCCTGGGTAGTGATGTCTTTCTGCCATGTCCTCATGATGCCACATTCATTCTGACCCCACCCATACCTGAGACAGCTTGGAGTCTTTCTTAACTATTCCAGTTATGATGTAATACCCCCCCCAAGTAGTCAACAGTATACAGCAATTTTACCAAGGGTACTGACTGTTGACCACTGGGAGTGGGATCAGCCCTATCTAACCACTTGAGACTGGTGCAGCCACATCAGCTCTCCCCCTCTGACACAGGGTGTTATCTTCTAGAGCCATGCTATTCGGACACAAGGAGGGTTGTACTCTTTTAAACATACCTGAAGTTTGTATTTCCAGACATGCCTCAATGCATCATTCCTTCTTTTTTATCACATGTCTACCAAATATCGCCATCCAAAATCTGAGTTGTGTCCCCACTCCCAAATGAGCAATGACGCTGCCTCAAGTGGAGTAGCGTGTCTGGTTTTGTAAAAGGCAAGATTTTGATGTGGGCAGCCATAGATGGCGTGGTAAGTCTCTCACAGGTCATCACAGAGTCACTATGGAGTTCGTATTTCAAAAGAAAGGGTTTTTTAAAAATGAATCTTAGAAACCATTCCTACTTCTGCCATTGTCATTTCCAAGTGCTTTTCCCCATCGTTTTTAAAGCTCTCACACAGTATTATAGTGCTATGACAGTTCATTTCACGCATATATGTAATCAGTTTTTATGGATTTTGAAATTCGATTTATATTTATATTGATTGTTTCCTAGTATGATTTGATTGCTTATTTGTACCCTATGACTATCATTAAGTGTTGTACCTTATGATTCTTGATGAATGTATCTTGCCTTTTTATGTACATTGAGAGCATTTGCACCAAAGACAAATTCCTTGTGTGTCCAATCACACTTGGCCAATAAAGAGTTCTATTCTATTCTATTCATTAGATATTTTCTACAGGCTAGTTTCTTATTTAGTCATGTAGGCTAGAACCTTGTTTTTAAAATCAGATAAACTTTTGCACAGCTTATAAATAAAATGCACAAGTTACATTTGCTGTACAGTTCTCCATACGTTTTCAAAATGTCAAGCTATATACAACTAACTGAAGACTGAGTGAATAGTAAACTGAATAGTAAACTGAGAATAAACTATTGAACACAGTGAATAGGACATCTCAGCAGCCATGAGACTTATTACATAGTAACTGTTTGAAAGGATCCATTTTAATTGCCTCAATTATCATTGAGGTGGAAGGAGAAAGTCACAGCTGGTGTAGTAATTAAAATAACAAATAGTCTAGTGCTTCAATAATAGATCCTAACAGAAATCTATAATCCATATTTTCTAACTACCTCCATTAGCTAACTTCCTAAAGGAGAACTGTTTATGTAAGCATGAGCTTACTGTTTTCTATGTCTGAGGTCATCCAACCCAAGTTGCTGTAATGCAAAATCTGAATAAATCATATTTAACATAGTTAAGTCACATAAGTTACTCACAAAGAACTGGTTTCTCACAACAGACTAAATCACAAACTATACACTCTCAGCCTAATATGTAGTATAAAATTAGCCTTTGTATCATATGGATAGGTGTGATTTTCTTAGCAAGACTATAGAAGTAGTTCAGCCTTTCAAGTTAACTAGGTTAGGAAACAGAGTCTGGGTGAAATATTAGAATTTGGTCATTATACCAGTAAAATATAATAACAGAATCTTGAAAGCCAGACAAAGTTTTTCACCCTCTGCTTTTATACTAAAGGTCGGGCAACTTTGAGGTTTTTCCTCACCCCTTCCTGTCTATCCAAGTTAAGGTGTTGCTTAGATAAGGATTGTTGAATTCCTCTTTCAAGACTGTATCTGTTTACCTCTACAGTGATTTCCATCACCTTCTTCAAAGATGTTTGTACAGCATCCCAATCTGTAGCCTATTAGAGCCTTTATGGGATGCAATCAAAATATCTCACTGAAGGCAATGAAATTTCATTTCATTCTACCCCATTCATTATTTTGTTAATGCTTTTCTTTTAAATTTCTTACACAGGAATCGAAAGATACCAGAAAAGGACACAGCCATATTGACATGCAACCTAGGCATCCCCCCAGCATTTCTTGTTAAAGGCCAGGTGCCTAGAAATAGACTCCCTCGGAATGATGGTAAACAGAACTAGGATTAACTCTACTCATGGACTTGATGCTTTTGGGGTATCCCAGTTCCAGGAGGCCATTGGTGTTTTCTTCATGGTTATGCTGAGCGTCATAGCTTTGATTGCCAACACAGCAGTTATGGTTGTTATTCTCAAAACACCTCTCCTGAGGAAATTCATCTTTGTCTGCCATCTCTGCCTGGTTGATCTGTTGTCAGCAATTTTCATCATGCCACTGGGGATCATCTCCAGTTCCACGTGCTTCAACAGAATTTTGTACAGCATCGCTGAGTGCCAAACACTGATCTTCTTGAATGTTTGTTTCATCAGCGCTTCCATCCTCACCATCTCTGTTATCAGCATTGAACGATACTACTACATTGTCCACCCTATGAGATATGAAGTTAAAATGACAACTGGGCTGGCCGTTACTGGGGTGGTGTTCATTTGGATTAAGTCTATGCTGGTTGCTGCACTGGCATTAGTAGGCTGGCCCCAAGACAATGGTGCAAGCAGTGCCAGTAAATGTACTGTTAACTGGAGCCCTGGAGCCCACAGGAAGATTTTTGTCATAATCTTCAGCCTTCTCTGCTTCATATTGCCCAGTTTAATTATCTTTGCAGTATATGGTAGCATCTACAAAGTGGCCCGCATTGCATCCTTGCAGCATATTCCTGTCCCATCCTGGACAGCTGCACCCAGACAAAGGTCAGAGTCCATCCACAGTCAAGTCACCATCATCACTACCAGGAATGTGCCTCCAAGGCTGTCTCCTGAACGCTTTTTTGGTGGGAATAAAGCAGCCCTGACCTTGGTGCTGATTGTAGGTCAGTTTTTCTGCTGCTGGCTTCCTTTTTTCTCCTTCCACCTCCACTGCTCCTTCCACTCTGCCCCTTTGGTCCCTGATTCCATTGAAATAGTTGTGACCTGGCTTGCATATTCTTCCTTTGCAATCAACCCTTTCTTCTACGGATTGCTAAACCGTCAAATCAGGGAAGAGTTGGCCAAGATGGGACAACACTGCCTCAGTAAGCCTCTGAACCAGGACTTTTGTATCTCCAGCCCAGAAGGCTCTATTCATGAGAATTTCCTCCAGTTCCTTCAGAGGACTAGTTGCACATTTGATAACCATTCCAGCTATGCTAATTCCAGCCCCAGGAACACTTTGGACCAAACTACTTTGGGATTCAGAATCCCAGGACAAATCCCAGAAGAAACCAATTGAAGAAAGAATGCTGTGTTGTGTTTTTTGTCATTTCCCTATTTCTTTCCTTCTGGCTTTGCATTTATCTTCTTCTGCACTGAAAATACTCAACAAGCTTTCCTTATGAGAAGGATTGTCAGCTGAGCAATGGCTTTCTCTTAAGTGTAAAAGGAAATGTACTACATGAGTTGTCAGCATCCTTTCTCTTTCCAGTGGCTAGTAAGAGTGTAAGTGATGACTCAGAAGTATCAGTTGTACTAATAAGCAATTGTACTGAACTCACTATGATAGCTGTGTGCAGAGACCTGACACCTTAACAATACTTGTAGAGACTCCAGGAAAATATTATATGTGCGGGGGGGGAGGGTGTCAGAAAACCCTCCAAAGTGCTTTCCTAAAATACAATTAGCCCCAAGTCAGCACCAAGATGGTCTTTCTTTCTATTCACGTAGTGTAATGGGCAAATTTAGTTTTATAATGCAGAGCTTGCTTGGTTTGTATACTTAAGGCAAAGTCGTTTTGTCCTTAAGAAAATAATATGTGCCCCAATGCTATAGAACAGAATTGCTCAGTCTCCAAAAATACAGGCCAGTGATAGAACTGCTTTGACTTCTTTAGTATGATGAAAGGGAGAAGACAGACTTGTGGAAATGATTATGGTCAATGTCACAGATAAAACAACTATTCTTGCTCCCATAGTAGAAGAAGAAAGGTAAAGTGGTAATTATCCATAATTTGGTGCTGTAGAGAGAACATTGAGATCTTGGGAAGAATTCAGAAGAAGACTAAGATAATGTTCTCTGAATCACATTCAGCATATAAGAACTACTGTCTGTTTCCTGTGCAATAATAACTTGGAAAAAGTTCTAATACAGAGGTTTATAATAAAAAGCAGAATACTTTATACCTGTGGTGGTTCTTGAACTTTTTAAACTGCACAAAACTTCTGCGTCAATTCTATTCCCCCCCCCAATTCAGACTAATCCTGAAGAAAAGTAAAATAAGGCAACCTTGAAAAAAGATTTCTTGAGAATTAATTCCATTTCTTTTGAGAAACAGTTTATCAAATCCAAACTTTCATTCTATATCCGAAATTTTCCACTTCCTCTCCAGATCACAGGTTAATCTAGACTCAAGTCTATGAATGAACAGGGGAGGCAGAAATCTTCATACTGTAAAGGAAGATTGGATCCCTTTGATTATCGTATTGGTTATTTCAAATAGGCAACTATTACTAGTCTTAGAGTTATATGGGTGTCAGGTGGTAAATGCCACTTTCCAAGGTCTTGGGAAGGCAGAGAGGAAGGGAGGGATCATATTGTAGACCTTGGATCCTCAATAAGACTCAAGGGAGAGCCAAGCAGCTCTAATTCTTTATTTCTGTCTTCGTGAATCTGGAAAAATACAGTTAAAATAGACACAAAGTTGGGACTGATGAAATGGCTCATAAGAGTAGGTTAAGATGGTGCACTCCCTTTGTGCTGAAAGGCATTTCAAACGAGTTTAAGACAAGAGAGTTGCTCCTTCCCATTCATTTTAAAAATGCAAATCTTTGCATCAGTAGGAATGGAGCCATCACTCAATGTGGCCTAGGGGCACCAAATACCCTTGCGCCGGCACTGGAAAATACACCCTTGATTGGTTTGATGTGACAAAAAAGTGGTGAGATCAAGATGGAGAGTTGTTCAATCAGGGCATTATTTGGTCCCTGCTTATATATACTGAGTTTCGCTTTTTCAAGGGCGTATGCCAAGAAATCTGCATAAGATATAGCTGTAAGCTGACTATTGTGGTAAAAAGTTAAGAAGTTTATCTAAAATAAAAGCTTGCACACAGTAATGAGTTTCAATTTCGGCCGCTACCGGTTCGCTTGTGGGTGCATGCGTGCTCCCGCAATGCTTCTGCTCATGCGCAGACCTGTCCGGCTGGGTGGGCGGAGCCTCCCG
This sequence comes from Pantherophis guttatus, assembly GCF_059756535.1. NCBI lineage: Eukaryota > Metazoa > Chordata > Lepidosauria > Squamata > Colubridae > Pantherophis > Pantherophis guttatus. Next base: position 210,945,760 of record NC_142064.1, read on the forward strand.
TTGCTGCCGCTACCTACCAGTTCACCTGATCCAGAGTGAACCGGTAGGAACCCACCACTGCTTGCACAGAATATAATACTTCTAAAAAATCTTGTTATTATTAACAATCATGTGTATGTTAACAATTCTTTGTTAATACAGTATAAGCAAAATACTTGGAGAGATTTTTGAGCAGTTCTTTTTGATTTTTCTGTCTCTGAAGGAGCTTTGTATTACAAGAGTAAGCTGTGCAAAAGCAGACTTTTGAGTATCATGCTGATGTGAATGTAGAATTGTGACTCTAATGGGAACCTCCAGCGCATCACTGAAACTCGTTTAAACTGTGCTGACCTATTTGATGCACCTTTTGATGTCTTAAAGGGATGGACATCCATCAGCGATGGCATGCCAATTGCTCATCATTGGCTCAGATCTGGTTCCACTGTGGTCCTTTTTCTGCTCTTGGGATGAATTTAGATGAGAATAAAAGGAGTTAATATGTCTCCAAGTACTTATAAGTAGATTTGAACAGCAAATCAGCAGAGTTGGTGCTGCTCAGAAGCAGGATGAAAAATATGTCAAAAATATATCTAAATATATCAGATCAGGACTGGGGTTTACCTTGCTATTCCTTCTAGTTTTTTCTGTGCTTGTATCCTTCATACCCAGTTTGGTGGCCAAGGATCATAGAACTGCCTCTTTGCTCTTCTCTTTGTGACCCAAATACTTTACTCCCTTGGTCATAGAAATGCATAACGGATATAAAGAGCTATGGAGGATACAGGCAGCCCTCAACTTACAACCACTCGTTTAGGGACCGTTCAAAGTTACGGCACTGAAAAAAGCGATTTATGACCATTTTTCACTCTTACGACCGTTGCAGCATCCCCATGGTCACGTGTTCAAAATTCAGACGCTTGGCAAATGGTTTATATTTATGACGGTTGCAGTGTCCTGGGGTCATGTGATTGATCCCCTTTTCCGACCTTCTGTCAAGCCAAGTCAATTAAGCCAGATTTGCTTAACAATCGGGTTACTAACTTAACAACTGCAGTGATTCGCTTAACAACTGTGGCAAGAAAGATCGTAAAATGGGACAAAACTCATTTAACAACTCTTGCTTAGCAACAGAAATTTTGGACTCCACTGTGGCCGTAAGTCAAGGACTATCTGTATTTAAAAAATAGGCTCAGGATTCTGTCTATACTAGGTCAGACTCTCTCCCTTTCTTAGAGTGTCCACTCTACTGGCATCTGCTTGTCTAACAGAGCAGATTCTTTTAATCTGGAGAGGGCAGGGAATAAACCCAGGTTGTCTTCATATACAGTGGGTGTTCTGTCAGGACCACTAGAGTTCTGTCTCTTATTTAATATCACTGTGATTGCAGTGGTTGGCTGCAAAAGAATTGTACTTGGAGAAGTCCAAGGATCTGAAAAAGGAGCTTTGGTAGTCTCCATCAAAATAAGAAAATGGTTGCAAACCGCAGTTGCAGGAGTGGTGAAAAATCCTCTCTTATGGCCTTTTAGTGTTGGAAAGCACAGGAAGAAAAGTTGTTTCTTCCTTCTCCAAAGTCATTCAAGAGTAGACTGGAAATGGAGAGACTGCTTCTGCTTTATCTCAGTTCAAAACAGAATTGCTTGGGGAAAGTGGGGGGGGCTACCATAAAGAAAACCTACAAAGAATATGGAAATGGGATGCTGGGGGCATTTTTGTAAAAAAAAATCCTGCAAGAGATGTTTTCTTCTTCTCTTAGTTTGATCCAGTTACCACAGTAGAATGTTCAGTGAGAAAATCCTTTATATGCCCTTTGAAGGGTACCTCCCAAAAGCATGTGGGCCATTCTTCCCTTTAATGTTTAATTATCTGGAAGGGTATTCCCTGTACAGTATAGAAATAGCACCTTGGATTTATAGGGTCCGGGTAGCTGGTCTCTTGATGATAGCCACAAACCTCATTTCCTCTTTCTCTCCCTGAAGCCTTATTTACAATGCAAAGTGACAAATGTCCTTTTTCTTCCTTGTTCTAATTCAAGCCTTGAGAAAGGCAGAGTGGAATGGTAATAGAAAGTACATTTATTGGAAATACATATTCTCTCTTTCTCTCAGGTATTTTAAAACAAATAAAGCTCAACATGTTGTTTCAATGTATTATTTCTCACTAGTCTCCCCTTTCTGTGACATAAGGAAATGTTGGCAAATTGTGAGAATTTTGTAGCTACCTTTGTAGTAATGAGCTAAGAACACTACACTTTCTCTCTCAATTCCTGATGAATATGTCAGAAAGAAGAAACTAAAGGAAAAAAGGCTACGTGATAATAAAAACATCCAACAGGTACTTTTAAAAGTGATTTATTATAGCATATGTTTTTTGCAGAGTAGAGAAATGGCTTTCTTTCTATAAAGCTCTTTTCTTGAGCATCCTCTTTTATTGAGGCACATCCAAGGATACGAATGAGTCAATTACTAATAACAAAAGATGAACTGCAAGAGTCACAACCAATAGAAGAAAATATTTGTACCAATAAAGGAAAATATTTGTAACTCAGGATTGTAATTCTTGGGGTTCTTGGTACTCTTTGAGCTTGGTGGTTTTCTTGCAGCTATACCCAAGTAGGAAATACAATTCTTGCATGGTATGGGAGCAGCTCTGTAGCGGATAATAAAGCTCTACAGAGAATCATTAAAACTGCCCAGAATATCATAGGACTCCAGCTACCAGCCCTGGACGACATCTTTGAATCTCGCTGTTTGAGGAAGTTGCATAACATTCTCAGAGACTCTTCCCATCCTGCTTACAATCTTTTTGGACTGTTGCCTTCTGGCAGAAGATACAGAAGAATTAAAACTCAGACCACACGTTTTCTGAATAGTTTTTATCCCAGAGCTATAATTGCACTCAACAATGAACTAAAGGGCCACCATCAGTGAGCTGTTGGACAGCATTACTTGGTCTGTTGTGTGGATGTTTGGGTGGTTTTAGGGGTGGGGAATTTTGGTGGGTGGGGGTGTGTCTGGGGATTGTCATGTGAGTTGGGTCTGGTCTCTGGGTGTTATGTGAATTTCGTTGTATGGGTATACTGTGTATACACATACAATGACAATAAACTTTATTTATTTATTTATTTATTTATTTATTTATTTATTTATTTATTTAAAATATCATCAGATATTAGCTAGCCCTGATGATGTTAACTAGTTGGGTAATGAAACGTCTCAGTGGTGGGATTCAAAATTTTTTACTACCGGTTCTGTGGGTGTGGCTTGGTGAGCATGGCATGGCTTGGTGGGTGTGGCTGGGGAAGGATTATGTAACATCTCCATTCCCTCCCCACTCCAGGGGAAGGTTATTGCAAAATCCCCATTTCCTCCCAATCAGCTGGGACTCGGGAGGCAGAGAATAGATGGGGGTGGGGCCAGTCAGAGGTGGTATTTACCTGTTCTCCGAACTACTCAAAATTTCCGCTACCGGTTCTCCAGAACTGGTCAGAACCTGATGAAACCCACCTCTGAAACGTCTGCAAGAAAACAACCAAGCTAGAGTGCAACAAGGACCCGACAGGAGTCACAATATTGGAGCATGCAAAATCTCAGAATCTCCAACGAAAGGGAAGTAAGGAAGCCTTCTGCAGCATGATGTTCTCTATCTGTTGGAATTGCAACTCCCAGAATTCCTTGATCCCATTGTTTTTGCAGTGTTAGACCTTTTGTCAGGGTAACAGGCATTATGCCAATGTTGTTTATGGCATGGCATCTATATTTTAATAGTATTTTCCTCATTTATCATGTTTTAATCAGGAATTGGGTCTCATAGTATGAATGTGCCATTTGAATTACAATTGACCGCCATCATTGCGAAGGTTCTTCGTTCTCTCTGAGCTTAGTTGTTTTCCTGCAGACGTTTCATTATCCATTCAGTACTGATGATGTTACTTCAGGGCTGTCAAACTCACAGCCCGCAGGCCTGATGCGTCATGCACTGGCCATGCCCATGCCTGGTTTAGCGAAAGGGAAAAAGTTGTGATATGTCATGTGATGCTGCTATGACGACGTGAGTTTGACACCCCTGTGTTACTTAGTTGAATAATGAAACATTTGCAATAAACAAAACAAAACAAAACCCAACCAAGCTGAGAGAGCATCAAGGACCCCACAGTTCAACCCTGAGTTACAAATATTTTCTATTGGACTGCCATCATTTCCTTCACAGTGGCATCAGTAACTCTCATGGCTGCAATTGTAGCCCTAGTTTGCCACCCTGTATAAGAAAGAAATGCTTTATCTTCTGTTACTAAACTCATACTTATGTGTGGCAAACTAATCTTGGTCATTTCACTTGGAATCATTTGTAACAGGAAAGCACAACTTCAGGAAAAGTGTTAAGTGGCTTGCCAGCTACCGCTTTCCAAAACCAGTCAGGTGGAGTTAAAATAAAGAGTAGATGTGATTAAATGAATCACATGTAATTAACATGAATTAACACATAGTAAATAAGATTATTCTTGATGTAGTTCAGAACTCTTACCATTTTTAACGTTCCTTTAGAATTATAATTTGGAGGCATCTGAGGAGAAAGGCTCTTCCTGCTTCTGCTGTTTCTGGGGGCTGCATAGGCTGTAACTCCCCAATTTATATTGATTCAAACATTTAGTTTTGACCAGCAAAAGCGGTTTTATGAAAGGGCTGCCTGGCTTTCACTGGGTTAGTTTATTTAAGCAGAAAAGCAAATCAAAGTTCCCCAGCCCAGACTAACATTGCTGAAAATTCCCGAGTTAATAATATATATGCTTATTTTACAGGATTTCTATGCTGCCCCAACGGCACTGCAGAGCTCTCCCGACTTTCCATGTGGGAAAGATGCATGGAAGCAAGCTGTATCCACAAAGCAGTGGTGAAATCCTCCACTGGTCGCCACCAGTTCGCTGCCCACGCATGTGTGGTGCGCGTCAGATGCACGCTGTGCACATGCATGCAAAGCATGTGCCAGATGCATACTATACACGTGCGCATATGCAGTATGTGCCAGACACATGCTGTGTGCGCATGCACAATGCACACCAAATGCGCACTTCTCATGGAAAAAGGAGCCATTTGAAGGTAAGTAGAACAGCGAGGGGGGAGAACAGCTGTGCTGCACTATTTAGATTCGTTAGAAAGCAGGAAAGCAGAATATAAATCACGCGGCACAGCTGATTGTCAGAAATACCAGTTTGGACCAATCGATAGCTTTTTTTTTTTACTACCGGTTCACTTGAAACTTGAAGTTTATATCACTACTGGTTTGCGAACCAGTAGCATTTCACCCCTGCTACAAAGGTTTCTCTATAGTGCTTCCTCAAGACTTAATCCCATACTATTTCATTTGATGCAAATCCTTATGAAATACATATTTTTGTAATATGAACATATATAGAGAGGGCTCTATCTCCCACTCCTCCAGCTTGACAAAGTTCATTCCTCCTGCTGAGCTGCAATTAGCTTTAGCCATTATTTGCTTAATAAGCCAGAGTGGCTGAACTGACATATGATGATACCCAATGATATCTTTTGACTCTGGGCCAGCCAATGAGGCTGTCAAAACCCAGTGTCTGGAGGTCACATGAGTTTGGATGGGGAGAAATATATCTCCTCAATCCTACCAAGTCAGAATGGCTGTGAGTGTTTGGTTCGCCCAGATCTGAGGATATTCCATTTTAGACCTTGCTTACTTGATGAGGTAACAATTTGCTGTCCAAGGTTGGTACACAATTTGGGAATCTCCTTGGATCTGCAGCTGATGTTAACTGTAGCCAGGAAGATCTTTGCACAATTCCACCTGGTACACCAGCTGCATGCTTTCATAGATGGAAGGGTCACTCCTCAAGCATGCCCTAGTCAACTCACAGGTCCAAAATGTGGTAGCATCATCAGTAATTGGCATATCTCATATGTCCATGTAACATCTCTGCTTCACAAACTGTACTGTTGCTGGTTTGTTTCAGAGTGTGATTTGAGATGTTGATTGTTACCTTTAAAGCCCTACATGGCATATAACCTGATACAGGTTATTGGCCTAGGAAATATGGCAGGAGAGAACGAATGGGCCACTCCCAGAGAATACTCGACCAGTGTTTTATATCAGTTTTGCATTCCAGCTCCTTGATCTTAGCTCTGATACCTGGATAGCAGACTTTCAGAAGCCCTGTCTTCCTGCTGCTGCTGACTGCCTGAGCTCCTTGAGTCCACCTCCTGATTGGTGGTGAAGTTCTCTGGATTTATGGTCTTGGGGGCCTTCAATCTGCCTTCCCTGGGAATGAAATCTGAGGTAGCTCAGGAGTCCATGGCTACCATTATGGCAATGGGCATCATGGGACAGTGGTCACACACCAGATCTGGTGTTCCTGTCAGAGCAGTGGCTATATGATCTTTCGCTGGTGGAGTTATTACTGTCCCCTTTGTCATGGTCAGATCACATCCTGATTATTATGGGATTCTCTGAAGCTGCAATCCACTGCAGGGAGGCTGGATCCATTAGATTGGTCAACCCCTTGCAACTGATGGACCCAGAGGGGTTTCAGAGGGTAGTTGGGAGTTGTTCCTGTTGCTTTGCTAAATGGTCCTTCTGAAGTTTTTATTGCTGTTTGGAATGCAGGGTTGATTGAGGTGTTGGATTGGATCATGCCTTTGTGACCATCTTCCCTTTCACAAATATAGTCATTCCTCATGATTTATGGATGAGTTGAGGGAGATGAAATGGGAGATGTCTAGAACAATATTGGTGTTCAACTAAGGACAAACTCGATTTAGAACATCAATTATAATCGCAAGAGGCCTGGCTTCTAGCAGCAAAGACAGTGAAGTAGTAATGCTACCCTGCCCGTGTTGTGTCTGCAGATTGCCACCCCACAGATCTGTTTTGGGTGATATCAGCCCTCTTGAGTAAAATGGAGCAAGGAAACCTTTTGTAGGGACTGGTGGAAGAATTTGCTCAGCATCTGTTGGACAAAATTACTCGGATTTGCTCACAGTTGAATGCTGGTCTTTGGGAGATGCCTAGGGTAATCTTAACCTGGTTATCTGGGAATGTTTTGAATTTGTTGGACCTAGGGAAATGGATAGGATCCTTAGAATGGTGGGCGCAGTCACCCGCTCTTTAGATCCATGCCCTTCCTGGCACATGAAAGTCAATAGGGGGTGTTGTGTGAGTGGGTCCTAGCAGTGATTAACTTTTGAGTTAAGGGGATTGCTCCTTTATCTCTTAAGGAGGCTTCATGTGTTCCCTCCTCAAGAAACAATTGCTGGATCACGCAATACTGGACTTTTGCCCAGTAATCAACTTTTCCTTGGGGGAAGATGATTGAAAAAGTGGTTGTGTAATCCCTTCAGCAGACCCTAGATGCACCAGATTATCTGGGTTGTTTCCTTCAGATTTCAGATTTGGTATGGAACAAAATCAGCACTTTTGGATGATCTCTGGCAACAGCAAGACAGTGGTGGGGGTCTATCCTTGCCTTACTTGATTTCTTAGCAGCTTTTAATACTATTGATCACGGTATCCTCCTGGATCGATTTAAAGGATTGTGAATGGGCAGTACACAGTTATGCTGGATCACTTCCTTTCTATGGGGTCAGTTCCAGTTGGTGGTGATTGGGGAGGAGACATTCCCACCCTTGGCCCCTGTTATGTGATGTGTCACAGGGTTACTTTTCCCTCCCCTATTCCACATCTACATGAGCCCACTGAGTGAACATATCTATTGACCTGGGATGAAGTATTGTCAGTATGCTGATGATAATCAGTTGTACATCTTGATGAATTAAGCAATGCTATGGATATCCTATCCTGGTGTCTGGGGGCTATGAAGGTTTGGATCATACATCTGGCAAGACTGAGTGGCTTTGGGTTCTATTCCACCAGGAGCTGTGATGATGCAGTGGTTAGAATGCAGTAGTGTAGGCTGACTTGCCCACAGCGAGGAGTTCAATCCTGACAGGCTTAAGGCTGACTCAGCCTTCCATCCTTCCGAGGTCGTATGAGGATCCAGATTGTTGGGGCAATATGCTGACATTATAAACCTCTCATATACTGCTGTACAGCACTATGGAGCAGTACATAAGTCTAAGTCTAAGTGCTATTGCTATTGTTATTGCTTTGGTACTGGATGAGGTTGCCTTTCCTCCAACCGACTGTGTGCAACTTGGAGGTCTTTTTAGACTCATGACTCCTGCTCAAGGAACAAGCGGCAGTCATGGCGAGCTTTTGAACGACTTTATATTATGCACCAGTTGTACCAGTCCTGCATCAAGGGGCCCTACTCAGTCATTTTTGCCCTGGTGACTGCCTGGTTGGACTATTCCAATTCACTTTACACCGGACTGTCCTTGAAAAGTATTTGAAAAAGTTCAGCTGCTGCAAAATGCAGCACTGCGAGCAGTTATATAATGTATGGCACATATTGCACCTCTGCAGCAAGAGTTATACTGGTTCTTAGTTTGCTTCTAGGTCCAATTCAAGATGCTGGTGTTGAGTTGTTTAAAGTCCTACATGGCATGGGACCAGTGGTAGGTTGCCTGGTTTGGTGGTGGGTTTCCCGATTCGGACCGGTTCGCAAGAACTGGTAGTAAAACCGGCGGGAGGCCCCACCCACCACCCCAGATGTCATCATCGGCGATCTGCGCATGGGTGCACGTGATCTCATTGCAAACCGGTAGTGTAAGGTAAGTAGAACCCACTCCTGCATGGGACCACCTTATTTGAGGGACAGCCTCACCCCAATTTTCATCCAGTCATGCTGCCAGATCTAACAGAAAGGGCAGCTATATTTGTTGGGTCCTAGGCCACAGACCTTTTTTTTTTTTTTTGCTATGGCTCCCACTTGTGGAATTTTACACTACTCCCTAAAGTGAGGATTACCTCATCACTTCTAGACTTCTGAAGATCCGTAAGACTTGGTTATGCTGGCAGGCCTGGGGATATCAAGGGACAGATAAACGAATGAGGTGGAACCTTTACCATTAACATCCCTTCATCTATTAATCTTGTTTTAGCTGCCTTTATAGTTTGCTAATGCTTTAAATTTGTGAATGATAATTATTTTAAATACTTGCTGTTTTAGTTTGGCTGTACCCTGCCCAGGGTCACCTGCTTGTGAGATGGGAAGCTATACAAATTAGATAAATACTTAAGGGACTGCTTGCCTCCCATGACATCTGCCTGGCTGATTCTATCCTACAGGGCCGGTGCCCTCCAGGTTCCTTTGATTGAACAATGTCATTTATCAGGATCCTGGAAATGTGCTTTCTCCGTAGCAGTGCCTGCCCTCTGGAACAGGTTTCCCCTTGAGGTCTGATAGACTCCAGTCCGCTGTTGCTTAGAAGAGCCGTGAAGACCTATCTCTTCACCCAGGCCTTTGGCGAGGGAAAGTGAGACCCTCGCTTCATTACATTTGCCATCTTCTATATCTTTAATGTTCTATTGATTCGACATGTTTCTTGTTTCGTTGTTGTGAGCTGCCCAAAGTCACTGATAGATGGGCTGCATCCATGTTTAATACTTTATTATAATCATTAAAATAAATACATGAAGGAAGAATGACTAGGTTAAGAGAAAGGGGAGGATGGAAAAAGTTGTGGTTATATAGAGTTGTGGAGTTCCTGAAAAAAAGAGAGATGAGAAGTTTAAAGAACAAAATGCAATGCATGAAGCGGTTGTTTCCTTAAACTTTTTTTTTTTTTTTGCATACCACATTAAGTGGCTAGCTCTGAAAGGGACTAGAATGTTGGATACGTATGTCTACATAATGTTCCCCTTTCCATCCACTAGAGTCACTACTGCTGGGTTCTTGCTGCTACTGAGAGTGGGAATGCTGCCATAATGAATTCTTTTGCTGGAGCTAAAGAGGAAGCTAGCTTGGGACTAATGGCAATCTGCGCAGGTGACTACCAAGGGCTGTAAAAGTATCCATTGTATTCTTTTCAACACAGAGAAATGTTTCGACAATACTAGGACAAGGACTGGATCTGCAACCAGCTGTACACTCTCGGCTTATGTGTTTTGGCACTTTGCATGGACTGAAAGCACATTTGTGTCTGCTCTGAACTGAGTAACTATTAGGGTCAATATATTCGGGCTGAAAATATCTGATTGATCACCGGGATAGCAGTGAAGAATTAGAATGTCTGATATCCTTTCAATACCATCTAATGGCCATCTGGATTTTTGCTGAATATTTTAAGCTTAAACCAGTTTATGGCAAACATTTTGTTTAAAAACTGCCCATCTTGGTATTAAGCTGCCCATCATGGTACTAAGAGCCCTGGTGGCACAGTGGTTAGAATGCAGTATTGCGGGCTACTTCTGCTGACTGCCAGCAGTTCAGCAGTTCGATTCTCACCAGGCTCAAGGTTGACTCAGCCTCCCAGCCTTCTGAGGTGGGTAAAATGAGGACCCAGATTGTTGGGGGCAATATGCTGACTCTGTAAATCGCTTAGAGAGGGCTGTAAAAGCACTATGAAGTGGTATATAAGTCTAAGTGCTATTGCTATTGCTATTCCAGGCAATACAAGACACAAGTCTTCAAAATGCTGGCTAGGAATTCTGGGAGATGAAGTCCACACATCTTAAAATTGCCAAGTTGAAAAACTCTTACCAGCATAGGTGTTTCAGAAGCCATATAGTCCATTTTACAAGGAGGGAAGCCATTTTTAAAGGCTGTTTTCAAGTGCATACTTTTTAAACAGGGTTTCTCTGCAATTGCGAAGCTGTGCAAATAATCATTGTACATTTTTAGAAATAAGGCAGAAATTTCTGGAGCTGCTTTCAACCCCTTAATATCAGCTCCATGTATATCACATAGAGAGAAAAGCGCATAAAATAGGGGAGTTACTAATATTCCGAGTTCTTGACCAATAGCCTCTCTTAGAGAAATACATTGGATAATATTTATTGGGTTTTATTTGGTTTTTATCAGTGAGATCTAACCCAGTTTGGAATTCATCCTTCTTTTGTTGATTTCTGCCATACTAACAAGCTTTTGTCCTATGCCATTTTGGGGATATTGTCCCATTGACAGACAGATGGACCGATGAGCAGTTCCAAACCTCCTTATCCAATTTTTCTAGGTTGCAGAATGAAAAAACAACATATAAGAGCAGCAGCACTGGATTCTCTTGCAGTGTTCAATGCAGTCTTATTGCTATTGCTAAACAGACAAAAACCCCATAGATCCCTCTACTGCGTTGCTGAAAAAAAAATTAGAAAAATCACAATGTCATGGATCAAGGTCCGTGATCACAAGATGGAGCCATTCATTGTAGTTATAGTATACGGCTTAATGTGTCTCAGCAATAATTCTTTATTTAACAAATCATAATCATGGTGTAGCATGCTATGGGCACAAAGTCGTAGAGTCCAGAATTGTGGAAACCCCTTTTACGCAATAGAAGGTTAACCTTGATCTTTAAAGCTTATCTAGAAATACTTGTTCTTATAATTTCTATGATTGATGAGTTTGAGTCTCTGATTTATTTTACCACGAATCAAAACATAACTAAGGTGTGCTGGTTATTTTGAATTAATTACATGTTCTCGAGATGCATCTTTGCCCCTTTGTAGGTCTTCAATGAACATAGTATCGGTGATAAGTGGAAATTTAATCAACAATATTTTCTCCAGCATTCAAGACAACAAGAAAAGTTTCACCTGCTGATTTCCTGGCTGTCAAAGGGCAGGAGTCCAGCTGCCAGGGAAAAGAAAAAGCGAACAATGCTAGCCTTCACTGTGTTCTTAGATAAAACATTACAAAATCTCCTCTTTTTTCCCCTTTTATTAATCATTCCAGTGACCAGCTAATACTTTCTGGATTTTGCCTGACTCAAAGGTACAACAATTAATTCTCAGTTGACAAAGTTTATATTTTTATTAAATCAATGATAAGTTACAAAGGAGGAAAAATATAGAATTATATGTACAGCATTTCCAAAGATAAGCCAAAGGGGATTATGGGGTAGGAGGGAAATTCCTCAGAGCTGCAAGAAAAGATGAGAGCTTTTTGCCAGGAAGTGATAGAGGGAAATTAAAGAGATCTGTACCAGCCAGGGTATAGTGCCAAATGGACAACTGGTTGGGTTGATTTATAAGAATAGCCCCTTTCCCCCCTGCTTTTTGTTTTTTGCTCCAATCCTTCCCTTTCTTGTGAAATCAAAATAGTGGGATGCATATTGATTTACACCCTCTGAGAATTTTATCTCATTAGCTCAGTAAACCTACAGCATTTCTTCACTGATGGCAAACCTTTAACCACCATACAGTCAATGACTTACACATGTACGGTGACCTTTCTATACCATCCAAAGTGGTATGAAATAGTCTCGTCAGCAAACAGATGCCACTGCCTTTCAACGTTCCGCATCTGCAGATATCCTTAAACCCAATTATCCTGAAATGTTTTTTTTTGTTTTTTTTTGGTCAGCCTGGTTAATTTTTTTTTTTCCAGACACCTTTGGCATCGTACCCAATTGCGTGAGCTCAACATAATCAGGGCTGTGTGAAACCTGTGATTCCTAGAGGAATCCAGCAAAAAAACAAAAACAAAAAAAACCAGGATGTGCTGCTTGGGAACTAGCATTTATTTAGAAAGGGGCAGGTTGATTTTCTTGCTTCTCCCATGAATTGTAAATCTGGGTACAATGCAAACAAACAAACATTCCTCTCCCAAAATTACCATGCACAAAGGAGATATGTATGTATAGTTGCATATTTTATACAGGTCAGATAACGAACTTTTTATGGCACAGGATGTGGTTGCGTGCATGCAGAATTTTAAATATTTCTGTTTTGTTTTACTTGAATGCAGACACTACACACAGCCCTGGGCTTTGCTAATGAGTCAGTTGGTTCCACAGGAGAGGCAGAGCAAAAGGCAAGTTCAGTTTCTTTTCTAGCCTGATTCACTGAACAAGCACATTCCATCCAGTGCCTTATAAAGATAACAGTTATTAACCTTGTAGTATTTGAATAAAGAAATACAAAATGCCAACTTGAGTCAGCAATCTCAGTCACTTTGGAGAAGCTATACTGTTTATAACCAGTTAGGAACTTGGTTGTAAAATCCTTGGCTTGGCAGTATATTTTCTGTACATTGCAAACCTGTAACTATTTACTCAGGAGCAAGCTATGCTGAATTCCTGCTAGACAGGACCTCAATTTATTGAGATGATTACCAATTGTAGCAACGTGGTTGTATATCTCTGGAATGACACTTTATCTTAGACAGAAGAGTCAGGATCAATTACAATTCCTGTCTCTTCACTCACATGAATTTATCTGCATTGACAAGTACCCTCCCAATAGCAATAGATAAGAGGGAATGGGGATAATGGGGGACTCTTTTTGGAGCATGTACTCATTCCTTAAGGCTGCATTGAAAAGGTGCCAGATGTAATCCTTGTCATCTTCAGGTAAAGCTGAGAAACTTTCTCTCAGATACCTCGGAGAGCCACTATCAGCTAGCACAAGAGACAACATAGAACCAGAGATGGCTGGTAGTTGGACTTGCTATTAGGTGGCAGTTTCCTATGCTTAGAGTAAACAGGGTGTTTTTTTTTATTTTTATTATTATTATTACTGAGTAAGCCTGCTTAGAGCTGAACTATGAGGGATTGAACAGTATTAGTAAGCATTCATTGGAGACAACATCCCATGAGGGCAAGATAAATTCAAAGATGTGTTCATGGCATGATAGCTATTCTATGACCTGCTAAGAAGAGTTTTCCTGAGGTATCTGCCATAAAAAAGACCTTGGAGTAGGTGTCTTCCATTGAGACTAAGTAGAATTGGCAGCCAGTGCTGGAGATTCAAATTTAGTAATGTACTACACTATCTGATTAGCCTTTGCTCAGGTTTTTAGCAGGGAAGCCAAATATAAGCCAATGGTTGCTATGCAACTCCCTGTCAACAAGAGAGGGCCTCTGGTAAAAGTTACTCCTTTCAGTCTCTTTTTATTCTAGCAGCTTTTAGGGGGAAGCAAAAATTCAGAGCCCTGTGTGTTTGTCCGATACAGCCATGACTTTTTTTTTAAAAAAAAATTGAGATTCTTATATAGTTAGAATGAGATACATAAGCAGTTTCATATCAAGAGAGAAATACTTAGAACAGAGAACCAAAAAGTTTGCTTCTTGGTATGTTCCATCATATTTAAATCCTACATGCCTTCTTCTTCTTTTATCAGTCAGATTTTTTCCCCATTTTCCCCCCCTGAAAACAACCATCCATGAGATATAGCAGTGGCACAGGATATACTCTATCATTACCATTGGTCAAATAAGCTTCATCTACTCCCACAATTGAGTTAAGACCTTTCCCAAGACCTCCAGTGCCTTCAATTTGAAATAGAGAATTTGTGTATGATTCAATTTTTCTCTAAGTAAACCGGTAGATTTCCTAACAACACCACAGGAAATCAGATGGTGAGAGAAGCCATTTCCTGAAGGAGATCAGATATATTTATGGAAGGTAAAAAAATCATAACACTTTGAGTGTGGAGCAGTAATTGTCCAACGGAGGTGAAACTTTAAGTTTAGATGGTCTTAATCACTACAGACTTCTCAGCTAGGATCAAGTAGGAACTATGGAGAAGAACCAGTTCTCTCTCTGGACTCTTAGTCAGCACTGCTCTCAACAGCTGCCGAGGTTATATTCTCTCTCATCTCCTTATTTTCCAATACAATTGATTTGCCTCTCACATCATACTTAGTCTTCCCCCATGTAACCTCATTTTGGAGTGGCCTGATGTTGATGCCATCTCGTGAAGCATGGGAGGCCCCCCCCCAATTTTCCCCTCCCTGCCCCACAGCCCACCTTCCTGCTTCAGTATGGGGAGAACTTCTGTCTCTCACCCTTCTTGCTTGCATTGGCTGTGGAGATCTTGGTCGTGTAGGTGGCAAGGTTGCCATTGTGCCCCGTGGCTGAGGAAGGGGGCAGTGTCAAGAAGGGAATGGGTTTCAAGCCGATGAAGTTGGAGAGGGAGATGGCATAGGGGGGACCAAGCAAGGCTGGGGGAGGTGCGGCCACTGCTGTCAGCGCTGGGGCTGGCGAAGGGGTGAGGGACTGGGAGAAAGTCATGCCGAGGTCAACGGGGGGCGTCTGGGAGGTAGATTTGGCCGTCTCTAAACTGAAGAACAAGAAGGGAGAAAGAATGAGACCTGTGCATGCATGCCCATTTACATATAAAAATGCAGACATCTGTGGACATATACTTGGAAGTATATGTACCAATGTGTGCTGGAACAAGCTTGCACACAGCATAATATGCATAGGTGTGGGTTAATATGTATAGTTTGCTTAATACATATATAACAGTATGGTTATGGATATGGATATGCATTCACAGAAAGACGTGTTTTACTGGCATGCATAATGACATGTGCAACAGAATAGGTACACACACACAGACTGGAAATAGTGAACAAGGTGCTCTGAAGCATTTCAGCATCCGGATAAGATCTTTTTCTCCAGAATCCCCCTAGGACTATGATTATACATTTACGGCAAGGAATCTTTACTTTGATAAGAGGAGCTTATTTCCTCGATCAGTGTTCAGAGCTGGTTATGTGGAGGGAAGTTATCTTATACCTTTTAGCAACTCCTGTTTATATAATCAAAACATTCCAAGGTATTTCAGGCACTTATGTGTCTTGGACCTGTGACCAATGGCTTGAATCAATATCTGAATTTCACACCCTGAAACCAATTTACTTGTCCAGGATGAAGGCGGTGAGTGGCAATGATGATAAAATTTAGCTTACTTTAGTTCTGAATATGTAAATATATTAATATACAAAATAAGTGCCAGAATGATTTTCATAAGAAAACTGACTGTATAAACAGGAAAGCGCATCCTTCAAGAAGCAGGCCATGTCCTACCAGCTGTACCCTAGTGGCCATAATGCACAAAAAGAGAGCAACGGTTATTTCTTGCTCCAAATCTTAAAGCATCTCAAGTGCCAGATTGTGATACACCATGGTAAATATCCTCTCATGTATTCCATTCAAGTGTTGTCATTTTGTGGATAAAAGGCAGTTATTCCACACTGAAAACAAGAGCCCTTTCTCAGCAGAACTGAAGGCTGCATAGGTACTTGCAGCTGCAAGGGAAATTTGAGGAGAAAGCGGAGGCAGCTGCCCAAAATACTGCAGTGTAGTCAATGATAATAGTCTTAGTCTGGCTCATGAGAAACTCAAAGATTGCAGGCTGGAGAGACAATGTGCAAAACTATTTGACACTCATGGGAGTGCGGCAGGATGTTACCTTTTAACATTCCTGTTTATTAAATAAAAGGCAGAATGGTTGCAAACTAACAACTCACCCACCATAGCAAAGGATTGCCTTTCGGTTCCTACAAAGCTATCCATCTAAGAGTCCCAGGGCTCAGACACAGGAGGAAGATGCCACAGCAACACCTGCATATATCTGTGACAATGAGGTTTCCTCCCTGCCTCATCTCCCCCAGAGGCTGTATTGGCTCTTACCAGGCTGTGATGAGGTACTGAGCCAAAGTGATGCTGACCGGTGTGCCTGTGATGGTCACATGACGTTCAGCAGACCCCTCTGTCTGATTCCCGATCTTGATGTGTGCTCCGGACATTTGCCGAATCTCACTGATCTTGCTCCCCTGGCGGCCAATGATGCAGCCAATCAGCTAAGGAGGACAAAGAAGAATCATCTTTAGGTGGGAAGGATGCCAGGAATTTCATCCCCCAAGAAAATAGCTGAACTAAGTTGCATGGAGAATACTGAATCATTCAGTGATAGATTTCTTGCAGTGAGAAACAGGGGACTGTCGGTGCCTTACTTACAGTAATGTTTACTTTTTAGGCAAGAAACCCCCAAGATACAAATAAATTCAGTAATGCCTTATTTAAGTTATGGAACTGATAGGCTGTTCCAATCTGTCACAAACTGGATACAGCACTAAAATCAAGGAAATACCTTGCCAAAAAGAAAAGTAACATTCAGAAACAGATGTTCCACAGATCGACACAGGATAAAGGGGTCTCTCATCCAATTTAGCCTGAGGCCTAAGGATAGAGTCAGATGTTATGGGCTTATTTAAATAAGGCCAGGGTGGAGCTGAACAAATCTGAAAGGAAATTATATTCCAGAGGGTAGCTGCATGACAGAGGCCTGCTTCTGGGTCTAACTGGGTGATATTTAATCAATTATTTATCAATTATCTACAGAATATGGCAGACTACTGGAGATAGGCAGTCCCTCAAATAACCAGGTCCTAGGTCATGAAGCACTTCATACATGATAACCAGCACCCAAACTGCATGTGGAGTTAACAGTGTAGCTCATGGGAAGGTTATTATAGGGACATACCATTGCACCCCAAATTGCTCACAGCATTGCATTCTGGACAAGCTACAGCTTCAAGAGCAGCTTCATACACAATGAATTACTGGAGTCCACAAGATGATCAAAACATGAGTGACTACCTTAATGCCTCCCAGTTTAAGTATGTTCACAAAGTAGAACACTAGAGAAATTATGTCAAAGTTTTCTGGTTACAACTTCCAGTTGTTGCAAAAGCTATGAGTCCAAGAAGACCCCAAATTTTGTTCCAGTTCTTGAGAAGGGAGTACAATCCTATCTGGGACAACAATGAAACCACTCCAGACTCAGGAGGTGCAAACATTCACAGCTACTCAGTCTTGTCAGAGATGAGCCTAAGCCCATCCTTTCCAAGCCAGGATCATACAAACTCCACATACTGGAATGAAACACTGATAATATCATTTGGTTACCCCTAAGCCAAGATGCATAATTTGACCCCAAGTTGACAGATCACTTCACTATGTGGCCTCATGCAGATGCTAACCAGGAGAGGTGGGAACACCAAACCTTAAGCCCTCCCACTTAAGAGGGGATTCTGGCTCAATTTCTTCTTCGTCAACATTTACTGAACCCAACCACAGAGAAAGGAAAATCACCACAGGAACACTTTCTCTCCATCTCCTACTCCCTTCAGGCAGTCCAGAAAGATACAATGATTGATGGTATCAAAAGCTGCCAAGAGATTAAGTAGAACCAGGATGATTACAGCTTCTTTGTTCCGACTCCATCAAAGTTATCAACAAATTCTAATACCATCTTGATATTATGCCCTGGTCTGAAACCAAACTGAAATCAGTCCAGACAATCTGAATCTTTCAGGGGCCACTGAAACTGTAACCTAGCGACATACTCAACAACATTGCTTTTCCAGGGAAGTTTGGAACCTGGATGAAAATTGCCTAGGACAGTTGGGTCCAGCAAAGGTTTTTTGAGGATAGGAAGCTGTGTTCAAGACAGGAAGTGCCACCATCCCCTCAAAGAAACACACCACACTGACCAAGGGCACATCACTGGATGGCCAGGAGGCTCATGGATCTAATATAGAAGTGCTAGGTTCATCAGCCCAGGGATACTGTCCTTTTCTGGGAGTCACAGATTCAAACTCAGATGTTAGTAAAGGACAGCATCAATCCTGTTTGTAGCTGTATGGGTCCCCAGGATTGTCCTTTTTAAGCTATTCAGCTATAAAGATTTGTTGGACCGAACCACTTTCTATTAAACAAGTGAGAGACTGAATGGGAAAGGAAAAAATAATTAAGTCATGTAGTTCAGGTTTCTACCAGACTGTGGCAGGAACTGACCTACAATAATAAAGCAGTGCAGTTTGTTTTGTAAGACTTTTTCTTTAAAGAAAATATTCCATCCTTCTTTTCCTTCTGCATATAAAACTGGGGCGCTATGTAAAGGTCAATGTTGCTTACTACCCACGTGCTTCCTGCCTTCAAAAAATGACTGAATAAAGTCTTCAGTTTCCCCAACAGTATCTGCTGGTATCTGCAGAGCAGGCTTGCAGCTGGGTTCTGGGTTTGGTTGTGTGGGTGAGTAACTGGCACATTCTTCTTTTAGCTTGATATTCTAGCGTTTGCTTCCAGGGAGGAGTGAGTGTGAGGCTTCTGAAGTTGGGGGGAAAGAGGGTTTAAAATACGTTTTTATCACCCTTCTCTCTTAGGACTTTCCTGTGTGATTACTGTGCTTTGTTGACTACTGCTAGTCCTGTGAGGTAGGCCAGGACAGGAAATGGGCCCCACAGGATTCTAGGAATGCTATGTTACTGTAGTAGAGTATAATAACAGAATCATGAAAGCCTACAAGACTTTATCTCTGTCCCCTCTTACACGAAACAGAATCAAGACAGGACTATTTTGAGATTCTTTCTCACTTTCTCAGAACTGAATTGTTGTTACATTTTCCTTAGCAGTTACTCTCTTCCAAAGTCATCTCTACATTCCTTTACAACCGCAATGACAACTGAACCTTGTGGTAAAAGGAAAAAGCCAAATGCTGATCAGACTCAAGTAACTGTTGATGCAAAACAATCTTTAATTCCTTTAATGTCTGAAGATTCAATTATTTCCAGATAATCCCTTCATGGTACAACGATTAAGTTACACATTTCCATGTCAGGCTGCCATGAAAGACGCGGCAGCACAATTAGTATTAAAAACGCAAATTGTGGTTTCGAACCTTCCTCCCTGGGATGGCCACCTCGGTGTAGACTGCATTATTACTTAAAACATTTGTCTTAGGTAGGGTGATGAAGCTTGGACTTTTAAGCATTACTAAGCTTAGGAATTGGCTTTCCACCTGCTTCCTTGTCTTAGAAGAGTTATAAATAACACCGTATTCTTTATGCTTAGACCTGGGATAGAGATAGCACAGGTCACTCAAGTTAATTATCTTTGTCAGATTCCAGATGGTGCAATGCCCTACTTTCAGCCTCCTCCTCCTCCTCCTAGAGGCCTTTGAGATCAAGGTGTCCTTCCAGACTGTTTGTGAGGGTTGAGGGTTGGGAGCACCATTTCACAGTCGTTCCATTTGGCAGATATAGTGAAGAGTTAGTCCAGTGGCTACTCTCCTGTGGGAAGCTATATAGGGCTTGTTTTCCTTCCCTTCCCTTCCCTCCCCCACCCCCTTTTGATATCTACATGAACGTCTTCTTTGTATTACTACACTGGGCTATGCTAGAGATGTTTTGTCCTCATATCTGAAGACTGTATGAGTCTGGATGGGATAGAGTAGGCGAGACCTGAATCCAAGTAAGATAGAGCCATTTGTGCATCAGGCTCTCTGTGTTTTCTTCTGACAGGAAATATTACTCCTGAATGAGTGGGGCTACAACCTGGGATCCTTCAGAATTCTCATCCTATGGTGGGTGAGCTAGTTGAGGCTGTAACTGGGGGATTTTCCCCCAAAGTTGACGAACATGCTATTTGTAACTCTGTCTGAAACAGGATTTTGCCACAAAAAACTAATACTGTTGACACTGCTCATCAAGACACCTGTAATGGACCCTACATGGATATGTCCTTGAATTTATCTTCTTTTCTTCACCACGGACCTCCTTTAAATACTTTTTCTGGCCACAGGACTAGCAGTAGTGGATAAAGCACAGATTTCAATCATAACATTTCTTGAAGCCTTTATGGACCTCCTGTGACAACATGGACCACTGTCTGAGGTTCACTGCTGTATTGCCAATTTGCCAATAAGTATTTTATGTTGAGAGCATATTATCCAGTGGTGAAATCCAAATTTTTTTACTACCGGTTCTATGGGCATGGCTTAGTGGGCATGGTAGGGGAAGGATACTGCAAAATCCCCATTCCTTCCCCACTCCTGGGGGAAGGATATTGCAGATTCACCATTCCCTCCCCACTCCTGAGGGTAGGATATTGCAAAATCTCCATTCCCACCCCACTCTGGGGCCAGCCAGAGGTGGTATTTGCCAGTTCTCCGAACTACTCAAAATTTCCGCTGCCGGTTCTCCGAACTGCTCAAAATTTCTGCTACCGGTTCTCCAGAACCTGCTGGATTTCACCCCTGATATTATCCCTGAAGTCTGGGCCGTGCATTGCCTCTCAAGAACTCCAGACAAAATTAATTTCTTAAAATAGGTATGCTAAACATTTAAGAGGTTCAACAACCCATTTTATCTTAAAACAAACAAGTCACACAATGCCAATTTTTTTTTTTAAAAAAAGATCTTGAATTTTCAAGTCTTCTGAAGTCTAATGAAACTACTGTATCCTGCCACACTTTTCGCCAGCTCTGAAAGCTAAAAATAATTACATTTAAAAACTGCATTGTCTAGAATTTAAAAAGTTGCCTGTGCTTGTTGTAGATGGCTAGCATATTAATTCTATTTTTAAAAGCTGTCTGCTACCTAACTATATTCCCCAAAGACCATAGTTCTGTGGCAGAAGACAAGGTTCTCAAGAAGACGATTCCTAAATCATTAACTGCCTACTCCAGTTCAAAATAATTGTATAACAGATGAAGTTAAAGCCCTTTCTCTATCCAAGACTCTGCAGATCTGCTATCCATCTGAGTAAACAATATTAGTTTAGTTGAAAAAAATAGCTGGACCCGCCATAAGGCAGCTTTCTCAATTGCAACAATAAAATAATTTGGATTTTTGATTCTGACATAGTTGCTTGGCAAAACTTGGCCCTTTATAGGGAAAGATTTGGCTGGGGCGTAGATTTCTGCTTTTATCGGAATGGAGTCCCTCTCTACAGACCTTGGTGAACAGGAGCAGAGGAAAGGAATAAAAAATGGTCTGGATTTATGCCCAATGAGCTTTTATACTGATGTGAAATGGGAGGAACGGAAGTGGGTACAATTACAACAGAGCAAACAAAAGACCAAACCAACCACAGCATTAACCCAACAGAGTAGGCAGCTCACATCAAAGTCTGACTTACATCATTGGGAACCAGAAACTCCTGAGAGCTATTCTGAGAGTTTGCATCCAGGCCTACAGAGAAAGAGAGAAAGAAGAAACAGAATTACTGGGGCCCTTTGGCTACCCCCCTGGTTACTCCTTGAATGGGTATTTCATAATCCTGCCTTCCCTAGAATAAGCTAGAACTGAAACGTTAGCATCTTAAAGATCCTTTCTAGGCACCATAGTTACAAAGAGCAGGGAGGACACAAAAAGGATTGGATGGCTTCCCAGCTCTTGCAAAGCAATCAGCAGCTCCAAGAAGAGGCTTTTGTTTTATGCCATTTCACTTAGGTCACATTACACAGGACTAATTTTAGATAGTCCCGGTGGAATTCCAGCCTATCCTTGCCTCTTCCTGCTTGATGCGGACCCCATTGGCTACAGATGCTCTTTTGTCAACATAAGAAACAATCCTTGTCCTTATTCAGATGGTAAGAGTTTTGGTTCAATTGCATGGATTTGCTGCATTTTTACAGGGGCTACTTGGAAAAGCCAAGTTCAACGGATGAATAAACAAAACCCAAAAGAAGGATTCTTATTGTTATGCATTGTTTATCTGAGCTCCTTCCATTAAAAGAGATTTCAACTTTGGGCTTGTAGCTTCATCCAGATGTTCAGCTCCTAATTATTCTTGGAATAACTGAATCCATCAATTCAATGTTGACTCTGAGCGACCACACAGATAGACCTTCTCCAGGATGATCCGTCCCTGACCCAGACTTTCAAATCTTATAACAGTGACTGCACCCACTGCTTCTGTAATTGAGTCCATATACTTGGTTGCCTTCTTCTGTTTCTTTTCATTTTTTTCCAACTTACAGACTTCTCAAGAGAGCTCCAGATATATCTAAAATATGATTATGTGAGCCTGGGCATTTGTCTCTTTAATACGAACCATAGCTTGATTTGTTCTATGATCCATGATTGGGTTTTTTGGCCATCCAACATCACTGCCTTCAAATATCAATACTTTTTCTAGCCTGCTTCTTCAAACTACTTGAAACTTTGCCTGGATACAGTTCAGGAATCTGTATAGTTGTTGTAAAGATTTTATTTCCATAAAGTGTCACAGGAAAAACCACTGTGCAATGAAGTCATTTGCATTTTCAGCTATTCAAATAGTGTCTTGTCATCAGCATAGCTAAGGCTATTGATGTTTCTTCCTTCAATTCTAAAACCACACTCATCTTTTTCTAATCTAGTTTCTCTCAATATATATTCAGGATGTATATTAAAAAAAAAAATAAGGGGAAAATTTTGTCTCACTCCTTTGCCACGTGAAGCTAATCTATTTTGTTATGTTTGTGTGGATGATGGCTTCCTGTCCTGTGCATAGATTTTACATTAGGACCAAAATCAAAGGATATTGTGTAAACTGTTGCTTTGTTCTTTGCTTAATGGCTTTTCTGTGATAAGAACAAAGATGCTAAAACTATTTCCAGCAATATCAGATCCAGCCAGAATGATACATGCATTCGTTATGCCTCACTTGCATTCCTGCAATGTGCTCCGTATGGGGCTGCCTTTGAAAACTGCTCAAAATCATTTGCTGATTCTGACTGCTGCCACAAAGCTGCTTTTCAAGATTTGCTATAGATAGCAAGAGATCACATATTCCTTCATCTCTCTCTCTCTCTCTCTCCCCCTCCCCCCATCTCTCTTGTGTGTTTGTGTGTGTGTGTGTGTGTGTGTGTGTGTGTGTGTGTTTGTATTTAGAGAAATAAAATGAGAGACATTGAGAAAAAGTGTATGCTTGGCCTCTTGAGCTGATTTCCTTTGTTCCTCTCCTCTGTATTTTAATCTGAAGATTGTTATAATGATGGATATATTGAAAATTAAAAGTTAATAAAAACAAAAATACTAGTAAGGTGAATTTGCAAAATATTATTCTTTAACGGGGGACTGACTGATGGTGCTCTATAACTTATTTTTAACATCTGAATTTAAACAATGTGGCTTCTATGGTTTCAGCTTATCCTGTTTTTGTGAGTGCAATAATTGTTCTCTGTAAACTACAGGTTCTGCTTTAGTTATGTATGAACCCAGTGTATTGCAATTTATTCAATACACCATGACTTATTATGAATTAGGATTCTGGTCGGTGCTTAGGAAATAGCCACCGATTGTTCTAGAAGATGAGAACCACTTTGGAAATTGGTCTAACAGCTTTCTCTCCCCCCCCCATCCCCCCGGCCATATTTCTTTCCTGTCCTGCTGTAGATGATGTAATCCAGATGTCTGTGTTTGGCGCAATCAATTACAGTTTTTCAAGCAGACTGAGAATGACCCAAGTGATCTACAGTTGGGCTCAGTAAGCATCTTAATAAGTGGGTGACTGTCCTGGAGATTATGTATAAAAATTGAGGTGCACATTAACAAATCAATAATCATTAACCCAATAATGCTACCTCACCAACTGTGTCCTTTTACAGACATATTTCCTATTTAAGTCTCTGACTCAAGTTTCCCCAATAATTATTTTTTATTCTTAGATTGCTTTCTTTTTCCATGAAAGATAGTCTTACTGACCCAGCATCCTCCATGAATGCTGGACCACAACTTCCATAATACTCATCCAACCAGTCTGCCCTTGGGATAATGCTCACACTTAGAGGATGGGAGGTTGAGGCAGGCTGCTATAAAATTACAGGCTAGAAACATAAGTGTCTTAACGGAGGCTCTCAAATGCTCTCCACAATTCTTTTGCTTTCTTCTTTTAGTATTTATATCCCAAATAAATCCTCAACAATGCATTAGATTTCACATCAGTTACCAATACCAATATCATATCTGTCACCAATCCACTGCCTGATCTGTAAAAAATCATTTTAATGCAGATTCATTTTTATGCCTATTTTATGCAATTCAAAGGTATGGCATGAAAGAATGACTCCATAAGTTTATCTGTAACTCTAATAAAAATACTGTTTACATTTTAATAAAAGACATATTTTTCTTTGGAATGAAATGTTTTATTTGTTCATGTTATATTGTTCTAGTGACATTTCTTGGTGAAAAATTACTACTAATTAGGTTTATTTATAAATATGTTTCTGTCTACTCTCTCTGCAAAAAAAGTATAGTCTTTAAACTATAATTAATAATCTGAGATTATTAGAAACTATATAGCCTTATCTGATCTCAGAACTCTTACACTAACTCTCTTACCTGCAACTAGAGATGGAGTTTGTGCCAAGGATGAAAATGAGACAGGATGTCCCGAAAGCTGCTGCAATTTTGTCACCTGCACAATAGGAAGAAAAAAACCCAGATAACCCTTAAATATAAATAATTGACAATTCTATGTAAGTGGTTCTTGACTATCTTGGAGGGTCTCTCAAAGCTCAAGAATCTCTCACAGCTGAAAAATCTGTGTTTCATTTCACCAGTTTGTGAAAAGGAACCAATGAAACTCTATCAACCACTGTGTTTGTATTACTGTTTCAAATAAGTCTGGGGTAGTAAACTTTATGAAGATATCTTTTATGAAGCAATCTTGAGCTATCCATCTCATAACAACAGAGGCTTTTTCACTATGGTTCATGCCAATTTTAAATTAGGTTTCTGCTATAGCTGTAGGATCGTCTCCGTCCGGTTAAACAGAGTTACTACTAAAGATATAAAAAGTTTTCCTGAAGGTCAAGATTCATTGACTGGTTAAAACTAAATCATTCTAAGTGCTTTGTAAATTCTGCCACAGCCTTTAATAGCTCACCTCAATACAGTGCCCTCAAGATCTGTCTGTGATCTCCAGACACTATGGAGAGGCCAATATACTTGAAACACCTGGTCGGAAAGATGATGCTTCTATAATCTTTTCAAGAAAAGAAGCATAGGATGGGTCAAGTCCAGAGACCAAAAACAAGTTGTGAGGATCACAGAGGGGAAGACCTGGAGTTTAAATATAAATTGCCGGCTGGACTCACCTCAGCTTGAGATATTCCACTGTATTGTCCTTGCATGGAAAATCCCTACAACATGGGAAAATAATGACAAAGAAGAAAGATATTCTGAAAATATATTAGAGCTTCCTTGAAAAGTTCATTTATTGAAAGGGTTTAAGAATAAAGAAAGAAAGAAAAACATAGGGGAAAAGTGACAGGTGCAGTTGCAGCAGAAAAAGAGAGCTGGACAATGTTTCCCATTTTGATTTTAAAAAGATACTTCAGGGTTCAAGCAAGCATTGCACCTGTCTGCCATTAGTTAAAGCAGAGCTGCCTCTGATGCTACCCTAGGTTGCCAAAACAAATGTTCTTTTCCAAGCTTGATTGAATGGCCTGAGCCTTTTCATTTACAAAAAAAAATGGCCATTTCCATACCTAATGTGTTACGTTTTTAGTTTGTTCAATTTACACAATATTCTCCTCTTATGATCTATTTTATTTGAGCTGAAATGTAAATGAGATGCTCTGAGTTTAATATTCAGAAGAGTTAAGTACTACTACATATTATTTTAAAATGGCCACCAACACCTTTACACCTTTACAATTAATGCTGATTGTTACCAAGAAAAGTTGAATATACTGTATATCAGTGCTTTGTCACTGGCTAAAACTAAGTCACCCTCATTCATTTTACTAAGAGCATTTATACGCAGTAGTAATTTGATTTATTCAGTCATTCAGCATTTTTGTGCATTAACTCATACATCTTTGGCCATCTAGTAAATATGTTTTAATTTTTAAACAGTAGTTAATGTTTCTCAGTTGTACTGCAGTATAAAAAGTGATTAAAATTAATACTGTGTGCATTATGATCATCAAAGTAGAACAGTGCAAGAAAAACAAAACAGTAGTGGCTTTTGTTCAAAATTATAGTGAAGTCTCATTGAAATCCCTACAAACTGATTTACTATATAATACGTTAATATCTGTTTTTTTCTCCCTAAGACTTATAGGTTCAGATGGCAATCCTGTCTGGCGGAAATTAAAATTATGACACTTCCAAATCTGGATTATATTGTCAATTGTTATTATGCAGCTTTGGTGAAGAACATTTTTTCTTCCTCTTTACATATCTTTTACATATCTTTAATTATCTCCATGTAGTTTCAGTAATTCTTTAAATTAGGAATGTGCATAGTGCTTGTCAGTCTCCTTGTGACTGACAGTAAATAAACACATAAAATTTGTTTTTGTTTTTTTAATTATTCTGCTTTTATTTGGCTCATATTAGCAGTTAGATTGTACTAGGATTTCAATGCTAGTATAAGAAAGAAATAACACATGCTATGAGTGCCATCAGTTAGGGACCTACCTTCCCTGCTGTGGTCTAACCCTAACCCTAACCCTAACCCTAACCCTAACCCTAACCCTAACCCTAACCCTAACCCTAACGAAACATTCTTTCTCCCAAATATTAGATTAGCTCCATCCATGATATTCCAGAACTTCCTCAAGACCTCATTATCAGTCCTGTGCTCCCAGGGAACCAGAGAATGCTTCTTCTTTGCTGAGGTGTGCATCTTTATCCTTTCTCTGCCTAGGGATTGTATACTTGTTTTTTTTATAATATTTATTTTTTAATGTAGATTGTTATATCTTTATATCTGTTGTATTTATTTTTGTTGTTTTATTTGATTGCTGTATGCCATCGAAAGTTGCTTTTTGTGAGATGGGTGGCCATACAAAATAAATGAACAGATAAAACCTGGGGTTCACGTAGACAGGAAAGTTGACAAACTGATTATATTTTCCTTCCTTCCTTCCTTCCTTCCTTCCTTCCTTCCTTCCTTCCTCCCTCCCTCCCTCCCTCCCTCCCTCTGTCTCTAAAAGTCTGAAACCACCCCTTAAACCTCACTCTTCTAGTCAGAATCTCTTACTAAGAATGGTTTGTCCTGACTTATAGAAACGCAAGAAATGATTGCTCAGTGCATGGTCAGCTCTCTCACTTCAGGGACTGCTGAGAATCACTGGGGTTCCTTTCAAGGTTATCAGGATGCTCAAATTAAAGAAAATCCTTTTGTGTTCTCCAAGGCAAACACTATGTTATTTATTTAATTTATGTGCTGCCCATTTCCCTCTATCATCAAACATAAATGAGATCATAGGTATTTTCATCAACTCTGGACTCTTTTTGGTTAGATTCTTTTAATGATACAGGAATACATAGGAAGTTGGCATGCTGCAAACAAAGCACCATGTAGGAGAAGCAACGGCAGAATTTAGGGGTGGAGTTAAAAGAGGGATCAGCCTACAATCCCTATGTAGCCACAAACAAACTTCCACTCTTATGACCCTTATATAACTCTAACCAGGTGTTGATCAGTTAGTTGAGATTTTTGTACATAGGTCTTTTAGCAATAAATCGGCTTAACTGTGTGAACCTTTCTTTTCATGCCTGACAAACCAGTTTCTAGCATCTTCTTCATTTACAAGAAAATATCTCAGCCCCAGAAGGTAAAAATGTATCCAGTGGTTTCTTTGGAAGCACTCCCATCAATGCAAAAAAAAAAAAAAAAAGAACAACTTAAAGTTGTATTCTTGGGGTTAACACTAGGAGAAGATAGCAACCTTGCCAGTTTGTCTGCCAGGAAATGTTTTACAACTGGCCACTTCCACTACTACACACATATCGTAAATAGGCAAGCTCCCCCTCCTAATATTGTATCCCAACTGCTCTCAATAAATGGCAATCCAAATTCCAGTTATGTTGAGAGTATTACCTATATCAGGCAGAAGCTGGTTTGGATACCCGATTCCTCTTTCCAGCATTTTCCCAACTGCTGCAGCTAATATTCCTATTGATCTGCCCCCATGTTCCCAGCACATTCCTGCTGGCCTGCTCAATCTCTAGTCTCTCACCGTCCTGCCTTTCACGTGTCTTCTTGCTGGCCCATCCAACTCCCATCTTTCAAACCTCTTCCCACTAATGCTATCATAACATGGGAACCCAAAACCTCTTTATGTCTTGGCAAAACAATCTACTGATAGTTTATTTAAAGGTCTCTTACCTGATTGGCTGACAGGAGAACCGGTCCCAAGGACAAGCTGGGATGGTAAGGAATCGTGGCACCTTTTGGGGGTGACTGAAGGAAATCAGAAGGAAGTATCACTGCACAATGATACCTTTCTGTACCCCAAGCTGCTTTCTAATGCCAACAGGCACTGCCTTCTATCATACAACAGGCATTCTTGGCATTACATCAAGAGGGGATATTTTTAGCTAACTCCCGTTTGGTTATGCTGAGTAATTTCAGCATATGGGCAGGATATGAAAAGTAAAAGATCACCTTTGATCATGCTTAGTCTCTTGCCCCTAGTAGACAATTAAAGGAAGAGAATACAAGAGAGTAAGGAAAGTTGCTACTTATTCTATATCCTTTGGGAAGGAAATCTATCTTTGACATGGCTGTCCAGCAAACTGCAGATTTTGATAAATCAAAATTATCCCAAGATTTCTGCTATGGAAATCATCTTCCCCTGTGTAATCAAGGTGGGAGAAGTCTTCTGGGCAAACGACTCAGAAAGGGAGCACCAGATTGGTGTTCAGAAGGTCAGGCATTGCTGTGAAAGATTCCTGCCTGAAATCCTAAAGCACAGTATCTAGAAGAGGGTACTTGATACTTAACTCATTTAAATGTCTGACTCGACAGTTATGCAAATGTCCTTTTTTGCTTGCTTGTTTGCTTTCCTTAGAAATAGGTCTGGCAGCTGCAAATAGGAATTAACAGTAATATGCTAGAGGTACACTTAAATCTTTCTTTATAGGCCATCTGACCAATCAAATCGCTACACAATAGAAAAGAAAGGTTCGGGGATGACCATCTTTTCTCTTTAGAGTAGAAAAGCAGCTAGACAGCAGACTATTAACAGTATAAAATGTTTACAAATAAAGAAGTGCATGTGCATAAGCGGATGTGCCTTCCTTCCTTCCTTCCTTCCTTCCTTCCTTCCTTCCTTCCTTCCTTCCTTCCCAACATTTATTTACCGTATTTCCCCCAAAATAAGACCCAACTGGAAAATAAGCCCTAGCATGATTTTTCAGGATGCTCGTAATACAAGCCCTATCCCAAAAATAAGCCCCAGTTAAGATAGTCAGTCAGACAGGCACATTTAGTACCGTATTTCCCCAAAAATAAGACCTAACCAGAAAAAGAAGCCCTAATGCATCTTTTCGAGCAAAAATTAATATAAGACCTGGTCTTATTTTTGGGGAAATACGGTAGCTGTTCATCTTACAACCAACTCTGGGCAGCTCACAATACACATGCATTGCTGCCGCCACTGTTCATTTAAAATTATATCCGCAATGTGGGGCAGGGTGGGAGGGGAGGTTTTATGGTATCCACAGTGGCCACACAGGGAAAAAAAAATCAGAATGGCACTTCAAGCGGATACAAGGTTTTGAAGTACCCAAGGAGTGCCTCTGAACCCAAAGTCCCATTTATCCACAAAAGAGCAGAGTGTTATCCTCGCCTGACACATGAGAGTAAACAAAAGCTGTACCTCCAGTATAACTGCACAGATCTGTCGCACGCACTGGATGATGGCATCTGGTACTCCAGAGACTGTTACAGCCCTTTCAGTGGAATTGGGGAGAAGGTCTCCAGCCACCTGGACTTGAGCACCTGTTGTCTGGAATGAACAAATGCTCTGTTTTTCTCAGCAGCCTCTACTTACATGGAGCTGGGTCAAGAACATTTTGTAATCCCGTGAGATTATTATGGCATTTTTTGAAGGAGCTAATTTATTCAGAGATCTAAATGTTTCCTGTGATACCTCTTCCCTGACATAGATATGACTTCTTGTACAAACAAAATATTTCATTTGACTTTCACAAAGAAATGCAAATGAAAAAAAGTTGTAAACTTAGTTTCAGTTTTTATTTAACAAGAAAGAAGTGTGCAAGCCGGTTTCTGAGATTTAAGCCACTCACTCTGGGAGCATCACATCAATAGCAATGAAACTAGAAAAGAAAAAAGTTAAGGCACAAAAAATAAAAAAAAAATAAGAAAGTAACAGTAATGCTCAAGTGAACAAGATAAAACGATTGAAGGCTCTACCTCTCGGATTTCCTTTATTTTGGCTCCACCTTTGCCAATGAGTGAGCCACACTGGCTAGCTGGGATGACCAGCCTCAGTGTTACGGGTGGTTTGGAGACGGTACCTCCATTGGTTGCTCCATTTCCCAAGTCCTGAAATAAAATAATTTGTACTCAATTCAAGTGCAAAGGGATCCTTTCAAAGCCATATTTAGTTATTATTTGTACGCAATTTTGTGTTAAAACCCCCATTATAGGTAAAAAAAAAATCCTAAGAATTTAATTCTCCTCTCCTAATTTCTAAGATCCGCTATTTGATGATATTTGATATCCAGTTTGGGTTTTTTTTTTTTTTTGGCATGCTGCATTCCTAATAATATTCTGTCTTGTTTTTTGTTTGTTTTTTAAATCACAGATACAATTTGGTGAGATATAAATACAGTGACATCACCCCCATTGGCTTTAATATGGTTGTTTTGAATTCCTAGGGAAACTTAAACTATATATACCAAGAGAAGCATGTTACAACAAATGGCTGTTTAACCTTAATGCTTTAAGGAGATACAGTACATGCCAGAAAATTATTAAGAACTCTGCTTCAAAACACCACTACAAAATCAATTTTCTCAAAAATAAATTGCATAACTCTCTTCCTTCTTTTTGGCAGGAATGGTATGAAATCTCACCATTTGATCATAGATGCAACAGCCATTGTAAGCTCTCAATAACTAGACATGGTTTATATGGCCAATGCCAGCTTTCACTGGAAAGCTTCTAGCTTTAATGGAAAACTGATAGATTTTTTTAGTGTTACAATATACTTAATGTGAGCAAGTAAGACATGCTCTGGGAGCAACATGCAGCAGACGGAGACTGGGGCTACTTCACCTCCTCCAGCTTGAAGGCAATCATGGAAACAGCTCTGAAAACAGCATCCGTGGAACCTGTAATGGTAGTGATCCTCTCAGGGCAGGATCCTTCTGAGATGGTAATCCGGGCAGTACTCTAAAGACACAGCAAACCAGGAATAATCATGGAAAAATAGGCTTTAAGTTTTCTAATTGTTTATAGAACGCTTCTACCAAGTGCACAAAATGTTTCATAAACATCCCAATATGCCAAGTAGCTGGCTGCTATCGGCATACTGCAGATGTGGCTGAGAAACAGAAGAGATAGGCCCTGTCTGTTTGGGGAGTCTAGTCTGAATTTAAATTAGAAGCAACGACTTCATGGCTCACATCTCTTTTTCTCATCCCTGCATTTGTCTGAGAGGTATCTGCTAAAAGAACAGTTTGCTGTGGTGGTTAAGGCATCAGGCTAAAAACCATGAGACTGTGAATTCTCATTCCACCTTGGGCACAAAGTGACTTTGGGCCACTCTCTTTCTTTCAGCCCTAAGAAGGAGACAAGGGCAAACACTTCTGAAAAACCTCGCTGAAAAAACTGCAGGGACTTGTCCAGGAAATACCTAAAAATTGGACACAACTGAACAGAATAAAAATAAATCTGCTACTTGAGAATCAAATCCTCTCATTTCAAGAGAGGATAAATTGAAAAGTCAATGGTCGTCATACCTATAGTGTCCTCTTACTATTATTGCATCATAGAATGTAATAATATATTTAATATAGATAATAAATTCTGTTTCATTTCTATTTTCCAATCCTGTTCTCATGAAGTCTTTTGCATTGTGAGCTTAACCTAGATTAATACTGAAATAAAGCTGGCAAATCCAACAGTGGCAGTTAATTATCAATAAAGACATGATGTAAAGCTTCAAAAAAAAAAAAAAAGGCACAGCAATGTTGGAAAAAAAGAGCGCCATCATTGGGCAGGTTCATGCAGTATAGTATTAAAGCATCTCTGAGGATTCTGTAGAGATTCTCAGTCATCCAGGTTATGGTTGTCCCAAAGGTGCTTTTTCAGGAGGCAACTGGACTTTCTTGTTTTTTGTTTTTTTTTATTTTAATTTATATGCCGCCCTCCTCCGGAGACTCAGGGCGGCTTACAATACGTTAAGCAATAGCCTTCATACTTTTGTATATTTATACAAAGCTTATTGCCCCCACAATCTGGGTCCTCATTGCACCTACCTTTGAAAGGATGGAAGGCTGAGTCAACCTTGAGCCTGGTGAGATTTGAACTTGCAGTAATTGCAAGCAGCAGTTGTTAATAACAGTGCTTTAGTTCACTGTACTACAGGCTCTTTCAAGCTTTCAAGGTTTTCTTTGAAGACATTTTGTTTCTCATCCAAGAAGCTTCTTCAATTCTGACAGGATAGTGGGGATAGTTGTCTGCAAGGAATATAAATTCTTCCATTCCCCATTATCCTGTCAGAGCTGAAGAAGCTTCTAGGATGAGAAACGAAACGTCTTCAAAAACAACAACAACAACAAGAAAGTCCAGTTGCTTCCTGAAAAAGCACCTTTGGGACTTTTGAGGGTAGAAATACCGGTACTGATCTCATCTAGTAGTGTTTAAGTTTATTCAATGACAATGAGGAGCTAGAGGGAAGTGTATTTATTATTGAAGAATCTACTTTAGAATAGTTATGAATTACATTCAGAAAAATAGTGACTACAAGTAGGTTGATCCTGCTTTCTGTCTCTCCATATTTTCTAGCACTTTCCTCTTGATCCTCATTCTGCCTCCCTACTTTCTCCCAACAGATTTTCACTTTTGTTAGAAATTCATCCAGCTAGAACTATCAAGTAGATAGCTTCTTCCCATCCTCAGCAACTTTAAGATGAGTGGATTTTAACTCCCAAATTGTTTGGCTGGGGAATTCTGGGAGTTGAAGTCCACACATTTTAAAATTGCCGAATTTGAGAAACGCTGGAATAGCAGATCACCTGTATTTGGGCTATTTCCCCCCATGATGCCTACCTGTTCTCGTATCTTCTTCACAGTCTCTCCTTTCTGTAGGATTAAGGACAATAAAGACAATTAGTCTTAAAATGTAGAGCAAAGGAATTTTGAAAGCACAGAGTGACCTGCATTGATCTTACCTTGCCTATGATGCTGCCAACTTCCTGCAGAGACAAGAGAAATGGGGTTAGAAGAGATATCCAAATCTGTAAGAGTCTAGCAATGCCTGAACATATACTTTTGGCTGGAAAATGAGGAAGCAATCGCACACACCTTCTCAAAAAATAAAATAAAGTTAATTCATGATTTGACAAATTAAATGAAAGGGTTATTCTCCCTTTCATGATCATTCTTTTTCTTCTCCTTCACTATTAGATGTTTTAAAAAACTTAATGTTGAATTTGTATTAATCTTGTCACCTTGGCAATTTAATCCATTATTTTGCTTTAACTGATTAATTCACAACTGCACTTCAAGCGTCTCTGCAGAGTACTAAAAAACTGACTATAGGTTGGAGATAATATTTCAGACTCGCATGCAAATTTGGAACAGTACTGTAGCACACCAGGCTTTAATATTGGGATTTGCAAAATAATACTTCCCTGCAGTTCAACTGGCCATTCTGCCCCGTGCAAGATTTGTTACTAACTATGCAGAGACCAAGACTGAAGCCTAATATGGCAGTCCTAATGTACTTACCTTTCCATGCATAAGCATCCGGAGAGTGAGAGTAATGCTGAGTTCTGTTTCCTCCAATCCATTATCTGAGCCACTCATCCTATCTGGTGATGCCACGGTGTAGGAATGCATGGATTTGCTTCTAAGGAAAATCAACACCCTGGGCCTAGAAGGTGTTGAAGTCGGCAAATCTGCAGATGCAGAGAGAAAAATTTAAAAAAAAGTCTCATATGGTATCTTCCTTGTAAATCAGCTCCTTAAGTTGGAGGGTTAAGGGCAATTAGTATTTTATTGATTCATAAAATTTATTGGCCACCCATTTTACCATAGGATAATTCTGGAGTTACATCTTAGTTAAAACATACAGTAACATGTTAAAATCAAACCTTACAGTCAAAGACATGGGAAGGACAAGGGTGGAATGGGGGAGAGGTGGGATCTCTTATTACTCAATCAACCATTCCATTGTGCTGTTCCCCACTGGGGCCTCAAGCTGACTGGCACAGCCACGTCTTTAGGCTCTTACAAAAAGATAGGATTGGGGCCAACCTCTCAAAGGGGGGCAAGATGTTCCAGAGGGCAGGAGCAACAGCAAAGAAGGCCCTCCTTCTGGACCTCGCCAGCCGGAATACTCAGGCTGACAGGACCACAGCAGGCCTCCTCTGCCGGCACGCATGGTATGGGCCAATCCCAGTGGGACAAGATGGTCTCTCAAGTAACAATGCCATGAAGTATGGCCTTTAAGGTGATCACCAACACCTTGAATTGTACCCAGAAGGAGACTGGTAACCAGTGCAGCGTTGTTTCAGGAGCCATTCTTGGGGCCCCCAAAACTAACCGTGCTGCTATTCTGCATCAGCTGTAGCTTCCAAATGCTCTTCAAGGGTAGCCCCATGTAGAGTGCATTACAATGGTCCAGTCGTGAGATGACTAGGGACTGAACAACTGAGTGTAGGGAATCCTGATCCAGAAAAGACTGCAACTGGCACACAGCACAAAGTTGTGCAGAGGCTCTCCTAGCCACGATTGCCACCTGTTCCTTGAAAGAAAGTCATGAGTCCAGGAGAACCCCCAAGTTGCGGACCAGGTCTGTCTGGGGTAGTGCCACCCCATCCAGAGTCAAAGTTGACAAAATCCTGGATCCCGGAGCGCCGCGAATCCAAAGCTATTTGGTCTTAGTAGGGTTCAGTCAAATGTTAGTAAGAAGGGGTTGGCTTTTATGCAACATCCCTTGATACTCCTGTCTCAGAGCATCTGGAGAATAATGATAATTGTGATGAAGGGAAACATCATATAAGCAAACATGGCTTATTTAGCCATTAGGAAGGAGAAAACTAATGGAAACACATATCTATATCTGATCTGTAAAATATTATAATCCATATACATTTAAAAAATACACAGTAGTGAAGCCAACTGCAGGGTGAACAATCATGGAGGTCATATTTATTCAAGTACATACATATGGAATTGTATTCATCCACCAACACATATTTACCAACCTACCAGGTATATAAGTAGCAGTCACAAATATGGTTGTTTGATTTTGACCTAATATGGTATGTGAAGACAGATATAATATGTAAAGCATGCTTTATGACTTGGCATTATGGATGAACCAGGTCACTTCAGTTTGTTCTACAAACTACCGGTATGTCTAGAATAGCTACTTATACAAGTAGGAGAAGTTTTTACTCCAAATGTATCTTGAAGAGAAACAGTCTATAGACTTGTTTGTATCTACAGATGGATCAATCTCGTTCTTACACGCAGCTCAACCATTCCTTCCTATCCTCCTTGCTCCAGAAATAATATTGATCTATTTATGCCTCCCTGGAATGGAATGGTAATTTTTCATAGCTGAAAGCAAACATTATGAAGTTAAATTGTGGACAATAGATCCAAAGATACATTTCCTCCTTGCTTGAGATCCTTCTTTCCCCAGCTACCATCCACACAGAAAAACCAAAGCAGAAGAAACTGATGATTCTGGTTAGCAATGAGAATCCCCACCCCCTGCAAAAAAAAAAAAAAATCCAATTTATGATTGCAAGTGTGTTTCCTATATGCACAAATCTCTACTTAGATAAGATGGCACCTGGCTCCAGATATCTATCATACCTTAATTACAAAAATCAAGTGACCTATTTATAGATATATCAGCTTTATGCTGAGGTCCTCCAGATGTATTGCAGTTCAACTTCCATAATCCCTCTGCTGACCATGCTATCTGGGGAATTATAAGAGGTGCCAGGTTGGAGGAAAATTAATATAAATCCATAGATGAAAACCATACAGAAAGGAACAATTATATGCATTCAGTTTCAGCTTTACCAAAAATGATTGTTATGAGAAATGACCTGAAAAAAGAGTTTATATATTGCAAAGATTCCTGGTGGTTGTCTCAGCCCATCTTTGTCTTAATACTTTTATGTATCCCATTGGAGTTATGTATAGAGCATGGCTAACTCTACCACCATGTCACAATGGCATTACAAAGCACAGCTCTTAGAGGCAAGGCAATGCTGGATATTTATTCTTTTCTCAAAATACTTATTTTGCTTTCTAAGACAGCAGAACCTCCACAAATATTTTTGTCTCACTTTCAGAATAAGTCTCTCTCTCTCTCTGCGTAGATATATCAAAATATATATCAAAAACTTCCCTTGAATTCAATTTACAGGATAAACTGAATACAAGTAAATGCTGGGGAGAGGCTGTTAAGAGAGAGAAAAACATTTGCAGAGATTGATGCAGGTTTTGGCATGGAATCAAGAAATGGTACTTTTTTTCTTCACTATTTCTTTACAGCTTAATGGAAGGCATTGGAAGAGCTGCTAAGTGGTCGTCTTTCATATATTTGATTGCTTGCTAATGCTTAGTGATTTTTCTTCCAGTGGCCCCAGCCAAGCACGCCTACCAACAAGGGTGGGGCATCGGCCAATGTTCTGCTGCTGTAGATGAGAAAAACATTTGTCAACTGCAATACGGCTAGCAAGAGGGAGAAAAGATCTGAACTGCTACAGAAAGGCCCCTTAAGAGGCTCCGTCCAGTAGTGCTTGCTGTTAGGAAAACTGATGCTACTTCAGAGATTGATGCCGTCTGTCTGCCTGGGTGCCTGTCTGCTTCCACATGATCAATATATAAATAGGAAAATATTACCAATTTACTCAAAGTCTTGGCAGTCATCTTGAATTTGGGATGTATGTGTGTAGTGTGTACAAAGTATTGTTCAAAAGCATTTTTTCCCCTTTTGGAATCATCCTATAATATCAGGGCAGAGAGTGAGGAAAAAGAGAGAAAGAGAAAGAGAGAGAAAGAAAGACAAGAAAGAGGGAGAGAGGGAGAGAAAGAGACTGCAGGACAAAAGATTTAGCATTTCTCGTCTGTGTGCTCAACCACAACAAAGCAACCAAGGGCTTAAAAATAGGACTGGGTATATGATAAAGGGCTATTTTGAAACTCCTGGCCTCAGAGACAATCTGGTTTGACATTACAGGATTCTCCATATGACAATATACAGACAAAAACCCTCCCCAAGAAATTTGTTTCAGGACATCAGAATAAATCCTGGTACTGGTCCTGTGAATCAGATCTCCAGAAATATAGTATGAATGTCATGATGAATAACAGTAAACATTAGTAGATTTGGCCACATTACTGGAGTGTCTCTCAGGCAAATAACAAGTACTACGGTAAGTGCTGAGCTAACTCCAGATGGCCTCGGATTAGAAGAAACAGCCATGCTGGCTCAGGTCAAGCCAGTAGAGCTGATAATGAGATGCCCTTGGGAAGCTTGTAAGTGAAACCACCTGAGTCCCATAATGCTCTTCTCTTTTCTTATTGCATCAACTGCTATGCTGGGGCTATCATGTAAAACCACTAAGGCTAGTAACTGTTGGGTCTTAACTTTTATGAATCTGCCTCTTAATCCTTTCAGAAGTGGGTGGGTGGATGGATGGCTGATGTTACATTTAGAAGAGTGTTTTTTGAACTTGTCTCTGAACCCTTTCCCACTTTTAAAAATTGTGGAGGACTCCCCCCAAAGAACTTTTGGTTGCATGGATTATATTTATTGATATTTATTATATTAAGAAATTAAACTTGACACATTCACTTCTGCAACTTCTCAACATTGTTTGATGGGATTTTAATATTGTATTTTTCAATATGGGCTGGTAATAATTCTGATTTCATAGAATTATGTGAAACCCTGTGAAGGGTTCTAGGATCAAACTCAAGAAACATTGATCTAGAAATAACAAAATCCATGAGGAAGCATTGCTTTAATCTGCTCCAAATTATCTATCATTCAGCTCAATTGAATGACCCATATCAAGTTCAATGAGAGGAGGGGGAAAAAACACTTTCTATTCACTTTCTGATTGGAGTGCATTTTATATACCTCTCTCATACACCCTCCCCATCATCTCTTTTCTAAACCACTGATGGATCTTGATGCTTGCTCCTAATTTTGCAACTGAGACCTCCAACTGTCCTGTGATTTCAAATAAGTAGAATAAATCTGCTTATTTATTTCTGGGTTCAAAAAACCATCTTACAGGACTTCCTATGCTCATAAGATAGTATACAGAAAATACTCCAAGTCATAATGATGTGAAAGTTCCTTAAATTAAAACCACATAACATCATCTTAAAGTGAGTTGTTACAATCAGTCAAGCATTGAAATTACTTAGGAGGAAGTGGCTCTGAGTACAATGCAGAGAATCAGACTGCAAAGTAAATTAATTGTTTGAATTCAAATGTACTGAGCTGTCATCTTGTTTTAAAGCAGAGCTTTTATTTTTAAAGACATCTCCCTTTTCTTAGAAATACTTCCTGCCAAGCTCAGAAAGACTAAGGTCTCATTATCTTTTTTAAAAGCACTTGAAAAACCCTTTACATGTATTTATCTGCAAAGGGGATAAGTTACAATTAATGCTGTAGTACTATTATAGCCTTTACATAGATCATAATATCTCTGTATTTTTACAGTTAACCTCTATGTTTAAAGTAATATGCCATTACAGTCTTTTTGTACACCCAAGGATACATTTATAAAATGTGTAATAATATCAGTTTTTTGCAGACCTTGTAAAGCTGGCTTTTTTTTTTTTTTTTTTTTACATATTTTGTCTTACAAGCTTCATTCTGTTCGGGCGCTTTAGAAATTGTATAAATATTTATAGAAGAAAATGAAAAAAGGGGTCACTTATCCACCCATTTAGCTGGCCACTTCCAAACCTTTAGGAAGACACTAATTAGAAGTTCAAAATAAGATGTCTTTTGCTACTTGCCTTTTGCTGGTGAATATTCTGAGAATTATTTTTATTAATTTACTATCACAATTTACTGCAAACCTGATAAATCATTCTGAGAAGGAACAATTAAAAACCTTCATAGAGATTGTCTCTACAATACTGATATAAGGAAATAAAATGAGAACATTTACAGGATCCAGCTTAGGTCTTTGGGGACATGGGACAGGCTAGATAAAAACAGCTTGGAATTTTAATCCTGATCAACAAATATCAGGTGAAGAGAGCAATATTAATGAAAGTGGCTGATATTATAGTTCACCTGTCAATCAAACCCTGGTTTTTCACAACTAATCTAACTCTCCAATGAGCATATGTGTTAGTCACATTTATATTTTATATTTTTAGACATAAATTTAAAAGAGGCTTTTAGCTAAAGAGATAACAGGATGTCAATTTATATTTATTTTGCATTCTTTCTTCCTTCACTTGATATTCTCAATTCACAATTCTGCAAAACAGATGAAGCTAAAAAATGCTCCATATTATCAATAGAGTGTCTTGGTTTCATTTGACCCAGGTTGTTCTCTCTCTTTCTGATCCAATAATCTATTTACTAACCATACTGGTTTCTAATATCTTCAGACCAATCTTTATTTTCTGGATATACATGCTAACTCCCACAGAAGCTTAGGAAGAAAATAATATTGTTTTTAATTATCTTCTTTAATAAACATAGAAATTGTTTAATTGCACCCCTAAGTGTATGCATACAGTAACAGTTTACAGTTTGCAAGAAAGAGTGTGCATTTGGGGAAAGGGGAACATTATTATGGATAATGAAATAGGTTCTTAGATTATGATTTAGGTAGTGTTAGTTTCTGTTGAAAGAGGCTAAAAATACAACTACATTAAAGAAGATACACTATTTGTAGTGGTGCATAATTCTTATAATATAAGCAAAAGATGAATTTTTTGATCAGGAAAGAAGAGAAGTGGCACACAAATTAAGAACTGGGACATCACAAGGACTCTTCATACACCAGATTTTTCCATGCTCCTGTTTATTGGGCTATTGCTTTCAATGAACAAATATTAATGAAGCAAACTTTACAGTATGTGTGCGCATGGTGAAGATTCTGATCTAGGCAAAATAATAGGTGGACTATTAGATCAGAGCTGCAAAAATTTGGATGGCCATGAGATGATCATTGTTTTTCTGCCATCTAATGGGTGCCCTGATTTTTGCAGATCATATCTTGAATGAGATGCCAAACTTAATAGCAATAGCACTTACACTTATATACTGCTTCATATTGCTTTACAGCCCTCTCTAAGCGGTGTACAGAGTCAACATAATATTGCCCCCAACAATCTGGGTCCTCTGGGTAATAATGAATGCACTGAACAGAACATTTCTCCATTATTAAAAGCTAAATAAAAAATAGCCTCACCACCACGGTCTTACAAATAGCCATTACGCAAGGAGGTTAACTAGTGAAGATTCTGAGGGTTTTTGTGTGCCTTGAATACTATTCATTTCGAAAAATCCTAACTTATAATTATGGGAAGGGTGACTACATTTGCTTATGACATGGAAATGCTGGCCCCCAATGTAGCTACTGCATTTGTTTTTGACTGTTTGTGATCAAAGTCTCCAGGTGTCTATATCAAAGATATCAGGGATTGGAATCCGGAGAAGGATATTCTTATAATAGCTGCAGGAACAACTTGCCCCCTGAAATCAGGTGTGCTCCCACCCTCATATTATTTAGAAAAATAGTTAACAATTTTCTTCTGGACACCCTTTGGTCTGGAAATATGTACATACCAACAGCTGAGGGGTTTTTTTTTTACAATGAATTATTTACTGTATACATATTTTGTTTTATATATTGTAGACCATGTAGATTTGTAGGAATGGCGTCATATTAAGGATGGTCAAAAAATGAAATGAAATAGTCTTAATAATGCAGTTCCACTCAAGAACAGGCAGATAAAGATAACCTGCTTCTTTCTTTACTTCTCTTTTTTGGAGTGTTATAAATAGTTTCAAAAAGTCCTCAGTAAACAAGAACAATCATCTCATCATATATATATATTTGCAGTACTCCCTACTGCGGGCTTCCCTCCTGGGAATCAACTTGATCCTGAAGCAGCCCTTTCCCCTCCCCTATTGTTTGGAAACTTGCTTAGACCTGGCAAGTTTGAAAAGCCTTGGGGACTGAAGATGACATGGAATACATTATCTTGTCTTAGGTCAGAAGTGGTGCTGTGCTTGGTGGAATGGATTTGCTACCAAGTTTATTAGTATTTTGCAGGTCACGCTATTGTTCGACTTTGGAAGCTGCTTAGGGCCAGTCATAAAAGTCACCATGGTAAATAGATGGCTAATGTGTGTGTTTTTCAGAATATAGTCATTATTTCTTTGTTTATTATGGAAGCAACTTCAAGTGGTTTACAATCTATTAAAAACAATAGGATAAAACATTTAAAAACAATAAATATTAACACTAAGGTTGAGTTTAATACATACAAGAAGTTGGTTTAAGTTTTCTACCCCTGTACAGAGGAGCTTCCCTCTTTCCAAGTTGTGCTTCATCCTGTTGTTGCAAATGTTTTTCTTAATTCCCTGCTCACTTGTTGGAGCCAGAAAGAAGGAAAAATATCCCCCCTCCTGCCTCCTCCATAAAACCACAAAAGAACTAGATTGTTGCTCAGCCAAGAAAGTAGGAAGTCATCTGATGGCTAGACCAGATGTATGAGTGTTGATGAATTTTCCATCCCCTTCTAATTATCTCCATTATTTCCAAATTCTTGATCAAGGTTTAAAATAAGTAATAGGAAATTACTTGATGAGCTATTTGAGGGTTAGTGAATACAGTAGAGAAATCACTGGAAGAAAAGAAACAAATGGAAGTGTTTGGAATGCCTTATGGATGTAAGAAAATGTTGTGGCTCTTCACTCCCTACCTCCTAAACAAATGTTTTATGGTTACTATGAGTGCTGGTAAGGGTGAATTTGTTTCTTTATAGCAGGTTCTAACCCTAACTGTGCCCTCTAATTTATCAGATTCCCATCTGTCTCATTTAAGCTGTTCTCTAGTCATGTCTATTTTTTACAGAAATAAAGCAAGTGTCAAAAGTCATGATCACATATTTGTAGAAAACAAGACTTTAGAAGTTGCAAACCAAAGCCTCACCACGCACACGGTTCTATTACATCCCTTTGCTTGAAACTATTTATGTTAAAATTGCACTGATGTAATTCTTAATTTTTTTAATTGAAAATATGACTTTTGCTCATTTCTATGCAGAAATAAAAGCTTTGCCACTCTATCAGGTAGGACGCAGGGGTAAGATAAGTGATGGAAAGGCAATCTATAAGTTTTACTTTTTAAAAAATTGTTTATATACATTACTGTTTAACACAGTGGTATGCATTTTTATTGACTTTATTTATCTATTTGTTAAATTTATTTACCACCTATCTGGCCATGAGGCTACTCTAGGGAACTATCATAGAGTTCATTCCCAAACAAAAGTGCATAAAAATACTGTTTTAGAATTACACTGAAAGATAACTAAGAAATACAATAAATATATATTTATTTGGTTTCATTTATATTACATGCCCCCCCCAACTCCCATTTTTATAGCCATCTTCAAAACAATATATAATTTAGACTGCGGATGTGACTGTTCCCACTGGAAATATTCTACGATAAAGTAGCTTGTAACTTGTGAAATATATTTTCCCATGTTTGCCATTCTTTTGCTTTTGAGTTTGTGAGTGTATCATTTGCAAGGTATATACTAGGAATATCAAACATTAGACTGCATACATTTTCTCTATGCCTCTATTTTCTTTCCATTTCAGGTTGGCACTACCATTAATAGACAAGACAGGTGCTTTGCCAGGTGGAAGATAGCAATGGATGGACTTGGATGTGCCCAAGTGCTGGATCTGCCTAGTATCTTCAGAGATGGGAGCTCACGTCCCTGCACAAGCTGGCAAGTGAAATTTTAGCCTACCCTCTAATTTCTCTAAAGAAATTAGCACACATGGATGCCAAATAATTTTCCAAATCTGTCTGTGATAAGGCTTTCCCATGTCTACTTTGTCTTTTGTGGCTGTTTTTATTGTTTTTGCATGAAATGAATCTCAGCTTTCTCCTTCTATCTTCTCTGTGGAAAAACCTTTCCCATTCCAAAACATCCATGCTCCATGCATGTCTGCCTGCTAATCCATGTTTAAACCAGTACTGCCCTCTACATAACCTTTGCCATGCTGTCTCAATCCTAATCTTACTCCTCACACTCTGGCACATCAGTGCTGGACAATGTACTTCCCATCTTGACCTGATTTCATAGATATCGTTTTTCTGGGGAACTAGGGATTCCAAAAAGCTTTGGATTGGTGATTATGGTGATTTCGTCTTTGATTATCTAAGATTCATGATATTAAATCCCTCCTGAAAATCAAAAGTAAAGCAAGATGAAAATGCTAGTTAACCCTGGGATGAGGCGAGAAGGCAACAGCTGTGTAAATGCAGCCGTGGTCACCACCTCCCTTCTGATCTCTCAGCTGTCCCAGGCGGCAACTGTCTTATCAAAGAGTTTTAAGGGGCTTACTTAGACTCCACCGCCTTTATTCTTGCCTGGCAGATTGAGTGTCAGAAAAACCTGGGGCTTTGTTTAGGAGGACAAGTTATGGCAGGCTGGACAACTATAGTCAAGCCATCAGACTTCTTCTACCTTCTAAAGAAGGGAGCCTGCATGCCACTACTATGCGGTAAGACTTTAGAAAAAGGATTAGAAAAGTGAAGTCATGGGGTGAAGCAAAGAGCCATGGAGAGACGGAAAGAGGTACCATTGCTTCCAGACACAAGTTTGGTCTCGGAAGCGCAAGTCTTACTTTGCTTCTCCTTCAGCAGACACAAGACAGGAAGACCCCACCCACCCCAAA
The DNA here is from genome assembly GCF_059756535.1 of Pantherophis guttatus. Lineage (NCBI taxonomy): Eukaryota > Metazoa > Chordata > Lepidosauria > Squamata > Colubridae > Pantherophis > Pantherophis guttatus. The sequence continues at coordinate 210,990,314 of NC_142064.1, forward strand.
TGAAGAGAAAGATCCCATTTGTAGCCTACTGATTAAAAAAAATAAGATGTTTGTTTTCTTCCCTTTGTTTATAGATTCCATATTTTACAAGAACAAACACATTTTAATATGCAATTTGATATATAGTGTGTAGTTTTGTGTTTTCTGGCTCAACATCACCTAGGTGATTTTTATGCCTAAGGCAGGATCAGAGCTCATGGTCTCCCGATTTAGTGTAGTGTAGTGCCTTAACTACTACACCAAACATATATAAATAAATTAAATTTTTTAAAAAACAATTCCCTTCTGTTGGGAGAAATGTCCATCTGGGTTCAGTTTCAAGTGGGGAGAAAGGTACTGGAAACATGGAGACTGTTTGGAAAGATTGTTTAATGGTAGACAGGACTACATGGGATTTTTGGGTCCTGGGCAAAATGAGCACATCGAGTGGAGAGGGATAGATTTATACCCTTTCTTGGGCCCTGCCTTGGAGCTTCCTGTTCCTGTGGCAAACTATTGGCTACTGTAGGGATCATAACTAACCTTGTAGGTTTTCTGAGTCAAGCTTGGTTGAATCTTGCTGTGTGATGATGTAATGAATGGGCTTTGGGCAATTCCTATTATGGCTTAATGGCTTTGTCCTGGTTTGGATCTTGAGTGAGGGCTAATCCTGTCATGTCCCGAGGGCCATGTCTTTTGTGTTGTAGATAAACTGGCCCAGCCTTTTGTCTTGTAGATAGCCAAAGTATCTGCTGGGGGTAGGGAGCTGGGGCTGAGTTTCTGTCTTAAGATTTCTATTTCTCTTTTAGGGGAAATATTCTGCCGTTTTAATATTTCCTAGAATATTTCATTTTTCTAGAAGACGGGTGGGTGCTAACTTCCTACACTTTTTACCCCTATGTGTCTGTTTTCCACAATCGTGTATCCTCTACCAGAGAACTGAGGGTTTGAGGGTTCTGCACAGGATCTTGCTATTTCTAGCCTTACTCTCTTCTAGATCTCTGATGTTGTTCCTGGGATCTGTTGGAGTCACTTTAGTCTAGGCTCAGGAGTCACAGCCCCGAGTGCTCCTACCACCACTGGAACCACTTCAGCCTTTATGCTCCACATTTTGTCTAGTTCCTCCTTCAAGCCCTGGTACTTCTCCAGCTTCTCACACTCCTTCCTGATGTGATCAGTGCTTCAATATTGTCTTTCAGCCTAACCCTTTCCCATTACTGGAAAGGGCTGGACTAAATGTATATATAATTTCAGCAAGTTAATTCTTGGGTTATTTTTGTTTTGTTTGCTTTGGTATTATGATTATTAATTTATTAAATGGGTACATGATATTTTAAATTTGTTTTTATATATTGTTTTCTCTGTATTTCTTTTTTAAAACGGCCAAGTTTACTTTTAATTGTATAAATAACAATCACAAATGGGACAACTGACTACTTCAAAAAGGATTCGAAAATATTTTGAACCTCCAGTGTTGTTCCTCCAGAGGAACATTACAAAACAAAATGCTTGTATTTTTATCAAAGTCAGTGCAAACTATTTCTTGTGCAATAGCAAAAATCATTACTGTACAATTTCCCACAAATTCAGTAGGGAAAAGTGGGCAAGGGCTGTGAATGCTTTGTGACAACACCCCTGGAATGCAAGTGGGAAAGGTCAGGATTGTGATATTGTGGGATCTATGGTGAGATGTCACAATATAGATTTCATGGTTTTTTGGCACTGCACTTTGTAGTAAATACCTATGATCAACTCTAATTTACTGGGCAACATATAAATTCAGTAAATATTTGCATAGGTTTCAAAAAATAAGGACAATAGTTAGTTGGATACATTACTGCTTATAAGCCTTTTGATCAATTGTAGAATCACTTTTCTTTAAATGTTAGATCTTATATCGCTAAAGTTATGCTCTCAGTCAGAGGAATTACTGGCAGCTAGCCTATATTTATGAAGTTTTTTTCAGGTATGTTTCTATATAATTGGCTGTTACCAATAAACCCTTTCTCTAGTTTCTGTTTCCCAGGAGAAATCAAACCTTTGTTAAATTTCATGATTTTATTAATAATTTATTTCAAATAAATATATTACTTATTTGAAAATTATTATTAATAATTTATTTCAAATAAATAACATTTAATTTTGTTTTTTTAACCCAGGATGACAAATCCTCTATTTCAGATGATGTTTTGAGCCAAACCAAACCACCCTGGACTATTATTTAAAATACTGTAATGAAAATGCTATGCAATTTTTACATGTGTTGTTACTGTGTTATTAGGTAAATTTGCACATATGCTTCCTTTGTTATCTTCAGATATTTGGATTTCTAATGTTGTTGGTAATGATATATATATCATGATTAAATTTGATTACAGTCCACTATTATGCAATTTTATTCAAAAACACTTTACACTGATTCAAGTGATAGATGTGGGGATTGCAGCTTTATGTGATAAAACTTGCCTAGACTGGGCCAAGCAGAAGCATGCTTGCTTACCAAATCAAGCCTCTTGTTTTGCAAAAAAGGGTAAAAACAATCAGTGAAGATCATGCTACTGCCCGGCAAAGGGGTCATATCTAGTCAATTAATATTTAATTGTGTTTAATAAATAAATATTTAATAAAAATAAAAATTAATAAAAATTAAGCAGGGCCAAAGGCAATAGCTTTAGATGAAGGATGCCAAGAAATCCTAGGGCTACAGTATAGACCAGGAGTGTCAAACTCAAGGCCTGCAGGGTGCTTAGATCTGGCCCATGGGGCCGCCCTGGAAACAGCGAAGGACTGGCTCGTGGTGCCTCTGCCAGCAAAAATGGAGCTCAGGAGGGCTGCGTTGGCAGAGGGTTGCAGGAGGCCGTCATGGCTGAATATGGAGCTTGGGAGCCCGTTTTCACTGGTAGTGTGCTCGGGCCACCACAGGCACTGACACGAGTGATGTCAAACTGGCCATGTGCACTCTGGCCATGCCCCCACCCCCCGACGTCAAACACAACCCTGATGCGGCCCTCAATGAAATCGAGTTTTACACCTCTGGTCTAGACCATGAAACAGTAAAGCTACATAGGTGTGCCTGTGAAATCACCACAAGCCAAACTTGCCTTGAAAGATGATCTTATGCCATCACTTGGCAGGATGAAAGACGCTGATCTCCTAGTCATAATATGGGCACATTCATACGCTTCACAACAATACCAAAGAATGCTGCATTGTTTTTGTTTCCTATAATCCTGGAGTTTCCTAATGGTCTCCCTAGGAAAAATTATTGCCAATATAATTAATAATTGGTTACTGAAGTGTTTACATTTTTTCAGCCTAAGCACTTAACTAGCACTTTTAAATGTCACTGACCAGATGTATTACAGTTTTCTAGTGTTATCGGCAAAGAAGCCTTGTATTGGCAATGGAAAATGAATCAATTCCTTAGGCAGCATGAATTCTTATCTATTGGGGTGGGAAATGTACAATAAACCAACAACAGTATTAACTGTGAAAGTCAGTTGAATGATCCTCTAATTTCAACAATAGTTCATTAGCAATGTTCATTTGAAGCAACTACCTAATTGTCCCTAATCACAAAGATAGCAACTGTACCAACAAAATTAAAAAGCTTACATAATTGTAATTTTAACAGAACGGAATGCCACTCGTAGATCACTTTCATGCTCAGTGCTTGATAATTTGCATCACATTCTCTACCTAAAGTTCCAATCAGATTCATCAAGTAGTGATTCTAGATTGCCTTCCTAAAGTTCTTAAAGACTTATGATTAATATAAGAGGTGTGATTAATATAAGATTGAAAAAAATCCCTTGCTTTTCAATGAAGTAGATGTATACCATCCTTCAAATGCTGATAATAGTCTGAGCTGATGAAACATAAATAATTCATGAGAAAAGGATTGAACTTGACTCACTAGAACTTGTGACAAATCTTTTGCAGAATATATCCATCACTACCAGAGTTTCCATCAATAATTTAATAGTTAATTCTATAAAATCTTCTATGCTATTCCTTGAATAGAACAAATTTATCTTCATGCTTAAAGTAAGGATGATTTGGGATGGGGGAAAAAGAGAAAGACCTGGAGATAAATATTATTTGTACTTGTTCCAAAAAATTTAACATAATTTTAAAAATGGTTTTGGGATTGTAGATATTAATTTCTGAATGTCATAGAAGAATAATACTGTAAATAGTTAATTCAAGTCTAATTCAAATTTTACCTACTGAATGCTATTTGAATTTCTAATAATATGAATTAAATGATTTAACTGATAAATACAATATCAACGTATTTTACTTTTGTATGGCTTCCCTCCATTATGCTTTTCTTTCTATATTCTTACCATATACAAAACCAGGTAGAAGGCAGAAGAACTGGGAGTATTCGAAACAAATAGAATTTTAAGAATTGTGATTTTAAATTCAGATACTCTACCCTGACTTCATAATCTCAATCATCTAATCTAGATAGATCACGGGTGTCAAACTTGCCATGTCATGTTCCCGTCATGTGAGGTTTTGTGATTTTTTCCCCTTCACGGAGCTGGGCTGGGCGTGGCCTGCACGTGATGCATCTGGCCTGCGGGCCGCCAGTTTGACACCCCTGAGATAGATAGATAGATAGATAGATAGATAGATAGATAGATAGATAGATAGATGATAGATGGAGAGAGGGAGGGATAGATAGAAAGATAGATAGATGGATAGATGGATAGATAGATGGATAGATAGATAGATAGATAGATAGATAGATAGATAGATAGATAGATAGATAGATAGATAGATAGATGGATGGATGGACAGACGGACAGATATATATATATATATATATATATATATATATATATATAGAGAGAGAGAGAGAGAGAGAGAGAGAGAGAGAGAGAGACAGACAGACAGACAGACTGATCAGGTTCTCCAACCTTGGCAACTTTAAGACTTGTGGACTTCAAGTCCCAGAAATCCTCAGCCAGCAAAGTTGGCTGAGGAATTCTGAGAGTTGAAGTCCACAAGTCTTAAAGTTGCCAAGGTTGAAGAACCCTGAGATAGACGACCCATTAGGAAACTATGGGACATCATTTCCTTTTTGTAATGATTCATGTTAATTCCACAAACCTTAAAGTTTGATATGCTATGAAAAAAAGTAGAGTGGACTTTTAACATGGCATACAATTCAAGTGGCTCTAGAGTGGCAAAACTGACCAAAGCTTCCAAACTGCCTAGGACAAAATACAGGACTCCAAGGTCACATCTAGAAATACCAACATGGCAGTAAACACTTTTCTTTCCACCCATCAGTCTTCCTATCCCCACCCATTTTTTTTAACACAACCCCATCTTGCTGCAAAGTACCTCCCCCCAACACACATCTAACATCACCTTTATTTTCAAGATGCTTCTGGGCCTCACCATAAGCATGATCAGTGGCTGAAGTACAGTACTTTGCTTAGAAGTGTGCACAGCTGCCTAGAAAAAAGACAAAGATAAGCAGGGGTGGTAGAGAGCATCATGCGGTGGGTGGGTGGGGACTAACTTCAGGAAGTATTCTTGTAAACCAGTACTTTGTAAATGATTGTATTCATCTGTGGCAGCCATTTGGTGAATTAGAAAGCTGCCTAGTGGCCATAATATATCCTCAAAATTCCAAATATACCCACCAACTCCAAAAGTTTGGTGACATCTGGAAGGTAATTTTAAGGGGATTTACTGGGTTGAGCCTTTCTTGGCCTACTGCACAGCAAAGTAATACCAAAGTAGCACTGATTCTAGGTGAGTTCTCAATAGGACCAAAACAATCCCGGGAACTGACAACTTCATTGAAGCATAACTAAAAATGAGATGCATTCATTCCCTTACCTTGGGAACAATCCAAAATGCTATTATAAACTTTAAATGAGAACGTAAGTTGAGAATTAAACTTTAATATAGATGAAAGTACTATTTATTCTCTAAGTTAAAAAGATACTGTGTAAGTCAATTCAATAAAATCAGTTGGAACAAAATTATATCACTGTTACTTATCCATGTAAGTATTCCCTATTCCCCTTATTCTGTATGCTCCATAATACTGCATTTTCCATTAAGGATGTTCTTCTTTATTTCTGTGCCTAGTACATGTGCATCAATAGTGGGTTTCAATTTCAGCCGCTACCAGTTCGTTCGTGGGTGTGTGCCTCCCACTGCCACTGTTACCAGTTCGCCCAACCAGGGGTGAACCAGTAGCAACCCACCACTAATGTGCATTGTAAAAGGACTTACTTTCTATATTTTTATTTACTCACAATCCAATTGGCAGAGGGCACCTATTTTTCTAAAGTCATGCAATAAAAAAGGTAACTCTTGCCAAGATAATACTTAACATTATCTCTGCAGATGGATTTCAGCTCTTGACCCATACCAAGCATTTATTATTATTAATGTGCAGCTAGAGATTTATACATTAGGGAACAAATACATTGACAAGAAAATAAGAGCAGAAATAAGAGAGGCGGCTTAACTTTGTAAACAGAGTTTATTTTGACTAAAGAACGTTGAACTTTCACATATAAATGTACTATCATTTGTTACTGAAGTATAATGTTACATTTCAAGCTGCTTCATATTTCTTATGCATGGGGTGTTACATCTAGATTGGCTGATCACACACAATGACATGCCATTTGCATGGTTCAACATAGCAAAATACTTTTCCTGAGCAAGTAATCAATATAACTCCATACATGTGATTGAAACACAACCTCATTAAGCATTTAATCTCATTTATATCCTGATTCTTTGGTGACCATGGAGACTGGCTTAGTTCAGAAGTTTCAGCGGTAACGTCAATGCTATAAGGGTCAATTTAGATCCTAGACGTTTGTTCGCACAATCCAAGTAGTTATTTTTACCAGGACAATGGATCTTGTGATTAAAAAAACAAAGACTGCTCAGTGGATTACATAGGCATTTTACTGTCACTGTTACATTTCTGGCATAAAGTTACAGAAATGAAATTCTGAGGAGCAAATATGTGACTTGCTCACAGAAAGTAGAAAAGTACAAGCAGCTTTAGCTCTGTTCCCAGCTGAATAAAATTTCAAAAATAAAGGACAAGTGAAAAGTAAACAGCTACTCAGTTATGTGGAATGATAATGAACAAGCAGACATCTTAAAAACGAGAAAGAAAAAGGGATATATAACAACTTGAAACCAGAGGGGTATCAGAAATATTAAATCTTGTCATTTTGTCAAAGAACTATGGTATTTTTGAGGTTATAGTCCCAAACATACAGTTCTTACTGACTTGGCATTAACACAATGGAACTTGTTTTTGAACATACATGCTTAGACTACATCCAACACGATCGATCTTAATGCACATTTTCATATTGTCATACTTTGGATGGATTTGGTGATAGAAAGAAATGCCAACCCCCACTTCTAGAAACTGAGGCAAAAGTAAGGAAATCTCCTGCTGTGGCTATTGTTGATTTCACAGATGACAGGGAAAACAAAGATGCCACAGACAGTATAAGCAACCAGCAGCTTGAAAAGACAGCAGATGGTAAGAATGGCAATATTTGCCAATGGAAGGGATCATCAGCACTCGCATCTTATTAGTGCCTGATCCATTGACAGCACTTTGGCTCCCAGGTCTCAGCCCAGCTCTCAAAACCCTCAGATTACCATCAGAGGAGAAAACTGAATTTTAACCAGCTGCAGCCAGAAACAGTTTAGGCGGTGGGCTGTCAAAGTGCTATGGAACCTGTTAATTATTGAGCCAGAAGTCTCAAAATACTAACTTTTCTTGTTTTCTCTAGGAGGCCTAATCAAGTAAATTTTCTTAATTTGCAAGGTAGGCACCAGTGTATTAGTGACCTATGTAAAAACACATTAATATCTAGATGACTCATAAGAAACAAACATCTAATAATAGATAAGCTTAAAGTTTCTTCAAATTCAACTCAACTTCTGGTGACTTCATGGACATAACCACATAGTTCTCCTGACAATAATCCAGAAGTGGTTGGCTGCACTGCCTTCTTTCAAGGTGATTTTTCAATTTTCCCAGGGTTCTGGAATTCTCTGGGGGCCTCTCAACCAAGTACTAATCATACCAAATCCTTCCTAGCTTTTCAGTACAGACAAGATTAGCCAGGGGCTATCACTGGACAAGGTTAGAGATGTGATATTAATTTTTTTGAGATAGGCCTTGTCTGTCTCATCAGATTAATATGTTTATGTTAGGCTTTCTAAAAATGCAAGGGCTCAATCACTATTCTTCTAATGTATCCTAGATATTTGTTGAAATTAGCAACATGAAATTATGTAGGGTGAAGTCAACTCAACAACAACAAAAAAACCCCGAGCAACCCAACATGAAAAGCCAAGATCAAACATTACCCAATGGTCAGGATATATAGTGGAGGTTTACTGAAAACTCAGTACTGGCACAGGCTCATTAATTATTAGTCAATATTAATATGGATCACTGAAAAATATGAAAACAGGAATTCAAGTCCTAAAAAGCAAATCACAATCTAATAGTTATATAACTTGATAAAGAGATTTGTTTTTAATTTGTTCATTTCATTCTTTAGATTCTTTGAGTGAATTAATTTATGGGGAAAGGAATTTTGAGGTTTTATCTTCCTCATAAACCAAGCTACATATCTTATTATAATTCTTGTCCTGAATAAAACTGTAACCTTAGTTTAGGGATTAGAATCCACACCCATGTACAAAAATCATGGAAACCATAGTTTGTGATATCCTAATTAATGAATGCAAGAGGCCTTGAAAAATGAAAGATAAAAAGTGGTCTTAATTAATTTCATTCTCTTGCATTTATTTATTGTACAAATAGGACAGCTTTTGTACCTCCCTTTCTTGTAAAAACAAAAGGGTTTTTTTTTTCCTATTAGCCAGGATTACAATATTTCCCTACCTACATTATAATTTGTGAATACACATTTTTAATTATATATAGTTTTTAAATTAATAAAACATTATTTGATGAAACTATTTCACATGTGGGCAAATAAATCTTAAATTCTTACCAGAATATCTGAGACATTCCAATTGAAAATCAACAGGATGGAAATAAGAATTCACTGCTCCACATTAGAATGTTTTTCTTTTTGTTAAACTCTAAACTTCTTTTTATTAAGGGAAGGTCTTTGGAATGAGGGTCTTTGGAATGAGGTGACTTTAGATTTAGTTTTTCCTTAGCCTATCTGTCCCCTCATGTTCTCTTTTGTGGCCTAATCTTAGAAAAAGCCAATCTTTGGCAGATAGGAGAGAAAGTTTAATGTCAAATTGTTGCCCCCCAAAAAAGTATGAAGGATTCAATGAATCTTACACTAATCTCTTCTCCTTGAGCCA